>NC_057863.1:507620115-508271615 GCF_019393635.1 Dromiciops gliroides
CTCACAAAATGAATTATTGCTGAAGGACAGATCCAGATGCAAATAGCAAAGATCACTGTCTCCAGCTCTGATTCCATTTCATAATGTTTAACATTTTTTGTTGAGATTCAGACCAATTGCCAACCTACAATTGGAAATATTAGATATTACTTGTCTCAGAGGAATCAACAAAATTGCTTCTTTTAAGAATCAAGTCAGTGGATTTTCCAGCATTTCTGTGACAAATCATGTCATATAGTAATGTTGCTCTTCACAGAGCAAATGTGTAACCTAGATAATGAGAATCTAGGTGCGTGGATAGAGAGCCAGCCTCAGAGTCAGGAAGACCTATATTCAAATAACACTTTTAGTATGTACTGGCATTCTGACCCTCCATAAATTCTCTATGTCTCTAAGAATTCTCTAAGATTATAAGTGACAGGGCAGCTAGGTAGCACAGAGGATAGAGCACCAGCCCTGGATTCAGGAGGTCCTGAGTTCAAATCTGGCCTCAGACACTTAACTCTTACTAGCCATGTGACCCTGGGCAAGTCACTTAACCCCAATTGCCTCACCCAAAAAAAAAAAAAAAAGAATTGAGCTTAATAAATCCTTGTTTAAAAAAAAAAAAGATTATAAATGACAGATTGGGTTCCCCTCTGTATTGGCAGAAATAGCAGGAATTTCCCATAGCACTTTGCTAAGAAGTGTAATGATTGAAATGATGCCACCTGCTGGACACTTACTGTAGAAAAGTTCCCCCATGAGGTGAAGGCCTCTGAGGGCAAGCCATGTGGTCAAGGTCCTTAGCGTTAGGAAGTGAGTTTGCTCGTGGGAACTATCAAGGCTACCAGCCAATCAACTTGAGGAGCCTCCCATTTCTGGGAGGGGGACATGAAGTAGGAAGCAGATGCTGGCAGAGGGGTTCTGGCTCTTTTGGTTCCTGACCTCGCCATAGTGGGTCGGATGATAGGATCTCTTAGAAATAGTTAGATTTTTACCTTGCTCTCTGATCCTAATGCTCTTTAATAAATAATTAAACATTTAGGGGCAGCTGGATGACTCAGTGGATAGAGCACTGGCCCTGGAGTCAGGAGGACCTGAGTTCGAATCCAGCCTCAGACACTTAACACTTGCTAGCTGTGTGACCCTGGGCAGGTCACTTAACCCCAATTGCCTCACTAAAAAAAAAAAAAAAAAAAGGAAAAATAAATAAATAAATAATTAAACATTTAAATACTCTTGCTAAAGCTTATCATTTTTTGATGACCACTCAGATATTTGAAAGTATAGCTAGAATTTTAGCCCCCCTTACAGAAGTCTATTGATAGTTAGCATGCATAAGGGGCAAGGTAAGGAGATGACAAAAGGGTTAAAAACTACTTGATTCCTATAAATATTAATAGATTAGAAGTGATCTTAGTAACCCTTTTTTTTGAAGTCATGCAAAACATAATTTCATATTAGCCATGTTGCAAAAGAAAACACACACCACAAAAAAGAAAAAAAGAAAAAAAAAAGAAAAATGTTTTAAAGTATACTTCAATTTTCATTCAGCGTTAATCAGGTTCTTTTTTTTTTTTTTCTGGAGGTGGATAGCATTTCTTGCGATGGATCTTTTGGAATTGTCTTAGTCAGAGTAGCATTATCTTTCACAGTATATCACCATTACGATATTGCTGCTGCTACTGTGTAAAATCTTCTCCTGCTTCTGCTCATTTAAAGTTGTATCAGTTGATTTAAATTTGCCAAGTTTTTTTGAAAACCATCCTGCTCATAATCACAACCATATACTACAACTCAATTGATGGGTATATGCTTAAAATCTTTGCCACCACAAAAGAGCTGTTATAAATATTTTTGTACATGTAGTTCATTTTTCCTTTCATTTGATCTTTTTGGGATATTGGCCTACTAGAGTTATTGCTGGGTCACAGGCTATGTACCATTTTATATACCTTTTGGAATAATTCCCAATTGCTCTCCAGAAAGGTTAGATGAGTCTGTAATTCCATCAACAGTGTATTAGTGCCCCAATTTTTCCACATCCCCTCCAGCATTAGTCATTTTTTCCATTCTGACATATTAACCAATCTGATAGGTGTGAGGTGGTATATCATATTTGTTTTAATTTGCATTTCTCTAATCGATATTGAGTTGGAGCATTTTCTCATGTGACCATTAATAGTTTTGATTTTCTCTTCTGAAAAATTCCCATTCATATCACTTGATCATGCATCAACTGGGGAATGGCTTTAATTTTTATAAATATGGCTCAATTCCCTCTATATTTAAGAAATGAGGCCTTTAACAGAGAACCTTCATTTAATTTTTTCTGTTTCCTATTTTTCTTCTAATGTTAGTTGCATTAGCTTTTTCAAAGTTATTTAGTTATTTAAAGTTTTGAGTTCCAAATTTTATCCCTCCCTCCTTCTCTTCCCATGCCCTTCTTTGAAGTGGTAAACAATCATATATAGATTCTACATGTGCAATTATGTAAAATATTTCCTTATTAGTCATTTTGTATAAAAAGACATAAAAAATGAAAGAAAGAAAGTGAAAAATAGCATGCTTCAGTCTGTGCACAATTAATATCAGTTCTTTCTTTGGAGGTGGATAGTATGCTTCATCATTAGTCCTTTGGGATCACCTTGGATCATTGTATTGCTTAGAATAGTTAACTAATTCACAGTTCTTCATTGAACAATGCTGCTATAATTGTGTATGATGTAAACCTGGTTTTGTATACTTCACTCACCATGAGTTCATGAAAGTCTTTTCAGGTTTTTCTGAAAACATTGTGCTTGTAATTTCTTATAGCATAATAATATTCCATTGGCATCATATGTAACAAATTGTTCAGTCATTCCCCAATTGATGGGCATGACTTTGATTTCCAAATCTTCATCACCACAAAAATAAATGATATAAATATTTTATACAAGTAGGTCCTTTTCTCTTTTATTGGATGTCTTTGGGGTATGAACTAGCAGTGGTATTGCTGTATCAATGAGTATACATGGTTTTATATCACTTTGGGCATAGCTTCAAATTGCTATCCAGAATAGTTGGATCTTTTCACAACTCCACCAACAGTGGATTAACATTCTAGCTTTCCCACGTTGCCTCCACCATCCAGCATTTTTCTTTTTTTCTTTTCATATTAAACACTCTGATAGGTGTGAGGTGGTACCTCAGAGTTATTTAATTTGTATTTCTCTGGTAAGTAGTGATCTAGAACATTTTTCATATGACTATGCATACCTTTTATTCTGTGTCCGAAAACTGTCCATATGCTTTGATAATTGTATTTTTATAAATATGACAGTTTTTTCTATATATTTGAGAAATGAGGCCTTTAATAGAAATACTTATTGCAAAAATCCTTTCCCAGTTTTCTGCTTTCCTTATAATTGTTTCCATTGGTTTTGTTTGTATAAAATGTTTTTAATTTTACATAATCAAAATGATCTGTTTTATATTTTATAATGCTCTCCATATCTTCTTTGGTCTAAAATTCTTCTCCTGTCCATAAATCTGATAGAAAAACTATTCCATGTTCTTTTAATTTGCTTATGATATGACCCTTTATATGTAAATCATATTCCCATTTTGACCTTATTTTAGTGTATTGTGTGAGATGTTTTGTATACCTAGTTACTGCCATACTGTTTTCAAGTTTTCCCAGAAATTTTTGTTAAATAATGAATTTTTCTTCCAAAAGCTTAGATCTTTGGGTTTATCACTGTAAAGAATTAATTGTTAATTGAGGTTTTTATGCCTCTATGTGCACTGGCCTGGGGCTCCCCAAACTGCACGGTGCTCCACCCACTGGCCTGGGGCTCCCCAAACTGCACGGTGCTCCACCCACTGGTCGTAGCCGTTGCCAGGGCTCTGGCACCTCAAGTCATCACCACTCGCCAACGCCTACATGGGCCTGGCAAAATTATAATGTTTGGAAGCCTACTGAGGGAAGTCATGTGACTGTCAGAGTGGCCATCCCATTGGCTGGGGCTTTGTGGGGTGTTTCTAGGTTTGGGGGAGGAGAATTGGGCATTCTAGGTGGAAGCTGGAAAGCGACCGGCGTTCTGCTGTATTTTCAGCTGATTCCTGGGAGGTGGTATTTTTTCAGGTATTATAATTTCCCTTTCCACATTTTATTTCCTTTCCCTTGATCCTACTGATCCTGTTTGTCTTTTTTTTTTAAGTTCGTTCTTGTTAAAATAAATCTTGTTCTGTTTTGAGGGAGGCTGTCGGTCTCCTTCTTTGCCCCAATATTGTGGCGAGCCGCTTAGCTAGCACTCCCCAATTAAAAATTGGTCCCCACATCATATACAACCTATTCTATTTCACTGATCCACCACTTTATTTCTTATACAGTACCAGACTATTTTGATAATTACCACTTTATAATACAGTTTACGATCTGATACTGCTAGACAATATTCTTTTTCATTTTTTATTGATTCCTGTGATATCTTTGAGCTTATGTTTGCCAAATGAATTTTTTATTATTTTTCTAGATCTAAAAATACTTGTTCATAGTATGATTGGTATGGCACTAAATAAATAGATTGATTTAGGTATGATAGTCATTTTATTATATTGAAAACCTATCCATGAGAAATTAACATTTTCCCAATTGTTTGGAACTGACTTAATTTGTGTGATAAAAGTGTCCTTAGTTGGTTTCATATAGGTCCTGGTTTTGTTTTGGCAGGTAGACTTCCAAGTATTTTATATTATCTACAGTTATTTTACGTGAAATTTCTCTATCTGTTGCTGCTGGACCTTGTTTGACATATATGGAAATGCTGATTATTTATGTGGGTTTATTATGTATCCTGCAACTTTTCTAAAGTTCTTATAGATTTTTTAGTTGATTCTCTTAAGATTTTCTAAGTATAAGATCATATCATTTGCAAAGAGTCATAGTTTTGTTTCCTCATTACCTATTCTAATTCCTTTAGTTTCTTTTTCTTCTCATTGGTATTAGCTAACATTTGTAGTATGACATTGAATATTAGAGGTGATGATGTGTATCCTTGCTTCAAACTGACTGTACTGGGAAGGCTTCTAGCATATCCCCATCACAGACAATGCTTGAAGATTGTTTTAGAAAAGTATTACTTATCACTGCAAGGTAAACTCCATTTATTCCTATGCTCTCTAGGATTTTTAATAGAAATGTGTGCTGTATTTTGTCAAAAGGGTTTTTCTGCATCTATAGAGGTAATCATATGATTTCTATTGTTTTTTATTAATATGGTCAATTATGCTGATAATTTTCCTAATATTGAACCAGCCCTGCATTCCTGGTATAAATCCCACCTGGTCATAGTATATGATCTATGTAATATATTGTTATAATCTCTTTGCTAGTATTTATTTATTTTTTGCATCAATATTCATTAAGGACATTGGTCTATAATTTACTTTCTCTCTTTTGGCTCTTCCTGGTTTGGGTATCAGCAACATATTCCTTTTGTAAAATGAATTTGGTAGGATACCTTTTCCACCTATTTTCAAAAACAAGTTTGTTTAGTATTGGGATTCATTGTTCTTTAAATGTCTGGTAGAATTCACTTGTGTATCCAACTATTCCCAGAGACATTTTCTTAGGAAGTTCATTGATGGCTTGTTTAAATTATTTTTCTAAAATTGGGATATTTAATTATATTATTTCTTCCGTTACTGGGAAAACATGAGAGCATGGTCCATCATCCAGAACCCTGGCAAGCATACTATCATGAAATTTACATACAATATTAATGAACTTCTCCAGGCAAGCAAATTTTGACATAATTTTCCATAAGCTCTAATGACTGACATTATCAAAAGCCTTGATCAGGTTTATGAATATTGTGTAAAGACCTCTGTTCTTCTCCTGGCATTTCTCTTGGAGTTGTCAGGCAGCAAACACAATATTAACCATTCCTTGATCCTTTCTGAAGCCACACTGGCTCTCAGGTAGATGACTATCTTCTAGGTGTAGGATCAGCCTATTAAAGAGGGCTCTCACAAAAATCTTGCTAGCAATGAATAAGAGAACTGACCCCCCCCTCTTTCTTTCTCTCTAACTTTTTCCTTCTCTAAAATTTATTTTGCTTCTGGCCACTGCCTTCTTTTATCTGCCATCCCTTTTATCAGTACATTTCTGTAATATAATTTTCCAAGTCCTTGACCCCTTAAATATTGTAACTTCTAGATAGATAGTGATACTATATACATATACATGTATATGTATGTATATGTATATATGTATATACATATATATCTATAAGAAAAAATATTTATATATGGTCAGTTCTTCAGTTGTAAAATTATTACGTAAATATATGAAATTTCCATATAATTTTCCCCAGAAACATGGACTCAATTATGATTTTGATTGGCTAGTCAGTTGTACTTTATAACCAATTGTATCTATTTCAAAATTTCATCTCTTTTTGATGGTCACCTATTCAGTGGATTGAGAAGAGTGTCTACCTAAATTCAACAATATTCATACATAGAAGGAAAAATGTATTGGGCATAAGGAATTCAGGAACAATCAAGTCCTCATCATGAGGGTTTTAGCATTGGAAAAAAAAATACTCTATGCAAACTATATTCAAAAATCATAAGAATTCCCAACTCAAAAAGAAAAAAATAACATAGGAAGTGAAATGAATTAAAAAAAAAACCTAACAATTCATACAGATAACTGTGTGATACCTAACAGGAATAAAAAATTCAGTCCTGGCTTATTTGATTTAATTCATCGATGCAACTGAGTTGCTCAGTGGAAAAGCTCAGAACAGTCTTACCACTAGTGTAAGCTTGACAACCCCACAGGAAATTGGACAGAAATAATATATTTCAGTCCTGGTCATATTTCTTTGCAGTGGTAAACTCCTAAGAGTTTAGACCATCCTAAGAGTTCTCTACAATCACCATTTTCTACTAGACACAAACCAAACATAATTGGAAAGAGACGTCAAGTCTGGTTTTAGTTACTGTTTTTGGTCTGCTTTCTCATTTCCTTTAAGCCTACCCAGATTTCTTTCAGGAGTCAGGAATATCAGTCATTGTTGACTTCTGTAGTGAATGTAATAGGTGTACTAAAATCACCTTATGAAAGATTTCCTGAGTATTGCTGTTAAAACCTTTTTATTTTCTGCACATCTTCCTTATATGCCTTGTTGAAACTAATCACGTGTAAAGTCTTTCATTCATCTGAAGAGGAAGCATAGAGACCTATTCTAAGACTCAGGTAAAGCTAAAGTAATCTGCAGCATGAGACTTATAAAGGGGAACCTTTCCAAAGGTCAAGTCCTTTATTATTAATGGGCTATTATCTATGTTTGTCATTATTTTTTTTAGTATCTTTAAAAAACTGCATTTATTAATAATTATATTTCTTATAATGAGATAATATTCAGTCATTTTTTTTTATGTTGGCAAAAGACAATAAGTTTGGAATTTGATGGGTGATTGTTTCTGGTAACTGGCTCATATAGGATCTAATGACTTACTATGTGCCAGAAATTGTGTTAAGTTCTAGAGATATGAAGAAACATAAAATATGTTCCTGCCCTCAAGGATATTGCATGTTTCTGGAGAGACAACATGGAAATGACTAGGTACTTACAACATAGATAGAAAGTAATGGGAAGATAATCTTCTAAGTCATAACATCGTGAAGTAATGGAGATTTAGAATGTGACAAAGAATTCTGCATTTCTGTAGTATAATATCTCATAGGTCTCATAGGATTTAGAACTCAAAAGGACCTTAAAGATCATCTTGTTAGCCATGCTTATTTTAAAGATGAGGTAACTGAGGGTAAGAAGTTAAGTAACTCACCTAAGGTCACATAGATCATAAATAGAAAAAGTCAGATTTTAACCCAGACCACCTGTGCTTGATTTTTTAGATCTAGAAGAGAGAGTTGAGTGTCTCACAGGTTTAGAGATACAAGGAATTTCAGAATCTAGACCTGTCTTAGACTACCCTCATCATTTTATAAATAAGGAAAATTTGACAAGATAAAATGTGGCTGCTCAATAATTCAAGCCCGGGATCTCTGACTGCAATGTATTATTTGCTTTACCTCACCGTGCCACCACTACTATCTCCAGATACTTGGGGCAAAAGAGAACCATGCAGACTCTTAAGCTACCCTTTGTTAACCTGGAAATTAAGGAAACAATCAATATGGGAGAAATAAGGTCTTTAATGGGGCAGAGGAACTATAACTCATGGTATCCAAAGATTGGAAACTAGGAATACCCAAAGATGGGAGAGGACAGGGTTTTTATGAGGTAGCAGAACAGAGGGAGTTATGAAACTACACTTGGAAAAGGTAAGTTTCTCACAGACAGAAACCATTTAATGTAAATCAATCATTTTACATAATAACCTAAAGTCCAGGAAGTAAACTTGGGAATCTTTGGGAGGGGATAGTTTGGGGGGAGATTCATAAGCATCAAGATGGCAAGAGTCTGGAAATGACAAAGACTGGTCAGCCCAAGGCAATTCATTGTCTGGGGAAAAGGGGACTGGGTGGAGAAATCAGTTCTCAGTTAATTTTGCAGTTCTCAATTATATGGGGGGGGGGGGTGGAACCCGATAGGAGAAAGCACGTGGGTCCTTAGGATTCCTCTGTAAAGAATTACCTAATTAGGAATAAGAGAACAGGTTTATTAGGGTACAAGAGAAACCGGCAGGCCTGGAGGAAGGTTTTGCCAGAACAAAACACTCCCCCCCCCCTCGCCTAACTTGTGGGGTGCCATTTTATAGGGTTTAGATGGGGGTGAGTAAGAGTCTCTTATTGCGTGAGGGGCTGGTGGTCTTCCCGTGTTGCACTGGGGTTGGAAGAATCCCTCGTGAGAGATCTGGTGGTGGGTGTCAACTTTGTCCTGATGGGTCTAAGCAGTCTGCTGATGGGCGGTTCCAGGTGGTCTTCTCCTGGATTACCTCATCCAGATGCTTAGAATGACTGGAATGTAGGGTGATGGTCCTGGAGCATGCTCAGTTCCATCTGTGCCGCTCATCTCCGTTAGGTGTGTGTGTGTGTGTGTGTGTGTGTCCTTGATTGTGTTCAAGGAGAGGCCTACTTGATTTCAAGGGAAAACCCCTGAGGTTTCAAGGAAAAAGTTCCTTGAACCCCCCAGAGAATTGTTGGGGTGACCGGAGCCCATAATCCTCCCATGACATCACCTTAATATTTCATTTTTTTCCCCTCTTGAATAGTCTGAAGTTTAGAATTTTTTGTTCTCCATCAGAATTCATCTGCAAATCCTTTAGGATGCAGATCTTCAAGTTAAAGGGACAGGAGGATTTTATGAATCTTTATAATCACCAGCCTTATTGCATAGGTAGACCTTGCTAATGTTATAGTCAACCTTCCTGCTTCATACTACCTCCCCCATGCACACGATATGACTCTTTTATATATTTACCAAAAGGTGAGGCCAGTCTAGAAAGGACAATTCATTCTAAAGATTAAAACAAACAAAAACAAAAGCCTACAAGTCAGAATGCATGTGAAGACATTCACCCTGTCTCACTAAAAAAATTAGCAACTGAATTTCTGATGACAAGATTATGTAAACTCAAAAGGACAATAGTTGATTATCCTGGTATATTAATTTCTTAAACCTCATCTATTGGTCTCAATGCCCAAATTGTTTTTAGGAGAATGGGAATACTTCCAGCAGTGTGTGCAACAGAGAAGTGTGAGAAATGATTATTAATAACTGTTATCTTGGGGAGATTCAGAGCTTCCCCCCACTTCTTCCAAAGCCCTTACTTTTAGAGGTCCAGTTTCTCCTTGATAATAAGATTTCTTTGAATCTCTTCATTTTGGTCAGACTGTCATGGGGCCCAGAGTACCCCAGAAGTTCTCTGGGGCACGTCAAGGAAACTTCTCCTTGAGGAACTAAACCAGAGGACAGATACAATAAGCTGAACCAGATCTGACTGAGCTAGTTTAGGGATCTCCACCCTTCATTCTAGTCTCCCTTACCCCTGAGGAGATAATTTTGGGTGTGCCTGCTTCCTTTGTGTCCAGAGGAGATGGCTTGAGAGATCTACAGCCACCCCTCACCCAACTCTTCCAGCCACCACCAGTGGGGTATGGTCCTCCCTCACTAAAGGAACTTTCCACACTCAAATGGTCACTCCCCCATCAATCCTCTATAAAAGTACCTGCCAGTCTCCTGCTCAAGGAGATTGGTACCTCAGAGCCACACGCTGTTTTCCATACCTCTCTCCCCATGAGAAGTCCAAGGATTTCTTTCATGGTTTCCCCTTCCCTCCTCCCTCCCTTCCCCTTCTCCTAAATACAGTACCATCTTATTATAACTGCTTTTGTGTGCAAGAGGGTGTAATTCTTTAAAGACGAATTCCCAAGAACCTCAACTCATAACCCAAACCCCTTATCCCATTTTCCCCCATAACAAGACCTATCCCAAGTTTGCAAGGAATCTTGAATGGGGAAGCTCATTGTGTTCTACTTAAACTTGGCTGAAGAGAGAGATCTGTTTTCTAGATAAGAGGCCTCAGCATCCAGGGAGGATATTTGCATCTCACAATGCCTCCCACCACCTATTGAAGAGGAGGGCATTCTTTGAATTAACAGCCCAAGGCTGGAGTTAATCTCTTTGTGCTGGGTTCAATTCTTGGCCCCAAAGGCCACCTATTGTTTCTAGGGTATATAAACTCTGTGCCCCATGGCTAAATAACTATCCTTTTATTAATAATTTGCTGACTTCATAGATAAAATGATTAAATTATGCAAAAACTATGACTCTAAAATTTTTAATTATCACAGAAGTTAGTCAATTCCTTTGTTGTGACTTCAGCAAACAATGGTTTCAACACCATTTTCCTGAAGGTATTTCCTTTCAGTACCTCAAAGAAATTGTGGAATCATCTCCTACTTACTCCATAACAAGCTATTAGTATACACAAGACATTAACAAGCATCACAGTATCAGAGGATGAGGGCCATCAATTTTATTTTATTTTATTTTGGGGGGGGGGAGGAGTAGGGCAATGAGGGTTAAGTGACTTGCCCAGAGTTACACAGCTAGAAAGTGTCAAGTGTCTGAGGCCAGATTTGAACTCAGGTCCTCCTGAATCCAGGATCACTGCTTTATCCACTATGCCACCTACCTGCCCCCTGGGTCATCAATTTTAAAGCCACTGAGACCAAACTATTAATGTAGTATACTAAAGCTGTGTAGACATGTAGATTTCTTATAAGTTGTAATAAAAACTTAATCTCCCTTGATATTCTTTTTTTAAAAATTATTTATTTATTTATTTTTAGGTGAGGCAATTGGGGTTAAGTGACTTGCCCAGGGTCACAGAGCTAGTATTAAGTGTCTAAGGCTGGATTTGAACTCAGGTACCCCTGACTCCAGGAACAGTGCTCTATCTACTGTGCCACCTAGCTGCCCCCCTTGATATTCTTTATAGAAATTTTTCACTCTTCAAACAAACAAAAAATATTTTAAAGAATGTACTGCAGAACTTTTTTAAAAGGCCTACATCTTTTTGTTGCTGTAAAGTTTTTATCCCCCTTTTAATATTTTGGGGAAATAATTTCAGGACAGTTGATCTTTATGTTAATCTTAGTTTGTTAGATATTGCTGGTGATTGATGTTTGCATGTATTATCTGATTCATAAATGTCAGCCATGTTAAGTAAAATGGCCTATGGGTGGTTTTAACCTGTGCATTGTAATATTTTTCTTAGTTTAACATCTGTGATTTGATGTTCTTTTATTTGGTTAAATCATTTTCCTTGCTTCGCTTCTTGCTCCCTGTCCACTTTTGGACATGCTCCTGTTTCCAGTTTATATTTCCTTATGGGACAAATAATTCAGAATTAATGAACCTGTGTTCCAGGGGAATTCATCTCGAGAGCAACTAGGTATAGTGGAAAAAAATGCTGAAGTTGCAGTTACCAGTGGGAAACAAAAACAAAACAAACAAAACAAAAAAACCCAACAACTAGGTTCACATACCTAAAATAATAATGTTCTTGTTGATGATGATAAGTATTCACTTTAATGTTAGCAAAATACTTTTTATACATTATATTTTTTGAACTTCACAGTAACCATTTGAGGAAGGTTCTATGACCATAACCATTTTATACTAAAGGAAATTGACGGGGAAGTTAAGTGATTGTCCTATAATCAGTAAACTTCTGAGGTGGGGTTGTTACAAATTGTACGGTGGGCATTTGATTGCAAGTCCTGTGACCTTTTCAATAAACTAATTGAATGTCCATGCATACAAATCATTGAATACCCTTGAATCTCACTTTCTTTAATTGGGAAAACATGGACAATGATGATACTTTACCTACTTCACAGGACTGTTTTGAGAAAAGTGCTTTGTAAAATACAAAGCACCATAAAAATGTGGGCTATTATTACCTTAGAATGCATGGGGGGGGGGGAAACCAGATATGTGTATGTGTGTATGTGTGTGCATATATGTGTGTAGGTATGGGTATAGACACATGTATATATGTACACATATACAGTACACACATTTAGATATATACTAGCTCTCTCCAGGGTTCAGAGGAGGTTGCTTAATGCTTTTAGCATCAAGGTACAAAATAAATTATAATACAGGGGAAGGAAAAAATATTTTTGGCTAAAGGAAAACAGGGAACAATTAATGAGATTGTGTACTTGAGATAGAAATCCATAACTGAATTTATAGTTAAAGAAAATCTGAACCCCAACTCAAATATACCCTGATTCGTTTTACAAAAATTAAGCAATGAATTAAATTAGCTGTCCAGTCACAGCTGTATTATTGTCATAGGGCCTTTTAGTGCCTTATATACCATCAATAAAAGGGCCCGGTGAAATAATAAAATTCAGAAGTATGTTAGGGAGGACAATAGATGCCACATGGCTGGGAAATCCATTCAAGTAATCACTCAGCACTGAGATCACTTTTTTTCTCTTTTTGGGGGAGGGAGTGCATTTGCTTATAGGGACAAAAAAACCCCAATAAAAACCAAAGGAAAGTAAGAATATAATTTCCTGTGTTATTAAGAAACCATGTAGATTTTTAAAGGAGCTGTGAGGTTCAAAAGACATTATGCATGTGAAGTGTTTTGCAAAGTTAAAAAAACTACATAATTGTCCATGATGATGACAGTGAAGCCAGGGAGGCTGTCATGTAGATAGAACCTGTCATGGAATCAGGGAGATATGTGTTCAAATACTGTCTCTGGGGCATACTGGGAAAGTTTGACTCCCAGACAATAGTTACTGATCTGCATTTATAGAGGGAGTCTCCTCACAGAGTTCCCTGAACCAATTAAATCATATTTCTTTTCCACTCTTCCAAACACACACACACACACACACACACACACACACACACACGGAGTGGGGGTTGGGGAGAGAAAGGGAGGCCTATTTGTTGCCTTTTGTTCACATAAGGAACAAATGAAAGGTATGGCTCCTTAGCCTAGTGGGCAACAGCAGCCATAGAAATTTGCCTCAGTTCTAATCCTCTTTTGGCTTCTTTCACAGGCTCTAATTTCAACTGTAATAAGGGGTGTGATATGTGTGGGGGCATGCTTCAGGTCACAGCAGGGTGGAAGTTTGCAGGACCAAGCAAGGTTTCTGTTTCTTCAGGACTTGTTGCTTAGGGAATTCTGGTCTGACTATGGAGATTTCCAAAATAAATAACATTCCCCATGTCCCAGCTGCAAGTAGACTTAACATAATGGATCTGACCATTTGGTCAGCTGGTCTGACCTTCTGCTTCTGTCAGCACCTGGAGAGAGCCCCTCCTCATCCTCCCAGAGATCAGGAGCAGAAGCAGGGTCAAGTGCCAGGCCTACTCTGTTCATTTCACTGGGGCATTATTCATCCTTGGCCCTTCCAGATCATGAAGCTGTATCCTGTGTTGCTGATTTGATCAGGGCTCACTGGCTTACATGGACACAGATGTTATTAATGACTGTACACTTAGCCAAAGCCTCTTAAAAAGCCAGCCTCACTTTCCTTCTCCATGACCTTTCTGTAGCGGTTTCTCTCTGGGTTGCCTCAAAGGTTTTGGGGGATTTTCAGCTTTTTCAGTGTTGCCCCTCCTGCTTCCCAAATGTAAAGGAACACGAAGTCAGAAATCATGGCCTTATTTGGTACTTCAACGAAGATTATTTAATACAGAACACGTGGACCAGATACTAAGACAACCTCTTTTCTTTCTTCAAAAGGTGCATATGGTGAATCCTGAAAATGGTAAGGATTTTGTTATGGGTTTAGTACCCCAGAAGTTTTCTGGGGTACATCAAAGAAACTTCTTGAAAAACTAAAAAACGAAACCAAAGGACAGACATACCTAAAGAGATAAGTGGCACCTGATGGGACTGAGCTAGCTCCTGGACCACCACTCCAGTCTCCCCCACCCCTGGGGAGATAAAATTAGGTGTAGCTGCTGTCTTTGTGGCAGGAGGAAGAGAGAGATGACTTGAGAGATCCTCAGCCACCCCTTACCCAACTGCCCCAGCCACCATCAGTGGGGGATTGTCCTCCCTCAATAAGGGAGCTTTCCACAGTCAGATGATCACCTCCATCAGTCCTCTATAAAAGTACCTGCCTGTCTCCTGCTCGAGGAGATTGGTATCTCATAGCCACACTCTGTGCCATGCCTTCTTCCCATGAGAAGTCAAGGATTTCTCTCTTGGTTTCCCTTCCCCAGCCTCTAAATAAACTATTATCTTATTCTATTGGATTTGTGTGTAAGAGGGTATAATTCTTTAAAGAGGAATTCCTAAGGACCCTTATTCCATGCCCCTACCCCCATCTCAAACCTCCACTCTATTTCCCTTATAACAATTTGATAATGAGAGAAGACTGGGCAGGGGCTGGATAAAAATTAGGATTTGGTAATTATTATGAAATTCAAATAATAATTATAATAATAATAATTTTAAATTATATTGGCAGAGTTAGAAATTTTACTCAGTAAAGAGAAGTCTCAGTGTAGATGTAGACTTTCCTTTCATTCCTGACTCAACCTCAGCCAGCTTGGCTGGCTTCAGTTATCATGACATTTATTCTACATTTCTCTTTCATCCTTTCTTTATTCTGTGCTTTATGGCACCATAACAGTGGGGAACATTTCAAGGATAACTATGAAAATAAACATGCCGGTTATTTTTTTTTTCACTTACCTTATATCTGGCAGCAAGGTTAACTCATTCTACATCTGTGGCATGCTGGAAAGGTAAAATATTCAATATATCAAGGGTCAGTTTAACAGCTTGACACTCAACAGGTGATTTTGTTGTGTGTTGTTTTTTTTTCCCTTTTCTCTGAATTCACTCATCAATTCAGCAAATGCTTATTAATTCTCCCTAGAGATAATATAACATGTTAGGCCATGAAAATAATACAATGGTAAATGACCTGGTCTTTTTCTCCTTGGAGTATGTGTCCAAGTATTAATGAGACATTCAAATAGTCACCTATTAATGAGATATAAGAAATAATAAAGTATTTGAGAAATGCTAATTCTTAGCAAAACCTTTATCTGTTCATCTTTTCTTGAGTCCCTCTTCTCCCCAAACCCTCAATCATATCCTGAAATCCATCCATAGGATCATCGATTGTGAAAACTAGAAAGGACATAATAAATCATTTTGTCCAGACTGTATTTTCAATACAAATATTTGGGGTTTGGTTTATCATCTCCCAGCTGGTCTTTCCAAGATCCTTAGCTGATGGCCAATAGAACATGACCATTGGACAGAATCTCAAACCCCAAACTATATATCTACCCCCCCCCCATTCTCTCTCTGTCTCTCTGTCTCTCTGTCTCTCTGTCTCTCTCATCTACCATCTATCCTTGAATGAAAAAAGTTCTGTATAAAAACCCATGGGAATTTAGAGAGATATCAAGTTCAGAATGAATGCCATTTTCAAAAGAATGGCTTCTAAAAATTTAAAGGTACTATTTAAAAACTTGCCCTAATAATGCAAAGAGACAGATTTCTGACAATATCCAATAGAATTAGATTATAGTTGTGAAAGCAGATGTGTGTGTGTGTTTGTTTGTGTGTGTGTGTATGTATGTATGTATACTCAATGTTGCAGTCTTATTTCTTTACCTCATTGTACTATTAAGGTAATCCTGGATTCTCAGAACCTATCAAATCATAGTCCAAACTCTGGCAGGTACTACAATGCTGAAAATATCTTAAATGTGGCCCTAGTTAAAGCCGGCAAGTCTGTTGTCTAAGGATTAGTTTAGCTAAATGGGAAAAGCTCATCAGCAATGTGTCCTCACCTCCCCATCTTTTATCATATATTTGATATGGGGAGAAAGCATGTGGGTCCTTAGGATTCCTCTGTAAAGAATTACACTCTCACGCAAGTCCTATTTAGGAATAAAAGAACAGGTTTATTGGGATACAAGAGAAACTGGCCAGGAGGAAGGTTTTGGAGAAATAAAATGCTTTCCTCCCTGACTAGCTTGGGGAGCGCTCTTTTATAGGGTTCAGATGGCATGGGTAAGAATGTCCTTTATTGGGTGATGGGCTGGGGGTGCTCTGGTGGTAGGCTGAGGTAGGTGATGACCTGTCGTAAGCAATCTGGTGATGGGAGTTAACTCCATCCTGGTGAGTCCAAGCAGTCTGCTGGTGGGTGGTTCCAGGTGATCTTCTCCTGGTGTAGTCACTCCCAACAGGATTACCTCATCCAGGTGCTCAAGAGGACTGGAATGTGGGGTGTTGGTTATGGAGCATGTTCAGTTCAATCTGGTGCTGCTTATCTCTTTTGGGTGTGTATGTCCTTGATTGAGCTCAAGGAGAGGACTACTTGATTTCAAGGGAAAACTCCTGAGGTTTCAAGGAAAAAGTTCCTTGACCTCCCCAGGCAACTTTTGGGGCAACCGGGGCCCATAATCCTCCTATAACATATTTTTTTGTTCTGTGCTCCTAAGTGCCCATAGACTTCTCCAATAGAATGTAAGCTCTTTGAGGGCAAGGAGCATTTCTTTCTTTCTTTTATTTTTTTCTTTTCTTCCTTCCCCTCCTTTCCTTCCTTTACACAATGGTTAATATATGGTATGGGCATATGTGTATGAGTATGTATGGGTGCAGTATGCATTGTGCACAATGTGAATGTGTATACATGTGCATGTACACATGTGTAACTGGGCATATGCACAAATTATATGTGTGTGTATATATATATATATATATATGCATATATAAAAACATAAAGATTTTCTTCCTCCAAGGCTATTCAAAGGACATTTATTGATCTAGAGTTTATATCTCTCCATGGTCTGAATTAGCCAGAATATCCTAAGTCTTTGAAGAGTTTCAACCTTAGAAATAATATAGTATAAATGGAGTAGAGAAGGGGACTGAAAAGGAATAAGCATTGATGTAGCATTTACTCTGCATTAGATACTGCTAAGTGCTATTTACAAGTATTATCTTATTTGAAGAGATGATAAGATTTGACAGCCCTGTGAAGCAGGTATGACTATTATGTACATTTTACAGCTGAAGAAACTAAGGCCAGCAAAGGTTAATTGACTGGCCCAAAGTCACATAACTAATAAATATCTGAGGCAGGATTTAATTTCAGGTCTTCTGATTCTAGGCCCAGTTCCCCAGTAGCTGCCTCTAAGATGGAAGTATGGCTGTGAGAAAATGGGGGAAGGGTTTACTCCTCTCACTACCCACAGGCAAGGTAAGGTGATTACTGTGTATTCAGACTAAGAGATCTTCTGGTCTAGAAAAGAAGCAGGTAACTCAAATGCTAATATCCACAAATGGGGGTTAATTCAAATACAGAGGACCTTCTCACTGGAGGTTTCCATGAGAAAAATCAATGCAGAGGGGCAGATGCTGCCAGTTCCTGCTGGTAGATTGTAAACCCTAGGGGGAGGGGCCAATCACCTTTAGGGATAGGAAGAGATAAAAGGTCTGTGAGCCTCCACCTTGGGGTTCCCTCCACTAGGGGGTGGCAGTTCTCCTGAGAATGGCAATAAATGTGCCTTTGACATCACCAAGCTGAGTTCCAGAAATTATTTCTCACAATGGCTATGCCTATATCCATGCTTGTCCTGCCAAATCAAGACAAGAAATTTGGGACAAGCATAATGGCTCTGTTTTTAAAACATAGTGGGGAAAGAGAGACCTGTAGTTGAAATATAGTGCTCACAAAGTAAGAGGAGACATGCTACCATCAGCCAGCAAGGTCAACTGGAGAAGAAAGCCTATAAAGCTGAACCAAAAAAATAGGGGTTGGGACTACCAGATTACAGGTCAAAGCACCTATCCTTCTCATGCTTCCTTGTAGCACATCTTGTCTTTCTCAGGTTACTTGTTCAAACACACTCATTTTGTTTGTTTGTTTGGTTTTGTTTTTTGGTGAGGCAATTGGGGTTAAGTGACTTGTCCAGGGTCACACAGCTAATGTCAAATGTCTGAGGCAGGATTTGAATTTAGGTCCTCCTAAATCCAGGGCCAGTGTTCTATTCACTGTGCCACCTAGCTGCCCCCACACTCATTCTTATTCTGCCTAACGGGGTGTGATGATTAAAGAGATTCATTGCTTTAATCCATGTTGTACTTTGTTATGCTTTATTTTAATGTGCATCTGCAATATAATGCTTTTGAAACAATTATTAAAAACATGACCATTTACAATTATTATTCCCTAAGCACATAAAAGATCAGTTGAAAGTTTGAGATGGGGAAGCTAACCCAAAGGGAGAGAATTATCCCCAGTTCATGATTGGGAAGAGATGAAGAGCAATTTGGAGAGAAATTTTCTATAATTTGCAATAATATTGCTCTGCAATATATATATCATAGACCCCCATTATGGAGTGGGACACATTTATTAGCCAGAACCAGTTGAGGCTTTTCCTGTCCCTTCCTGTCACCTGAGAAATCTGATCCTCTGATCTCTGTTTAACTTTTCTTTAATTATCGCAATTCCAGATGCTCTCTAAAGGTTATGATAATGGCAATAGTCATATTAGTGTGTATATATGTATATGTAAATGTAGAATTTGTCATATGGATGTGAAAATATATGTAGACACATTTTGTCTATATGGGTAAAAATGTATACATACATGCACACGTGTATGTGCGTAAATGTCCTGGGCAGTCAATTGTGGTTCCATAAATATTAATTCATCAGACCAATCAGGCCCTCCGACCAGCTATGCACATTCTTTTTTGTGCTTTTATGCTGATTCACTGTTTGATTTGAAGAAAAGTTAAATTGTAAAATGTTTTGTTTATTTTACAGAAGGATTAAATAAGAAACTACTGCTAATAATCCTGTTAATTTGTTTCAATTATTCATAGTTATACAGATGTTGGCTATCAAGAACACAAGGTCCTAGGCAAAATCTCACTGCTTAGCTAGTATCAGCATAAACTTATTATAGGCACATACCACAAAGAGAAATAAAAATCATCCTCTCAAGTACTGTCCTGATAAAAATATATGGACATATTCATTGTTTCTAAACTGTGGTCACAAATGTCTTCTTTTAGAGGTGAGCTCTTTAGTATCTATGGACAACCAGAGAATCTGTAACACAGGATGGGGATAAGAGAGAGAAGAGTTGAACGATTGGACCATAGAATTCTCACTCCCACAAAAACTAATTAAAATAAATAGTGCTATTTTACCAAAAGAAGAAAAGATTTGATGGATACATGATATAATGTTCAATTATTTGAAAGGCGATTTTGTGAAAGAGGGATTTTAATTGTTCTGGCTAACCCCAATGAGTAGAATGAAATATGTGGAAGATTCAGAAAGGTGAATTCCAGAAGGAAATAAAGATAGTTTCCTAAAAGAACTATTTCAGAGTCTAATAGATCACATTAGGAGTAGATAAGTTTTACCTTATTGGAAATTTGAATATCACAAGAAACATTGTAAGGGAAATTCCTCTGGAGGGAGAGAGTTGAGCTACCTGCTAGAACTTGTGAAATTTAAAACCAAAATTCAAAACAAAACAAACAAAAAACAACTAAGAATTTTATTCAGGTCAAGAAGAAAGGAAAATAGGACTCAGATAAAGAGCTGGAGAGGACCTCTGGGGCTTTCTACCCCACATCCTGTCTTTTAAAGATTATGAAATTGAAACCCAGGAAGATTAAATTACTTGACCAAGGGCATGCTGTTAAGTGATCCTCAGAGGCAGGATTTGAACACAAGTCCATTGACTCCAGTGCCAGGGTGTTCTGTAACATTGCTGTCACCTTGATTAAAAGGTGTGGGGGGAGCTCAAAGTTTGAAATATCATTATTCATATACATTTCTATCTCAGAATTTCTTCTTAAAATCTAACCCAAAAAACATTGTCTATAGAAAGCTCAATATTTCTAAACAATAGCATTTATTTTTCTCTCTGTCACCTTTCCCAAAAACATATTATTAAAGTTTGGAAAATTAGTTCACATTCTTGGTATTGGGGATCATAGGACTTAAAATAGAAATCCATAGTGCTGTAGCAATCACAGGAATTTCAACACACTAACTAGTCATATATATGATAAGGACCAAATTTTTAAAAATCATACCCTGAGTGGAGCTTGCTTCTTAGTTAACCTGTTGTAGCAGCTTTCACATAAGGGTTATGTGCACAAGAGTCCAAGTTAGAACCTTGATAAGTTTCTTTGGATCAACTAAAAGAGAAAGAAAAGTTTTCAGGCCCTGAAAGAGAGACAAAAACCAAAACCCTAAATAATGGAAACATAGTTTAGGATGAGTATCTACTCTATCACTGTGTGCAAAATGAAGTCTATCAACTTTTACCTGTGTTATGAATATTTTCCCCTCCTATGCAGAGAGCACAAACATAATTCTATAGCTTAACAATGATCATTATTTTTCCCTCTATCTTCTCTTCCTGATTCCCCTGTCCTAATCATTTGTCAAATCCTATTGATTATATCTACTGTATTTAATAAGCCCATAGTTTTTAGGCTAGAATGGAGTTTAACCAGTCTAGTCCAAGCTCTTTATTTTACAAACTTGGGAACTTAAGCCCAGAGATTGTATGACTCACACAGGGTGATTCAAGGAGTAGTAATTAGCAGACACGTTTCAAAACCAGGTGCTTTGTCTATATACAGATGAGACTGCATCCATAACGCTTCTGTCTCCTTTACCACACAATGTACTACTCCACATAACACAGGCCCATATGATAAGAAATGGTCATTGCATCTTGGCTTGGATATGTACTGGCATGAAATTCATTTTTGTGCAGGACAATAGGTTAGATTTTAGCAAATCTCCAAAAGTTTATCTTTAAATATTGTTACTATTATAGATAATATTTTAATATGTATATATAATTCTTCCCTAACTAGGTGATATAGTTTTGTTTGTGTTTGGTGTTTGGGGTGTTGTGTTTGTGGGTTGGGGTTTTGGGGTTGAGGTTGGGTTTGTTTGTTATTGTTGTTTGTTTTTTTCAGGACACAGACCTGGTCTAATAGTGTCTATAGCATTGTGTTTTCTTGTCTGCCATATTACCTACTACACAACACTTCTTGTATAATGGGGCCTAAATAATTGTTTGTGGTTTGATTAATAAGAAACTCAACATAGATTGTTAGATTTGGAATCAAGAAGACAGGTTAAAATCCTGACAAAGATAACATCTGTGTAACTCCAAGGAAATCATAAACTTTTAAAAATATGAGAAGGTATAGTTCAGTTGAGATTTCTACCCTAAATTCGTTGAACATACCCAAAGAAGAATCAAATTAACAGCACATAATAGTAACTTAAATGCTTGTTGATTGAATTTATTCTTCCTGGGGCAGCTAGTGGTGCAGTGGATAGAGCACTGGCCCCGGAGTCAGGAGGACCTGAGTTAAAATCTGGCCTCAGACATTTAACACTTACTCGCTGTGTGACCCTAGGCAAGTCATTTAACCCTAATTGCCTCACACACAAGGAAAAAAGTTACTATCCAGTTTCCATTTGCAGACTAATAATGAAAAATCCATTATTCCAAAAGCAAACCTTTTCATTTTTCAGAAGTTTTCTAATTGTTTGAAGTTTGTCCTTGATCAAAATCTACCTTACCATAATTTGCATCAAATAGTCCTAGTTTTTCTCTCTGAACAGAAGAAGTAGAATGAGCCCTTCACATGACTAATTTCCCAATACTGAAAGACAACTATCACATTATCTCCAACTTTTTCCATGGAGCTAAATATCACTGGTACTGCCTCATATTTACATGCTGATATGAGTAAAGGCAGGGTTGAGATGTATCATAGTTGCTGGGTGATGACACAGAAGACAGTAACAGTTTAAACTGAGGCAGTATCTCACCAGGGGCATAGTGGATCCAACAATGCAGAGCCAGGCAACTGTTTTAGATGTCCCTGTGTTTATCCCTCTGCCTTTCTCTCCCCTGCACTTTGCCTCTATTGCTAATTCTTTGAATGCATGCATACAATTAGGTCTGAGAATTATTATATTTTATCTTGCTACTTTCAGAAAATCTCTTTGTATGTGATTCTATGTGTATGTATATACACACATTCACACATATAAATATGTACACACATGAATATGTGCATGTATACATACAAATATACACATATACATATCCCTAAGTATTGTATCATCTTTAAATTTGATAAATATGCTACCCATACCTTCAACCCAATGACTAAGAACACTACAGAATGAAGCACGACCAGGGAGCTATCCCTGTGAGCCTTTACTAAAGACATTATTTCAGGAATAAATATTCTTTGGGCTCAGTCAACCAATTTCAGCCCCACTTAAATGTACTTATAGTACATATCGCTCCATGTTGCTCATGGAGAGACAGAGAGAGACAGACACAGAAAGATACATATTTCAGATTCACTCAATGCCTTCCTAAGATCCACATTTATTATATCTGTTCCATTTGTCTGGCATATCAGTTAAAATCAGGGGGAGGGCAGCTAGGTGGTGCAGTGGATAGAGCACTGGCCCTGGAGTCAGGAGTACCTGAGTTCAAATCTGGCCTCGGTCACTTAACACTTACTAGCTGTGTGACCCTGGGCAAGTCACTTAACCCTAATTGCCTCACCAAAAAAAAAAAAAATTCAAAATCAGGGGGAAAGGAAAAGAAATAATGTTAAACTGGCCTGATTCATATTCTTTTTTTTTTTTTTTTTTTTTTGCGGGGCAATGAAGGTTAAGTGACTTGCCCAGGGTCACATAGGTAGTAAGTGTGTCAAGTGTCTGAGGTCGGGTTTGAACTCAGGTCCTCCTGAATCCAGGGCAGGTGTTTATCCACTGCCCCACCTAGCTGCTCCCCTGATTCATTCTTTTTTTTCCTTTGGTCTTTTTATTGTGTGGTGAGGCAATTGTGGTTAAGTGACTTGCCTAGGGTCACACAGCTAGTAAGAGTCAAGTGTCTGGAGCCGGATTTGAACTCAGGTACTCCTGAATCCAGGACCAGTGCTTTATCCACTGCACCACCATTAATGAATGAACCTGGCTTTCTAAGTTCTCAGAAATCCTTCCTTGAATAATTCATTCTAGAATTTGCCAGGAATTTATATGAAGCTCATATGATTGTAAACTGAAGAACCTACTTCATTCCTCCTGAAAACAATTGCTCATATTTCTTCAAAATTCCTCAAGTATCACTGCCAATGATTGAGCAATAATATCCTTTCCATAACCTGAAAAATAGCTCATCTGGGACAGGTCATATTACTTTAACATTGGTCCCTAATACGTTTTGTCAACCTCTCATCTAACTTTAATTAATCCATCAAAGAAGAAGCATGTATTAAGCACCTTTTACTGCAAGGCATTGTGCCAATTTGTGGGATTATAAGACCTAACAAATAGTCTCTGACTTCAGGAAGCTTACATTCTAGTGGTGGAAATAACATATGCATATGAATAATACCAAAACACACGTAAAATACATTCAAGATAATTGTTTTATTAAGGAGTTGATACCAGTAATTGTTAGAATCAAGAAAGTCTTCCTGAAAAAGGCAGTCAGGAGACAGAGCCCTGAAGGAGAATTGGTTGCATCAATTGCCTATTAATTATTGTGATTTGTCCTTATTATTATGAAAATTATTCCTCTTCATTTCAGCCCACCTTTATTAAGTACTTACCATATAAAATGCATTGTGGTCCTACCCTTGAGAATATCATATGCTGGGGCAGCTAGGTGGAACAGTGGATAGAGCACCGGCCCTGGAGTCAGGAGTACCTTAGTTCAAATCCAGCCTCAGACACTTAACACTTACTAGCTGTGTGACCCTGGGCAAGTCACTTAACCCCAACTGCCTCACTAAAAAAGAAAAAAGAGAGTCTCATATGCTACTGGGAATTCAGTCAATAAATGTATTAAATACCTGCTATATGACAAAAACTGTGCTAACTACTAGGAACACAAAAAGAGGCAAAAAAAAAAAAAAGTTGCTAACCTCAAGGAGTTTATAATTTAATAGGGATGTAAAAGCAAGTCATTGATAAGATAAATAGGAAACAATTATTAGAAGAAAATCTATTAGAGTACTTGTGGAAAAATTTACTGTAGAAGATAGTATTTTAGTTTTGGCTTCAAGGAATGGAGGGAAGCTAGGAGGGAAAACATTCTATAGATAAAATTCAACTAGAGAAAATTCCCACACTTGGGAAATAGAGTGTTCTATTTAGGGAACAACAAAAAGGCCAGTGTAGCTGAATCGAAGAGTACGTAGTGTGAATAAACATAAGTAGTATAGAAAAATGTATTAATGGTTATATGGGGTGTATGTGTTATGAAAGGTGTTAAATGCCAAACAGAAGATTTTGTATTTAATCCTGAAGGCAATAGGGAGCAACTGGAGTTTATTTTGTTAGGGGGTGACATGATTTGACCTGAACTTTAGGAAACTAGTCTTGTTTGCATAATAGAGAATAGATTGGAGTGGGCAGAGACTTGAGGCAGGCATTACACACCAACAGGCTACTTCAATAATCCAGGTGTGAGATGATGATGGCTTGTACTAGAGTAGTATCTGTGTCAGAAGAGAGAATGAAGTATAGTCAAGAGATCTTACAAAAGTATAGCTGACAGGCCTTCATAAAAGATTAAATATTTTTATGAGAGTGGTAATAAGAGGTCAAGGATGACAGGTAGTGAGAGTGGGGGATTGAAAGAATCACTGCCCTCAAAAGTAATAGGGAAGTTTGGAGGGGACAAAAGCTTAGGAAATATAACAACTTCCATTTTCAAAATGTTGAGTTTAAGATATCTACCTGATATACACTTTGTAATATCTGAAAAATAGTTAGAGGTGCAAGATAGGAAATGAGCAGAAGAGTTAGGGTAGAATAGCTAGATTTGAGGTTCATCATCTTGGAGATTACAGTTAAATACATGGGAGTTGATAAGATGACCAAGTGAAATAGCATAAAGGGAGAAAAAAGAGAGCCCAGGATAGAGCCCTGTCAGACAATTACAGTGACAGTGAGTGACCTGTATGAGAATTCAGCAGAGACTGAGGAGTAGTGAAATAGTTAGGAGTAGAAATAACAAAGAGTGTTATGCTAAATATCTAGAGAGAAGAAAGTTTCAGGAAGATGCTTACTAATAGTGTCAAAGGCTATAGAAACTTCAAGAAGAATATGGATTGAGAAAAGACCATTAGATTTGCAAATTAAAAGACCATTGGTAACTTGGGCAAGAATAGGTTTGGTATAGTGAGGCAATATTCAAAAGTAAAACATTTAGGGGAAACTAGGTGGCTCAATGGATGAAGCACTGGCCTTGGATTCAGGAGGACCTGAGTTCCAATCTGGCCTCAGATACTTGACACTTTCTTGCTGTGTGACCTTGGGCAAGTCACTTAACCCCCATTGCCCTGCAAAAACCAAACCAACAAACAAAATAAAACATTTGAGAGGAGGGATAGAGTAAAAAGAGAGAAAAGAATAAACAGAAGAAAATAGGATGGAGGGAAATATACAGTAAGTAATCATAGTGAATATGAATGGTAAGAATTCACCCAGAAAATGGAAGTAAATAGCAGAAAGAATAAAATCCAATAATATATTCTTACAAGAAACTAACTAAAATGAAGAGACACAGAAAGGGTTTAAATAAATAGAGCAGAATCTATTATCCATCAGCTGAAGTAAAAAGACAGGGGTAACAATCATGATCTCAAAGCAAAACCAAAAATAGACCTAATTAACTGGGATAGTCAGGAAAATTACATCTTGTCCAAAGGAACCATAGATAATAAAACAATGTCAACATTAAACATTTTTGGACCAATGATATAGCATCCAAATTCTTAAAGGAAAAGTTAAATGAATTATAGGAAAAATAGATTATAAAACTATACTAGTGGGGAACCTCAACTTTCCCATACCAGAACTAGATAAATCTAACCATAAAGCAAATAAGAAGGAAGTCAAGGAGATGAATATAACATTAGAATATATATATATATATATATATATATATATATATATATATATATATATATATATATATATATATATATGTGCTAGTCCTCTGGAGAAAAATGAATGGGAATAGAAAGAAGTAGAGGTTAAATCCATTGAACTAATAAAACTAGAAGTCAGTTTTATGAAAAAAAATAGATAAACCACTGGTTAATCTGATTTTGAAAAATCCAAATTACAATTATCAAAAATGAAAATGGGGGAATTCACCATCAATGATGATGAAATTAAAACATTTATTAGGAACTATTTTGACCAATTATGTGCCAGTAAAACTAACAATCTGGGTGAAATGTATAAATATTATCAAAGGTATTTTCAGATTAAGAAAAAGAAGAAATACAATATTTAAATTACCCTATTTTAGAAAATACAAATTAGATGAGTCATCAATGAGATGACTGAGGAAAAAAATACCTCCATGAACACATGGATTTATAAGTGAATTCAATCAAACATTAAAGGAATAATTCATCTTAATACTTTATATAGTATATGAAAAATTAGTCCTGCCTAATTCTTTCTATGACATAAAAATGTTTTGATACCTAAATCAAGGACAAGAAATGCAGAGAAAAAAATATAGACCAATTTCCTTAATGAATGTTGTAGTAAAAGTATAAAAATAGTATATTAGCACAGAGATTACATTAATATATCACAAAGATTATATGCTATGCCCTAGTGGGATTTGTTACCAGGAAACAGGGCTAGTTAAATACTAGGAGAACTATAATCAAAATTGACTATATAAATAATTTAAAAAACCCCAAAATATTATATCATTATGTAATGGGGGAAAATGGGGTATGGGTTTGGGTTAGGGGTTGGGGTTCTTAGGAATTCCTCTTTAAAGAATTACACCCTCTTGCACACAAAAGCAGTTAGAATATGGTGGTAGTTTATTTAGGGGCAAGGGAAGGGAAGGGGGGAGGGAGGGAAACCATGAAAGAAATCCTTGGACTTCTCATGGGGAGATAGGCACAAAGCAGGTGGCTCAGAGGTACCAATCTCCTCGAGCAGGAGACTGGTAGGTACTTTTATAGGGGACTGATGGGGTGGACCATCTGCCTGTGGAAAGTTCCTTTAGTGAGGGAGGACCATCCCCCACTGGTGGTGACTAGAGGAATTGGGTGAGGGGTGGCTAAGGATCTCTCTTTAGGACACAAAGGCCACAGCCACACCCAAACTCATCTCCCCAGGGGTAAGGGAGTTCAGAATGAAGGGTGGAGATCTAAGCTAGCTCAGTCCCATTTGGTTCCACTTATCTCTCTAGGTGTATCTGTCCTCTGGTTTAGTTTCTCAAGGAGAAGATTCCTTGATGTGCCCCAGAGAACTTCTGGGATGCTCTGCACCCCATGACAATTATAACAATAGATGCAAGAAAAGCATTTGGGAACACAGAGAACTCTTTCCTATTAAAAACACTAGAAAATCTCCATTGATTCCTGTGCTTTCTTAAAGTTATAACTAGTAGCTACCTAAAACCAAGAACTAGCATTATCTATAATGGGCATAAACCTGAATTTTTACCAATAAGATCTGGAGTGAAGCAAGGATTTCCATTATCACCACTATTATCCAATATCATACTAGAAATGTTAGCTATAGCAACAAACACATATAAAAAAAGTTAAAGGAGAAGAAATAGGGAATGAGGAAACACCACTAGAATTCTTTTCGGATGATGTGATAGTATACTTAGAGAATTTTAGAGAATCATCTAAAACAGTTAAAACAATGAACTTCTTCAAAGTTGTAGGCCATAAAATAAAGCCACATAAGTTATCATACTTTCTACAGACTATTAATAAACCTCAGCAACAAGGAATAGAAAGTTATATTCTATTTAAAATAGTGAAAGACAAGATAAAATACTTGGGAGTCTTCCTGACAAGACAAACCCTAAATCTATTTGAATACTGTCACACATAAAAAGGTCAGATCAAGTAATTGAAGAAATATTAATCATTCATGGGTAGGCTGAGCCAGTATTATAAACAATGACCTAATTTACTTATTAATTGCCATACCTATAAAACCACCAAAGGATTATTTTAGAGAACTAGAAAAAAATGACCATATTCATTTGGAAGAAGAAAGGGTTGAGAATATCAAAAGAATCCCTTTAAAAAGGTATAAAGGAGGGACACCTAGGTGGCTCAGTGGATAGAGCACTGGCCCTGGAGTCAGGAGGACCCAAGTTCAAATCCGGCCTCAGACACTTGACACTTCCCAGCTTTGTGACCCTGGACAAGTTACTTAACCCCAATTGCCTTACCAAAAACAAAAAAGTATGAAGGAAAGCAAGCTAACTCTTTGAAATTTCAAACTATATTACAAAGTAGCAATGATAAAACTAATCTGGAATGGGTTTAATAATAGTGGTGGATCACTGGAATAGATTATGTATGTAATTCACAGCAGTAAAAAAAGACAATATTTTAACCTAGTGTTTTTACAAACTCAAAGATCTAAGCTTTGGGGATAAGAATGTAAGATTTGACAAAAATTCAGGGGAAAACTGGAAAGCAATTTGGCAGAAAGGAACCCTAGATTAACATTGCATGTCATGTACTGGGGCAATGTCAAAATGGATAAATAATTTAGCCAAGTCAAATTAAAACTACTCTGAGAAACCATTTCACATCTATCAAGTCATCAAAAATGACATGTTGTAGGGTATGTGGAAAAACTGGGAAATTGATGCACTTTGGTGAAGTTGTCAACTAGTCTATCCATTCTGGAGAACAATCTGAAATTACTTTCAAAGAGCTACAAAATTCTACGTATTCTTTGATCCAGAAATACCACTCTAGGTCTGTATGGCAAAGGGATCAATGAAAAGGGAAAAGAAGGTACGTGTCCAAAAATATTTTTTTTATGGTGGCAAATAATTAGGTATTGGGGGTATGCCTATCAATTGGGGAATGGCTGAACAAGATGTAGTATATGATTGTGATGGAATATTATTGTGCCATAAGAAACGACAAGCAAGATGGTTTCCAAAAACACTGAGGAAGATTTATATGAACTCAAGTAAAATGAAGTAGAACCAGGTGAATAATATACACAGTAAAAATTATATTGTAAGAATGATCAATTGCAAAAGACTTAGCTACACTGAACAAAACAATTCTGAATGATCCATGGTGAAAAATGTTATCTATCTCTAGGAAGACAACTGATGAATTCTGAAAGCAGATTGAAGTACACTTTTTAAACTCTTCATTTTAATTTTTGTGTGTTTTCTTTTGCAGCACGGCTGATATGGAAACATGTTTTGCATGAGTTCACATGCCTTATTAATATCAATTTGCTTACCTACTCAAGGAAGAGGGAGGACTGGCAGGGAGAGAAAAAATTGGAACTCAAAATTTTAAAAAATGTTAAAATATTTGCATGTATTTGGGAAATATTTAATGAAACATATAAAATAATTTTAAACAAAATCTCCCTGCCTTGAGTAATGAGTTTTAGGTTGATTTCTGCCAACATTCTAGAATTCACCACAGTGACCTTATTAACTCCATCATCTGTTTCTCTCTCTCTCTCTCTCTCTCTCTCTCTTTCTCTCTCTCTGTGTCTCCTATTCATCTACAAATTTGAGAAAACAAGCATAGTTTATCATCTACCTACATTTACACTATATGAATTAAATTCACAATTTCTCTTAGATTGAGGTATTCTGGCAGCTGTTAAAGTAACTTTTACTTAAGTTCCTTTGCTAAAAATATCATGTGGTAATCAAAAGAACCTTCTAGCAAATGTCCTTCTTTTATTAATAATATAAAGTCTAAGTAAAATGACAAGGCAAAGAGGTTGTACATCTAAATAAAATATCAAACATATCATGGGAAGCATGTCACCTGTGAGAGTCCTAACAAGACCCATTTGGGAAGAGATTCTTGATCTAAATTTAGCCATACTCGAAAAAGGAAGGCTGGCCTTTACTCTGAGCAGAGGTCAAAAACTGAATGGAAACTTTTCAAAACGATAATTTCCCTTGAAGTTCTGAAAAGAAATGAAATTATTTCTTCACTTTTATCCAAGAAAAAGATCAAAGGATGGCAGACATTTGGAATTTATCTGTAGTGAGAAAGTCTGGGTCCGTTAGTTTTTAAATAATTCAGGCAGATGCCAATTGAGACTGGAAAGAACTCTGGGCAATGCCAATAATTAAGGCAGAACTGGAAAGAAGAGAAAGCTGAGAGATGGTTCAAGTACTCATTTGGTGGTTTCAGTCTGTGAACAAAGTAAGCAATTTATATTCCTGAAACAAGTAGAAATTATTAGAAGACTGCAAGCTTTCACTAAAGATATAAAAAAAAGACTGAAGTAAATATCACTTTACAAAAACTTACCAAGCATACTACTCTCAGCCATTTATATTCCCGGGACAATAAGATGTGAAGAGAATAAAATTCTTCCTGGCTATAGCAATTTTTGTGAGGTGAAGGGTAATCCTTGATAAAATTGTGAAGTGAGCAAAGTTTGTCTTTAGGATGCCTTCCTTTATGATCCCTTGACCCCTTTAAGTGTCCCCTTTGATTCTAGATATGGACAGGTCTCATGCTGTGAAGATGAATCACCTGTTCTTCCCTAAAGTATCTGTATTTTAAAGAAGGATTAAGAGGACAAAGAGCTGTTTAGTATAAAGTAATAAATGACTAATGTTGGAATTTCAAGGGAGTATGTCACCTGGGTTTGAGACATTATCATTATAATTTAGGGGACAATTATTATAATTTTCTGTCTTCAAAAGGTATGAATACAAGTTTGGCATTGACTGTGCCCATCTCTGAATGTGTGGGTTTTATATAATGTGGCATTTTCATTCCTTTCTAGGTCTGTCATTCTAAAATAATAACAGTTTAAAATTAGAGAGCACTTCACAAAGAGCTTTCCTCACACACCTGAGTGGTAAAGAATATGAGTATTATTAATAAATGCTTGCTCGACTAAACAGAGATAGTTAAGTAGCAGAGTGAATAGAGTGCTGGACTTAGAGTTAGGAAGATCTGAGTTTGAATTTTGCTTCAGATACTTAACAGGTTATGTGGCCTTTGTCAAGTCATTGAATCTCTCAAGTCATTGAGTCTCTCAGAGCCTCAATTTCCTTATCTGTCAAAGAGGATTAAATGAGTTTGTATATATGTATACATGCATAAATGTTTGTATGATTACATATATGTATATATGTGTATGTGTGTGTACAAACATACTTTTGTAGTACTTTTGCAAACATTAAGATAATAGATATATATTAATTTTCTCATTATTTCCATAATAGAGATGAGGATACTGAGATTCATAGATGCTAAGTACTAAGCTTAGAGTGTCAGAGATGATTCAAAGTCCATTGTGCTTTCCACTGCACCATGCTATCTTTCGTGATAATTGATGTCCAAGTATCCATAAAATAGACAATATTGAGTTACTTTAATATCAGAGAATGTATAAATAAAGTATAGCATATGAACATCATGGAATAGTGCTTTGCTGTAAGAAATGATGAACATTATGAATACAGAAAAGTATGAAAAGACTATATGAACTAATATAAAGTAAATAAAAAAGAGAGCCCAGAAAAAAAGAAAACTCAACTACAACAGTGCAAATGGAAAGGACAATAACAAAACACTTAAAATTGAATGTTATGTAATTGTAAAGAGTACCAAGAAGAAAAATGAGAAGGTAAAGTCCATTGTCCTTTATACAGAGGTGGAGATTTATGGGGGTGAACATTGAATAGGATGTTTTTTCTCTATTTGTTGATGAATTTTGCTGATTTATTTTTCTTTTCCTCTTAAAATTTGTTATAAAGGATGGATCTCTGGGTATGAGGAATGAGAATAAGCAAGGAAAAGTACAGTCAATGTGAAAACAAAAAAAATAGTAATTTATTTAAGAATAATTCAGTGAATTTAATATATCTTTGAGATAGGTGTCCCTTCCACTGGTGCAAGTAACAACCTTTCTATGCCTTTTAAAGAGTTTTATTAGGGCCTTAAAAAGGTATTATACCATCCTTATGTCAAAAAACAGGTTACTTCTCACCACGGAATTATGTAGTGAAGAAAAATATTTAAGTGGAAACAAACAGACTCAAATGCAATATTTGACAGTCTGTGGGCTTATTCCTTGTCCATAATCAAAGTGGAGATGAGAGTTTTAGCTCCAGTACTCTGGAACCAAGTAGTATAATTACATTTAGTTTGAATTCTGATGTCTTCTAGCACTGTTTTCTCATTTATATTATTTCTTACATTATATTGTTTATAGCTCTTTATATTCTAATGACTTTTTTCTGTGATATATGGATGCAAGACAATTTGTCAAAAGCATTTGAGGGGAGCATTTTGTTCAATCACATCAAATAACCTTTTCATTATTAACAAAAAATAAGAACAATTAGATTATAAATCAAGCACAACCTTTTTTTTTTCTTTTTTTGTTAACTAAAATGATGGCTGGGGGCAGGCAGCTGCCACAGTGGATAAAGCACCAGCCCTGTATGCAGGAGGACCTAAATTAAAATCTGGCCTCAGACACTTGACACTTATCAGCTGTTTGACCCTGGGCAAGTCACTTAACCCTCATTGCCCCACAAAAACAAAAAACAAAAAAGAAAAAAAAAACCACTAAAATAATGACTATATGGTCCCTTGTTTCATATCTCTTTTGAAACCTGCTTATTATTCTCTATGAATATCTTAATTGAGGATGACCTCAATTTATCTAGAGATGGCTTTAATACATAGATGAAAGATGTGTCTTCTTACATATCACAGCTACACTGTATACAGATGAGTGTGTAGGCAAACAGATTTATAATTGTTCTGTTTTTTGGTATTAACTTCTAATTGTTTTTGCCCCTCACTTTGATACCTTCATTGCCTTCATAACCAGTCTTTTTAATACCTCACCATCTTGATAATGTCACCTTTAGCATAGAGCTATTCTATATTTACATCTTCTAATTTGTATGTTTTTTGCTATCTTTTGTTTCTTTAGTGCCATATACTTTCTCTGTGGGGAAGCTAGATGGTATAGTGCATAGAACCTCAAACCTAGAGTCAGAAAGACTCATTTTTGTGAGTTCAAATCTGGCCTCAGATACTTACTAGTTGTGTGACTATGGACAGATCACTTAACCTTGTTTACTTCAGTTCCTTATCTGTAAAATGATCTGGAGAAGGAAATTGCAAATCACTCCAGCATTTTGTCAAGAAAACTTCAATGAAGTCAAGAAGAGTTGGGTATAACTGAAAACCAACTGAACAACAACAAACCTTCTCTATAAGCATACACAACACTGTGATATTCCAATTATTGTGTATCCATTGTTTGTGATAAAGGAAACAGTTTGTAATATTCATTTTAATAAGGCTTCTTCACTACCCCCATTTTCCTACTCTTTCTTGTCCTTCATCCATTTTCATCCTTAAATATTCTTGGGATTTTATGACTTTGTTGGATATCTTGTGAAACTTTATGTAAATTGATTTTACTCTGCATTGTTTCTCCCTCTTTTCTGAGGCAATACTGATCATAAATGAGCATCATCCTTCTTTGTAAGGCCTTACAAATGCGTTTATATTCTAAAATATACTGCGTCTAGCAGTCATCTTTCTCTCTTTGTCAAATATGCCAGATATTTGCTGACTGAGGCATTTTGTGGGTTCTTTTCATTTCCATATACTGAGAATCTATACTGATTATCTTGTTCATTCTTTATAGTATTATCTGACTAGTCTAGAGCTGATGTGCCTTTCCATTGTGAACTAGATTGGTTTTTTGAAAACAGAATTAGTACATTGCTAGGGCCATACTTGAAACCTTTCATAATTATATAGAGAACCTATGAGAAATAGTGCTCTGCTGGCATCACAGTTGGGAAGCCACAGTTAGCTCCACACCACATTAAGGCATCATTGTGGTACCTTGTAGATGTTTTGGGTAATTTTTGTGGTATATTTACATCTATCATTAATATTTCATTTCCTTTTGGCTATTTTCCATTTGCTTCTTCTAATATATTAATATCCAATAGTTTATATCCATATACTATCACCAAGAAAATATTGGTGTCAAGAAAATAGGCTACCATGGTAATTGACAAATTTGGATAATTAAAAGAAAGTGTGGTTTCCTATGTATAATCTTTCCTATGCTCTTCCTTCAATTATGGGGTCTACTATAGCCCAGGTAAAAAAAAAGCCATATGCATATGCCTATATATGTATTTATGTATACAATAATGGACTACCTCAAAAGGAAACCTTTTTAGTTACTATATACTGAAGTTAAATATAGCAGCACTTCACTATTTGTATTTGATCTTCTCTGTCTCCTCTACAGGTGAATCATTTATTTCCTTATGTATTTGTTTGGTTGGCATGGAGGAAATAGAGGGAGAAGGAATAGGAGTTGGGTCATTTGGAATTTCAGTCTGAGAGGCCTTGCAATTGAGCTCATGCTTGGATTGAGTTGGGTCATTTATTGCTTCAGTCTAAGAAACAGGCTCAGATTTAAGCTGGGGCCTGGATTCTCCTTGTCCTATATCCCCAGTATCATAATCCCTGCTTGCATTGGCTCAGATTTTCCAATAAAGTGAATGTTCAGATGGACATTGGCATAGGATTCTTTGCAAATGACTCAGTGTTTGGGGATTAAATGACCCATGTCTGGGCCATTCTTACTGTAATACCTTATGCCACATAAAACACAGTTTAATAAGCTTTCCCCTGGTCATGGTTGTTTTGGTTATAAGTTTTCCCTTATCTCAATCTATGATTAGCTTTCCTAATGGGGAATCCAGGGGAATAATACTCATTCTAATCTCCTCCAAGACTTGCAGAACCTTCCATACCACATAACCAAGTCCAGCAAAACTAAGAATAGGAATAAAAAAATATTCATTAAATTCAAACTGACCAAGCATCAACTTGATCTTTTCCACTTCTCTGATTAGCCAAGTTAAAGTTAGAAAAGGGGTACTTAGGAAATTTTAAAAATCCATTTAAAATTTAAAGGGAAAACAGCTGATACTTAGCAGTACTTTGGAATTTAAAAGGACAGGTTAGGGGAAATTTCTTACCAAACCAGAAGATCAGAAGATCAAGGTTCAGCTTTCATTTTCATGGTCTGCCAAACTGTGATGTTTAAAATCTAAATGTGGGTCCTAAACTGCTCCCCCACCCAGTTTTGGGGGGAAAACTGTCTATAATCACTGATAAATTCAGCAAGAGTTTAGGCTTTTAAGGATTTATTAAAGTGGATTAGAAGTTAGTGAAGAGAGTCAGTATAGCCAGAGAGAAACCCTTGCTTTTCCTAGCAGTCCATGTGAAGTTCCTCACCATGCCAAAGATCCAGACAGAAGGGGGTGGGGGGGTCCTGTTCTCCATCTCTGCAGCTACCAAGCCAGTTCCGGATGAAAAACAAAGAGGAAGATCCAGCAAGCCAGCCTTACCTTCCTACTTCCTGTCTCTCTTCCCCAAAGGGGAGGTCCTTCAAGCTGATTGTTTGAGAGTGGTCTCTTGCTGATGTCAGTAGTACACTGCTTCTGAGAACAACACACCATTCAGGGCCAGCCAGGTGTGGCCTTGATTTTGATGGTCTTCAGATGGGGCCACTGGGTGTCTGCCAAATCCCATTATTTTATCTATATCTATCTATCTATCTATCTATCTATCTATCTATCTATCTATCTATCTATCTATCTATCTATCTGTCTGTCTGTCTGTCTATGTCTGTCTATCTATGTGTGTGTATATGTATATGTGTATATGTGCATGTGTGTTCATGTGTAACTCTCTCTCTCTCACCCCTCCTTCCCTCCCTTGTTTCTTGTAACTGAGAGGCTGAAATTCCCAAATTAAAAAAATAATTTAAGCCCCTAAAAGTTTAAATACAGTTTACAACTCGATACCCACAAGGTATGACTGGTTCCAAAACTTGGCAAAACAAATTTCCTCTTATTCTGATGTATTTTCATGTCATTACACAGTAAGCTTTTCCAAATCACAGTTAATTTATTGAAAGTGGCTTCTCTCCTCTGGGATGAAATTTGTAGATTTGGACCTGCTTATGGATGCATGGAGTACAACTCTATGTGATTTTGGGGAATAGGATAATAATGATTTGGATAGTGCAACTCTTGCAACCTCTTGAGGACAATATACTTCATGTAAGATACAGTGATAAAAAGACACAACAAAAGATTTTAACTCTCAGCAACTGAGACACTCCTAGAGACATAAGTACCAGTATAAAACAAACAAACAAACAAAAACAAATCTTGCAGGCAGCTAGGTGGCACAGTGGATAAAGCACTGGCCCTGGATTCAGGAAGACCTGAGTTCAAATCTGGCCTCAAACACTTGACACTTACTAGCTGTTTGACTCTGGGCAAGTCACTTAACCCTCATTGCCCTGCAAAAACAAACAAAAAATCTTATACAACCCTGTAAATTGAAGTATGTGTATATATTTGTGTGTAATGCATACACATATGTGTATATATGCACACACACATACCCATATATATATTGTGTTCATATATACATAATACACATATACACACATCTGAATTAAATTTAAAGAATTTAGTGAAAGTTAATGTGCTGTATTTAATTTGTGAAAATAAATTTCTGAATCTGCACCTGCAAGATGAATTATTTGACAAAATGTAAGAAATATAGTCCTGTATACATAAATTATCCTGTTTTATCCTACTTTAAAAAAAGTTTACTTGTAGCCAGAAGTTTTCACTCATTTTATAGATTTTGTAGTTGCTAATGCTGCAAATGGTTACCTGAATGTAGCTTAATTGTTCAATGTAAATTAAAATTTCAGCACTCTGAAAATTTATGATATAATTTTGGTAACACATAGTGACAAATAATTTCTCTGCCAGCCACAAAAAAATAACAAAACAGCAAAACTGGAGAGCTAGGAAATTTAGACTTTTTATCTTCTAATGTGGGAGCAGAAAGAATTATTCACAATCCTGTACATAAGTCTGATTTCCTTTTCAGTCTCCATATTTCTATTACCAACTGTCTCTGAGACATTATCATTTGGATATTTACTGGTATCTCAAAATAGACATTTCTACAGCTGAACACATTATTCTCCCAAAGCTCATTTTTCCCCTTTTATATCACTAGTAATATCTTCCTAGTCAACCTTACCCATAGTCTGAGTTATGTTTTACTCCTCCCTCTGCAAAACCTTCCTGAATTCACACACAAAATCTTAATAAACCAACCTCCATGATGATTCTTTTTTCTATGCCTTTCTTTTGCCACTGTTGTCATACTAATCAAAAAAATCCTTTCCTTATGTACTTTTATAGCACCACTGATCAAATTCTTATGATCATGTCACTCTACTGCCTACTGAATGAAACCCAAACTCCTTTAGTCTGGTGTTCAAATGGGGATCCATTATTCACTACAATCTTTGTTTCCTGCCTTATGTAAAGAATTAATTGTTATTTGAGGTTTTTATGCCTTGGTGCACACTGGCCTGGAGCTCTGCAAACTGTATGGTGCTCCACCCACTGGTTGTAGCCATTGCCAGGGCTCTGGCACCTCAAGTCATCACCACTCACCAATGCCTACATGGGCCTGGCAAAATTATAATGATTGGAAGCCTAGTGAGGGCAGTCATGTGACTATCAGAGCGGCCATAACATTGGCTGGGACTGTGTGGGGTGTTTCTAGGATTGGGGGAGGAGAATTGGGCATTCTAGGTGGAAGCTGGAAAGCAACAGGTGTTCTGCTGCATATTCTCAGCTGATTCCTGGGTGGTGGTATTTTTTCAGGTATTATAATTTCCCTTTCCCCATTTTATTTCCTTTCCCTTGATCCTACTGATCCTGTTTGTGGTTTTTGTTTTTTGTTTTTTGTTTTTTTAAGTTCGTTTTTGTTAAAATAAATCTTGTTCTGTTTTGAGGGAGGCTGCAGGTCTCCTTCCTTGCCCCAATATTGCAGTGAGCCCCTTAGCTAGCACTCCCCAATTAAAAATTGGTCCCCACACTTATTTCACATGACCCTGACCCATAGACTCATTATCCTCTAATCCTGCCCTATAAACATCTGTTTGTCTTTTCTTTAGACAGTTCCCTATATTTTTTGGGGGATAGGGGCAGGGCAATGAGGGTTAAGTGACTTGCCCAGGGTCACACAGCTAGTAAGTGTCAAGTGTCTATGGCTGTATCTGAACTCAGGGCTGCCACTGTATCCACTGTGCCACCTTAGCTGCCCCAAGTTCCCTATTTTTTTTCAAACAAAAATGTATCGAGGATTTATTATACAAGTGTACTACACTAAGCCACAATGAACAATCAGACCAGAATGATAGGAGTCCCACAGCACAAAATCAAGAAGCAGGTAGATGGAATTTGAATTAAGAGGTGACATGTCCTTTTGTCAGGGAAGTGGTCAAAGCCCGGTGAGAGTCCTTCATCAGATGGTAGAGCTAGAAGCATAGTGCTTCGTAGGGAGAGTGAAGTTTTCAGGTAGTTTCTGCCTTCCCAAGAATGTCACCAAGGGTCATTCCATCACTGCTCCTGTGGCCTCAGTGCTCAGTGTGGTCTGATTACTCAGACCTATACCTCATCTTTCTCCTCTTGTGTTTCAGTCTATGCATTTTCTTCTTCTGCCACTTGGCTCTCATGGAGCAGTGGAAGTCAACAAGATGGCACTAAGAAGAAGAGCTAAGTTCCTTATTTTTTATGTCTTTTCCTCACTTATTTCCATCTATTAAAGGTTTATCCATTATTTAGATGCCCCATAGAAATGTTATCCCATTCATCATGATTTCGCTTATTGTTCTGGCTATCTTCTTTCCATGTATTCTCATAGCATCTGGTTTGTACTTGTCCAGTGCAAGTATTATTCTCTGTCATGCATCTTAATTACTCATGTTTTATCTTCTGTATAAATGTATAAATTCTTTATAGGCAAGAATCAGGATTATTTATTGTTTATACCCTCTTCCCCACAAGTGCTAACTACAACATAGGTAGGAAGGAAGTCGTAGGTCAGAAAGGGTATTCAAATTGACAATGATTATTTTCTTTTGGCTTATCTAAAAGAACAACATACACAACTGTGAATATATGATCAAGGTTAAAGGGTTATAAAATTCCAGTGAAATTCAATGTTCAGTCTATCATATGCCATCCAAATTAAGGATACAAACTTCATTTATTTTAAGAAATAACATGGATGGGAAATGGGCACTACAACCATTGAGGCATTTCTTGGGAAGCAAATACTATGTCAAAATAAAATATATCAACACATTTTTTTAAAAATCAGCAAGCTTCCTTTTAGACAATTTCATTTAATAGAACAATGAATTAATTTCTCAAATGTTTACTGAGCAACTATATGTACTATATATATGTGTGTGTGTGTCTATATATCTATTATATATAGACACACATTTATATATGTATAATATGCCTTTAATTTAGCAATATGCTGTCTTAAAGGATGCTTCAGAAAAAGATTTTACCAGTGGTGTTTATATATATATACACACATACACACATATGTATATATGTATAGATATGTATAGGTTGTATGTTTGTGTGTATTACTGAATACTATTAAAATCTTTTTCTGAAATTTCATTTAACAGAATATAATATTAAATAAAATAAAGACATAATAATTATAACAACTCTTGAGAGAGAGGAAGAGAGAGAAATTTGTATGTATATAAAACTATTACAGATAACCTTTTTGTGTATATGTCAAACTAGCTTGCTCATGTAGATATAGCCTAAAAGAATCCCACTGTTTCATTAATACCACATTCTTGGACCTGCTTATTTAAATCTTTAACTAATACAGGAATGGGGCAGCTAGGTGGTGGAGTGGATAAAGTACTGGCCTTGGATTTAAGAGGACCCGAGTTCAAATCCAGCCTCAGACATTTGACACTTACTAGCTGTGTGACCCTGGGCAAGTCACTTAACCCTCATTGCCCCACAAAACAAAACAAAAAACCTAATTCAGGAATGAAGATAAATCAAAATTATATAATAATTCTTTCCCAGGAAAAGCTAAATGCTTTCATTGCAAAAATGGATAACTTATAGGACAAAAATGGGAATGATTATAAACTTTCTAATATTCCATATGCTTTTCTAAAGTATATTGAAAATAATACCTAACTTCCCAGAAGATGACTTGTGCTGAGTAATGGTTTCATAACTTGCTTTGTATGCAAAGAAAATTTATTTTATTCTAAGAATTTTAAATTACAGTTTTGGAAACATTCTTGTCTCAGTAATGGAACAAAATAAAAATTATTGTTGGGAGAGCTACATGAAATTTAAAGGAATAGAGCAATTTCTAAAATTAGAGAAATCAAAAGAGCAAAATTTCTAATTAGGCCTAATGGTAACAGTAATAAATAATTATATCTCATAATTATAGGGGGTTTGTATTTTGCATTGGACTTCTTGTGATGAGAAGCTCATTAACCTCTAAGACAACCTTTATCAATTTTTGGACAGCTCTAAATATTATGGAGATTTTTTTCTTATGTAGTTTTAAAATCTGCCTCCCTGTATCTTCAACTCCTTATTTTCTGTTCTTTCTTTTGGGATGAAATAGAATAAATGCATGAGGTATTAAAATACTTGAAGATAGTTATTGAGATAATGCCTCCATTGCCATCCAACCTATTTCTTTTCTTATCCAAGATAACATGTCTCTTCCTTTAACCAATACTTATAGCAGATGATTTTAAGTTCATAGTTGTCTTCCTTTTACCTTTTTCATTCTTTCAATTGTATATAATTGTTATTCGAGGTTTTTATGACCCCATCTTTTGGATAGAATTTAAAAAACCCTGGTGTGCACACTAGACTGGGGCTCAGGCCAGCACCTCCGACGGCACAGTGCTCCATTCACTGGTTGTAGCCGTTGCCATGGTGCTGGCACCTCATGTCATCACTACTTGCCAACACCTACATGGGCCTGGCAAAATTATGACTGGAAGCCCGGTGAGGGCAGTCATGTGACTATCAGAGCTGCCAGCCAATTGGCTTGGGGCTGTGTGTGGTCAGCCTTGGGTCTACTGGGAAGAAGGGAGGTTTTTCACCATTCTAGCTTGAAGCTGGAAGGTGACAGGATGCTGCTGTGTGTTCTCAGCTGATTCTTGGGCGGTGGTGTTATTCAGGTTGTATTATTTCCCTTTCCCCATTTTATTTCCTTTCCCTTAATCCTACTCATCCTGTTTGTGTTTGTGCTTTTTTTTTTTTTTAAGTTTGTTCTTGTTAAATAAATCCTGCTCTGTTTTGAGGGAGGCTGTCAGTCTCCTTCCTTGCCCCAATATTGTGGTGAGCTGCCTAGCTAACATTCCCCAATTAAAAATTGGTCCCTACATGATGTCCGTTCTAAAGTGTTGTACCTCAAACTGAATGCATCATTCCAAATGTATCATAGGGCTACCATGGCCCTTCTTCTAGATAGTGTGCTTCAATAAATGTATCCTAAGATTACTTTTTATATTACATCCTTGAATATCATCCTGATGTCTCATATAGTTTGCTTTTCTCCAGGTCTGTGGACTGCTACTTATTCACTTATCCCACAATATGTATAATAGCTAACTTTTATATAATGCCTTTTATGTGAAGGTACTTTGCTAAGTGCCTTACAAATAATATCTCATATAATCCCCATGACAACACTGGGAGAGAGGTTCTATTATTATCTTTATTTTAAAATTTAGTAATCTGAGACAAACAGAAACTAAGTGACTTGTTCAAGGTCACATAACTAATAAGTGTCTGAGGTCGAATTTGAACTCAGTTTTTCCTGACACCATGCCCAGCACTGTAGCCATTGTGTTGCTTACCTGTCTCTACTTGTTCAAATGTAAGGTTTATATTTATTCTTATTCAATTGCATCTTATTAGATTCAAAATAGTTTTTCCATGCAAATTATCTATGCCAATGTATTCATTATCTCTCTCAGCTTTGTGTCACCTGAAATTGTGATTCATATCTTCATTTGATGTTGGAAAAAAATACTAAAGAACCAAAGGTAGATTTTCAAGACACTCCATGACAGACATCAGAGAGGGAGGGCAGGAGAGAGAGAATATGAATATTAAAGACATAAAAAAATCATATGATCATATCAAATAGATGTAGAAAAATCTTTTGACAAAATACGAAATCTATCCTTTTTTTTTTAAGTGAGGCAATTGGGGTTAAGTGACTTGCCCAGGGTCACACAGCTAGTAAGTGTTAAGTGTCTGAGGCTGGATTTGAACTTAGGTACTCCTGACTCCAGGGCTGGTGCTCTATCCACTGCGCCATGTAGCTGTCCCTGCAAAATCTATTCTTGTTTAAAACACTAGAAACATAGGATTTTTCCTTAATTATGATAAGTAGTAACTATCAAAAACTACGTGCTAACATTATACAAAATGGGAATAAACTTGAGAATTTTATAGTAAGATTAGCATTAAAAAAGACGTGTGTTATATACATAACTCTTTAGTATGGTACTAGAAATATTAATTATAACAAAAAGAGAAGAAAAATAAATTAAGGGGATAATTATGGGAACAATGGAAATACATTATCATATATGCATGTTTGTATGTACGTGTGTGTATACACATGTTTAAAATTGTGGAAATTTATTTTGATTTGGGGACCCTACCTTTAGGCTGAGATTAGAAAGCCTTAGGCCCTCAGGGTTTTTTCTGTGTGGGAGGGACTGCTGCCTCTCCCCCTCTGCTTCAGCTGAGCCCAAAAGCCCCGTGGGGTGTACAAGACACCAGGTCAGACAGCTGAGGGAAAAAAGCCCCCAGCCCCCTCCGACCTGAGTGGAACTATCCTAAAGATCCTGGATAGCCTGTGCTGAGGCACGTGAGGCTGGAGCGCCCCCCACCAGCCACATCCCTGGCTGGAGGATTAGCTTGGTCTGTGGGGGGCGCAGGAAGCCCCGAGATTGGAGTGGAGAGAAGAAAAGGTATATATAGACCTGGGAGTTAGACAGCAGGCGGTTGGGGTGGACAAGGAAGGATGAGAGAGGCTGCGAAGAGGTTAGGACAAGGACAGTAACCCAGGACTAGGAGCAAGGAGGAAAGGCCGGCAGACAAGATTAGAGGGGCAGCAGAGGGCAGACTGACAGAGCAGACAGACAGAATATCGGTGAGAGAGAAATACAGGGGTTCAGCAGTGGCAGTGGCAGTAATAAGGAGAGAAAAGTTAGAAGCAGGGGGATTTACAAAGTGAAAGGGGCTCAGAATTAGAATAAAGGACCTGAGTGTCCTAAAGCAAGTGGCTGCAAAGGTCGTTATTGTATTAGAAAGAAGCTCCAGGCCAGCAGGTGGGAAAGAGATGCAGTGGAAAGAGACTCACCGCAATGCAGTCAGGTTGTACATTTTATTTCCCTGTATTCTTAATTTTAAATAGTATCTCATAAATAAACTCTGCTTTGATTATTTAGTTAAGAGGCTTCTTAAATTAGTCCTCCACAGATTAGTCCCCCCAAATTAGCCCTAGTCATTCAAAAATATTTTCACAAAATATAATGTGTGGTCACCTTATTCCTGTCCCAGGTGTAGGGAAAACTAGCTAGGGTTTATTTATAAATTAGAAGCTTTAGCACCAAGTTTTGGCATTAACCATTTATTAATAAAAGAGAACACCTGGGTCAGAAAGTCAATAAAAGGCCTATCTAACCTAGAGTTCTCAAGTTCTCCCACCACCACTCTGTTCAAGCAACAAACTGCCCTAGGATCCTTCTTCAGTGTCCCAGGAAAGTCAGTCCTTCCACCCTGCTTCAAGCTAATTGGCCAGCATCACCCAAATCCATTGGTTCATTGGACTTGAGGGTTGTCCTGCGTCAAGGTTAGAGTCCACAGCTTCTGAGAACAATAATGATTTGCTTATGGTCACACAGTGACCCTAATTGGATTACTAAGTTCTCTTATTTCTGATTCTTGCTTTTCTTCTGGCCTATTCCTTTGGCCTTTTCCACTATTTTAAAACTAATAACAAGTGGTGTTGGGTACTCCTTTATGATAAAATTTGTCATTAAGTGCTATTCCCCCTTTAGCCTTATCTTTGAAAAAATATTCTCTTTGTTATTCTAGATCTTTTGCTTCTCTAAATGAATTTCATTATTATTTTGTCAAGTTTTGTACAGTATCTCTTTGATAGCTTGACTGATATAGCAAAACACTAAATTAAGTTTGGTTTTATTTGATTAAAAAATATCACTGATGTGACTCAACTACAAGAACTGCACATTTTTCCAGCTATGCAAATTATTCTTTTTCTATTTTGTGATAGAGCATTTTATATCTGAATCTATACAAGTATTTTGCATACTTTGGTAGACTGATTTCAAAATATTTTGTACATTTTTAGTTATTTTCAATGGGATTTTCTGTTATAACCTCTTAGATTTCTTCATTATTACATTAATGAGGCTTTGTGTAGGCTCAGATCACCCAAGACAAATGAACACATGAGAGATGGTAGGGACCTGAATCCAAAAGATGGAAATCTTCATTCCTTTACCACATAGATGGGAGCAGTTGTTGTTGGGTTTTTTTTGGGGGGGGGGGGGCGGGGCGGCTGTGTAGATAGGACAAGCTGAAACTTTAACCCTACCAGACTGGGCACAGTTATTCTTTCTTTCCAGCAGTGTGGAGACAGTGAAGAGGGAGGGTAAAGATCCTGTTACTCTGAATCTTGGACCCATACACTGAATTGGTTATGGGGAGAGGGCCACCTTCTTCCCACCCCAACCTACTACCACTTTACACCCTCTGGTACTCAAAAATGGGTTTTCAGTTTTCATCTATTTTCATCTATTTCATTTGTCTTTTTTGGTTCAAGGCATGGACAATGGAGTCCTTGGACCTGAGAGCTCTAGCCATGGCAACCTCGGAACAAGGATTCCAAGCTAGATGTTGCTAAGAGCCCAACAGGGAAGCCAAAGTGCAAGGGCACAAGCCTGTGGAAGGAGGGAGCTTACTTGGAAATTGTAGGCACTACACCATATAGGAAATGAACTAAACTGTGAGTCTTATATAACACCCTCCCCAGAGAATAAGGTAGTGTAAGGAGAAATTATTCCCATCCCCATGATATTTTTTTAGGAAAATGCTAGTATGCTCTTGCTATGCTTTTGAAGTAAATATTCCTTTGAAAAACCTAACTTGACTGTTAAATGGAACAGGGTCCTAAAGATTACTAACATTGAAAGGACAACACAATCAGTGGGCACTTGAAATATTGTCAGGGAATATGTACCACCTAAGCCTCTTAAGGTATCAGAAAACTCTGGGAGACATGTGACAACATATTTTGGTTTCAGGCAGTAGGATTTACTTTTTAGCTTTCAACTTTGTTGAAACTATCAAATGTTTCAATTACTACTTTTGATGATGCCGTATAACCTTATAAATATACCATCCTGTTATCAGATTTGTCTCATTTTTCCCTACTTTTATACTTTTATTTTCTTTCTCTTGCTATGTTCAGCATTTCTAGAATGATATTGAATAATAAAAGGATAAGGAATCTTTCCTTAATTCTTTCATTTATTGGTAAGAGTTCCAGTTTTTCCCCATTGTATATCATACATTCTTTTAGTTTTACACAGACATTTTAATGTTATTAAATGGTCTCTCTATGCCTTTACTTAATAAATTTTTCAACAAAAATGAGTGTCGTATTTTGACAAAGGATACAGCTATTGAGATATGTGGATTTTGGTGATTCCATTTTATATGATTATTGCTTTCTTACTGTTGAAACACCTTTGCATTTTTGATATGTCTAAATTACTTAAAATTAATGATTTTTTGATGAAATTCTGTAGTCTATTTCATGGGGATTTTGTTTTAAAAATAATCAATATACATTAAAGGACTTTTTATTGTTCTTCTATTCTTAACCTTTCAATGGTTTAGGTATTAGGACTATATTTGTCTCATAAAGTAATCTGGTATAGTGCTTTTTTTTCTCAACATTTGAGAATAACTTGAATATATTGCTGCTACTATTTTCTTTAAAACTTTGGCAGAATTATCTTCTTAACCCATTTGAACCCATAGTGTTTTTCCTTTTGGAAGTCCTTTAGAATAAGTTCTATTTTTTCCCCTGAAAAACATGATTATTTTGTATATGTATTTGTTCTTTTAATTTGACTATTTTATATTTCTGAACATATTCATCTTTTTCATTTTTTCAGTTGTTAGGATATAACTGCACATAGTAGGTTCTGATAATATTTTTATTTCTTCTGGTTTTGTTGTGATAAAACCTTGTTCATTTTCTATATTGTTTATTTGATTTTCTTCTTTTTCTCTATAATTGTGTTAGCTAAATTTTAGCTTGTTAACTTTTAGTCTTGTTTATAAGTTCTATATTTTTTTGTTTCTAGATAATGTATTTTCCTCTAATTTTCAATATATCTTTATTTGTTTTTATTTTGGGTTTATATTTTTAAATGCCTATTCATTTCATTATTTTTATCTTTTTTGATTTTACCATGTTTTTAGCGATCTAATTTTCCCTTGAGGATACAGTTTGAAATTTTGTTATGAATTTTATCATCATTATTTTTCACATGATTATTAATTATTTATATGATTTATTCTTTGACATGATATTATTGATGCATTTTAATGTTGCCTACACTTCAGTCTGCATCTTTTGTTTATGCTTTCAATTTATTCCTTTTTTTTTACATTATAGTTTGTAAAGTACAATTTATTATGCCTACTTTTTTCATTTATTTGAAATGTCTCTATTATAAGGCATTGTCAGTATTTAAAGTTCCATAATAGCACCTAGAACTATCTATGTCTATAATCTATATATTTATATATTTAATATATAAATATATGTTTGTATGTATCTAAATACCTATATGTATACATATATATGTTTCATTTAAAAGATGCCATATTTATTAACATTAAATCTCTAGCAATTTTTTTCAATGCTTTTAGTATTGCTTTTGTATTTTCTTTCTCATAGATATGACCAAAACTGAGAAAATGACTTGAATTTCTCTTAATATTATTGTTTTAGTTTGTATGACTTATTTTAATGGAGCCATTTTTTTCTTTAAGAATGTAGGTTCTAAGGCATTTATAGCAAATAAATTTAATGTCAATCTTACTTTGTTTTCTCTGATTTTTTTTTCTGTTCATTGTAGATTCCTTCTTTATGTCTTTTCTATGCTGTGGTTTTTGGGGTTTTTTTGCTTTTTCTAATAGCTTGAATGCAGTGACTGGTTTTAGGACATAAAGTGAATTTTTTATAGTCCTTCATTTGTATTCTGTGTATATCTTTGTTTTTTAATTGCATTTTTTGTAAGTAATAGATTGTGTGGTGTTTTGTTTTCTTATCTAGTTGATAACTCTTGTTTCATTGATGTGTTTAATCCATTTACATTTAAAGTGATTTTAGTTTGATGTATTTTACTACATATGTCTTTAATATTTTAATTATATTTTTTCTTCAATTTTCTGTTTCAATTTTCAATTTTTTAGTACTTTGTCTATTCAGCTATTTTGTTTAGTTTACTCTGAGCCAATCCTATTCCTACCAGTTCTTCTCCTTATCCTTTAGCCCCCTTTTTCTTGTTTGTCTCTTATTTGTCTCTTGTTTGTCCTTACTTATGAAGCTCTACATACAATCGATTTTAATTCATTTTTCATGCTTGCATTTATATAGTTATTTAATGCTTCATTTCCCCCTATTAATTAAGTAGTTAAGGAAAATCATTCTTCCTTTTTGCCCCTTGTTATTTTTGTTAATTTTTTGTTCAGTTTTTGCACCTTTTCCTGAAAATCATTTCTCTCCCTTGTTCTCTTCATTAATTTCCTTTGTATCTATGTAGCCTTCTATCATTTGTTTGAGGGTCCTTATGCTTATTATCCTTTTGTAATATTCCACTTGTGAAATAGAACAACATTTTCACTTCTATTAATTGGCACACTTTGATTTTCTTTAAAGTGATAGTCACTAGATAATGGTATATATCTTTGAATTATAGAATAATAATCACAGAACAAACATGTCAGGTACACAAATGACAATGGAAAGGCTATTTTAAAAGTAGATTATATCATGCTACAAAAGTGGTAAAAATGACATCACCAAGGCTATTGATATAATGATATTGGGGGATTCTTGATAGGTATCTTGAGTTCTATAGCTTTGTTGTTGTTGTTGTTGTTGTTGCTGATGATATTGCTTTTTTTAGAGTAGATTTGTAATTTCTTTTGTATTGGGAACTCTCAATGAAGAAACTTTTTTCGGCCAATGCAACTGAACACTATTTTGCAAACTTTTTGAGTATTGCCCAAAGCACAGAACTTTATTTTTAAAAAATGATAGAAAAATCTCCAGGGCATTTGGAGGATCTTCTTTGGAGTTTTGTAAAAAGTCATATAAAAGAATGATATAAGAGGACAAAGTCATGTTTTAGATATAGAAAAAGGCCACAGATTCAAAGAAATATTAAAATGTTTAAAATAGTATAAAATGAAGAGCCACTTAAGGCTTTGTTGTGGCTGTTTTGTGTTGAAGATGGGTATTGTATGAAAGTGACATTTATTGAAAACTCTCGTTGGTAAATTTAAGAATGGGTTAAGTTGGGAGAGACTAAAGTTTGAGGAATTAGTTTAGAAAGGTAAATGTGTGAGACAAAATAAGCTTAGACAGAATATCCTGATTAAAGTTTTAAGTTAGGGGTAATTTGAAGATTAATAATACCAATGTTAGAGAAAGGAAAATTGAAAGAAATCATTTTGTTTTGTTCATAAGGATGAAGAAGGTGAAATGACAACAAGATGTAGAAGTGGAAAGTTTCAGTAGGTAGATGGTGTTATGTATTTAGCATTAATTAAAAGGGAAACCTATAGGTAGGCAACAGAATTAAAATAAAAACAATTTAGTTTGGTTAGGTTTGGTTTTAAAAGGAGCTTAAGAGGTCTCTAGTATTGGGTGAATAGTACCTGAGGAGCTCATTTGGGGAAAGTAGAATGGATATGAGGTAATTTAATTACAGAAGTTGGGTTACTGCCATGGTTACATACTATTGAGGAAACAGAGGTGCAGAGGTAGTAAATGGCAGAGGAGTGATTTTTAAACAAGGGTCTCTTATTCCAAATCCACTGTACCGTATTGCTTCCATAATATAAATCCTGTACTCTAACTCCCTAGTTTTGCTCTGTCTGGGTGGCTTGGATTTATTCTTTACTTCAACATAAATGTCTCATAAACTTGGAGAACTAAAGTTTTCAAAAGTCATTTAAGTTTCCACAGATCTTGTATATTTTCTTTCTCTTCTCAAGAGTGATAAGATCAAGCTAGAAAGGAGAGAATTTTGGGGAGGGAGAGAACAGAAGTGCCTTCATGACAAGAAACAGCTGAGATGTGGTTAAATGGCAGCTGTTTTTGTCTCCTGGATTCTTTCCCTGCATGAGATCAAATAGCCATAATGTGGATCCCCATGAATATGGACCTATGGATAATTCAGTCTTGGTGTGAAAACCTCATAGGAGCTAACAAATTTCTCCATGAAAGGGTGTGGAGGAGCTTCAGTTCTAGAAAGGGATTCAGCTTTCACTTTCAAACATAGCTGAGTCTTTTTAGGAAGCCAGTTGGGTAAATCATTAAAATGTTATATGATAAGCTATCTCAGAAAGAAGAGAACAGATCTACTCAATGACAAGTCAGAGCTTGACCCGAGTTTAATGTGGTGGTGTAGATCCCACAGCAACTGTTTTTCCACCAGAGTCAGGATAGAAGAATACCTGATCATTACAAAGAATGTGCATCAATGTCAGCTCAAGCAACAAAGAAGAGGAGGATCACTCACTATTCTCAACAATCTACTGTTGAGAAGTGACATGGTGAAATAGAAAAGGTTTGGAATCAGAGGATGTAAACTCAAACCTTACTTTTACTGCTTAAAGCTTTGTGACCTTGTGTAAGTCACCATTGGTCTGGTCCTCATTCTGTTTCCTCATCTATTTTTGTTCCCTTTCAGCTCTAAAAATGATCCCATTATAAAACTGAGAAATGAGATTCAATGACTACTAAGCTTACATTTTGAGATTTTACTGTTCTTCATGTTTTGTCCCTGTGCTTTTATACTGGCAGACTGTTGCCCATACCTATTTCTCTTTACTTGCTCTTCTTAAAATCCTTGGTTGCCTTTAGGGTGGAGCTCATACACTACCTACAACATGAAGATTTTCCTGAATCCTGCAGTTCCTGGTGCCTTCTCTCCTCAAATAACTTCATACGTACAAATATATATATACATATATACATATACATACACATACATATATACATTATTTATGCCACATGAGTATTATATTATTCTTTTAATTATTATTATTATGCAGCATATGTAATACTTATTTATGCAAAATATGTCCCTAGAAAGAATTTAAACTCCTTTGGGCAGGGGTTGTTTCATTTTTGTTTCTGTCTCCTCATTACATATACAATGTGTAATACATAGAAGGCACTTAGTAAATGTTGATTGATTGTTTTTTCTTCTGGATTTGCTTTTCAACTAAGTGATTAACCAAAAAAACCAAACAAACAATTGTAGAATCTTATTCACTTGAAGAGACTTGATTTTGCCACTTCTTTTATCTCTGGGCTCTCACATATAGGCATTTAATTAAAAAAACAAAAACAAATGAATTAATGAATCAATGAAGAGTCATTCCAGAATTACCATTAACCAGCTTGTGAACTTAAGCAAATCATTAAAGCTTCCAAGGTCACACTTTCTTCATGTACAAAATAAGAACTAGATAAAGTTCTAATTCTAACATTTTATTATTCAGTTATAACAGAGGAAAGGTCACACTGTAGTTAATAGTAATACAATATGTAAAGATCTAAAGTACCATGAAACAAGCACTAGATTTAGACTCAGGAGACCTGTGTTCAAATTCCAGTTCTGACATTTTCTATCTATGTGCCCATAGGCTTTCCCAACTTCAATTTCCTATATGTAAAAGTGGAGTGATTTTCATGATATATTTTAATCTATTTATTATTCATTTGAGGAATAAACCAAGAATTTCTATAATATATATAATAAAGAAGATGATTGCATGTTAAATTGAAAATCCATTATGTGCAAATGGCTATTCCTTTTGAATATACAATAAGGTAATAATGTAAATTAATTTTTTATTTTTCCTTCCCTCTCCCCTTCCTTAGAGATGGCTACCATTAGATAAAAGGTATGTGTATATATAAATATAAATATATATGTAAATTATTCTATACATATTTCTTTTTATCAGTTCTTTTTCTGGACACAGAGAGCATCTTTCTTCATGTGTGCCTTATAGTAAATTCATAGATGTCTGTGTGTGTGTGTGTATGTGTGTACACACATACACACACACATATAACAGTCAAAATGACTTATTTACTCAAAATCATTATTAAAACAATATTGCTATTACTGTGTACAAAATTCTCTTGGTTCTGATGATTTTGCTCTTCATTATTTCATTTAAGACTTTCCATGTTTTTCTAAGATTATTGCACTTATCATTTCTTATAGCACAGTAGTATTTGATCATTTTTATATACCAAAACTTGTTAAGCTATTCTCTAATCAATAGGTAACCATGCAATTTCCAGTTCTTTGCCACCACAAGGAGAACTGATATAAACCTTTTAGAATTACTTGTCATGTCGTGTTCTATAGATTTCCCTTTTACACTATGGCTCAAACTCAGAATGGTGCCAATTATTACAGGTGTTGCCATCTTACACCTTATACAAAAATGTCAAAATGGGTTCAAGATATAGACATAAAGGGTGATACCATAGGTAAATTAGGAGAGGAAGGAATAGTTTATCTCTCAGATCTATGGAGAGGAAAACAATTTATGTCCAAACAAGAGATAGAGAATATTATGAAAAGCAAGATGCAAGACTTTGATTACATTAAATTAAAACCCTTTTGTACAAACAGAAGCAATACAGCCAAAATTAGAAGGGAGGCAGAAAACTGGGAAACAATTTTTGCAGCCAGCATTTCTGATAAAGGCCTCATTTCTAAAATATATAGGGAACAAAATCAAATTTATAAGAAGCCAAGTTATTCCCCAAATGAGAAATGGTCAAAGTATATGAACAGGTAGTTTTCTGATGAAGTCAAAGCTATCTATTGCCATATGAAAAAATGCTCTAAATCACTATTGATCAGAGAAATGCAAATTAAAACAACTTTGAGGTACAACCTGACACCTATCAGATAGGCTAATATGAAAAAAAAAGGAAAATAATAAATGTTGGAGAATCTAATGAAAAATTGGAACACTAATGCATTGTTGGTTGGAGCTGTGAACTGATCCAACAATTCTGGAGAGCAATTTGGAACTACATCCATAGGGCTTTCGGATTGTTCATACCCTTTGACCCAGTGGTACCACTGCTAGGTCTGTATCCCAAAGAGACCATAGAAAAGGGAAAAGGACCCACATGTACAAAAATATTTATAGCAGTTCTCTTTGTGGTAGCAAAGAATTGGAAATTGAGGGAATGCCCATCAATAGGGGAATGGCTAAAGAAGTTGTGGTATATGAATGTAATGGAATACTATTGTTCTGTAAGAAATGATGATCAGGAGGATTTCAGAGAAACCCGGAAGGACTTACATGAACTGATACTCACTGAGAGGAGCAGAACCAGGAGAACATCATACACAGTAACAGCAACATTGTTTGATGAATGATGGGGATAGACTTAGCTCTTCTTAGCAGTGCAACAATCCAAAACAGTTTCAAAGAACTCATGATAGAAAATGTTTTCAACATCCAGAAAAAAGAGCTGAATTATGAATGCAGATTGAATCATACTGTTTCAACTTTTGGACTCTTTTTTCCCCCTTCTTGTTTGAGGTTTTTCCTTTATGCTCTGATTCTTCTTTCACAAGATCACTAATTTAGAAATATGTTTGATGTGATTGTACATATACAACCTAGATCAGACTGCTTTTAATCTTGTGGAGGAGGGAGGAAAGGGAGGGGGGAAGAAAAGAAAAATTTGGAACTAAAAATCCAGTGAAAACAAATATTGATAACTATCCTCATATGTAATATGTAACTGGAAAATAATAAAATACAAATTTTTTAAAAAGCATACTGGCTCATGTTATAGCCCCTTCCATATCACATTATTGATTATACAGTCTACCAATGGTCTATACCCTCTGCTTCTGATCTTTTCTCCCCTTAGGCTTCAAAATCTCCTCCTCATGTCTATTCTCACTCTCTCCCCAAGAAGGCTATTGCCCTCAGGAGTTCTGATTCTACCCCAAAATTCCTCTATGGAACAATTAGAATTTTCAACCACCAGTTCCCCCAGACCACACCCTTTGCAAGTCCCCATCTCCCTTCATAGACGATCTTTCTTCACTCACAAGAGCACTCATTAGTAGAACTACCTACCACTATCAGAACAAGTCTTCCTTCCATCTCCCATCTTTTTACTCCTTCCCCCCTCTTTATTCTCTCTCTTTCTGAGACCAAAGGAGTAATTTTTTCCTCACTGTCTTTCATGCCTACCACCTCCCTGTATACCAGAATTCTGCCTTCACTTTATCTCCTTGTGTATAGTTAGAAGTCTCTAACTGGTCTCTCTGCTGTGACTGTTGTTATCCTGGGCTGCTACACTTAATCACTCCTCTTGCACTTCTATTGTTTTTGGGGTATCCAAGAAGCAAAGAATATTATCAGGGGGCAGCACCAGTCCTAGATTCAGGAGGACCTGAGTTCAAATCTGGCCTCAGACACTTGACAGTTAACTAGCTGTGTGACCTTTGGCAAGTCAATTAACCTTCATTGCCTCACAAAAAAGAAGCAGCAACAGAAGGAGGAGGAGAAGGAGATGGAGAAGGAGAAAAAGAAGATGTTGAGCTTTAGTTTTATTTCTAAAAATGTTTCAAATGCCTCTTAACTGTTGAATGTTAATGTGTTGTTTTTAAAAATATAGGTAAAGGGGCAGAGCCAAGATAGCATTGCCTGAGCTCTCCCAAGTTTCCCTCAAAAACACATTAAATCAAGAATCTAAATGAATTCTGAAACTACAGAACCTACAAAAAGACAGAGAGACACAGTCTTCCAACTTGAGATGATTTAGAAGACTTCAAGAAAGGTCAGTCTCACTAGGACAAAAGAAGAGCACAATGCAGCTCACAGTGCCATGCAGCACGGAAAAGGTCTAGGCAAGTCATCAGGAAGCTCTTGGCCACAGCAGAGCAACTGAGACTCCCTGATCCCGGCTCAGCAAGCTGGGGGCACAGCAGGTACACCAGCACCAGCATAGAGGGCAGGCTGCCAGCTGGAGGTCCACCCACAGGACAGGTATGACTAGGTCTGACAATCCTAGTGGCTGGACCAAACATATGGAGCAAAACCTGGGCAGTGAGAAATCCACAAGCCATAAAGGCCTCAAAGTAGAAAGCCAGTGATACAGTCCCTATCCCTCAGCACAAGAAGCTTGAAACAGTGACCCTTATGCCCCAGGAGCAGACCTCAACTTTTAAAAAAATAAGCTGCAATATGAGTAAGAAATAGGAGAAAGCTCTTATGATTGAGAGTTTCTGTGTGGATAGGGAAGGGCAAAACAGAAACTCAGATAAGGACAATACATTCAAATTGCCTACATGTGAGGCCTCAAGAGGGAAGATGAATTGGTCTCAAGACCAAAAAGCCTTCTTGGAAGAGTGCAAAAAGGATTTTTAAAATCAATACAGAGGGGTAGCTAAGTGGCACAGTGAATAAAATACTGGTTCTGGATTCAGGAGGACCTGAGTTCAAATCCGGACTACTTGACACTTACTAGCTGTGTGACCCTGGGCAAGTCACTTAAGTCTCATTGCCATGAAAAAAAATCAATAGGGAGAGGTAGAAGAAAAAATGGGGAGAGAAATGAAAGCAACACAAGAAAATTATGAAAAAAGAATCAGCAGCTTGGAAAAGGAAGCCCATTCCTTGAAAAATTCATTTAGCCAAATGGAAAAGGAGGTGCAAAAGCATACTGAAGAAAACAATGCCTAAAAAGTCAAATTGGACAGATGAAAGCTAATGACTCCAGGAGACACCAAGATCAGTCGAAAAGAATCAAAAGAATGAAAAAAATAGAAAAAAATGTGAAATACTCCATTGGAAAGACAACTGACCTGGAAAATAGATCCAGGAGAGACAATTTCAGAATTATTGGACTACCTGAAAGCCATGAGCAGAAAAAGAGTCTAGACACCATATTCCAGGAAATTATCAAGGAGAACTGCCCTGATATCAAATCAGATGATAAAATTGTCATGGAAGGAATCCATTGATCACCTTCTGAAAGAGACACTAAAAGGAAAACTCCAAAGAATATTGTAGCCAAATTCCAGAATTTTCAGATGAAGGAGAAAATACTCCAAGCAGCCAAAAAGAAGCAATTTAAATATCATGGAGGCATAGTCAGGATAACACAGGACCTGGCAGCTTCAACATTAAAGGATTACAAAGCTTGGAATATGTTATTCTGGAAGGCAAAGGAGCTTAGATTGCAACCAAGGATGAACTACCCAGCAAAACTGAGCATTGTCTTTCAGATGAAAAGATGGACATTAAATGAAATAGGAGACTTTCAAGGTTTCCTGATGAAAAGACCAGAACTGAATAGAAAATTCAATCTTAACATACAAAAATCAAGAGAAGTTTAAAAAGGTAAATAGGGGAAAAATTATTCAATATGGTTAAACTGTTTACATCCCTACATGGGAAGATAATATTTATAGCTCTTGAGAACTGTATCTCTATTTGGACAGAAAGAAGGAGTATACATAGAGGGTATAAATATAAATTGTCTTTGATTTGATGATATAAAGAAAATTAAGGAGTGAAAAAAGGAGTTTATGGGGAAAAGATGAAAGGGGAGGTGGAATGAGGAAAATTGCATCTTATGAAAAGGTGCAAAAAACCTGTTACAAAGAGGGAAAGAAGGGAGGGGTGAGCATTTTTTCAACCTTACTCTCAGACTTGGTTCAAAGAATTAATAAGTTCATTTGGATAAAGAAATTTAGCTTATTCTTTAAGGAAGTAAAAGGGTAAGGGGAAAAGCAGGGTACTGATAGAAGGGAGGGCAGAAGCATGGGAGAAAATGGCAAAGAAAAGGCAGGGAGGGCTGATAAAAGGGAGGGCATATTGAGGGAGGTAGGGTTAAGAAGCAAAATGTTGGTGAGGAGGAATCAGTGAAAGAAGGTGGGGAGTACAAAGGTGGAAAATAGAACGGAGGGAAGTAGTGATAATAACTGTTAATGTGAATGGGATGAACTCTGCCATAAAATGGAAGTGAATAGCAGAGTAGATTAAAAACCAGAATTGTACAATATGCTTTTTGCAGGAAACACATCTGAAACAGAGAGATACACACAGAGTAAAGGTAAAAGGTTGGAACAGAATATATTATGCTTCAGCTGAAGTAAAAAAAGCAGGGGTAGCAATCCTTATCTCAGACAAAGCAAAGGCAAAAATAGATCTAATTAAAAGAGATAAGGAAGGAAAATACATCTTGCTAAATGGTATGAAAAATAATGAAATAATATCAATACTAAACATGTATGCAACAAGTGGTATAGTAACCAAATTGCTAGAGGAGAAGTTATGAGTTACAAGAGGAAATAGACAGCAAAATCATATTAGTAGGGGATCCAAATCATTCCCTCTCAGAATTAGATAAATCTAGCCACAAAATAAATAAGAAAGAAGTTAAAGAGGTGAATAGAATGTTAGAAAATTTAGACATGATAGATGTCTGGAGAAAATTGAATAGGAATAGAAAGGAATCTACCTTTTTCTCATCAGTCCATGGCACATATTCAAAAATTGACCATGTATTAGGGCACAAAAACCTCATAGTCAAATGTGGAAAGGCAGAAATAGTAAATGCATCCTTCCCAGATCATGATGCAATAAAAATTACATGTAATAAAGAGCCATGGAAAGGTAGGCAGAAAATTGAATGGAAACTAAACATTCTCATCCTAAAGAATGAGTGGGTCAAACAACAAATCATGGAAACAATCAATAACTTTATCCAAGAGAATGAAAGTAATGAGATAACATACCAAAACCTATGGGATGCAGCCAAAGCAGTGCTTAGGGGAAATTTTATATCTCTAAATGCTTACATCACTAAAAAAGAGAAAGAGGAGATCAATGAATTGGGCATGCAACTAAAAAAGGTAGAAAAAGAACAAGTTAAAAACCCCAATTAAGGGGGCAGCTAGGTGGTGCAGTGGATAAAACACTGGCCTTGAATCAGGAGGACCTGGGATCAAATCCATCCTCAGACACTTGACAAAAGCTGTGTGACCCTGGGCAAGTCACTTAACCCTCATTGCCCCACAAAAACAAAAGCAAAACAAAACAAAACAAAAAACAATTAAATAATAAATTGGAAATCCCTGAAAATCAAAGGAGAAATTAATAAAATTGAAAGCAAGAATACTTTAGAATTGATCAATAAAACAAAGTCGGTTTTATGAAGAAAAAAATGAAATAGATAAACCATTAGTTAATTTGATTTAAAAAAAAAAGAAGAAAACCAAATTGCCAGTATAAAAAATGAAAGGGTGATTTAACCACCAATGAAATGGAAATTAGTGAAATAATTATGAGATATTTTGCCAAACTGTATTCCAGTAAATTTCACAATCTAAATGAAAGGGATGAATATTTACAAAAATACAAATGGCCCAGGTTAACTGGAGTGGAAATAAAATCCTTAAATAGCCATATTTTAGAAAAAGAAATTGAAAAGTCATCAATGAACTCCCTAAGAAAATTTCTCTGGGGCCAGATGGGTTACATGTGAATTCTAGCAAATGTTCAAAGAACAATTAATTCCAATTTTTACAAATTATTTGGAAAAATAGGTGAAGAAAGAGTTCTACCAAATTCCTTTTATGATACTAATATGGTGTTGATACCATATTAGTCAGGCAGAGCCAAAACAGAGAAAGAAAATTATAGACCAATTTCCCTATTGAATATTGATGCAAAAATCTTAAATAAAATATTATCAAGGAGAATACAGCAAGTGATCACCAGAATAATACACTAAGATCAGGTAGTATTTATACCAGGAATCCAGAACTGGTTTAACATTAGGAAAACTATCAACATAGTCAACCACATAAATAATAAACCAACCAAAATCATATGATTATCTCAATAGACACAGAGAAAGCTTTTGACAAAATACAGCACCCATTCCTAATAAAAAATGCTAGAGAGCTTAGGAATAGGTGGAGCTTTTCTTAAAATAATAAGCAATATATGGTAAAAATTATTTTGTGGTAAAATTAATATTGCCATTTTTGGCTGACTCATTTGGGAGGGGCCACACCTCACCCACCCTGAGGTTACATATTCTACTGAGGTCAGAAGGAGAACTCTCCTTAGGCAGTTTTTGAAGGACCTCCCCTTTTGGGGGAGGAAAGATTGAACTCTCCCTGAAGAGAGGCAGAGGCTTCTTCCAGAATGCTAGTCATCTTCCCGAACATGGTCTTTCTTTCTTCCCCCCTTACAGTGATGGCGTGAATTCTTGGTCTCAGCTGGCTGTTTTTCCCAGCATGTGTGGGCAACTGTAGACTGTCCACGTTTCAGTGAGTGAATTACGGAAGACCCCTAAATTCCTTTGTTTTTTTTGTTTTGTTTTGTTTTGTTTTGGTGATGCAATTGGGGTTAAGTGACTTGCCCAGGGTCACACAGCTAGTAAGTGTCAATGTTCTGAGGCCGGATTTGAAGTCAGGTACTCCTGACTCCAGGGCCGGTGCTCTATCCACTGCGCCACCTAGCTGACCCTCCCCCCCCCCACCCTTGAACTAGCTTAATTGGAAGTGGTCTGGGGATTGCATAGTTAAAAGTATTTATCTGTATTTCTATTTTCCTATTTCCTTATCTTTGATTTTTATTAGTTTTACCTTTGTTGTTTAATTAATTCCCAAGTAATAAAATATGATCCTTTTGTTAACTAGAACTTAAAAGCTCCTTTTTTATTGGCCTGGGAGAAATACTCCATATATCAAATTTTGGCCCTCACAAATATCTATCTAAAAGCATCAGCAAGCATTTTATGTAATGGAGATAAGTTAGATGCCTTTCCAATATGATCAAAGGTGAAACAGGTATGTCCATTATCACCTCTATTATTTATTATTGTGCTAGAAATGTTAGCATTTGCAATTAGAGAAGAAAAAGGAATTAAAGGAATTAGAATAGGAAAGCAGGAAACAAAACTCACCCTTTGCAGATGATATGATAGTATACTTATGGAATCCTAGAGAATCAACTAAAATATTACTTGAAACAATTAACAACTTTAGCAAAGTAGAAGGATATAAAATAAATCCACATAAATCATTAGCATTTCTATACATGACCAACATAGTCCAGCAGCAAGAGGTAGAAAGAGAAATTCCATGGCAGATGATATAAAATTCTTGGGAGTCTACTTGCCAAGACAAACACTATTAATACAATTATAAAACACTTTTAACACAAATCAAATCATATCTAAATGATTCAGAAAATAGCAATTGCTCATGGATAGGCTGAGCTAATATAATAAAAATGACAATTCTACCTAAATTAACTTATTCAGTGCCATACCAATCAGACTACCTAAAAAATATTTTATAGAGCTAGAAAAAAATAATAATAATAACAAAATTCATATAGAAAAACAATAGGTTAAGAATACCTAGGGAACTAATAAAAAAATGCATAGGAAGGTGGGTTAGCTGTAACAAATCTGAAGCTTTACCATAGTGCAGCATTTTACCATAAAGCAGCATTCATCAAAACTATTTGGTACTGGCCAAGAAATATAGTGGAGGATCAATGGAATATGTTAGGCACTAGAGACACAGTAGTAAATGACTTTAGTAATGTACTGTTTGATAATCCCAAAGACTCCAGCTTCTGGGATAGGAACTTAGTATTTGACAAAAACTACTGGGAAAATCAAAAGATGGTATGGCAGAAACTAGGCATAGACAAACATCTTATACCTTATACTAAAATAAGGTCAAAATGGCTACATAATTTAGACAAAAAGGTGATGTCATAGGTAAATTAGGAGAGGAAGGAATAGTTACCTCTCAGATCTTTGGAAAGGAGAACAGTTTATGATGAAACAAGAGATTAAGAATATTATGAAATCCAAAATGATTGATTTTTGTTACATTAAATTAAAAAAAAGTTTTTGTACAAATGGAAGCAATGCATCCAGAATTAGAAGGGAAACAGCTGGGAAAAAATTTTTATAACCAGTATTTGTGATAAAGGCCTCATTTCTAAAATATATCAGGAACTAAATCAAATTTTTAATATTTTTTTCTTCTTTGCAACAAAAATTTATTTTATTTTTTCCAGTTACATATAAAGGTAGTTTTCAACATTCATTTTCTTAAGATTTGGAGTTCCAAATTTTTCTCCCTCCCTCCTTTTCCACCCCCCTCCACAAGACATTAACCTGGTCATTTATGTACAATCCACAAGTGCTCTTTTTTCAATTCTTTCTATGGGGGTGGATAATATGAATTATCATTAGTCCCTTGGGATTCTTTTAAATCATTGTATTGCTGAGAGTAGTCAAGTCATTCACAATTGCTCATCAAACAATACTGCTGTCACTATGTACAATGTCCTTCCAGTTCTGCTCACTTCACTATACATCAGTTCATATGAGTCTTTCCAGGTTTTTCTGGGATCATCCTGTTTGTCATTTCCTATAGCACAATACAATTCCACCATAGTCATATACCACAGCTTCTTCAGTCATTCCTCAATTGATGGACATTCCTTTGATTCCCAATTCTTACCCACCAATGAGTTGCTATAAATATTTTTTGTACAATTTCCACCCTTTTCTCTTTTTTATGATTACTATTCTTAACTGTTTCCCTCTATTGTATTCCCTTTCCCATGATACTTACTCTATTATCTATCTTCTTTCATCCTATCACTCTTCAAAAGGATTTGCTTTTGTCTGTCCCCTCCTCCAAACTGCCCTTCCTTCTTTTGCCCCTCTCTCTTTATCCCCTTCCCCTCCTATTTTCCTTCAGGGTTAGAGAGATAACTCCACCCAATTGAGTGTGTATGTTATTCCCTCCTTGAGCCAATGCTGATGAGATTGAGGTCTTTGAGCCAATTCTGATGAGTGTTCGGCTAATTTACTGCCCAAATTTTGGTACATATGTTTTCTTTTAGAGAGATCTGAGAGTTGTGAGGATCTGAGAAAATATCTAGTCCTCTATCTTGTTGCTTATATGACCATGACCTAGAAGTTCTTAGGGAAATAGTTTGGCCCTAATTAGATATGTTATTTCTTGCTATTAGAATCCTTAAAGGTCAAACTAAAGATATTTGTGTGAGCTGCTTGGAAGTCATTTAATCAGCAAATATTTATTGGGCATCTATTTTCTGTAAGATATTACCCAACGTATGTTGAGGGATTCAATTATTGTAAGGTACTAACCAAAGCATATTAAGATATGCATCCCCTCTCCCACTCCAAATTGACTATGGACTAGAGTACCATGTCTTTTATGGAAGAAGTAGTATTTGAACTGATCCATGAAAAGTACTTGAAAGGTATTTGAGAAATGGAAAATGGCACAAGCAACACTGTGAGTATATGAATATGTAAGATTTGGTAACTCTGACGAGACTGGGATCCTGGCAGTTTCTTCAAAATATGTTTATCTGTGAAAGTGATGATGAAAATGTTGATAATGATAGCTATCTCCGCCCCCAACCCCAGGCTGTGGACATAGAAAATAAAATAATTTCAGCCAACAGAACAACTTCTTGTGTGACAATCCTATTCACAAATTTTTATGAATAGAAATATCAGAAAACCACTGAGGCAGAGTCCTCAGGTGGTTGATTAGATCACAGATTAAGAATATAAGAAGAGGGGCAGCTAGATGGCACAGTGGTTAAAGCGCTGGCCCTGGATTCAGGAGTACCTGAGTTCAAATCCAGCCTCAGACACTTAACACTTACTAGCTGTGTGACCCTGGGCAAGTCACTTAACCCCCATTGCCCCCCAAAAAAAAAAAAAAAAAAAAAAAAAAAAAAGAATATAAGAAGAATGGACAAGCATTGCTTCCTAACCACATAGTCTTTTCAGACACCATCTTCCTCTATAGCAGATATTTATTCAGCATGGAAAAGTCTCATTGTGGCAACTCCTTTCACAGTGATCACTGCCATCTTAGTATATTATGTAAATCAGTAAGGGATAGGTAATTTGTTCAGAACAATAGTTAGTGGTTGAGGTAAAAATTTGAATCCAAATCTTCCTAATTTCAAATCTAACATACTATCCATATATGTCATGCTACAACCTCTTTTTAATTTCATTTCATTTAATTTTATTATTTTATTATTTTTATTTTTTGTGGGACAATAAGGGTTAAGTGACTTGCCCAGGGTCACACAGCTAGTAAGTGTCAAGTGTCTGAGGCCAGAATCAAACTCAGGTCCTCCTGAATCCTAGGCTAGTGCTTTATCCAATTCGCCACCTAGCTGCCCCTACTACCTCTTTTAAGATCCCAAGATGTATGGTATTGGACCATAGGAGCATAGGACCTTACATCCTATCTTGTTCCAATATCTACTTTCATAAGTGGGAAAACTCAGGACCAAAGATTTTAAGTGAATTACCCAGTGTCTCAGACCTTTTTAGTGTCAAGGTAGGATTTGATCCCTTGGTCTTCTTTCTCCAAATCTAGCACCTTTCTATGTTGCCTCTTGAAAGGTATTTGGTCATCTTTCCATAGCAGAGAATAACACAGAACAAAGAATCCAAGGTCATTGGACATTTCATAGATGTTCAAACAGAATTCAAATGTTGAAGGAACATGCCCATAATTAATTACTTAACTTCATGATAGGAGAGTCATAAAGTGGTATCTACTTCTCTGGAAATGGAATGTTCTCCATGACACAATGTAGTGCAGTGGAAATATACTAGATGTGGCATCAGAAGGTCAGAGTTAGAGTCTTGGCTATAGGACTTATTGGCTGTGTGAAAGTAAATCTATGTTTATGGTTATGTATATATAACTATACATTCATAAATATAATATATAATATAATATAATATATAATATAAATAAATATATAGCTATAAACACACAAAGGTGCATATATATATATATATGTATAACATGGACACATATATATGTGTGTTTATATACATGCATACACCCATAGACACAGAGAATCATTGCCTCAGTAAATTACATGCTGAAATCATAATAGTATAAACATTTGACGAACTTCCCAGGCCAATTTGCTAGTTGCCACATTTTTAAAAAAATCAATTTCTTTAATGATTAGTAGGAGACTGGGCCTAGATGAAAAATGTGTTTCTCATTACTTTAATCCAAATTCAAGGAATTTAATAGTCACAAGCCTCCTCACCAAGGTAGACAACATGAGATGGACATGAATATCAGATGTTGGATAAGGGCTCCAGTTCTGTCCCTGGATAGGTGTAACAACATGCTCTAAAATCACTAACAGAAGACATAATTGGAGCCATGAGCCAGAAACATACTTCACATGGCAGAAGAACCATATTTTTGTTCCAGTATATTTCCAGGCTGGCCTATTTACTGTCGCGAAAATTTCTAAGTCCAAGGAAGAAAAGAAAAACGAAGTCTCCAAGCCATAGAAAATAGTTTTATTGAGAGAGGGCCTATCTCACAATAAAGCTGGCCTCAGGCAGGGGTAAGCCTGCAGAGACCCCAAGTCTGTGGCTAGGCAGCGTTTTATACCCCTACAAGGCTTCAATGCTTTTATACCCTATTATTTTTAGACAAAAACACCTCTCATTGCATCCATATACAAGAGTCCAAATGTATATTATACAAGAGGACACAAGACCCAGGGACTCATAGAGTGGAACTCTTGTCCCAAAACAAGTTCTGGAACATGTGTTCCCTTGATCTCCACCTGACCCATTCAATTTCTTAATACTGATTGGTTCATTTTTGTGATGATTGGTCCATTTTGATATGAAGAGAGTGTCCTGAGTCACTTATACTTTTGGTCATGTCTCATTCACACCTTCTCTGAATCTGATGGATCTGATTGGTTCCTTCAGCTTAGAAGATACTATTTTTAGTATTTTAACCTTTAAGCTGATTTGTTGGACATCTATCCACAATTGAACAGTTGACATAAAGTTGATGGACCTCAGTTTAAGAAACAAGTGGAAAGGGGCATCAGTGCTGATGGATAGAAAAACAAGTTTACACTAAAGTTGGTAAATAATTCTAATGAATATAAGCCATTAAAAATATTCAGAGCACATAAGAACAAGTTTCATAGTATTAGTATCTTAAGAAACTAGAAAATACCTAAATATGTTGAATAATCATTTGTATCATATTCTACTGATTATTACCCAAATTTAAATGACTTATATCTAAGGGTTGGCGAAAAACTCACATTACTAAAAGTTATCTTATGCTTTGGAAGTTCATGGAGAATAGCATTAAAACTCATTCCTGAAGACCTCCAAGGCCGGGATTCTATTGTGTCAGAGTCTCACCCTAAACCAACCTTCAACAACTAGAGTCTTCTCACCCTGGAACCATGCAGGAACCTTCTCAAAATGCTTTCATTTTTGAGTAGGGGTTAGGCCAGCTAACCTTCATTCCTCTTCTGACTGTGTTTTTGTTTAGTTACACTCAAGATTTATAAATTCCCTCTTTTGAGGTATATAGCATTTTTTTATCACCAGTCCTTTGCAATTGTCTTGGATCACTGTATTCATCCAAAAAACTAAAATTTTCACATTTGATCTACTTTACGAAATATTGCTGATCTTCCAGTTCTGCTCACTTCACTTTGTATGAGTTCAGATGTTTTCCCATTTTTCCCCGAAAACACCTTCCTTATAATTTCTTGTAGCACAATGACATTCCATCACAATCATACCACAACTTCTTCAGCCATTATACAATTGATGATCATCCTCTCAATCAGCAATTTGTTGCCAACACCAAAAGAACTTTTATAAATATTTCTGTAAATATAGGTGCTTTTATCTCTTTGGGTTATAGACTTAGTAATGGTGTCATGCAGTTAAAGGGTTTACACAGTTTTATAGTCCTTTGGGTTTACTTCCAAATTCTTCACCAGAATGATTGGACCAGTTCATAAATCTACTGATAGTTCATGAATATACTTCCTTTTCCTCATCCTCTCCAGTATTTGTCATTTCTGATAGGTATACCTATCAGAAGTGGTACCTCAACTGTTTTAATTTGTATTTCCCTAATAAGTAGTGATTTAGAACATTTACATATGATTATAGATAGCTTTGATTTCTTCTTCTGAAAACTGCCCATTCATATCCTTTGACTATCAACTGGAGAATGGCTCATATATATATATACACACACACACACACATATATATATACATATATATATGATATTATTGATATACTATATATGTATATATGTATATGTATATATATATATATATATATGATATTGCTTCATTGTCTATGGTAACCTTTAGCAAAATATATTATCTTTTCTCATCTCTTTTAAAGAGGTATGTTTTCCCTTTTGGTTTGACTGAGATTATGATTTCTACCCCTCCCTTTTTTCACTTTTGCTGAAGCATGATAAATTCTGCTCCAGCCTTGTATTTTAATGTTGTGTGTGCCTTTCTGTTTGAAGTGCATTATTTTTATACAAGATATTGTTATTTTCTAGTTCCTAATTCATTCTGCTATCTGCTTCCATTTTGTAAGTAAGCTCATCCTATTAACTTTCACAGTTAGGAATTGTACATTTCCCTCCATTCCATTTTCTTCTTTTTATCTTTCTCTTTATACTATTTCTTCTCAAAAGTCTCCTTTGCTTCTGATCACTGCCTCCCTTAATCTTGGTTCCCATTTATCACTTCCCCCCTTTCTCTTTTTCCCTTCCTTTCCTATTTCCCTGTTGGGTAAGATAGATTTCTCTGTCCAACTGTGTGTGTGCATGTGTGTGGTATTCTTCTCTTTGAACCAATTCTAATGAAAGTGAAGTTCAAGCATTTTCTGTCATGCCCATTAATTCCCCCTCCACTACAAAGGTTCTTCCTTGTTGACCTATTTTATGTGAGATTTTTTTTTCTTTTCTATCTGTCCCTTCCTCCTTTCCAAGTGCATCTTCCTCCTTCTCTCTCTCTCTCTCTCTCTCTCTCTCTCTCTCTCTCTCTCTCTCTCTCTCTCTCCCTCTCTCTCCATTTTTGAGATCTTTCCAAAATAATTGACTTACACCCATGTCCTCTGTCTATTCAGACTTCTTCTAACAGCTCTAATAATGATAAAGGTTTTAGTAATGAATCATCTTCTCATATAGGAATGTAAACAGTTTAATTTTATTGAATCCTTTATGATTAGTTTTTTATGTTAACCTTTTTGTGTTACATTTGAAAATTGTGTTTGAATGTGAAATTTTCTATTCAGTTCTGGTCTTTTCATCAAGAATGTTTGAATGTCTGCTATTTCATTAAATATCATTTTTGTCCTAAATGACTATGCTAAGTTTTTCTTGGGAAGCAGTTCTTGATTTTTATGCTAGCTCCTTAGCCTTCTGGAATAAAATACCCCAATCACTCTGATATTTTTTTTTTTTTGGTAAGGCAATTGGGGTTAAGTGACTTGCCCAGGGTCACACAGCTAGTAAGTGTGTAAAGTGTCTGATGTCAGATTTGAACTCAGGTCCTTCTGAATCCAGGGTCGGTGCTCTATCCACTGTGCCACCTAGTTGCCCCAGCCCTCTGATACTTTAATGTGAAAGCTAATAAATCTTGTGTGATCTTGACTGTAACTCCATGATATTTGAAGAGTTTCTGGATGCTTGCATTATTTTCTCCTTGACCTGGCAGCTCTGGAATTTGGCTATAATATTCCTGAGAGTTTTAATTTTTGGATGTTTTTGAGGTGATCAATTGATTCTTTCAATTTCCATTTTGCACTATGTATCTAATATATTGGGGCAGTTTTCCTTTATAATTGCTTGAAATATGATATGTATATATATATATGTGTATATATATATATGCATACACATATATGTATGTGTGTGTGTGTGTGTGTGTGTATTTATTTGTGGGGCAATGAGGGTTAAGTGACTTGCCCAGGGTCACATAGCTAGTAAGTGTCAAGTGTCTGAGGCTGGATTTGAACTCAGGTCCTCCTGAATACAGGGCTGATGCTTTATCCACTATGCCACCTAGCTGCCCCTAGGTTTTATATTTAATCATGGTTTTCAGATAGTTTAGTAATTTTCAAATTATCTCCTCTCAATCTATTTTCCAAATTATTTGTTTTTTCCCCCAATTTGATATTTCACATTTTATTTTATTTTTCATTATTTTGTCTTTATTTTATTGTTTCTTGCTGTCTTGTGGAGTCATTAGCTTCCACTCCCAAATTCTAATTTTTAGGGAAATTTTTTTTCAATGAGATATTTTTTATATCCTTTCCCATCTGGCCAGTTATGGTTTTAAAGACTTCTTTTCTTCAGTTAATTTTTGTGCTTTTTCTGCCATGAAGCCATTTTAAGGTGTTACTTTCTTCAGAATTTTTTGTGTCTCTTTTGCCAGATTGTTAGTTAATTTTCTTTTCCTAAATTTCTTGCCTTGCTCTCATACCATTTCCTAATTTTTCTCTACCACTTTTTTCTATTTAACTCTTCCAGGAAATTTTGTTGATCTTTTGTCTAATTTTGTATTTTTTCATTGATACTTTCAATGTAGCAATTTATACTTTGTTGTATTTTCTAAATGTGTGTCTTGGTCTTCCCTACCATCTTACTATCTTTTTAATTTCAAGTTCATTTGTTTTTGTTTTTTTCCTCATTTTCCATTATACTTTCTTTACTTTAAAATTCATGTTAAAGTTAGCCTTTGCATACCTGGGATTGGGTAGGCATTGCCCCAAGCTTTAGCCTTTTTTTTTTCTTTCTTTCTTTTTTTTTTTTTCTGTTTTCAGAGCTAGTTCTGGGGGATGGCAATTTTTCAGTGCTTCTAAGGTGATGTGATTCAGGGAAAGGTATCATCACTGGTCTTCTGATCCAATCTCCTGAAGCCTCAAGCACTCCTATTGACTCTAGACCCCACTCCCCTGTATCTGCAAACACTAATGTTTCTCTCTACTTTGGAACTATGAGCTAGGCGCTTCCTGCCTTGTCACTGTGCTCCAGACCAGCAACTTACAACTGCATATGGGCAATAGAATTGTCAATTAGTTCCTATCACACCCAGTGCCAGTGAAAGGTCCCCTGTAATCTCTTTCTGATCAGTTGTGTGACTCCTGACCTCTTACCATCTCTTACCTGAGACTTTTTGAGGCTTCTGCCTTTGCTGCTTTCATAGCCACCTCCAAGGCCCATGACTGATGCTGCTACTAAATGTGCTCCAGACTGATACCCTTCTGTCATTGACCTGTCATGCCTACCTCCAACCTCCTTAGTTGTTTTAGGCTTGAAAGAGATCTCGCTTCAAAATTTAAGTGTTTCTGCTTCTCCAAATTTTGATTTGAGGTCCATTTTTCAAGCTTTATTTCCATCATTAGAATTCAGGCTTCTTGAGGTAAAGGACTATTTTTCTTTTTGCTTTTATCTTTACCTCCATTACTTAGAAATGTTTTTCACAATTAGTAAGCATTTAACAAATTTTTGTGATCTACTTAACTATGTTGGTGAAATATACTCATAATTGGAAAATTTGTTTTTCTAGTTTACATAAGCTCCTTATTTCAGAGCTTCATTATTAATTCATTATTATGTTTCAGGTAAGTAAAGGAACATAATGGGTCATTATAGTACACTTAGGGATCCTTAATTGGTTTAAAAATTATTGCTAAAAACCCTACTTAGCCTTTTATTTTCTACACTATAAAAATCTAGTTTTGCTTTCTGTCTTAAACAGTGGGGTGAAAAGATAGAAAGAGAAAGAAGGTAGTTATTCCTAGAAGGGTAGATATATCAATCTAAAGGTGAGTTTCAAATTTTTAGGTGATTTAGTTTTAAAATACAGGCCTCTAAGCAAACAGAAGCCTTAAATAATGCATCTTCCCTCCCACCACAACCAGATATCTTTTAGAATTAGAATAGACCTTAAAGATCATTTAGTCCACCTATTTGATGTATGAGAAAACTGAAACCCAAGACAGTTAAATGATCTGCCTATAGTTAGATAAGTAGTTAAATGTCAGAACTTGGAAGTAAACACAGGTGTCCTCATTCTAAATCTAATGTTAATTCCATTAACCATACCATATAAATGCCAACATTTATTTATAGGGGAAAACACACATGCACAAACAAAAACTACAGCTCAAAGAATCTTAGTGGATTTGCCATGTTCACATAGGAAGCTGGTTGAATAGCTAGAATTTGGTCCTTTATCTTCAAATTATAAATCAATCCAAAAAACAATTTATTCTGTGTCCACTATATGCAATACATTATGCTAAGTGCTGGGTATACTTAAACACTCAAAAAGACTTTTGATTTCATTGATTTGGAAAATCTCTCCAATGATGAAGATCACAATATAGTTATGCCTTCCCATGCTATACAATTCTTGTTCATTTCATCTTGTAAGTTAACTAGAAAGGGTTCAGTCAACATACTGGAAGCCTTCTTTCATTTCTCCTAATTTCTTACCAAATGAACACTCTTACTACCTGTTATCACTCAAGACATAATCAGTCCTAGGGGCAGCTAGGTAGTGCAGTGGATAAAGCAACAGCCCTGAATTCAGGAGAACCTGAGTTCAAATCCAACCTCAGACACTTGACACTTGATAGCTGTGTGACCTTGGGCAAGTCACTTAACCCAAATTACCTCAAACATCTGGGGCCATCTCCAGTCATCCTGATGTAGATATTGCCACTGGACCCAGATGGCTCGAGAGAAGAATGATTCTAGTGACTTTGCACAGGCCTCCCTCACTTAAATCCAATTCATTGCAAGTCATGACATCACCCCCTAATCCCCATGTCATGGATAAAGGACAAATAACAAAAACAACAAACTTTGGAATTCTTCATTGATTGTATGTAGTCAGCTACTTGCACCTTATTATATACCTTTCCATTCACCTCTGTGATGTATTAATTGTCAATTCCCTAGAGACTTATATTCCAAGTGAATGCTTTTGAAATCAACTACTGATTTATTTTTGTTTTCATATGCCAAGCAACAGTTGTACATGGAGTAGAACTTATGTTGGGTTACTTTTCTAATGTATAACTTAAACATTCTTTACCCACAAGGCATTTGCATTCTGAGAAAAATGTAGTATGTACAATGGTAAAAGAATGTGAAGTATATGCAATTTAATACAAAGTTGTTTGATGCGGGAGGTAGTGCTAATAAGGGTTTGGGATGTCAGGAGTCCAGGATGCTTTTCATTATAGCATAGTGCCAATCTCACTCCCCAATGAAATTCCATAGAAATTATTTGTACTTATAGAGCTGTTCACATTCTTCTAGAGATCACAGAATATCAGAGGTGAAAGAAACCTTAAATATCACTAAGTCAAACTTCTTCTTTTTTAAAGTGAGGCAATTGGAGTTATGTGACTTTCCCAGGGTCACACAGTTAGTTAAGAGTTAAGTTTCTGAGGCTGAATTTGAATTCAGGTACTCCTGAATCCAGGACTCAGTGCTTTATCCACTGTGCCACCTACCTGCCCTAAGTTCAACTTCTTAATGTAAAAATGAGCAAACTGAGTTATGTTTAAAAATATCTGCTTTCACCTACCAAGCTGGCTGCACTTAGTAGCTATGCACCCTACAGCAGTTCTTTTAACTTAATTGAGCCTCAGTTTTCTTAGCTGTAAAATGGAAATAACAATATTTATTTAACTTCACTGGTCTCTTCTGAAGATTCAGTGTGATAATGTGGATGGAGCACTTTGTCAACCTTACAATAACAAATCACTGGTAGCTGCTACACTCCTTGTAGTTATTCCAGCTGTGCCCTATCTATTATGAATTGTAAACTTCTTGAAAACAAAAAAACTTGTCTTACTCTTCATATTCCTATAGGCCTACAATATAAGCTTTAGCTTTCACAAAATTTGAATCATTGTTTACTAAAATATTGGTCTACACCTTGTCCTACTTTCTTTTCTCTCTTTTTTTTTATTTTGGTGAGGCAATTGGGGTTAAGTGACTTGTCCAGGGTCACACAGCTAGTAAGTGTCAAAATGTCAAATGTCTGAGGCTGGATTTGAACTCAGGTCTTCCTGAATTCCAGTTCCAGTGCTTTATCCACTGCACCACCTCGCTGCCCCCCCCCCCCACCTTTCTTCTCTAGTGAGAAAAGGTCCACATATCTTCCTACCTTATGCTTTGGTGAGTCCTCTTTTCGACCAACCTTCTGAATTCCAGTATCTGACATCTCACCTCTCATATAAACTAACTCTTCTACCCTCTGCCTAACCTTTGTCTAGAAGAGGGCTTCTTTTTTTTTTTTCTTTTTCTTTTTTCCTTTTTAGGGGCAATGAGGGTTAAGTGACTTGCCCAGGGTCATATAGCTTTTTTTTTTCTTTTTTAGTGAGGCAATTGGGGTTAAGTGATTTGTACAGGGTCAAACAGCTAGTAAGTGTTAAGTGTCTGAGGCCAGATTTGAACTCAGGTACTCCTGACTCCAGGGCCGCTGCTCTATCTACTGCGCCACCTAGCTGCCCCAGTCATATAGCTTTTAAGTGTCAAGTGTCTGAGACCGGATTTGAAGTCAGGCACTCCTGAATCCAGGACTCAGAGCTTTATCCACTGTGACACCTAGCTGCCTTAGAACAGGGCTTCTTAAATTTTTTCCCCTCATGATCCCTTTTTGCCCAAGAAATCCTAATACAACCCCAGGTATGTAGGCATATAAAATAGGTATATGTAACCTTTTAATTTTGCCAAATTTTTGCAACCCCTACATTCAGTTACATTACCCCATATGGGTTCTTAAGGTGCTTTGGTGTAGAACATGGTAAACTTCATGTTTTTATATCCTACTCTGGTCTGGTCTTCCCCACCATGAAACACCACTAACCCCATCCATTTGTCTTTTATGTCCTGAAAGTATAGTCTTCCCCTTTTAATAGAAGAATTAATGATCTGATTCAACATATCTGAGAATGTTTCAGTTCCTTGACCTTCAGGGCAGAAAGCCCTGTTTAATGTTACTTCCCTTTGCCTCTGATTTACTTTTACTGCTTGGTTTATTCTTAGTTATTGTATATTTAATGCTGTATATGCACCCAGAGACTCTGGCAATGGGTGCATTTTTATAAGCCTAAAAATTAAATGAATAAATTATAAATGAATGTATCATTTCCTGTATATGTGCCCAGAGACTTGGGGGAATGACTACATTTTCTAAACTAGACTATAAATAAATAAGCATTTTAAAATTTGGGTGTAGAATGCCATTATGCAAACTACTTCCTTTGCTGCATTTCACATTTTAAAACTGTCACTTTCAGCTTCCAACAAAGACAAGAGGAGGACTTTGTAAGGACTGGAATGAAAATGGCTAGTGTTTCCATTACCCATCCTCATTGCTTCTGGGAAATGGATCTCTGCTGCCATTTTCTCTGGTTGTTATCAGTCTGACAAATAAAGAGGCCTTCAGAATATCAATGCCATGCACACAATATGAGAATTATTGGCCAAGCCTCTGTATATGACCCTGTGACCTGTCAGTGTAATCTCTAATGGCAGTGCCCAGAGCGGCCCTTTATCCTTCCGGGAACTCCTAAGGAAGAGAAAAAGTGAGAACCAGAGGCAGTGCCAAAACAGTTCACTGCTTGGGTCAAAGCTCAATAGCCTGCTTCTGCAAACTAAGAATTGAGATCCTACAGATTCCATTGTTGTGATGAAGATGGTAACAAGGAGAGGCATAACATAAGTGGGTTCTTGTAAGAGTGACAGAAACTAGAATGGGGAGAAGTGGAGATGTCTTATCTGTTCTTATTACTAGCTGAAGATTGTAACCTAGGCATCCTTCAGAGGCTTCTCCAATTCTGAGACATAATCCTTCATTTCTTTTCATTCCTTCTACTGGTTTATGCCCAAGTTCAAACAAGTTTGTGTAAATTTCAGATTACTCAGAGTACATATTTTTAGAGCTTATGGTCCTAGCAGACCTCTTTCTGACGCAACTGATAGGTCTGATGTGAACTCTTTCTGATGTGATAAAGAGTAATAGAAAGAAATAGAAAAACATAAACATGATACTGTAAAATAAAATAAAAAACCCTTAATCTTGGAGATTTTTTTTTAAAAATAGGAAAATCTGCCCCCCCCACCACCATTATTTCACATCATCCTACTGATTAAAAAAAAAATCTTTCACAAAACTCCCTAAGGTTTCTGCTGCATCTCTCATAAATGATTCCCTTTGATGGGAACCCAGCACAACTTCTCTATTTTTCCTGACTTATAGAGGCAATGATTCCATAGCACAGTATTGAAACTCTTGACAGCTCAGTGGGTGCGGAAAGGAAGAGGGGGATTATCTAAAAGAGGAGGGGGAAGGGGAAGACATTCAAAGTCAGGCCCAAGATGACAGGAGAAATAGGGTAGCAGCTGTACAAAATGTTACTTGATCTCTGCCAGAGCTCTGGTATGTAGGGGTGAATGACAACTTCTAATTAAAAATGGTGACTGATTATCATGTAAGAAGTGACACAATTTGTCTAAGACCTGGAGTGGGAGATGATTCACTTTTATTTGTAGAAAATGCTAATTTGAAGTTATGCATTTTTAGAAGAACATCTGTGGTAATTTTTTGATTGGATCCACGTAGTGATTAAATCCCTTTTTTATTTTCTGACTGAAACTTTTAAATTGTCTCTTTGCCTGGTGCTGACTCTGTTTCCATAAACAAAGATGAAGGGAAAAAAAAAAAAGATCTCAGCATTTGCCGGCAAAATGTGAAGTGTTAAACAGTAAGACACTTTGGATTCTAATGGTGGTGAAAATTGTATATGTAGATCATTGCCATGAGTTCACAGGTCTCCATCAAACCAGTATGGATATTATTTTTCAAAGCCATATAATCTCTTTAGTAACCATACATGCATGTAAAACTGATTCATAATTCCCTATCTGGGTCAAATGCACACAACTGTCATCAAAACACATGTTCCCAGATGTTTTTAACGTTTTGTGAGATTGAAAATTGATAGCATTGGCTTTTTTACCCCTTTAATACATCTCATTCACACTTAGAACCATTTCCTGATTTAGACCTATAAAGAAAAAAAATAAAGTGCTACAAAGGGAAAACCTGGCCTACAAATAGCTTGATCGGTCTCTTAAGGTTGATAAAAGTTTCAGGGTTACTTACAGTATCCAATGCACCACAGTCAATGCCTTCATAAGGGAAAAAGAAAATGAAAACAAAACAATGTAAACAATGATACTGTGTATACAAAGATGAATGCAGTCCCAGAGAAAAGATAGGCCACGTCTATGGCTCACAGACAAATCTGATGGGGAAAAACACAAAACAGAAACAAAACAAAACAAAACAAAACAAAAACATTGAGTTCACCTCTTCTCTCATTGTTCATCTCCAAGACTGGTTTTGGATTGATTAATTGGACAGAATTGGACCATGACATGCACTTTGTTCTCTTAGCGTAGTGCGCCACCCCCCCCAAAAAAAAATCACTGGGTAGTATGAGACTGTATACTTATGGATTTTCTTAATTTTATATTGGGAAAGAGTGGTATGATATGAAGTGAACAATTTTTATTATTTATTAAGCATTGTTATTTTCATGTCATAGTTGATTTAGTTTTGGTGCTTTATATTCAGGAGTTTTTTTTTTTTTGGTAAAGTTCTCTATTTGAATAATGAAGTAGACCTGCAGACTAAAGAAAGTAATCTCAGTGCTCCTCCAAACACACACACACACACACACACACACACACACACACACTCACACACAGTCTTGTGGCACTGATAGCAGCAGACTGAACTTTTGACCTGCCTGTCTTGGAGCAAATGTTCCGTTGAGATTAGTGGACAGTAATTCATATACTTCCTAAATCCACTTTTATGAAATTCCACAGTTTTTTTTTTCTTTTTAAATGTTGGCACTTCTCTTGTAACAGCTCAACATGCATGTGAGTCAAATCAAAGAGAAGTCGAGGGATTTAATTCTGCAGCAGGGCAAGAATGCTTCTGATACTGTTTCCTTTCCATATGACCTGTGTGGTAAAGATTCCTAAATTTAAAAATAATGGACGTCTAGAGGCAAATGGAAAAATAATGGAAAAAATGCAGACTGACTTATACTTCTCTTTAAAACAAGTAAACATGATGATACTCTGAAGGTTAAGGAATAAGGAATGTCTCAATTAATGGAATTTGTTAAGCCTGATTTTTCAAAGATTCAATATCTAAGGGTTCTCTCGGATTTGGAATTCCTTTTCTTTGGGTTCAAGATGTATCCATGGTCTGCTACATTCTAGCTTGGCTCTATGTTGAAGGAGAAATTTTCCTATTTCTGCTGTTAGTGCTGTGATATGAGTAAAGCTATGAAAATGGAAGCTAAAGCTATTTTCTCCCTTTATCTCATAACTGATGTCAATTCATTGGCCAATGTTTACCAAATTCTACCTCCACATCTATCATATCTGAGCTCTTGTCTGCATTAATGATAATCACTGACCTGATTCAGGCCCTCATTACCTCTCTCCTATACTGTTGTATTATAGTCCTAAATCAGGTAACTACATCCATTCTTTCACTTCTCTGTAGTGAAAGCAACAAAGGGAATTGTACTAAAAGAGAAGTTATTTGGAGTCACCATATTTTTACTTTTCCCATGCGTGGTTGTCTGAACTGTATGATAGTAGGTAATAAAACCAAGATAGCTCAAAAGAAGTATGATTTTATTATTTAATGGGAACAGACAGTAGTGATTTACCTATTATTGTTGAAGTATCAGAGATAGAAAAATGACCATTTTCAGGGTTTATTAGAAAAATTTTGTACTTTAGGCAGAGACTGGGATGAGTTAGAAGTTCTTAACCTCATGGAATTGAAACACATTTTTGTTTTTTTATTTTGATAACCAAATTTCAATATAGTTAGTTTTTGGGATGAATTTTATTATATTCATTTTAATATATTACTTTGAATAGGGAATTGGCTTCACTAGATTTTTTTAAAGGTGAGTTAAATAAAAAGGTTAACCTTTAGTATAGATAACCTCTGCTAAAATGAAAGGAGACTTTGAGATGCATTTAGTCTTATGTTAATAAATACAATGATTCATTTAGCAAATAAATATTAAGATCCTGCCATTTATAAGACAGTGTTAGGTGCTGGATATAGAGAGGAAATGTAAAAAAAAAATAGTTCCTGTCCTCAGGGAACATATATTCTACTTGGAGAATGTGATGAGACCCTTATTGCTAATATTAATGTAGTTTGGAGAAAGCCATCACAATGAAAATTAAGAACAGTTCTTTCTTCCTCTTCTCAGAATGTTAGGAAGAATGCTGAATGGGAAAGAATATGGGGAAAAACACAAGAATATTAGCATTACATTTCTGGCTCTGTCACCACCATATTCCATGTCCTACAACAAGTCACAAACACTCTCTTGACTTCCTTTTCATAATCTGTAAAATGGAGAATAGGGTAGAATGGACAAGATCAATTTTCACTTTCTATTACCTTTGGTAACCTTGGCTTATATATATGATTTTGCTAGATAATTCATCCTGTACATAATCATGACCATGGATTCTTGAAGGTAGCAGAAGAGTACAAGCTCTGGAAATTTCTCCATGCCTGAAAGGCTTAGCATGTGGACCCAAGAATAGACTATCTCCTTACTGAGTACTGCTCTAGCTAACTATAGGATGGTGAAGTAGTACATTGGCCATGTAGGTCATTCTTTGTTTGAGGCAAATCATGAAAAAAAATAAACATGGGAAATATCCTTTATTCTCTGTACTCTCTTATATTTCTCCAGTGAGTGTAACTAAGAATACAGTAGATGCTAAGACACATAATTGTATATGTTCTATAAACTTTAAATTAGTTATACTAAGATCTTCCTTCAATGACATACTCCTATAAGAAATAAATCATATTAATCTTTATGTTATTATTACAAATGAAACATGAAGCCAGAGAGAAATTGTAGCTACCTGGAAAGATGACTACCAGATGATGCAAAATAAGGCAGTTGTCAGAGTCATTTTAGTCATGTTTCCAAAAGCAAAAAGAAGCATCATTTCATGCAGAGTTTGTTGATTCTACTGTGCAGTGTTTCTGATAAGTTTTTGTAAAAAACATCATGAGAATAATTGTAGCTTATGTAATAACACATTTTGCTTAGGATGAAGATGTAAAAAAATTTACAGAGAATACAATGTAATTCTCCAAATGAAATCTGAATATACTATATTACTTGGTGACCTGCAGAATTTTTAATAGGCAAAGATATTGAAAATATATGAGTAAATTGAGTCAGAAATGAGGACTAAGGATTAAGAGATTAAGAATAAAGTTCATCTTAAAAATTTTCTTTGAATAAAAAAAAACAAAAGTTGTTAGACATAGTGAACAACAGATAGCATCACTAAAAATGCACATTGATTTTAACATACAACACCTCAAAGTGAATTCTAGAGCTACAGAACTAACAATAGGATGGAGTGAAAGAATTTTCCAGCCCATGAAGGTCAACCAGAAAGGTCTGTTTTACTTGAATAAAAGAAGAGTACAATCCAGTGAAGGTGAATTCCAGGCAAGCTAATAGAAGTCAGCTGTAAGGTCCAAACTCTAGCAGAGGTCAGTGGGTAGTCCCCAAAATCTTGGCACAGCAGGTGAATGACAAGACTTTCCAAGCTCCAGGTGCAGCAGGCCAATGGCTAGGTCCTTACCCCTCCTGTGGGCCTTAATGCAGCAGGGCAACTGTAAATTCCTGTGGCCACATATATAATTATTTTTATAGTTATTTATATATGAATTTCGGAGAGTTAAGATCAATTGCTACCTTACCCTGTCATTCTGACTGCCCCCCCAATTCATATCTTCAAAGAAATAATTAAATTATTAAGATTGAAAAATGAGATACAGATAAAAGAAAAGACATTGGCTTTGCTAAAAATATTTCCTACCAATTTTAAGCAATGCAAATAAATCTCAAAAACAAAGATATAGAATACCCCACATAAGCAATAATCAGATTACATTTGATTGCCTTATGAAATACAGCTATGTCACTCATGAGTTACACCTATTTGGAATATAAACTGATTTTTAAAAAAATTTTAAGTGAGTTAATTGGGGTTAAGTGACTTGGCTAGGGTCACACAGCTAGTAAGTGTCAAATGTCTGAGGGCGGATTTGAACTCAGGTCCTCCTGCATCCAGGACCGGTGCTCTATACACTGTACCACCTAGCTGCCCCTAAACTGATTTTTAAAATCTTAAGGATAAGGATTATGAGTATTATTATCTCACAAAAGAGAGTAAGACAATGAAATCTAAAACAAGTGTATAGAAAAGCATGATAAGAAAAACAACTATGTAAAAGCATGCTAAGGATATTTAATGATGAAAAAGATGGAAAAGACATGCAAATAGTTTTGATAATTTTCTTTATCATTAAGGGCCATGCAGTTCTGGATATGCTCCACAACTCACATGGATTCAATTACTATCTCTCTGTTGATGATGCTCAAATGTCTCGATCCTGCCCCAACCTCTTTGTTGACCTCCAATCTCATATCTATAACTGCCTTTCAGATATCTCAAACTGATTGTCCAGTTAATTCAATATGTCCAAAATGTAATTCGTTATACTTACTACTAAAACATCTTTCCCTCCTACATTCCTGTTATTGTAGAGGGCAGCACCATACTTCTAGTCCTTCAGTTTGAACAGCCAAGAATCATCTTGGACTCCTCACTCACATAATCAATCTGTTCCAAGTCCTGTCAATTTCACTTTTAAAACATTTCTTCATTATCACACTCCTCCTTTCCTTTGACACTGCCACTACTCTAATATAGGCTCTCATCACCTCATGCCTGGTCAGCCTGCCTCAAGTCTCTCTCCAATTGAATTCATCCTCTATTCATCCATCAAATTAATTTTCCTAAAATGCAGACCTGGTCATATTGACCCCCCTCACCCCAACACACAGACACACATTCAGCAAACTCCAGTTACTCCTGAATTCCTCCAGGATAAAATATCAACTGTATTATCTGACATTCAAAGTCCTTCATAACTTAGTCCCCTCCTATTTTCCAATTTATTAACATCATGACATATACTCTTTAGGTCAGTGGCACTGCCCTCCTTTCTGTTCTATGAACAAGAAACTTCATGTCTTTTCTCCAGGTATTTTATCTGCTGATCCCCAGGATTAGAATATTTTTGCTGATCTATACCTGCTGACCTCCCTGGCTTTCTTTAAGTCTCAACTAAATCTATTCTATCTACTCTTAATTCTTTTTTTTTCTTTCTTTCAACAAACATTTATTTTATTTTCCATTTACATGTAAGGGTAGTTTTCAACATTCATTTTCATAAGATTTAGAGTTCCAAATTTTTCTCCCTCCCTCCCTCCCTTTCCTCTGCCCTCCACAAGATTGCAATCAGGTTACATATGTACAATCCACAAGTGTTCTTATTATCAGTTCTTTCTATAGGGGTGCATAGAAAGCTTCCTCATTAGCTCCTTGGGATTGTCTTGGATTATTGCACTGCTGAGAGTAGTTAAGCCATTCACAATTGCTCACTGAACAATTTTGCTGTCACTACGCACAATGTCCTCTAAGCTCTGCTCACTTCACTATACATTGATGTTCATTAGTCTTTCAAGGATTTTCGGGGATCATCTTGTTTGTCATTTCCTGTAGCACAAGACCATTCCACTACAATCATGTAACACAGCTTTTTTCCATTATTCCTCAATTGATGGACATTCCTTTGATTCTCAATTCTTAGCTTCCACCAAGAGTTGCTATAAATGTTTTTTTTTGTACAATTTTCCCCCCTTTTCTCTTTTTCATGATTACTATTGTTAACTGTTTCCCTTCCCTCCTATTCCCTTCCCCATGATATTTATTCTATCATCCATCTTCTTTCATCCTATCACTCTTCAAAAGGTATTTGCTTCTATCTGTCCCCTCCCCCACTCTGTCCTTCCTTCTTTTGCCCCTCTCTCTTTATCCCCTTCCCCTCCTAATTTCCTGTAGGGTTTTAGAGATTACTCCACCCAATTGAGTGTGTACATTATTCCCTCCTTGAGCCTATTCTAATGAGATTGAGGTCTTTGAGCTAATTCTGATGAGTGTTAGGCTCATTTGCTGCCCAGATTAAATAGATTACTCCACCCAGTTGGGTGTGTTTGTTAGTTCCTCCTTGTGACAGCTCTAATGAGTTTAAGATCTTTGAGCCTTTTCTGATGAGTGTAAAATTCATTTACTGCCCTGCTCCTCTCCCATCTCTTTCCCCACTCCATAAGCCTTTTCCTGTTACTTACATGTAGGATTTCACTTCTGCCCTTCCCTCTCCCCCAGTGAATTCCCTTCACCACTCAATTTAACCCTAAAGATGTCATCACCTACCTAAGTGACACAGTGCACAAATCATAACCCCTGGACCCAGGGTGATCCTAGCCAAAACCTGGCCTCAGACATAAGACAGTCGCCCACTGTACGACCCCAGGTATGTCCCCCAGCTCCAATTTTTTTTATGGTTTTCTAGGGTCTTGTATTTGAAAGTCAAATTTGCCATTCAGTTCAGGTCTTTTCATCACAAATATCTGAAAGTCTTCTTTTTCATTAAAGTCACACTTTTTTCCACTGAAAGATAATGCTGAGTTTTGCTGGGTAGGTGATTCTTGGTTGTAATCCCATTTCCTTTGCCCTTTGGAATATCATATCCCATGCCCTCCGGTCCTTTAACTTAGAAGCTGTTAGATCTTGTGCTATCCTGACTGGGGCTCCACAGTACTTGAATACTATCTTTTGGCAGCTTGCAATATTTTCTCCTTGACCTGAGAGCTCTGGAATATGGCTCTAATATTCCTAGGAGTTTTCCTTTTGGGATCTCTTTCTGGAGGTGATTGGTGGATTCCTTCAATTTCTATTTTAGCTTCTTCTAGAATTTCAGGGCAATTTTCCTTGAGAATATCTTGAAGATGGTGTCTAAGCTCTTTCCTTGATCATGGTTTTCAGGTAGACCAATAATTTTCAAATTATCTCTCCTGGACCTATTTTCCAGGTCGGCAGTTTTTCTCAGAAGATATTTCACATTGCCCTCTATTTTTTAAATTCATTTGGATTTGCTTTATTGTGTCTTGGTTTCTCATAAAGTCACTGACTTCCATTTGTTCAATCCTAATTCTTAGGCAATTATTTTATCAGAGAGCTTTTGTACCTCCTTTTCCATTTGACTTTTCAAGCTGTTGACTTTTTTCTCATGTTTTTCCTGCATCACCCTCATTTCTCTTTCCATTTTTTCCACTACCTCTCTAACTTTATCTTCAAAGTCCTTTTTGAGCACCTCTGTGGCCTGAGACCAATTCGTATTTTTCTTGGAAGCTTTAGATATAGGGACCCTGATGTTGACATCTTCCTCTGAAGGTGCCCCTTGGTCTTCCTTGTTAGTGAAGAAACTTTCTATGATCCTCACCTTTCTCTGTTGGCTCATCTTGCCTTTCTTTTACTAGACTTTTAGCTCCTTAAAGTGGGGCACTGTTTCCAGGCTGTAGTATCCCAAGCTTAAGAAGTCTCAGGTGGTATGATTTAAAGAGTATTCAGGTTCTTCACTCACCCAGCCTGTTTCCTGGTCCTAGATGACCCCAGACCAACTTTATGTGTTATGGTTGTTAGCTCTGATGAGCCTGTGCCCCTTCCTGACCTGGGCCAGTGCTACTTGAGCCTACCTCCTGGTTCTCAGCAGGGGTGTAAAATCCAAGTTCTGCCTTGGCACCAGCATAGACTCCTGTAGTCTCTCCCCTGGCCAGGGCTCAGCCCACTTACCAGACTGTGAGTTTAGTTCCAGATGACACTGGTGCTTCAGCTGATTCAGAGGCTCTGGGGGTCTCCTTCTCTGGTGAGGACTTCCTGGGACTGGATCTGTGTCAGGGTGACTGTGGGGTTGGGCCCAACTCCTGTATCAGCACAGTAGCTCCCTCGTTCTGACCTTCCAGGACGTTCTTGGTTAGAAGTTGATTTCAGCACATTCTTCTGTGAGTTTTCCTGCTCCAGGCATTTTCCTATGGCATTTTTTGGATGTGTTTTGGAATGATCATGTAATGAGTTTGGGAGGTCACTGCCTTTCCTCTGCCATCTTGGCTCCTCCCTGGAAGTCTCCTCTTAATTATAATGCCTTCGCTGTTAATTATTTCCTATCAGTACAGTGTGCTTTGTATATATTTGTTTTCATGTTGTCTCCCTTATTAGAATGTTAATTCTCTGCTCCTGAAGGCAGGGGCAGTCTTTTTGCCACTTTTTATATCACCATTGCTCGCTACAGTAAATAACACAAAGTAGTTCCTTAAGAAATGTTTATTGATTGATTAGTTGCTTATAGAAGTTGTAGAAATTATTCCAAAGACAGCAGAAATAGAAATTGTAGCTGGACTAAATAAAGTGTATAGATGCACACATTAAAACTGGTATAATTGGGGCAGAAGAAAGTCTGTAACTTTCAGAGCTCCCTATGATGCATCCATATACCTCCAAATAATGATATAAGACAATTCTTGGAGCAGCAGAACCCACAAAGGAAGAGAGTGAGATAATTTTCTAGCCAAATCTAGCTTAAAAGGGTGGCAGGGAATGTCACCTGTACCAGGCTTAGAGGTCAGTGCAGCCACACTGCAAAGATCCAGCCTCGGGTAGACTGTACCTCCAGAGCCTCAGAATCATCAGTATCAGAGGCTACTTCTGAAACCTCACAGACCAGTGAGGGGGTCTAGCAAGTTGGCCAGGGGGAGATAGCAGGGGTCTCTGCTGGAGCTGAAGCTGAGCAATGTTGTGTTGCCCAGGAAGCAGAATTGAAGGACAGTGGACCATTGCAGGTGGGGCATAGGCATGCCATGCTTGCAGACCATAGAGAATCAGATTTCTGCTTATGGGTTAAAGAGCAAGCAGGCCCATGGTTATTTACAGGTTAGGGAAAGTGAAAATGTGCTTCTTCTTAAATTGTACCACCTGGGACCCACTGAAGCTTGGGATAGTGCATCCTGGAAGCAGTGGCCCAATTTAAGAAAGAGTTAAAAGCCAAGAAATAGGCTAGAATAATGAGTAGGCAGAAAAAAACTGTGGACAATTGAACATTTATTTGGTGACAAGGTAGATCAAAATAGACCCTCAGAAGAAGATAACAAAGTCTAAGACCTACATCCAAAGCTTCCAAGAAAAATATGAATTTGTCTCATGCCATAGAAGTGTTCAAAAAGGATTTTGAAGATAAGGTAAGAAAGGTAGAGGGAAAAATAAGAGAGGTAGAAGAAAAAAATGGAAGGAGAAATGGGAGTAATGTAGGAGGGTCATGACAAATAAGACAACAGCTTGAAAAGTCAAGTTGGCCAAATGGAAAAGGAGGTACAAAAGCTCTCTGAAGAAAATTATTGCTTAAGAAATTAGGATTGAGCAAATAGAAGATAATGACTTGATGAGAAATAAAGACAAAATAAATCATATCCAAATGAATAAAAATAGAGGGCAATGTGAAAAACAGTTGACCTGGAAAGTAGATCCAGGAGAGATAATTTGAAAATCATTGGACTACATGAAAACCATGATGAAGAAAAGAGTCTAGACATAACCTTCTAGTAAATTGTCACGGGAAATTGCCCTGATATCCTAGAAGCAGAAGGTGAAATAGAAATTGAAAGAATCTACCAATCATTTCCTGAAAGAGATCCCCAAAGGAAAACTCCCGGGAATATTATAGCGACATTCCAGAGATCCCAGGTCAAGGAAAAAATATTGCAAGCAGCTAGAAAAAAGGATTCCAAATACTGTGGAGCTACAATAAGGATTAAGCAAGATCTAGCAGCTTCTACATTAAGGGACCGAAGGGCATGTAATATGATATTCCAGAGGGTAAAGGAACTGGGAAGACACCCCAAAATCACCTGCCCAGCAAAACTGGGTATAATGTTCAGGGGGGAAATGGGACTTAAATGAAAAAGAAGACTTTCAGGCATTTGTAATGAAAAGACATGAACTGAATAGAAAATTTGACTTTCAAATGCAAGGCCCTAGAGAAGCATAAAAAAGTAAACAGGAAAAATAAATCATGAGGGATATTAAAACATTAAACTGTTTACATTCCTACATGGGAAGATACTACTTCTAATGCATAAGAACGTTCTCAGTAATAGGGCAGCTGAAAGGAATATACTTAGAAAGAGGGCACAGGTATGAATTGAATATGAAGAGATGATATGTGTAAAGCATTTATTTTTGTCTATCCTTTTTTTTGTGTGTGTGGAGGGGGCAGGCAGGTTGAGGAGGCTTTTGTCTGGGGCCAGATTTGGGCTTGGGGCTTCCTGGGTCCAGCGATGGTACTTTGTCTACTGTGTCACCTAGCTGCCCTATTATAACATCTTTAAAATAAAAATAATGGGTGGGGGGAATGCACTGATAGAAAGGGAAATGGAGAAGTGGAATGGGGTAAAGTAGCTCACATAAAAGAAACAATAGAAAGCTTATGGAGTGGAGGGGAAGATGGGGAAAGAGTGGGGAAATGAGTACACCTTACTCTCATCAGAATTGGCTCAAAGACAGAATAACATACACACTTGAGTGGGTATAGTAATGTATTTTGCCCAGAGGGAAAGTGGGATGGGAAGGGGATGGGATGGGAGAGGAGATGCAATGGAAAGGAAGGCAGATTGTGGAAGGGGGGAGTAATAAGCAAAACACTTTTGAAGAGGGATAAGGTGAAAGAAGATAGAAAATAGAATAAATATCAAGGGGAAGGAATAGCATAGAGGGTAATAGAGTTAGCAATAGTAACTGTGAAAGAAATGATGAGTCGGATATTATCAGAAGGTCTTATGAAAAATGCAGTCCATCTAGAGAGAAGGAACTGATGGTAACTGAATACAGACTGAAGTATAATTTTTGTTAATTCCTCTTTCTAAAGTTATTATGTTTGTTTTCTTGTACAACCTGACTGAGGTTGAGATGTTTGACAAGACTGCACATTTATAATTTATATTGAATTGCTTGTTTTTTGTTTTTGTTTTTGTTTTTTTAGGGAGGAGTTGGGAGGGAGGGAGGAAGAGAATTTGGAAGACAAAATTTTAAAAAATCAATGTGAAAATGTGATTTTACATATAACTTGGGGAAAATTCAAAATAAATTTATGTTAAAAGAAAGTGGTATAATTTCAGACAGAAGGAATGATTTGGTAAGTATCTATGGGTTTGAGGGAGTTGATAAAGAGGTACTTAAAGATATAAAAAATATCTCCTTTCTATTCAAACAGAAGGAGAGAACATCCCCAATTATTGATCTATGTACCTACTTTCCCTTGTGTATTAGTTGTTTATGAGGAATAAACTACACACATATCATTAACATGGGTTGTATAAATAAGTAGGCTTTCACGAGCAATATTCCATAGTTTATTCTATCTTTGTAATCATGCAATTGACTGAAAAATATAGAGGATCATACTTTGACATTCTTTTCTTTAAAAAAAGGTAATCTGATTTAATGAAACTATCAACTTAAAGGTTCTCTACCCATAAGATATCTCCCTTGCATTTATCAAATTTTACATGATTCCCTAAGTTATATAATAAGAAACTTGTTAAAAAATACCATTAGTATAGGACAAGGAATGTCCACCTGCCCCTCCCACCAACCCCCCAACACAACCCCCCCACACACACACACCCCAGAATGTTTTTTGGAGAAGACTGAGCACATTTTCCAAGTCAAAAGACTCTCTCTAGAAGAAGAGGTTCTCTAGATGCCATTATTTATGGATGAAACATTTTTTGGGTTAAATAAAGCCATATAACATTGGAAAATCTTGTGAATATTACATGTAATCACTCTAGAGTTTAGTTTAATCATCAAGATAGGAAATACTAAGTAGATGAAGAATACTTATAATGTACCTTATAATACACAGGTATTTCAACTATCAAAAGAAGTGACAGAAATGATGTTGAGTATCACCCAAAGGGCAACTGAGAGATACATGGTGAGGCTGAACAGGAACTAGCACATTATAAGCAAGGAATGTGAATAGGAGTAAAATGTGCTTTATGGGGAAGCTAGGTGGCACAGTGGATAAAGCACTAGCTCTGGATTCAGGAGGACCTGAGTTCAAATCCAGACTCAGACACTTGACACTTACTAGCTGTGTGACTCTGGGTAGGTCACTTAACTCTGATGGCCCTGAAAAAAAAGTGATTTTAAATAAATTTTATACTGAAATATAAATGTGATGATTATGTGTTGAGTTTCAAATATAAATGATGTACATAGTTAATGGTTCACTGCCATAGTCTCTTTTTAAAAAATATTATTTTCCAGTTACATATTAAATATAAAGTTAGTTTTCAACATTTGTTTTCACTGGATTTTTAGTTCCAATTTTTTTTTCTCCCCCAACCCTTACCTCCCTCCACCCCACGATGGAAAGCAGTCTGATATAGGTTGTGTATGTACAATCACATTAAACATATTTCTATATTAGTCATCTTGTGAAAGAAGAATCAGAGCACAAAGGAAAAACCTCAGACAAGAAAGAAAATAAAAAGAGTCCAAAAGTAGAAACAGTATGATTCAATCTGCATTCATAATTCAGTTCTTTTTTGTGGATGTTGAGAACATTTTCTATCATGAGTTCTTTGAAACTGTTTTGGATCATTGCCCTGTTGAGAAGAGCCAAGTCTATCCCCATTGTTCATCAAACAATGTTGCTGTTACTGTGCACAGTGTTCTCCTGGTTATGGTCCTCTCAGTGAACATCAGTTCAGGTAAGTCCTTCCGGGTTTCTCGGAACTCCTCCTGCTCATCATTTCTTATAGAACAATAGTGTTCCATTACATTCATATACCCCAACTTGTTTAGCCTTTCCCCTATTGATGGGCATTCCCTCAATTTCCAGTTCTTTTGCCACCAGAAAGAGAGCTGCTATAAATAATTTTGTACATGTGGGTCCTTTTCCCTTTTCTGTGGTCTCTTTGGGATACAGACCTAGTAGTGGTACCAGTGGGTCAAAGGGTATAGTGTCTTTATAATATCAAATAAAAGCTAAAAAGGGCTCCAGATAAATGGGTGGGGTGAATGTGGTCAAATTATGAGAAGATATAGACAAGATTCAAACAAAATCATATGTATGAATGGAATGTGTTTCATATTAACAGAGAAAATGCCTATACATATGAGAGGACATATCTATTTGATTTTATTTTTGGGCCAACTAAGATTTTTACTTTTTTGATAATAAAATATGCAAGTGTGCCTTAAAGTATTCCAGGCTTCTGGGTTGTAATTTTTCAAGCCAGAAAATAATTTCACTCCATAGATTGAAGAATAATAGAAGAACCCCAAATGCCATTACTGTCAACTCTTTCCTGTACAAGAATCACTTTAACAACATCTCTAACAAGCTATAATGCAATTTCTACCTGAATAAACAAACGAAGGTGGTGATCAGTAACTGTTGTAGAAATTAACACTATTTGTTAACAATTCTACTTGTTAAGAAATATTTTCTTATATTGAGTATAAATGTGTATCCTTCCAACTTTCATACATTGATCCACCAGTGGCATGCCTTTTGGAACCACAGTTAAGTTTAATCTTTCTTCTTCTTGACAACCATTCAGTTTTTTAAGCCATTGATAATATTCCCATTAAATCTTCAACTCTAGTCTAAACGTAGACTTCTTTAATTTGATACTTATATTATTATATCACTTCCTCTTCCCATATTACTTCTCTCTTAATTTTGCTCCAGATAGTCAATGACCTCTGCTAAACTCTGCCCATATAGAATTCTTCCAGACTAAATTCAGTGCCCAGAATTTGGTCTGACTAGAATATGGAGCAATATCGACATAACATCACATTCTGAACACTACCATCTGAGTAGCCTATTGCCATATTAGCAATTGGGGATTGTCATATCACATGGTTGATTCTTATCAAGTTTTTGATACATTTATCTTCTCCCCCCACTCAACCCTAACATCTTTTATTTTTTTCAAGATTAAATGCTATATAGGACTTCAAAATAAACAAATAAATAAGAAAATAAATATTACTTGGAAACTAGCAGATAAATATCAGTTGGAATATGACTTGGAATAAATACCACTTGCCTGAATACAAAAATAAATATTCAAAAAATAAATGTAGAGAAATATCTAGATCAATTATTTAAACCTTATTGTGACTATTATTTGTTTATTTTTAACAAATGACACTTATCAACCAATTAAATAAAGTCCCACAACTTTATATGTTGCTGATATGCACACATATGTGCCTACATATACAAATATTTACAAATATACACACAAGTATTTGTCAGCTAGGTGGTGTGGTGGATAGAGTTCTGACCCTAGAATCAGGAAGACTAATTTTCCAGAGTTCAAATCTAATCTTAAACACTTACTAGTTGATTGACTTTGGTCCAGTCACTTAATCCTGTTTGCCTCAGTTTCCTTATCTGAAAAACTAGCTGGAGAAGGAAATGACAAAACACTTCAGAATCTTTGCCATGAAAACTCCAAATTGTGTCATGAAGAGTCAGACAAGGCTGAAATGACTAAACAACTATACATGTGTACATGTATTTACTACCATTATATATATACACACAACTACATATGTGTGCATATATTGTATATATGTGTCTACATATATATATACATATACAATATATATGTATGTATGTACATGTATGTGTATGTTAACAATTCCATTTGAGCCTCACAACAATCCTGTGATTTAGGTACAACAAATATTGTAATACCCATTTAATAGAATATAAGCAGTTACATACTTGCATAGATTTATACATATATGTTTTCATGGGTATATGTACATCTATAACTGCACTATGTGTATAGATAGGTAGGTAGGTAGATAGACATCTATTTGAGGCTTATAACTATGAGATAGTTTTAAAGGATTACATTATCCCCTTTTTATAAATTAGGAATAAGAATTTGATAGTTAAGTAATTTACAGATTTGGCCCTTACAATAAGGTTATAGAAACCTGATGTCAAGAGGTAGATTTTAACCTTATCTTTCCTGACTCCAAGTCCATTGCTCTATCTACCATAGTATGAAACTTCTCCAAGGGATAAGATTACATGCAAACAAGCCTCCTTCAGTTCCATAAAAAACAAACATCACTTTGAACATAGTTGTTAGTTAATGTGTAATTGTTGAATTAATGAATGAATAAATAAATTACAAAATACATTTTGTATCCCATTAAATTAGTTTATTTTGAAAAATCCAATGATTATTTATAAGTATATAGAAAACAGTAAGTAAAAGTCAATAAAAGCGACCCTAGGCAAGTCACTTAACCTGTCCTCAGTTTTCTCAACTCTAAAATTGGGAGAATAATAGTCCCTAATGCTCTGGGTTGTTGTACCAATCAAGTGAGATACTGTTTGTAAAGTACTTAGCACAGTGTATGTCTTATAATATGCACTTGTTTCATCCCTTGTTTTCTTCCTACATAAGTCAGACCTTGTTAGGCTAATTTATCTGTTGTAGTATTGATAGCATATGCTTGGGTATCTGTTATTTGATTTTTATCATTTATACAAATAGAAGCTTTAAAATTTTATAAATAATTGTCTGGTCAGAGGCAACAAATCAAGATCTAACAGAACTAGACAAAGATTTTTAAGTCAACTGGAAACAACTTCAGTGTCAGTTTATGGACAAACAAGAAGCCAAGGATCTGGATGGTTTACTTAAGGATTCAGAGTCCATAAAAATTTTATTTGATATATTTTCTAAATATTGCCAGCGGCTATTTCACAACTGATCACAGGATGATTATAAGAGTGCTGGTTTTAGAGTCTGAGAGACTGACTTTAGATCTCAGCTCTGTTATACAACATTTATGTGACAGAGCAAATTACTTAACCTCTCTAGTCCTGTTTCCTAATAAAATCAAGGAGTGTGTTGAGCTAGATGAAAAGAGGTATCAGAATAAGAGTTATGTGATGAATATTAAGGGGCTTCAGTAGGAAGGACTGACCTGGAGGAGTAAGCACATGCCTCTTACCATGTTAGTACCAGACCCAGGAAAGTACTGTTAGTCACAGAGACTATGTACAGATCTTACACTGAAGATTATCCTCACGGAAGTCTCTCATCTAGCTCTGTCTTAAAATGTGAAGAATTTCTTTGTCCTTTACTTAAAAAGCAAAACAAAACTATTGTGGGTTTTAAACCTTGGTTTCTTGGTTCTTATATGTTACTATTTTGGTTATGCTTGGAGGAATACCAGATAATATTTGTAAGTGAACCTAATAGATGCTTATTCACTTCATATTTACCTTTTGCATAGCCCCAGATATTTTTTTCACATGAACTCCTTTTAAGAATATCTTCCCTTTCCTATATTCAAGCAGTTCATTTTAAAACCAGATTTAAGATGAACATTTATTAAAAATAATAATAGAGGGGGAGCTAGGTGGCATAGTGGATGGAGCACCGGCCCTGGGGTCAGGAGTACCTGAGTTCGGGTCTGGCCTCGGACACTTAGCACTTACTGGCTGTGTGACCCTGGGCAAGTCACTTGGCCCCAGTTGCCTCACTAATAACAATAATAATAATAATAATAATAATAATAATAGAATTGTTTTTTAGCTCTTTAAGATCTCTAAAGTATATTACTTATGCTATATCATTTGATTCTTACAACAACCCAATGAGGTAGCTATTAGTATTATCACCATTTTACAAATAAGGATATTGAAGCCAAGGGAAGTTAAATGATTTACCCAGATGAAATGACTATTAAATGACTGAGACAGGATTTGAGTTCAGGTCATGCTGACTTCCTTTCTATCATTCTAGCAATTATGCTACCTAACTGCCTGTTCAGTTAAATGTAATAAATGACATTTTATAAGATTTGTTCCCTTTTTCTAGGCTATGGGTATGTAACTCTTTAGATTCTATTTTTATCCTATTATTTTCTTTATCCCTCCATTCCAGGTTTGATAAACAAACTCAGTATTCCTGCTCCACACTTAGAACATAACTCAGAGGTGAATGGAGTTAATCTTTAAAGAGTTAGAGTAAAAACAAAATAAACAACAACAACAACAAAGACAACTTGTGAGCCAGATTTTGTAGGAGCTGAAGGCCAGGACCACATTTTAATCTGTCTTTTCAGAATTTCACCTTGAATGCCCCAAGGGTTTCATATTGGGAATGCCAAATGACATATAAATTCTGCTGAGTAAACTGGCAGGTGTTCTGGGTGTACCTGCTGAAGAGTGCCATTCCATTGCTGCAGGTCCTCAGGGATATATTACCCACAACCCTCAAGACAGCACATCCATCAAAGTAAGATCTTGCCAGCCTTTTCCTTCTCCCTTTCTGTCAATACCATTCCCCCTGCTCTCCAGGTTTGTATCATGACTGTCACCTCTTATTCTGCAGACTGTCTCTCACATGCTAGCAAGGCTATTCTAGAGCATTTTCCATTGTTTCTATGCAATATGTCTTATTTCTGTCACCTTAGGCCAAAGGCTCTCAGCCAACTCTTTTTTGGTGATATCCTTACTTGTGTGATATAGTAAAAATGTTCTGGAATTTTATAGAAAAGATCTTCATTGAAGTCCTTGCTCTACAATTTACTTGGCCAGGTTATATTAGGAGAGATTTTTAATTTCTCTTGGACTCCATTTCCTCAACTTCAAAAACAATGGCAAAAAAGTTTCTTGCCCTAAAATTCTGTAATTTTCAATTATCTTCTCATTTTCTCAGCTAAAGGAAGGCACCCCAGTGTCACATAATAGAACAGCATCTGTCCTTGGAATCAGGAGACATGGGTTTAAACCAAAATCTGACACTTCCAGGTGTTTGACCTTGGGAAAGTTCATGAGTCTCTGTTTTCTCATCTGTAAAAGGGTTTAACAATTTTCATAATTCTATCTTACTGGTTTGATATGAATTAAGCACTTTGTAAACTAAAAGTGCCACAGAAATGGGGATTGGTTTTGTTTGTTTTTGTGGGGCAATGAGGGTTAAGGGACTTATTCAGGGTCACTTAGCTAGTAAGTGTCAAGTGTATGAGACTGGATTTGAACTCAGGCCTTCCTGAATCCAGGGCTGGTGCTTTAACCACTGTACCACCTAGCTGCCCCCTGGAATTGTTTTTACTATCATTACTTAGACCTTGTTTGTATGTTGTCAAAGGAATTGGTTGAAAAGTGAAAAATTCATTCAACCAATGAGTTAAGGCTACATGCTAATGATTTATTGGTTAGTTATTATTACTGTTTTATACTTGGATGCCTGAATTAAGTATCATGCAAAAAATACTTTGACTTTTACAATTCTTTATTTAGAATTACCCTGAATTTACTCCCCATCCTAACTTGCTATTTATATTTCTAAAAAAAAAAAATTCCCCCAACCTTCAAAGCCCCTTTTATTAGCAACACCTCACAATTATATAGTGCTTTTCAGTTAGTAAAGTATTTTTCTTATAGTACCTTGTGAGGTTTGATAGCACACATATTTTAATCCCCATTTCAGAATGGAGAAAACAGATCCACATAGGTTAATGGACTTGATCAAAGACAAATAGCTAGTAACTTATAGGATAGCTTTAAAAGCAGTGTCATGATTACATCTTCCATTTTCTTTTTACTATAACACCCTGCCTATTTTATAGAATCAAAGAATCTTAGAAGAGAGGCAGTCTTCAAAGGTCATCTAGTCCAACTCCTATCCAAATCAGGCATTTCTCCTACAGTAGCCAATAGGATTCATCAAAACTGCTCAAAAATTTACAGTGACAACAAACATTCTTCTCTCCCTGGTACCTCATTCTATCACTACATTTCTATTTAGCATTTCCTTCATAGCACCAGTGCTGTCATAGTATTCTTTGACCATTCTGATTAGCACCATTTCTTTCAGGCCTCTATACAAAATATTCTATTAGTTTCAGATGGGATAGACACTACTCATTGACTTTTCTCATTCCACCCTCAGCCCTAGATATCCTGCCAATGTTTATATCCCAGGGACCTATTCTACTTCTCTGAAATGAGATATCCATTTACTATATGATATCACCTTCCTAATGACATTTCCCTACTCTATTTATATTCTGAATATCTGTCGTGTATATTACTGATTAATATCTGTCCTTGGATTATAAACTTTTCAGTTTTATCTGTTGCCACAACTTTAATTAGTATAAACCAATGTGCATTTAATGAGCTGAATAAAATATTTAATTGTGATCCCCTTTCTACTAATTATAGCCATTTACCATTAGGTTGCAAAAAGGAATAATTAGGAATCTTTGTAAGCACAGTGCCATAAAAACTAGGTTACCTGTACCTTGGTGCTTGCAACCTAATACAGACTCTAACAATGAAAATAAAACCCTTTAATAAGGTTAGAATATAGTATATGACGATAGCCAACTGAAAAAATGTAGTTGTAATTTAGTTTAAGAGCAATAGATAAATACTAATTTGCAGCACAAGAAAATGGAAAGAATGCATCTTATACTGGGTTGGCCAAAAGTAGAAAAGGGGTTTCATATTTTAAAAGTTTTATTTTTGTGTTTTAAATGTATAATTCTATAGCATCATATACACTATGTAGGAAATATATTTACATTATTTTAAAAATGAAATATCAGAAATGGTGAAAAATAAGGAAAAATTATTTTCAAAAAGTTATTAAAACATTATGATTTTGGTCCACCTTCAATCTGTCCTTCATTTAGTAGCTAAAGTTGAGGTCTGACCATGTTACTACTAATCATACCTAATAAACTTGAGTGGTTCCTTAACATCTCCAGGATCTTATATAAACCTTTCCTTTGGCATTTCAAACCCTTTAAAATCTATCAATTTTCCTACCTTTTCTGTCTTCTGGTATTTAACTTCCCTCCACTCTATAATCCAAGTATATTAGCCTACTCATTATTCCTCAAAAAGGATCTTCTCTCTCCCACTGCTGTGAATATTCAATGACTCTTTTCATGCCCAGAATGTTCACTATGCTTATCTCTTGCTCCTAGATTCCCAGGATTCAGTCAATATTCAGTTCAAATTCCACCTTTTACAAGAGACCTATCAATTACCTTCCAATGCTAATGCCTTCCCTCTGAGCTCCCTAAATACAAAGAAATTGTTGTTTACTCTTTTTTTTCTTTTTCAAACAGTTAGCATTAATGTTCCAAGAATATAGTAAATTTTTAAGAAATGTTGTATGACTTATAAAGTTCCCTTATATTGTTCTATAAATGAAGTAAATGAAGAGGATGACTGTGATAAAATTGAGATCTTTTTCTTAACTGAAGCAGTTAGATGGGACAATGGTGAAAATTATATACTTGGAATCAGTGAAACTTAAGTTTGAATTCCACTTCATACGTTACTAATATGAGTCTGAACAAGCCAGTTGACTTTTCTAAATCTCCACTCAAATTTCATTGATAAAATAGAGACAATGAAAATGACACCTTTCTCACTCAGTCTTTGTATGTGATCAAATTAGGTAAAACATGTAAATTCATATAAAGTACTTTATAAAGCACTATATAAATAATCTGGAAGGAACCAAGATGGTGGGTAAAAGGGCTTCACCTGAGCTCTCCCAATCTCCCTTCCAAACAATGTTAAAAGAATATTTCAAGACAGAACCAAAAGAGGAGAGGGGGGCATATTGAAACAATTTTCAAACTCAGGACAACTTAGAAGATTGGCAGAAAGGTCTGTCTCATTAGGGTGAAAGTGGAATGAACTGCACCTGGTAAACCAACAGCAGCTCTTGGGAACAACTGAATCAACCACTATTAGTGGCTTCTGTAACTCTGAGTCCACAGATGGTAAAGAAATAATGATTGGATTGTGGTCTCTCTCAGATAAGAGCACAGTCTAGCAGAGAGGTGACCACACCTCTCATTAGATCAAACTACCATAGAAGAACTGACAGCATTCAGAACCCCAGAGCTAGCTCTGAAAATAGGAGTGTGAAAAAAAATGTGAATCCTGGGACAATGCCTGGTGTTTGAGGGCAGAATCTAACATAACATTAAAAGACAAGAAAGAGACTAGAAAATTAACAAATAAAAAGAACCTGAATAAATAAAGTTACTATGGGGATAGGGAAGATCAAAACACAAATTCATAAACAAAGAAATCAAAGCAGCTACAATCAAAGCCTCAAAAAAAATTTTTTGAATTTATGTCAGACCCTAGGTGAGCTCAAAAAAGGTTTTAAAATCAGAAAAAATTGGGAAAATAAATGAGAGTGATATAAGACAATCATGAAAAAAAGAGTCAACAGCTTGGTAAGGGAAATGCAAAAAATACTGAAGAAAATAAAACCTTAAAAACAGAATAGGCCAAATGGAAAGGAAGTATAAAAGCTCAGTGAAGAAAAATATTCCTTCAAAATTAGAATTGTACAAGCAGAAGCTAATGATTCTTTGAGACATTAAAAAAACCCAACAAAACAATGTCAAAAATTAAATATTAAGGGGCAGCTAGGTGGCACAGTGGATAGAGCACTGGCCCTGGATTCAGGAGGACCTGAGTTCAAATGTGGCCTCAGACACTTGATACTTACTAGCTGTTTGACCCTTGGCAAGTCATTTAACCCCAATTGCCTCACCAAAAAAAAAAAAAAGAAAAGAAAAAAGAAATAATAAAATGTAAATTAAATTATTAGAAGAACAGCTGAATTGGAAAGTAGATCCAGGAAAGATAATTTAAAACTTATTGGACTACCTAAAATTCATGATCAAAAAAGAGCCTGGACATCATATCTCAAGATATTATCAAATAAAACTGCCCCAATACCCTAGAACCACAAGATAAAAGAGAAATTGAAAATATCTACCAATCATCTCCTGAAAGAGATCCCAAAATGAAAACTCATGGGAATATTATATCTAAATTTCAGAGCTCCCAGATCAAGAAGTAAATCTTGTTAGGAGCTAGGAAGAAACATTTCAAATATTATGGAGGGACAGTCTAAATAATCCAAGATTTAGCAGCTTTCACTTTAATGTATTGAATGACTCAGATTATGGTACTTCAGAGAGCAAATGAGATAGGATAATATACAAGAATCACCTACCCAGCAAAACTGATTCCAATACTACTGTGGGCAAATAGTATTTTAATGAAATTGAGGACTTTCCTGATGAAAAGACCAGAACTGAACAGAAAATGTGGTTTTCAAATACAAAACTCAAGAGAAACATAAAAAAAGTAAACAGGAAAGAGAAATCATAAGGAATGACTAGATTTACATGACTAGATCAGAAGTTGATACTTTTAACTCCTAAGAACTTTCTCATTATTAGGGCAGTTAGAAGGAGTGTACATAGAGGACAAGGCTGTGAGTTGATGATTAAGGCATGATATAAAAAAAATTAAAATTAAATTAAGGTGTGAGAAAAAGGGATGAATTCAGAAAAAGGCTAAGGGACAGGTAGAATAGAGTAAATTATCTCATTTAAAAGGAAGTAGATGTAAAGATTGGAGGTGGGCAATCCTTGAATCTTGCTCTTATTTGAATTGACTTAAAGAGGGAATAACATACATTCAGTTGGGTGTAGAAATCTATCTTACCCTAGACGGAAGTTGGGTATCTAATATCATCATACACCAAAAGGGAGGGCAGATTGGGGTAGGTGCTGGTCAGAATAAAACCATTTTTGAGCAGGGACATAGTGAAAGGAGAGAGAGAGAGAGAGAGAGAGAGAGAGAGAGAGAGAGAGAGAGAGAGAGAGAGAGAGCACAGCATGGAGGGAAATATAATTAGTAATCATAACTGTGAATGTGAACAGAATGAACTTACCCATAAAACAGAAACAGATAGCAGAGAAGATTAAAACCAGAAACCTATAATATGTTGTTTACAGAAAACACACTTAAAACAGAGACACAGCCAGAGTGAAGGAAAGGAAATGTAGCAGAATCTATTATACTTCAGCTGTAATAAAATAAACAACAAAACAGTGGTAGCAGTTATGATCTCAGACAAAACAAAAACCTTAAAAGAAAACAAAACAAAACAAAAGATATAAGCAAGGAAATTTCATTTTGCTAAAGGAAAAGTTAAATAATTTATAGGAGGAAAACCATACTGGTGGGATTCTTCAACATAAGCAAAAATTAAACAAGAAAGAAGTTAAGGAAATTAATAGAATTAGACATAATGGGCATCCGGACAAAGGAATATACCTTTTTATCAGTGGTACATGAAAGCTACACAGAAATTAACCATGTTTTAGGGCATAAAAACTACACAGCCAAATGCAGTAAAACAAAATATGCTTATCATAATCAAAGAAAGAAAGAGCAGTTCAATAAATTGGGCATACAATTAAAATAAAACCTAGAAAAAGAACAAATTAAAAATCATTAATAAAAATCTCATTTGGAAATCCTTAAAATCAAAGGAGAAGGGGGCGGCTAGGTGGCACAGTGGATAAAGCACCAGCCCTGGATTCAGGAGTACCTGAGTTCAAATCCGGCCTCAGACACTTGACACTTACTAGCTATGTGACCCTGGGCAAGTCACTTAACCCCCATTGCCCCGCAAAAAAAAAAAAAAAAAAAAAATCAAAGGAGAGATGAATATAGTAAATGTAAGAAAATCATTGAAATAATAAAGAAAATTAGAAGCTGGTTTTATGATAAAGACAATAAAATAATTAATTCGATCCAAAAAAAGAAGGAACATGAAAGGTTTGATTACATAACCAATGAACAGGAAATTCAAGCAATTAGGAGTTATTTTGCCATATTATATGCCAATAAACCTAATAATCTTAGTGAAATGGATGGATATTTACAAAAATGTTTATTAACAAGATTAAAAGAATAAGAAATAGAATACCTAAACACATCCTAGAAAAAGAAATTTAATATGCCATCCCATCAGTGACCTCCTTAAGAAAAAATCTCAAGGACCAGATGGATTCACAAGTGAATTATATCACACATTTAAAGAACAATTAATGTCAATTCCATATAAAATATTTAGAAAAATAAGCAAAGAAGGAATCCAACAAAATCCCTGTCACTGTGTACAATGTTCTCCTGGTTCTGCTCACTTCACTATACACCAGTTCATGGACTTTCTGAAATCATCCTGCTTGTAATTTTTTATCACATAATAATATTCCATAACCATCATATATCACAGTTTGTTTAGCCATTCTCCAAGTGATGAACATTCCTTTGATTTCCAATTCTTAGCCATTATAAAAAAAGCTGCTATAAATATTTTTGTACAAATAGGCCTTTTTTTCTCTTTTGGGGGATGTATTTGAGATATAAACCTAGCAGAGGTATTGCTAGATCAAAGGTTTCTATAGCTCTTTGTGCATAGTTCCAAATTGCTTTTCAGAATTGTTGAGTCCACAACTCTGCCAATGGTGGATTAGTATTCCAGTTATCCCACATGCACTCCAATATCCAATATTTTCTGTTTTTGTTATATTTGCCACTCTTATAGGTATGAAACAATACCTCATGATTTTTCGTTTAATATGCATTTCTCTGATAAATAGTGATCTAGAGCATTTTTTCATATGACTATATATAACTTCAATTTCTTTGTCTGGAAATTACCTGTTCAAATTCTTTGACCATTTATCAATTGGGGAATAACTTGCATTTTTTATAAATTCGACTCAGTTCTCTATATGTTTAAGAAATTAGGCCTCCACCTATTCCTATATTTTCTAGTGTTTTAATATGGATGAATCTTATATTTTGTTAAAAGCTTTTTATTCCTCTGTTGAAACAATAATATGTTTTCCTTCAAATGATATTATCTATCTAAAATAATCAGTAAGTATTATCCATAATGGTGATAAGCTAGAAGCCTTCACAATAGGATCAGGGGTGAAGCAAGGATGTTCATTATCACTATTACTCAATACTTTACTAGAAATGCTAGCTCTCACACTAAAAGAAGGAAATAAATAGAAGGAATTAGAATAGGTAACGAGAAAACAAAGCCATTATTCTTTACAGATGATAAGATGATATACTTGCAGAATTCCAGAGAATCAACTTAAAAAAAACTATTTGAAATAATTAACAACTTTAGCAAAGTTGTAGGATATAAAATAAATCACAAAAATCATTCACATTTCTATATATTACCAACAACACCCACCAGGCAGAGATAGACAAAATATGATAATGATACAGATATTTTTTCTGACATTTAAAAATCACTGCAGACAATGTAAAAAACACTTGGGAGTATATCTTCCAAGGCAAATTCCACTATTAAAATTAAAATAATTTACACATATAAAGTCTGATCTGAAGAATTAGAAAAACATTAATGCTTCATAGATAGTGTAAGCCAATATAATCAAAATTAGGCCTTTATCAGAGATACTTGTTCCAAAAACTCTTTCCCAGTTTTCTGCTTCCCTTATAGTCTTGGTTACATTACTTTTGTTTGTTGTATAAAATCTTTTTAATTTTATATAATCAAAATTATCTATTTTACATTTTGTATTGCTCTCTATACCTTCTTTGGTCCTAAATTTTTCCTCTGTCCATAAATCTGACAGATAAACTATTTCTTATTCTCCTAATTTGATTATGGCATCACCCTTTATTTGTAAATCATGCCTCCATTTTCTCTTATTTTAGTATACATCACAAGCTATTGGTATATACTTAGTTTGTGTCATATTGTTTTCCAGTTTCCCCAGCAGTTGTTATCAAATAATAAGGTTTTGTTCTAAAAGCTTGGGTTTTGGGGTTTTCATAGACTAGATAACTATAGTTATTTACTATAGTGTAATTTATAGCTATTTTATTCCACTGATCAGCCTCTCTATTTCTTAGCCAGTACTGGATTTTAAAAATATAATTACTTCTTTATAATACAGTTTGAGATCTGGTGTTGCTAGACCACCTTCCATATTTTTTCATTGATTTCTTTGATGTCCTTGAGATTTTGTTCTTCTAGATGAATTTTATATTATTATTTTTTGAGATATATAAAATATTTTTGGTAGTTTGATTGGTATAGCACCAAATTTATAAATTAACTTAGGTAAGAGTGCCATTTTTATTAGGAGTGAATTTTGAACTCAAAATTTGAAAAACAACAACAACTAATGTTTTTACATATAACAGGAAAATAAGAAATATTTTTAAAATAATGCACTTCATAAATACTAGCTATGGCAATGATGACAATTATTGTATTGATAAACTATGTGGTAGAATGTAAAGAAGGTGGATTAGAGACTGGCATGAATACTAACTCCAAGTCATATTTTAATAGAGATAAACTATGCATAAATCACATTTTATGTAAATCCTCCTATAATTTATCCATAAGGGGATCACCTTCCTTTAATCTCTAAAAATTGCTTTTTGCTATGACAGACATTTAAACGTTAGACCCTCAGTCTTTCTGTATGAACGATTCACCATGCTTTCTGATCATCCATTTCTTTAATGATAACTTTTATATATCTTATTTTTTTGCTAACAATTCAGTGTTGGTAATCTGCTGTAGCCTATTGGTGATTTCATTATCTTTTTGAGGCAATATTTATTCCTCAGAAATTGTTACATTCTATGATTCTAGAAAATGTATTTTTGTTAGCTGAAAATGTTAGTTGGGTTATCATACTTAGAATAGTGCATTGCTTCTAAATAATATGCATATTTCTAAAGTTAAGGATAATCATGAAATAATTAAAAAGAAAACATATATACAAATATTTGTCAAGTTTGTATATTTGCAAATATGTATATAATTTATGGGAAAAGTAAAATAAAGAATCATATTACTTATCTGGATCATAAAAGGAAAATTCAGTTTTCCAATTATTTGGATCTTTAGTTCACTTTTTATGTCATGCATGTTTCAGAAATTTATTTCATTTTTCACTCCCTGATGACACTCTGTGAGCATGATTGTCTGTAAAGACTGAACCATATGACTTGTATAATATTAATCAAGCATTTATTAAGTAGCTACTGGGTGCCAAGAATTGTATAGAGGTCTAATGATACAAAGACAGAAAGAAAATGATCCTTACATTCAAGAAGCCTGCATTCTTTTAAGGTAAACAGCATTTATGCACACAGAGTTTGCATGTATGTGCATATGGGTGTCTATATAAAATATAAAAAAATTATAAATTTAATTATTTATATATATATATGTGAAATTATTATATATATATAGAGAGAGAGACAGAGAGACAGAGAGACAGACAGATATACGTAAACATAAATACAAGGTTAGTTTTGGAATTGGGATAACTATTATCAAATGAAGAAGTGATAAGGATAGGACTCCTTTAGGATGGTGGTACTTGACATAAGGTTTGAAGTATGTTAGGGAGTCTAAAGAGGAAGAAATAGTGAAGATGGAGTGCATTCCAGGCATATGAGAAAACTTATACAAAGATGCAGAGATGGGAAGCAGAATATTATGAATGAAGGACAGCAGTTAGCCAAGTTTGGTTGAAGTATAAAATGTGTGAAGGGGAGTTATATGAAATAAGTCTAGAAAGATAGACTGGAGCTAGACACTGAAAACTTTAAAGTGGTAAAAGAGGAGTTTTCATTCGACCCCAAGATGAGAGAGACCTTCTAGAAATTCTAAGTAGGAAAATGACACAGTCAATACTATGTAAACACGTGTGTATATGTGCATGTATGTATTAAATATGTACATATTATGCATATGTCTATGTATAAATTATTTCTTCATTTAAATTCTGCACCTCACACTCCATAAAAGTGGAAAACACTTTCACAAAGACTCTTATCTATTTGTTTTATAATTTGCTTAATATTAGTAATAGGAAGGAAGTAGAATAGTTTTATCTGTAATTACATTTAACAAATTATTTTATATGATGTTAAAAATACAAATACATGATGAAGAACGTGGGAGAGGGAAGCTTTAGATCTGTGTTTTTTCCTGTATTTGAATATATTATATAACTGTAAAGATATGATCTATTAAAAAAACAACTTTTTTAACAGGTACCCCCTCAAATTCTTATATATATATATATATATATATATATATATATATATATATATATATACTTAGAGTTTGTTTTGCTTGGGACTAATTCCTCACTTAATCTCCCCTCTAATTTCAACTTTCTCCCTTTCCCTTCTCTTCCTTTGTTGAGTAAGGTGCATTTCTATAATATGTTCAATGGCTACACATAAGTAAAACAATATCAAGAGAAAGGCTAGACCAGGATGAGGGTAATTGACAGTACTCAAACCCATCAGCAAGTTGGGGGATTTCTACTGCAAGTATGTGAAAACTTTCCCTGAAAGAATGGATGGATGATAACAATTTGTCCTAATGCCCATGATGGCAGGTAAAGCAGGTGTTATGCAGCACTTAGAGGTCAGAAATGCCTGAAAGTCCTCTTTTTAATTGAAGACCTGGGACTTTTTCTTCTGACTGACCCCACCCCAATATGCCCTTTCTTTTTTTACCCCTCCCCCCTTATCCCCTTCCCCATCTACTTTCATGCAGGGTCAAATAGATTACTCTACCCAACTGAGTGTTTATGTTATTCCCTCTTTGAGCCAATTCTGATGAGAGTAAGGTTCACTAATTCCCCTGTACCTCTCCCACATTCCCTTCCACTCCATAAAATCTTCTTGCTTCTTTTATGAGAGATACTTTACCCCATTCCACTGTTCCATTTCCCTTTCTCCTAGTACATTCCTCTTTTACCCCTTTTATTTTTTTAAAGATATCATTTCTTCATATTCAACTCATACCTGTGCCCTCTGTCTATATATACCCCATCTACCTGCCCTAATAATGAGAAAGTTCTTTTGAGTTACAAGTATAATCTTCTCATGTAGGAATGTAAGCACTTTAACCTTTTAACATTCCTTGTTATTTCTTTTCCTGTTTACCTTTCTATGCTTCCCTAGGGTCTTGTAATTGAAAGTCAAACTTTCTATTCAGCTCAGGCCTTTTTAATTTGACTTTGTCAATCATTTCTCCCATTTGTTCTCATTTCCCCAAATTACATGTAAATAAATTTTTGACATCAAATTAAAAAAAAACTTTGTGCTCCAAATTCTTTTCCTCCCTCCCTCCTCCCAAATACTCAAGCAATTCAATACAAGCTATACATGAGCAGTCATGCAAAACATTTTCACATTAGTCAGGTTGTGAAAGAAAACTGACAAAAACAAAACTTCAGATAAAGGAATTAACAAAATTATTTTCCATCTGTATTCAGACACCATCAGTTCTCTCTGTGTAGATGGACTGCATTTTTCATAGAACCATCAGTGTTGTCTTGGTTGATTGCATTGCTGAAAAGAAGCAAGTCATTCATAGCAGATCATCTCACACTATTGCTGTTATTTTGTATACTATACATTTCATGTAGCATCATCTCATGTAGGTTTTTATGATAGTATCTTGTGCATCATCTTTTTTATATAAACTACATTTATATAGTACTTTAAAGAAAGATTTCTTTACAATAAACCCATGAGGTTGATTCTTGCAACAACAGTAATAGATAACATTTATATAGTACCTTATACCTGAAAAAGAATTTTCTTCACAATAATTACCATATGTTTTATCATCATCAGTCAATTCTCATCATCATCAATCCATCCTTTTTGTAAACAATCTATCTCCATCTTCCTCCAGTCATCATCAATCCACCACCACCATCATCATCTTATATTATTCTTGCCTCTGCTTCAAAATTTTTTCACAGTTACTATTGTTAACAGTTTCATTCCATCCTATTCCCTTCCCCATAATATTTACTCTATTTTCTATCTTTTTTCCACCCTATCCTTCCTCAAAAATAACTTGCTTCAGACTGCCCACTCCCCCAATTTTCCCTCCCTTCTTTCACCACTCCCTCCTTATGCCCTTTCCCTCCTACATTCCTAAAGGATTAGATAGATTACTCCACCCAATTTAGTGTGTATATTATTTCTTCCTGGAGTCAACTCTGATGAGATTAAGGTCTTTGAATCAATTCTGATGACTGTAAGGCTCATTCACTGCCCTGCTCCTCCCTCATCTCTCCCCAAACCCAATTAGCCCTTTCATGTTTCTTTCATGTGGGATTTCATGCCATTCTACACCTCCTCTTCCCCCGCCCACAGTAAATTTCTCTCACTCCACAATTTTACCCTAAAGATGCCATCATGGGGCAGCTAGATGACACAGTGGACAACATACCCACCCTGGAACCAGGACAATGCAAGCACCAATCCGGCCTCAGACACAAGACACTCACCTACTCTGTGACCCCAAGCACGTCACCTAACTCCAACCACCCCACAAAAAATAATATGAACAAAAAATAAATGCTTTACAGATGTCTTCCCTTCATAATCAATTCCCACCTGTACTCTCTGTATAAATTTATTTCTCTCATCTGCCAAAATACTGAGAAAATTCTTATGAGTTAGAGGTATTGTCTTCCATGTAGGAATGTAAATGGTTTAACCTTTTTAACATCCCTCTTAATTTCTTTTTCCTGTTTAACTTTTTATGTTTCTCTAGGGTCTTGTATTTGAAAGTCACATTTTCTATTCAGTTTAAGTGTTTTCATCACAAATACCTGAAAATCCTCTTTCTTATTGAAGTCCCATTTTTTCCCCTGAAAGATTATACACAGATTTTCCAGATAGGTGATTCTTGGTTCTAATCCCAGTTCCTTTGCCCTCCTGAATATCATATGCCATGCCCTCTGATCATTTAATATAGAAGCTGCTAGATCTTGTGCTATCCTGACTGGGGCTCCACAGTACATGAATTGTTTCTTTTTTGCCATTTGAAATATTTTCTCCTTGACCTGGGAGCTCTGGAATTTGAGTATAATATTTCCAGGAGTTTTCATTTTGGGATCTCTTTCAGGAGGTGATTGGTGGATTCTTTCAATTTCTTTTTTATCTTCTGTTTCAAGAATATCACGGCAATTTTCCAGGACAATTTCCTGGAAGATAATGTCTAAGCCCTTTCCTTGATCATGGTTTTCAGGTAGTCTAATAATTTTGAAATTATCTCTCCTGGATCTATTTTCAGCTATTTTTCCAAGAAAATATTTCACTTTGCCCTCTTATTTAAAAATTCACTTGGAATTATTTTATTGTGTCTTGATTTCTCACAAAGTCATTATCTTCCATTTGCTTAATCCAAATTTTTGTTTTTGTTTTTGTTTTTGTTTTTTTTTGCGGGACAATGAGGGTTAAGTGACTTGCCCAGGGTCACACAGCTAGTAAGTGTCAAGTGTCTGAGGTCAGATTTGAACTCAAGTATGCCTGAATCCAGGGCTGGTGCTTTATCCACTGCACCACCTACCTGCCCCTTAATCCAAATTTTTAAACAATGATTTTCTTCAGAGAGCTTTTGTACCTCCTTTTCCCATTTGGACAATTTGGCTTTTCAAGGTGTTGACTTTGTTTTTTCATGATCCTCCTGAATCTCTCTCATTTATCTTTCCATTTTTTCCTCTACCTGTGTTACCTTATCTTCAAAGTCCTTTTTGAATGCTTCCATGGCCTGAGACCAATTAATATTTTTCTTGGAAACTTTGAACGTAGGAGCTTTGATTTTGTTATCTTCTTCTGAGGGTGTATTATGATCTTCATTGTCACCAAAGAAACACTTTAGTGTCCACATTTTTTTCTGTCTGCTCACTTTGCCAGCTTATTTCTTTTGGGATTGTTCTGGATTAATTTGTATATTTGAGAATAGTCAAGTCATTCACAATTCTTCATGGAACAAAATTGCTGTCCTTATATACAATGCTCACTTCCCAATACATCATTTCATACATGTCTTTCCAAGGCTTTTTTGAAGCCATTCTGCTTGTCATTTCTTACTACACAGTAATATTCCATTACCATCATATACCAGAGTTTGTTTAACTATTCCCTAGTTGATGGGCATACGTTTGATTTCCAATTTTTAGGGACCACAAAAAGAGCTGCTATACATATTTTTGTACAAGTAGGTCTTTTTCTCTCTTTGGGTATATATATTTGGTATGTAAACCAAGTAGCGATATTGCTGGATTAAAGGGTTTGCACAATTCTATAGCCCCTTGGGCATAGTTCCAAATTCCTCTCCCAAATGGTTGAATCTTTTGACAACTTCACCAACAGCGCATTAGTATCTCAGGTTCCCCACATCCCCTCCAACATCCAATATTTTCTGTTCTTGTTATATTTGCTATTCTAATAGGTATAAGTTGATATCTCAGAATTATTTTAATTTGCATTTGTCTGATCAATAATTATCTGCAACATTTTTTCATATGATTAATGATATTTTTTTATTTCTTTGTCTGAAAACAGCCTGTTCAAATCCTTTGACCATTTATCAATTGGGGAATGACTTGTATTTGTAAAAAATCAATGCAGTTCTTTGTATATTTTAGAAGAGTCCTTTATCAGAGTTATTTGTTTCAAAAATTCTTTCCCAGTTTTGTACTTGCCTTGTAATCTTGGTTAGATTAGTTTTGTTTTTGCAAAAGCTTTTTAAATTTTATATAATCAAAATGATCTATTTTATATTGAATTTTATTCTCTATACTTCTTTGGTCCTAAATGCTTCCCCTGTTCATAAATATGACAGATAGAAAATTCCATAATCCTTTAATTTTCTTATGGTATCATCCTTTATTTGTAAGTCATGTAACTATTTTTATTTTAGTATACAGTGTGAGATGTTGGGGTATACCAAGTTTCTGCCATACCATTTTTCAGTTTTCCCAGTAGTTTTATAATGAGTTTTTGTTCCAAAAGCTTAGATCTTTGGGTGTATCATACATTAGAATTCTACAGTCACTTACTATTGTGTTGTCTCTATTTATTCTATTCCACTGATCTACCTTTCTATTTCTTAGCCAGTACCAGATTTTTTAATAATTACAGCTTTATAGTATAGTTTGAGGTCTGGTACTGCTAGATTTCATTCTTTTGTCTTGTTTTTCACTGATTCACATGATATCCTTGAACTTTTGTTTTTCCAAGTGAATTTTATTATTAGTTTTCCAGCTCTATAATTGTTTTTGATAGTTTTATTGGTATAGTACTAAATAAATAAATTAACTTAGGTAGAATTGTCATTATTATTATATTGACTCTGCGTACCCATGAGCAATTAATATTTTTCCAATTATTTAGATTTGATTTTATTTTCATTTAAAGTGTTTTGTTGTTCTGGTCATATAGTTGCTGAGTTTGTCTTGGGTGGTAGACTCACAAGTATTTTATATTGGCCATAGTTATTTTAAAAAGAATTTATCTTTTTATCTGTTGTTGCTAGACTTTATTAGTAATATATAAAAATGCTGATGATTTGTGTGTATTTATTTTGTAGCCTTCAAATCTTCTAAAGTTGTTGATAATTAGGGATTTTAAGTATAACATCATATCATCTGCAAGGAGTGATAGTTTTGTTTCCTTATTACCTGTTTTAATTCCTTAAATTACTTATTGTTATAGCCAATGCAATATCAAATATTAGAGGTGATAATGGGCATTCTTGCTTCACTTCTGCTTTTATTGGAAGGGCTTTTATGTTATCTCCATTACAGATAATGCTTGCTGATGATCTTAGACAAATAGTACTTATCATCTTAAGGTAAACTCCTTTTATTCCTATGTTTCCCAGTATTTTTTATTTATTTTTTTAGTGAGGCAATTGGGATTAAGTGACTTGCTCAGGGTCACACACAGCTAGTAAGTGTTAAGTGTCTGAGTCCGGATTTGAACGCTGGTACTCCCGACTCCAGGGCTGGTGCTCTATCCACTACCCCACCTAGCTGCCCTATTTCCTAGTATTTTTTTTTTTTTTAGTGAGGCAATTGGGGTTAAGTGACTTGCCCAGGGTCACACAGCTAGTAAGTGTTAAGTGTCTGAGGCCGGATTTGAACTCAGGTCCTCCTGACTCCAGGGTCGGTGCTTTATCCACTGCACCACCTAGCTGCCCCCCTCCTAGTATTTTTAATAGGAATGGGTGCTGTATTTCATCAAAGACCTTTTCTGCATCTTTTGAGATAATCATATAATTACTGTTGGTTTTGTCATTGATATGGTCAATTATGCTGATAGTTTTCCTAATATTGAACCAGCCCTGCATTCCTGGTATAAATACCACCTGGTCCATGGTGTATAATCTTTGTGATATATTTCTTTATTCTATTTGTTAATATTTTATTTAAAATTTTTGCGCAAATATTTATTAGTGAAATTAGTCTATAATTTTCTTTCTCTGTTTTATTTCTTCCTGGATTGGGTATCAGCACAATATTTGTTTCTTAAAAGGAGTTTGGTAGGTCTCCTTCACTTATTTTTTCAAATAATTTATATAGTATTGGAATTACTTATTCTTGAAATGTTTGGTAGAATTCACTTGTCGATCCATCTGCTGCTGGAGATTTTTTCTTAGGAAGTTCATTGATGATTTGTTCAATTTCTTTTTCTAAAATTGTGTTATTTAAATATTTTATATCTTCTGCTAGTCTGGGTAATTTATATTTTTTTTAGATTTTCATGCATTTCTTTTAGGTTGTCTAAATTATTGGTATATAATTGGGAAAAATAGTCCCTAATAATTGTCTTATTTTTTCTTCATTTGGTAGTGATTTCAACCATTTAATTTTTGATACTAGTCATTTGGTTTCTTTATTTTCCTTTTTTGATAAAATTAATCCATGGTTTATCTAGTTTATTGTTTGGTCAAAAAACAGCTATGAGTTTTATTATTCAATGGTTTTCTTACTTTCAACTTTATTAATCTTTCCTTTGATTTTCAGGATTTCTTATTTGGTGTTTAGTTGGGGATTTTTAATTTGTTCATTTTCTAGGTTCTTTTTTAGTTGAATACCCAAATTATTGATCTGCCATTTCTCTATTTTATTCATGTAAGCTGTTAGGGATATAAATTTTCTCTTAAGAACTGCTTTTGCTACATCCCATAAATTTTGATGTGTTGTTTCATCATTGTCATTTTTTAAATTCTTAAATAAAATATATTGAATTCTTCTTATAAAATGTTTTGAAAATACTTGCTATTTTTAATTATTCCCCAAGTTACATATAAAAAATAAAGAAGCAATATTTTTCACATTGATTTAAAAAAATTTTTTGTTCTAAATTTTCTTCCTCCCTCCATCTTAAACCTTCCCATTGAAATCAAGCAATCCAATCCAAGTTATACATGTGCAGTTGTGAAAACATATTCACATTAGTCAGGTTGTGAAAGAAAATAGAAAAAAAAAGCTTTAGAAAGGAGGTAACAGAAAAAAAAATACTTCAATCTGTGTTCAGAAACCATAAGTTCTTTCTCTGTTGATGGTTTGCATTTTTTTCATACTTCCTTTTGATATGATCCTGCTTATCATTTCTTTCACAATTAATATTACTAACTGTATTACCTTCCATCCTATTCCCTCCCCTTGATATTTACTCTATTTTCTATCTTCCTTCATCCTATCCCTCCTTAAAAGTGTTTTGCCTTTTACTGCCCCCTCCCCCATCTGCCCTCCCTTCTTTCACTTCTCCCCCCACCCTTATTCTCTTCCTTTCCCATTTTCCCTCAGGGCAGAATATATTACTATATGCACTTGAGTGTGTATGTTATTACATCTTTGAACCAATTCTGATGAGAGTAAGGTTTGCTCACTCCCCCACTCCTTCCCCATCTTCCCCTTCACTACATAAGCTTTTTCTTGTTTCTTTTATGTGAGCTACTTTTACCCAGTCCACCTCTCCCTTTCCCTTTCTTCAAGTGCATTCTTCTTACCCCTTAACTTTATTTTTAAAATGTCATCATGGGTCACCTAGGTGAAACAGTGGTCAAAGCACCAGCCCTTGACTCAAGAGGCCCTGAACCCAAATTCCGCCCCAGACATAAGCCACTCCACCCTCTCTGGCACATAAAAAAAGAAGGATAAACAAAAAATAAATTCGTTACAGATATCATCCCTTCATATTCAATTCATACCTGTGCCTCTAAGTATATTCCTTTCATCTTTACTATTACTGAGAAAGTTCTTATGAATAAGAAGTAGTATCTTCCCATTTAATAATGTAAACAGTTTAATCTTTTAATATACCTCCTGATTTCCTTTTCCTGTTTATCTTTTTATGCTTCTCTAGGGTCTTGTATTTAAAAGTCAAATATTCTAATCAATTCAGGTCTTTTTTATCACAAATGCCTGAAAATCCTCTTTTTTTCATTGAAGTCCCATTTTTTCCTCTGAAAGATTATAATCAGTTTTTCTGGGTATGTGATTCTTGGTTATAGTTCCAGTTCCTTTGCCCTCTGGAATATCATATTCCATGCCCTCTAATCCTTCAATATAGATGCTGCTAGATCTTATGTTATCCTAACTGTAGCTCCACAGCATTTGAATTCCTTTTTTCTAGATGCTTGCGGTATTTTCTTCTTAACCTAGGAATTCTGGAATTTTGCTATAATATTCCTGGAAGTTTTCCTTTTGGAATCTCTTTCAGGAGGTGATCAGTTGATTCTTTGAATTTCTATTTAACCTTCTCCTTCTAGAATATAAAGGCAATTTTTCCTGATAATTTCTTGGAAGATTATATCTAAACTCTTATTTTGGTCATGGTTTTCAGATAGTCCAATGAGTTTAAAATGATCTCTCCTGGATCTATCTTTCCAAGGAGATATTTCACATTTCTTCCTATTTTTCATTCATTTGGATTTGCTTTATTGTATCTTGGTTTCTCATAAAGTCACTAGGTTCCTTTTGTTCAATTCTAATTTTTACGCAATTGTTTTCTCGAGAGAGTTTTTCTATCTCTTTTCCCATTTTGCTTTTTATGCTGTTGACTTTTTTCTCATGACTCTCCTGCATTGCCCTCATTTTTCTTCCCATTCTTTCCTGCATCTCTATAAATCTTCCTTCTATCTCTTCTACTTTCTCTTCAAAGTCCCTTTTGAGTGCTTCCATGACCTGAGACCAATACATATTTTTCTTGGAAGAGTTGGATGTTGAACCTTTGACTTTGTTATTATCTTCCTCTGAGGGTGTATTCTGGTCTAACTTTCCCCCAAAGAAAATTTCTATTGTCTGCTGCTTTCTATGCTTCCTCATCTGGACCTTGAAGCAGATGTCTGATTGAAATCTTATTCTCTATCATCAGAAGCTTGGCATGCCTGTGGCCCTCTCCCACTGGGGCTCTACCACTCAAATGAGTCCACAGGATCAGAACCTGTGTGCTTTACCCCAACTTCAGCAGAGATCACAGCCACTTCACCCTGTCCAACCATCAAACCCCTCACTGGTTCATAAGCTGAGCCTCAGAAGAAGCCTCTGACCCTGAAGACTCTGAGGCCCTAGAGGTACAGTCTATTCCAGGCTGTGTCCACACCCCACTCCAAGCTTTTCTCACAATCCAAACAGCAGGTGGTCCCAATTGTCCAATTCTGTTGTCTTTTCCTGGAAAAGAGTTTCACTCTGTTCTTTTTAGGTTGGGCTGCTTAGGGAGTTGTCTTATGGCATTATTTTTGGAAGTGTGTGGATTTGTTGTTGGGAGATTGGGGGAGTCACAGCCTTTCCTCTTCTATCTTGGCTCTGCCCACATTGTCATTTTGTTTAATGTAATTGTCAATTGTTTCTATGATTTCTTCTTTGATGCACTCATTTTTTAGGATCAGATTATTTGATTTACAATTGGATTTTAAACTCCTTTTCAATTGTGGGTTACTGAATGTAATTTTTATTACATTACGATCTGAAAAGGATGTGTTTATTACTTTGGCTTTTTGGCATCTGGCTGTTAGATTTTTATGCCCTAATACATGATCAATCTTTGAGTAAGTCCCATGCACTGTTGAGAAGACTGTTTATTCCTTTCTATTGCCATTCAATTTTATCCAGAGATCTACAATATTTAATTTTTCAAGTATTTTATTTATTCCCTTAACTTCTTTCTTATTTTTTTTGGTTATATTTATCCAGTTCTGAGAGTGGAATGTTAAGGTCCCCCACTAGTATAGTTTTATTATACTCATTCAACTTCTTCAAATATTTAGTTGCTTTACCATTTGGTGCATATATATATATATATATATATATATATATATATATATATATATATATATATATATACACATACATACATACACACATACATACATACACACATACAGATTTGATGTGACTTTATTGTCTATGGTACCTTTCAGCAAGATATTGTTTACTTCTTTATCTTTTAACTAGATCTATTTTTGCTTTTGCTTTTTCTGAAATCATAATTGCTACCCCTGTTTTCTTTGCTTCAGCTGAAGTATAATAGATTCTGTTCCAGTCCCTTATGTGTATACTGTATATGTCTTTCTGATTTAATTGTGTTTCTTGTAAACAATATATTATAGGATTCTGGTTTTTGATCCATTCTGCTATCTGTAGCCATTTAATAGGTGAGCTCATCCCTTTCACATTTATAGTTATGATGAGTAACTATTCATTTCTCTCCATGCTATTTTTCACCTGTTTATCCCCAGTACTCTTATGCCCCAATATTTCCATTCTCAAAAGTGTTTTACTTATGATTACCACCTTCCTCAATATCCCCTCACTTTATACCATTCTCCCCTCTCCCTTACATTATCTCTGTTCCTGTTCAAACTTCCTTATAGGGTAAGATACATTTCCTTATCTAACTGAGTCTTTGGGCCAACTTTCATGAGGGTAGGGTTTAATCTTTACCTATCCCCCCATCTTTCCCTCCATTATTATAGTTCTTTCATACCTCTTTGTGTGTGTGTTTGTATGGGAAAATTCCCCCCATTCAAATTCTCCCCTCCTTCTTTCATGCAGTTTATTTTTACCCCTCTATTTTGTTTTCTGGAGTTCTGTTCCATCAATGTTATCTTATACTCAGATGTATGGAGATGGAAGAATTTATGAACAAACAAGAGATAGAAAATATTATGAAAGCAAAATGGATAATTTTGATTACATTACATTAAATTAAATTTAAAAATATTTCATGAACAAACAAAACCAAGGCAGGAAAAATTAGAAGGAAAGCAGAAAGCTGGGAAATGATTTTTATAGTCTTTTTTTTTTTTTTAGTGAGGCAATTGGGGTTAAGTGACTTGCCCAGGGTCACACAGCTGGTAAGTGTTAAGTGTCTGAGGTCTGATTTGAACTCAGGTACTCCTGAATCCAGGGCCGGTGCTCTATCCACTGTGCCACCTAGCTGCCTTATAGTAATTTTTAAAATATATAGAGAACTGAATCAAATCTATAAAAATACAGTTCATTCCCCATTTAGTTGATGGTCAAAGTATATGAACACTTTTTATATGCAGAAATTAAAGCTATCTGTAGCCATATAAAATAATGTTCTCAATCATTTTTGATTAGAAAAATGCAAATTAAAACTACTTTCAGTTACCTATGAGATTGACTAACATGACAGAAAAGGAAAATAATAAGTATTGGAGAAGCTGTGGGAAAATTGAAATGCATTGTTGGTGAAGTTGTAAACAAACCCAACTATTCTGGAGAGCAATTTGGAACCATGACTCAAAGGTTATAAAACTGAAGGCCCTTTGAAACAGCAATACCACTACTAGGTCTATATCCCAAAGAGGTCATAAAAAATGGAAAAGGACCCACATGTACACAAATATTTTAGCTGCATTTTTGTGTTGGCAAAGAAGTGGAAATTGAGGAATGGCTGAACAAGTTGTGGTATATGAATGTAATAGCATGCTATTGTGCTATAAGAAATGATGAGTAGATTCCAGAAAACCCTCAAAAGACTTAAATGGCCTGATGTTGAGTGAAGTGAACAGTACCAGGAGAACATTATACACAGTAACATACAAATTTTGTGATGATCAGCTGTGATAGATGTGGTTCTTTTCAGCAATGCAATGATCTAAGAAAATTCCAAAGGACTCAAAGTAAAATGTTTTCCATATCCAGAAAAAGAATATTTTAATCTGTATGAAGATTGAACCATACTATTTTAAATATTTTTTTTCTCTTTTGAGATTTTCCCCTTTAGTTTGGATTCTTCCATCACAACAAGGCTAATGTGGAAATATGTTTATCATGATTGTACATATGTAACCTATAGCAAATTGATTGCTGTCTTGTGGAGGGGGGAGGGAAGGGAGAAAGGAAGAAACCTTTGGAAATCAATATCTTATTGATTGATTGATTGATTGTAGGGCAATGAGGGTTTAGGGACTTGCCCAGGGTCACACAGCTAGTAAGAGTCATGTGTCTGAGACCAGATTTGAACTGTTTCTCCTGAATCCGGGGCTATTGCTTTATCCACTGTGCCACCTAGCTGCCCACCAAAATCAATATTTTTAAAAAACAAATGTTGAAAACTATCTTTACATGTAACTAGAAAAAATAAAATATTGTTTAGATGGGAAAAATACGTCATTAGATTAGATTCTTTTCACTAAGATACCTTCCAATGCTATTCTATGATGAGTGGATATAATTTTTAAAATCAATTGTGTTCTTGTGTTGTTTTTTGTTTTTAAACAACTTTTGTTTCCCTGAATAAAGTTAATATATGGTCTTCAGTTCTTGAAAAAATTACCCAAGTTTTCATGTGATTATTTCCATTTCTAAATATAAACTTGGCACAATATTTTGAACTTTAAAATGAAATGCTCCCCAGAATTTATATTAACTACTAAAAACTACCCTTACCATAATCCTGTAAGCTTTCTTTTTAGGCCATAGATTTTCAACATTAGAGTAAAGTTGAAATATGTTCCCTAGTGAATGGAATCATAATGCAATCACAGAATCATTAATCCAATTATGCTCCTTCTTCTCTTTTGCAAAAGAATGAAGTCAAGATTGAAGTGCTCCTCTTTTGCCAATTTCTTTGGTTAGCCATTTCTTTAGTGGCTTAGAACCACTAAAGTTTTACCTCTCGGGCACATCTGGGGGCATCTGGGTTGATAAAATTATCCCTTTCAGGAGGTAGGGAAAGGGAGATTTTCCCTCAGAATTTTATCACATGCTTGTGAAAGAAAGAGAAGAACATGATTTGGTTATTTTGTGTTTCGTGCTAAAACTAAAATAAATATCACATTTCATTGTTTAATAGAGATGAAGACTGGTGAAAATAACTCCAGCTCCATATCATCCAAAACAATCTATATTTTCCTTTAGAATCAATGAAATGCTTTTTTAAGTATTGTTATAGACCTAGCAATTACACATTGTTTAATCTACCATTAAAATGAAATCATATTTCACAAGTACTCCTTGATTAGGAATGGATATAAGTAACCTATATTTATGTAGGAAGCTGGACTATGCAGGAGATGAGGGATGGGCAGAGGATGTTTTTTCTTTTTCTTTTCTTTTTTTTTTGTGGGCAATGAGGGTAAAGTGACTCACCCAGGGTCACACAGTTAATAAATGTCAACTATCTGAGGTGAGATTTGAACTCAGGTTCTCCTGAACCCAGGGCCTATGCCTGTGTGTTAATGCTTTTGTTGCAAAAATTTCTAAGTCCTGATGTTAGATGGAAAAAAAAAAACCCAACAGTCTGCAAGTCAAAGAAAATAGGTTTATTAACAGAGGGATGCTGTCTCACAATAAAGCCAGTCTCAGGTCTAGGACCCATAGACCCTGAGTCTCAAGATCCATGGATATTTATACACCATGACTCCTCCCACAAATTAACATAATCTCAAGATTACAAGTACAGTAAGTATGGAATAGGAAGAAACCATCTGTCATACACTAGTGTAATCACTTGCCATTCTATATACACTATTTAAAATAGCCCTGTTACTAAGTAACAAACTCATAATATAAGAAGCCACGTACTGGATTGTTTCTTCACTTTCTTAGATATAGTCTCTCTGACCTATCTTTCTCCGAGTTATTTCCCAGATATCAAGACTTTCCACTATATTGGCTCTCCAACTTCTCTCCCTCTCTCTTTGGTCCCTTATAGCTCAGAAGTTGCTATTTTAGGTATTTGACCATTAAGCTGATTGGTAGCTCTGCCTATCCACAATTGGAAGTCAAATAGTTGAATCTTTGGTTAAGCTTGTATATTATACAAATTAGCATTTGCCTTTGCCCCTTTCAATATCTATCTTACTCTTAAGTTAGTAAAGAATATCTAAATAGTTTAACAATTCTTTTGTAGTCTTTTATTCTAAGAGGTGGGAAAATCTCAAACTTTCATGGATACTAATGGATAAATCAGAATTGATTCATTGTATGGAAATCTTAAGTTTAAGACACAAATAGCTGTAAAGTGAAAATTACAAATTATCTTCCTAAAACTATCTGTAAATGGATAGATCTGCTGAATTTGTTATTTGATGAATCCTGATTCATAAGTTTTTTTTTTTTAATGAAATGGTATTATTGGAACATGAACAAGGTACTTCAAGTATTACCGATATTATTATTCAAATTTCACAGGTAAGGGAGCTGAAGTTCAGTGAAATTAAATATGTTAAATATTCTTATTATATGGTAATTAACACTTCTTCCAATGCAGATCCACATCTACAGTGCAGCATATAGTCTTAGAGATCGAGCAGCTTGGGGCACTCAGAAGTTGTGTCCTACCTAGTGTTTGTCAACACAATGTGTCATAGTGCATAAGATATTTTTGAATTCAGGAAGATATATTTGTACTTATTAAAATAAAATTTCTTTTATTTATCCCTTCATTCTTAGATGCCATATTTCCCATGATTTTTGGATACCAATGCTGTCATTCAAAATATTAACTATCCTTAAAAGGTTTTCATTACCTAAAATTTTGATAAGCATGAAATGCATGGCTTCAATCAATTCTTTGATGAAAAGATTGACTATCAGAAGGCCAAGAACAGATCTCTGTCAATTCACTAGAGTTGTCCCTCCAGGTCAAGACTAATATATTGGTACCTATTATTTGATCTTTGTCAGTAAATAAGCTCCGAATCCACTTCATAGTACATGTTTAATTGTATCTTTTCAACCAGTCCACAACGATAGCATGAAAGCTATTGTCTAATGCTTGGCTAAGTCAAAGTAAAGTATTTATTTCTTATTCCCTTAATCTACCAGTTCATTAATTCTGTCAAAATGGAAATGAGATTTTCTGTCATGGAATTTTTTTAATGAAACTATATTGGTACTCAGCCATCACTGCTTCCCAGAATTTTCACAACCAATTCAACTCAAAGTCTATGCAAGAACTTTAACTGTTCACATTGCCCTCTTCTGGGTCCTCTGTAGTTTAACAATGTAATCTATAAATTGTTATGCTGAGGACTGAAAAATATATACTGTAATTATGTTCTGAACAGAAAAATATAGAAGGATTATTCCTGGAAAAATGGCTTTCCCAATGAATTATACATTGACATTCCTTTTATTTTTGTGTTACATCACACTATTGAATCTTGCTGTTTGCAATCCACCCCATCCTTCATGTCTTTTTCCTGCTTCCTAATCATACTCCCCTTTACTGTGAAAGGCTTTACAAACCAAAATCTAATACTTCAAAATCTCCCTATACAATTAACTTTTGTTAATATTAAATTACATAATGGCTGAAAAACACCAATCTTTCTATATCCTGTTTCTGTTATCTACTTTGGTAACTATAAATACTTTTTGTCAGCTGTAATTTACTAAGTGTGTCTTATACACCTTTATTCAAGTAGGGATAAGGATGGAGACTAGAATTAATATTCCTTGTTATAGAGGAACTACCAGAGCAGGAAACTCCCTCTATTAATTTCAATTGGCACCATCTTTGTAACTTATATTCTTAGAGTATTCCCTAGAGTACTGAGGGATTGAGTGACTTGTCCAGAGAAACACAACCAGTATATGTTAGGGGGAATGACTTGAATCTAGGTCTAACAGCCAATAATTCCATTTGTTATAAAATATTATATCTATCTAATTCCTTTTAAGTAATTGACATAAAATTTTAGATAGAAGAGAACCGAGTATATATCCCATTGACATTCAAATACTACTAAATGCATTGCACTGTGTTATTATCAAAACCATATATCTGCATCTTTTTATTTGTTTTTATTTTACTTTATTTTCCAATTACATATTACATAAAGGATAGTTTTCAATATTTGTTTACACTGGATTTTTAGTTCCAAATTTTTCTTTTCTCCCCCCCTCCCTTCCTTCTCTCCTCCCCAAGACAGAAAGCAATCTGATATAGGTTGTATATGTACAGTCACATCAAGCATATTTCTACAATAGTCATCTTGTGAAAGAAGAATCAGAGCACAAAGATAAAACCTCAAAGAAGAAGGGAAAAAAAGTCCAAAAGTAGAAACAGTATGAAACATTCTGCATTCATAATTCACAGTTCTTTTTTCTGGATGTTGAGAATATTTTCTGTCATGAGTTCTTTGAAACTGTTTTAGATTGTTGCACTGCTGAGAAGAGGCAAGTCTATCTGCATTGTTCATCACACAATGTTGCTATTACTGTGTAAAATGTTGTCCTGGTTCTGCTCCTCTCAGCATCAGTTCATGTAAGTCCTTACAGGTTTGCCTGAACTCCTCTTGCTCATCATTTCTTACAGTACAATAGTATTCCATTATATTCATATACCACAATTTGTTTAGCCATTCCCCTATTGATGGGCATTCCCTCAATTTCCAATTCTTTGACACCACAAAGAGAGCTGCTATAAATATTTTTGTATATGTGGGTCCTTTTCCCTTTTCTATAGTCTCTTTGGAATACAGACCTAGCAGTTGTACCACTAAGCCAAAGGGTTTGAACAGTCCCATAGCCCTTTGGGCATAGTTCCAAAAAAATCATACATCTCCATATTTTTTAAAAGAATTGCATGGGAGCAGCTAGGTAGTACAGTGCATAAAGCACTGGCCCTGGATTCAGAAGGACCTGAGTTCAAATCTGGCCTCAGACAACTTAACACTTTGTGACCCTGGGCAAGTCACTTAATCCTCATTGCCACAACCCGTCCAAAAAAAGAATTACATGAAGGATTTTTTCACCTTTTGAGAAATTCTATTAAAATTTGTCTATAGCATTCCCTGATTTTTTGTTTGCCCTTTGTTTTGAAGAGGATGGCTAACATCAAAGGGTGATATCTTCACTTTTACATGAATTAAATTTAAGTGAAGAAGAGTTGCACAAAGTTGTTAGCCTAACTTTCTCTTTCAGAGTCCAGTGTCAAGACAAAAGACAGGATGAGTGGAATAGGATGACATTCTTTTCTTCAATGTTAGCCCAAGCTCTAAGCTTTACATAGCACTAGTTCTGCCACCTTCATGGTCATTGAAACAATTTTTTCTCATCTTCCCATTCCACCAAAGGAAATTTTCCAATGCTTGGGCTACATATCTCTCTACCTCAATGATGGGTTTGACGTATGTTAGTTACCCTCAATTTGGTTTAGCCCATCTGCTAATACAGTTTTTTTTTTTTTTTTTTTTTTTTTTTTTGCGGGGCAATGGGGGTTAAGTGACTTGCCCAGGGTCACACAGCTAGTAAGTGTCAAGTGTCTGAGGCCAGATTTGAACTCAGGTACTCCTGAATCCAGGGCGGGTGCTTTACCACTGCGCCACCTAGCTGCCCCCTGCTAATACAGTTTTACCAGAATGTGGCTGCTGTGCATGCTATAGCTTCTTGTAGCCACAAGTGAGAATTGGCTTTATTGGGTCTTCAGGGATGACAAGCACCTCTGCTATGAGGACTTGCTGATCCCTTTTTGAGGCTGCTTATAGACCTCAAGAATCCACCTTTCACCCAAGTCTCACCTATTACCTGATCTGTTAGGATGTTAACCCTATCAATAAAGAAAATAAGGTTAATCTAGCATGATCTGTTCTTTATGAAGCTATGCTCAAGCTATATAATCATTACTTCCTTTTCTAGATGTTTGCTATTTCTTTAATAATATGGTCCTGAAGCTTTTTTTCCCCCAGGAACAAACCATACTTTTCCAGGCCCTCATCATGTCACATTTGTACTGTTGCAATGACTGACACCATGCCTGAAGTCTCTCTCCTCCATATTCTTTATTCAACTCTTAATGGTATCCTCTTAAAGCACAGTTGTCACCTGTCTATATTTAAAAACCCTTCAAAGTCTGTCCCCTTCCTGCTTTTCTAGTTTTCTGACATTTGACTTCCCTCCATGTACACCATGATCCAGATATACAGTTCTATTTACTGATCCGTCTATATGATATTCTAACTCCTGATTGCATTTTCATTGGTTTTCTCCCATGCCTGAAATTCTTTCACTCCTCACAATGAGGTAATATTTTTAAAGTGCTTGACATATTTCCTAGCACTTATTAGGTGCTTAACAAATTATTTCCTTTAAGTTTTAGCTAAAATCTCCCCTTCTCTAAGAAAACTTTCATTTCCCTCCTTAATATTAATGGATTTCCTTTGAGATTATCTCACTTTACTCTCTATAAATCTTATATGTACATATTGGTTTGCATGTGGTATTCCCCATTAGAATCTGAGCTGTATCGGGGCAGCTAGGTTGCACAGTAGATAGAGCACTGGCCCTGGAGTCAGGAGTACCTGAGTTCAAATCCAGCCTCAGACAATTAATACTTAATAGCTGTGTGACCCTGGGAAGGTTACTTAGCCCCAATTGCCTCACTTAAAAAAAAAAAAAAAAGAATCTGAGCTGTATGAGGGCAGGAAATCTTTTGACCTCTATTTCTACTCTTATTGCTTAGCATAGTGTCTACATATAGTATGTAATTAATAATTGAGTGACAGGAAACTCAATGTTCTAAACTTTTTAGATTCTGTTCCTTTCCATGTAAAAAAAAATATTCAAGGTCACAAAAGGTTTTAAAAGCAAATGGAGGGGCAACTAGGTGGCACAGTGGATAAAGCACTGGCCTTGGATTCAGGAGGACCTAAGTTCAATTCCAGCCTCAGACACTTGACACTTACTAGCTGTGTGACCCTGAGCAAGTCACTTAATCCTCATTGCCCTGCAAAAACAACAAACAAACAAACAAACAAAAAAAAAACAAATGGAGGAGGAATTCCAGGGTGGAGCCAAAATGGCAGAAGAAAGGCAGTGAGCTCCCAAACTGATGACACAATCTCACCAAAAAAATAGCCAAATAATGGACAATTCTTAGAGCAGCAAAACCCAAGGAAGAATGTGCTGAGATCATCTTCTAAACAAGAACAGGTTGGAAGGTCAGAAGGAGGGAGCTGCTATGCTGAGACAAGAGCAGTGCCCAACCCCACAGTCACCCTGACACAGCTCCAGTCCCATGAAGGCCTTGCCAGAGAAAGAACCCCCCACGCATCCCCCGAAGAGCCTCTGAATCATCTGAAGCACCAGTCTCATCAGGAACTAAGCTCACAGTCTGATGAGAAGGCTGAACCCTTGGCAGGGGGGAGACTACAGGGTTCTATGCTGGTACTGATGGAGAACTTGGGGTTTTCACCCTTGTTGGGAACCAGGAGGTAGGCTTGAATAGCAGTGGCCCTGGTGGGGGAGGGGCACAGGCTCGTTGGAGCTGACAACCACAACACATAAAGCTGGTTGATTAACAAGTTGGTCTGGGGTCATCTATGTACCAGGGAACAGGCCAGGTGAGTGAAGAACCTGCTCTTACTTAAATCATATCACCTGGGACTGTTGAAGCTTGGGATACTGCAGCTTTGAAATAGTGCCCCAGTTTAAGGAACTAAGAGTCAAGTAAAAGAAAGGCAAGATGAGCAGAAATATGAGGCCCATAGAAAGTTTCTTTAGTGACAAGGAAGATCGACGTGTACCCTCAGAGGAAGATGTCAATGTCAGGGCCCCAATATCTAAAGCTACCAAGAAAAATGTGAATCAGTCTCAGGCCATAGAGGCACTCAAAAAGGACTTCGAAGATAAAGTTAGAGAGGTAGAGAGAAAAATGGAAAGAGAAATGAGGGAAAGACATGAGAAAAAAGTCAATATATTGAAAAGCCAAATTGGCCAAATGGAAAAGGAGGTACAAAACCCTCTGATGAAAATAATTGCCTAAGAATTAGGATTGAACAAATGGAAGCTAGTGACTATGAGAAACCAAGACACAATAAAACAAATCCAAATGAATAAAAAAATAGAGGGCAATGTAAAATATCTTGGAAAAACTGCTGACCTGGGAAATAGATCCAGGAGAGATAATTTAAAAATTATTGGTCTACCTGAAAACCATAATTAAGGAAGGAGCATAGAAATCATCTTCCAATAAATTGTCAGGAAAATTTGCCCTGAAATTCTAGTAGCAGAAGATAAAATTTAAATTGAAAGAATTCACTGATCCCCTCTTGAAATAGACCCCCAAAAGAAAACTAGGAATATTATAGCCAAATTCCAGAGCTGCCAGGTCAAGGAGAAAATACCACAACCTGCCAAAAAGAAAGAATTTAAGTACTGTGGAGCCCCAGTCAGGATAGTACAAGATCTTGTAGCTTTTATATTAATGAACAGGAGGAGGTAGAATATGCTATTCCAGAGAGCAAAGGAATTGGGATTACATTCAAGAATCACCTACCCAGCAAAACTTCACATAAGTTTTCAGAGGAAAAAAGGGACTTCAATGAAAAAGAGGACTTTCAGGTATTTGTGATGAAAATACCTGAACTAAATGGAAAATTTGACTTTCAAATACAAGACCCTAGAGAACCATAAAAAAATTAGTGTTGGGGGAAATACCTGAGGTTATGCATTCGGTGACTGTCTTTTGTCTGAGGCCAGGATCCCCCTGGTTCCAGGGTGGATTCTTTGTCTACTCTGTCACCTAGCTGGCCCATGATGACATCTTTAGGATTAAATTGAAGGGTGAGGGGAATGCACTGGGGTAGGTGTGAGGGCAGAGGTATTAAGTGATAAAATCCCACAGGAAAGAAACAGGAAAGGGCTTATGGAGTGGGGAAAGAAATGGGGGTGGAGCAGGGCAATAAATGAATTTTACACTGATCTGAATAGGCTTAAAGACCTTAAACTCTTCAGAGTTGCCTCAAGGAGGGATTAACACACACACACACACACAAACACACAATTGGGTGGAGTAATCAATTTAATCTGGGCAGTAAATGAGCCTAACGCTCATCAGAATTGGCTCAAAGACCTCAATCTCATCAAAATTGACTCAAGGAGGGAATAACATATACACTCAATTGGGTGGAGTAATCTATCTAACTCAGCAGGAAAATAGGAGGGCAGAATGGGGGAGGGGACAGACAGAAGCAAATCTCTTTTGAAGAGGGATGGGGTGAAAGAAGATAGAGAAGAGAGTCAATATCATGGGGAAGTGAATAGGATGGAGGGAAACAGTATCATGAAAAAGAGAAAAGGCTGAAAATTTTACAAAAATACAACAACACTTTGTGGTGTTTAGGAACTGGGATTCAAGGGAATGTCCATCAATTGAGGAATGACTGAAGAGGCTGTGGTACATGATTGTAGTGGAATGGTATTGTGTTATAGGAAATGACAAATAGGATGATACCAGAAAAACCTGGAAAGCCTCATATGAACTGATGTATAGTGAAGTGAGTAGAACTGGGAGGACATTGTACATATTGACAGCAGTATTGTGGGTAGAGCAATTGTGAATGAGTTAACTACTTTCAGCAATACAATGATCTAAGACAATCCCAAGGGACTAATGATGAAGCATGCTATCCACCCCCATAGAAAGAACTGATAAAAAGAGCAGTTGTCGATTTTACATATATGACCTGGTTGATGTCTTGTAGAGGGGGGAGGAAAGGGAGGGAAGGAGAAAAATTTGGAATTCAAAATCTTATGAAAATGAATGTTGAAAACTACCCTTACATGTAATTGGAAAAAATAAAATAAATGTTTGTTGTAAAACAAAACAAAACAAAAATTAAAAGTAGTATTCCTTCTTTGAAAATCTGGCTGCTCATTTGTCTTCAAGAGCTCCCTTTGGTCTTTAAGATAAAACACAAACTCCTCTATTGGGCATTTAAAGACTTAAAAATTCTCACAGCAATGTACTTTTCCACATTTATAAAGCAGTATATCCCTTTGGACCACCTACCATTGAGCCATATTTGCTCTTACTCTTCCTTGCTTATGACAGTCAATCACCCATTTCCTTACACTTACCTAGATTATGACCCATGCTTATAACATACCCCCCTTTTCTTAGCCTCTTAGACTCTCTGGAGTCCTTGAAGGCTCAACCCATGTACTAGCTACCAAATGGGTCTTTTACTGATCTTCCCAGCTGCAGAATACTAGCTTCCCTGAAATTATCATATATTTACTTTCTTTGTATTTTGCATATGCTTTTTCCCTTAATAGAAAAGTAAGCCCTTTGAGGGGACAAGCCATTTCATTGCTATCTTCATATCCCCAGGGTCCAGGACAATATCTGACACATATAAAGTCAACATTTGACTTTCTTGACTTTTGGAGTACCTCTCAAAATTGCCATAATTTTCTACTGACAGTGACTGAGAAATCACTGGCTCCAGTTCTTTCCATACCCAAGGCTATAGTTAAGAATTGAGGCACATTGACTTCTATTATCATCATCCCATCAACCTTAGCTGTAATCATAGCCCAATTTGATTATTCTTATGACCCCAGTCTAACTAAAAACACAGAATTCACAAAATATCTATTTTTGTCATCCTTAGCTTTTCTTGCCAGCCTCAGCTCATTATGATTTTAGCAGTTCTGAGATTATTCTTACAAAACTGTGCCAGGCTTTAAGATCTATCTTTTGTTACTTGCCTTTGCTTCTATCTTCTGTATATACAATTTAAAAATCTAACTTGATTAATAAATTCTCCACACACTCACATCAGCTTTGTCGGTATCTCCCCTTTATACTCTTTGATGGAAAAAACAAAAACAAAATATTCTTTGTGACTTCAGAATTTTATTATCTCAACAATAATTTTGTATAATTAAATAATTAAAAAAATAAATAAAATATATCTTGTCCTGGTTTAACCCCATGTGAATTTAATCTGTTAGCTCCTATGTTAATTTCCTCTTTTAGATAGATACTTAGAAACCATTCCTTTAAGAACAAGGACTGGAATCCAAGTCAAGCAAAGCAGCTTATTGTTTTAAGATTCTATTTTCTTTCCCCCTTTTTAACCTAATTTTTATTCTTTCTGATAATGGAATGTAGGACTAGTTCTTTAATTTGTCTTATTTAATAGGGAGACCAATTGACTCTGTGACATTGCTGCTCTAAATCTCACTTTCTTTATTATAAAAGAAGAAGAAAGAATTATATAATTGTGAATGTTTCTTCCAGGTATAACATTCTGTACTGTTATTATTCTACCACAAAGTTAATTTGTGGATCCTTATGTATAAAGAAATCAATCTCACAAAGACTATTTTAATTTTATTTCTTTGAAATTTGTCAAGACGCTATTGCACTAATTCTCATTAATGGCTCCCTAATTCTCACTTTTGGTCACCATAAAGGAATAAGATCTTTTACACTGCTTTTGAGTGAGCAGTACCATATCAAATTTTTGTCCTTTATTGTATAGGCTTTATTACCATTAATTCTTTCTGCACTTCAATATGTATGTTGTTAATTTCTAAAAATGAGGGGAAAGGAAGAGTACAAATAAATTATTTTGAAATTTTGAATTGGTTTTTATTTTACCTTAGCAATCAAATTAGATTTGAGGTAAAATGTTTTTTTTTAATATTTATAATTTTTAACCATAAAATACCAGGCAAAACGGAAAGGAAACTACAGCGCCTGTTCATATCTCCATAGGCCAGCAATGTATTGATTCCTTTATGAAGGTAATTCATGTTGGACAAAAGATATGGGAGAATTTACAGCAAAGGTAAGGGAAGGTTAATAACTGACAACTTCTTGAGGGATATATACTTCCTCACTTCATGTTTAGTTTTATTCAAAAGGCTGAGATATACTAGCAATGTTTATAACTTTTGAAAAGTGTGATGATTATAAATATGATAAACATGGTTTCTGGGTAATTCAATAATTTTATTAATAAGGCAGCAGGTTATTAATAATAGGAGATCTAAGTTCATCTTGCTCAGACCCATTTTAGGCAAATGTTTGGCTTTTAGGGTTAGCCAGACAATCAACCTTGTACTCTCTTCAGTAAAGTTCAAAAGTTTAACAGATCAACTTCAGAAAGAACCTCAGTGTCCAATACCATATATTGACAGGTGATCTTCAAAATCTTCCTAAAACAATTCAAATGGAAGCAGTTCAAATTTCTTGTGTGATGTTGGTAGAGTGTCAAGGTTTCCCAGGCATTAAACAATGAGGTCAGTACAATGACTTTGTAGACCTTCAGTTTGGTAGGCAGCTTTATACCTCTTTTCTCCCACATATTATTTCTTTTTTGTTTTGTTTTGTTTTGATTTGATTTGGTTTTTTTGGTGAGGCAATTGGGGTTAAGTGACTTGCCTAGGGTCACACAGTTAGTAAGTGTCAAGAGTCTCAAGCTGGATTTGAACTCGGGTACTCCTGAATCCAGGGCTAGTGCTCTATCCACTGTGCCACCTAGCTGCCCCCACATATTATTTCTGAGCCTCTGAAATGCTGACCTAGCTCTGGCAAGGCTTGCATCAACCTCATCATCTATGTGTACATCTCTGGAAAGTAAACTGCCAAGATAAGTGAACTTATCCAAAGCATTCAAAATTTCCTTTGCTGTAAGTGATGATTCCACATCTATATGGTGTAGTGCTGACTGCTGAAGTACGTCTGATGTTTTGGTGTTACTTGCGAGGCCAAATTAGCTCAAGCAAGAAAGAATCCAAATATTGTTTGCTGCATTTCAGCCCCAGAGTCATCAGAGACTGCACATCCCATGAAGGCCACAGAAGCAGGTGCTGTGGAGAACTTAGAGTTTATATAGACACTAAAGCCCCCAAGGTCATATACCAAATCCAGAGGCATCACATGTGGTCTTCTTGACTTTTGTCTTCCCAGTGGGCTCTGATGTCTCTGGAAGAAAAAGTGAGGCTGATGCCTTTGTTCAACTGTGTCTCATTTAAATCCAATTTAGATACAAGTCAAAATGCAGCACCCATACCATATTACTATTCTACTATTTTACTATTCAATAGTTTTACAATTTTATCAATTTATTATTTTACTATTCAAGCATTTTGCTGTTTTATTATTTATTATTTTATTAAATTACTATATTATAATCTTTACTATTTTATCTATCACAGAGGCCTGTGGTGGTGGGCTAGTGACAGAAGAGCTGGTGCAGATACACTGTGAGCTGCAACAACAACCTTGAACAAAATAGTCTAAGCTATAAGGACTGGACTTGACTGAAGCAGCAGTAGAATTTGGCAGTCCCCTGGGTATCTGTAAAAGCCTTTTGTAAAAACCTCACTGCTTATGACCTGGTAAGAGGAAATGGCAAGAAAACATATTTTAAAACTTGTCTGCTTTACTCAACCTAACCCTGGCCTGATTACTGTAGCAGGTGGGAATCATACCCTGTGGTCAAAAACCATACACACAAAATGTACAAAAACTTTAGCAAAGATGATTAAACTCACCTTTTGTACATGGAATGTGCTCTCAGTTATGGACAACAAGACATCCAGTAAAACTGCAAAATGAACAGCTCTTGTGGCAAGAGAACTCAGAAGGTATTAAATTGAAATAAGGCAAGCAAAGGAAGACCACCTGACAGAAGTTGAAGCTGAATACACATTTTTCTGGAGTTACCTACCATCAAGAAGAGTGCCATGAAGCTGGTGGTAGGTTTTATAATTGAATCTAATCTAATCAACAGGCTTGTATGTTTCCCAAAAGGAGTGAAAAACAGGCTCATGGCTATGTGATTTCCATTTGTAGGAAAGTAGTACACCACCATCAATGTTTATGGTCCAACCATGATAAACCCTGATAAGATCAAAGAAAAAATTGTATGAATTCCTGGAGACACTCATCACTGATGTGGCAAAAAGGACAAACGTGTAACTCAAGATGACTAACACCAGAGTAGGGATAGGCTATCAGACATGGCAGAGAGTCCTTGGGAGGAATCGAGTTGGAAACAACAGCAATGGTCATTTACTATTGAAGACTTACTTGTGGGCATTACCAACACTGTTTTTTTTTTTTTAAACTCAACGGTACTTCTTGGATATACCCCTGTATCACACTTTGGCATTTAGCAGACTACATCATTGTAAGGAAAAGAGACAGACAGTATGTGAGAGTACCTGAGGGTATATGTGGTGCAAGGTGCAGCACTGATCATAGAATTGTCCACTACAAACCCAACAATGGCATTCAACCAAAGTGGCAGGCCAAAAGCCATGATGAATATCATAAAACTCAATAGGAAAAATAATAAGAAATCTTCCATTATAAAAGAATGTTCTACACCCATGGACTCCAACCTCTGAAAAAGAACAGGGAGAGATTAATAATCATATTTCTTTTTAGGGACCAAGCTTAGTCTTTATAATGTTATAACAAAAATTCCATTTTTTTCTTAGTGGTTCCTTTCATTTTCACTGTTTGGCTTCTGTATAGTTTTTTCAACTCTATTTATCCAACTTTATACTAGTTTTTCTAAGTCTTCATAAGCTTTTCTTTATGCATCATCTTTGTCATATCTTACAGCATAGTGTTATTCCATTATAGTAATCTTCCATAATTTATTTACCCATTCCCTAATCAATACCTTTCCATTTTTTGTGCCCACAAAAGTGCTGTTACAAATATTTTAACATTTTTGGTGATGTTCTTTTTGTCGCTGACTTTCTTGGGGTATGTGAAGCACAATGGAATCTCTGGTTCAAATGGAATAAATATTTTAGCCCATTTTCAACCAGCCCAATTTCTCTTTCCAGTTTTCTCCTTTTCCAGAACTGTACTGAGGAGATACAGGACAATTGAAGTAAGTAAGTAAATATATATATATATATATATATGGTGAATGGATATTATAATATATAATATATATTATATATGTGTGTGTGTGTGTATATATATATATATGTGTATATATATATATATATATATATATATATATATATATATAAATGGGTTTGGGTTTGTGTGTTAAACTGACCTATGCTTTCTCACCAGTCAGTTTTCCCCTTCAACCTATTCTAACAAATTGAGAGATAATTAGCAATTATCATCCAGAAATATAGAAAATGGCATGAGAAAGATAAAAATGGGAAAATGTCAATATTCATGTGTATTTTAATACAATACATATATACATACATATAATATATACAAAGAAAAGGAGAGGGAGAGAGTATTCTACTGTTAGGGTAGGTTGTTGTTTGAAGGACTTAATTTACTTTTTTCTTTATACATGATTCTTCCAGTCAATTGAGTTTAACTTCCTCCTGCCAATTCTGCTAATTGTCATTAGTAAAGACATTTTATAAGTATACTTACATAATAAATATTATTTACAATTATGTTCAATTTAAGCCTACTTTTAAATGAGGTTTTAGTAGGCATCATTTCATTATAGAAAAATGTGTTTTTCCTCCTATTTAATACCTTCACTCTTTATTATGTATTGGTATATTTTATTTACAAGTACTTTGGATTTCTATAAGTTAAAATGCTAATTCTGATTTTATTTATGTGATTCCAAAATAATTGTGTTTAGATTCTTTTTATCTCATTTCCAAGAGCCTACTGGCCAGCTTCTGAAATATGAGATTTGCTTCAGATATTAATTTTTATTCAGTTAGACAGGCATGAATTTGAGCTTTAGAAAATGATACAGAAGTCATTCCTGTATGAAGATCAGTGGATTATGAGTACTTTTTTTTTTTTGGTGAGGCAATTGGGGCTAATTGACCTGCCCAAGGTCCCACAGCCAGTAAGTGTTAAGTGTCTGAGGCTGGATCTGTACTCAGGTACTCCTGAATCCAGGGCTAGTGCTCTATCCACTGCACCATTCAGCTGCCCCCAGAGTACTTTCTTAAAAAAGGTAAGGACTATTTATTAGAGAAATGCAAATTAAAATAACTCTGAGGTACCACCTGACACCTATCAGATTGGCTAAAATGACAAAAAAGGAAAATAATAAATGTTGGAGAAGCTGTGGAAAATTTGGAACACTAATGCATTGTTGGTGGAGCTGTGAACTAGTCTAACTGTTCTGGAGAGCAATTTGGAATTATGCCCAAAGGGCTATAAAGCTGTGCATACCTTTTGACCCAGCAATACCATTTTTGGGCCTTTTACCCACAGAGATCATAAAAATGGAAAAGGACCCACATGTTCAAAAATATTTATAGCTGCTCTTTTTTGTGGTGGCAAGGAATTGGAAATTGAGGGGTTGCCCATCAGTTTGGGAATAGCTGAATAAGTTGTGGTATATGAATGTAATGGAATTCTATTGTGCTGTAAGAAATGATGAACAGGAGGAGTTCAGAGAAACCTGGAAGAACTTGAATGAATTGATGATGAGTGAGATGAGCAGAACCAGAAGAACATTATACACAGTATCATCAACATTATGCATGGATCAACTGTGATAGACTGGATTGTTCTCACCTATACAATGGTACAAAGTAGTTCCAGGGGACTCATGATGGAAAAGGCTCTCCAAATCCAGAAAAAAACAACTGTGGAATATGGATGCTGATTGAACCATACTATTTCTTTTGTTTTTGGTGCTGTTCTTTTTCTATTTTGAGGATTTCCCTTATTCCTCTGATTCTTCTCTTATAGCATGACTGATGCAGAAATATGTTTAATGTTGTTATGTATATGTATGTGTATATATATATGTGTGTATATATATATGTGTGTGTGTGTGTGTGTGTGTGTGTGTGTGTGTGTGTGTGTGTCCCCTATATTGGATTGCCTGCTATCTAGGGGAGTGGGGGAGGGAGGGGAGGGATGGAGAAAAATTTGAAATTAGAAATCTTATATAAACAAATGCTGAAAACTGTCTCTACATGTAACTGGAAAATAATAAAATACTTTTATTAAAAAAAAAAAGTTAAGGACAAAAAAAGTCTCCCATTCTGTTTACAAAAGAATTTAAGTAGAATAGGTGTTTCAATAGGGTATGTAGAAAGGTCTAGAGACTTTAGATTACTTCCTACTATTCTTTTTCCTCCCTCTTTTCTCATTTCTGGATCATAAATTTTCCTGTGGTAGTCATTTTACTCTAAAAAACACGGCTTCTAGGTTGCCTACTCATATATGTATATGTGTATATATATATATATATGTATATATATATATGTATATATATATATATGTATATATATGTATATATATGTATATATATGTATATATATATATATATATATATATATATATATATATATATATATATATATATATATATATATATATATATATATATATATATATTCCCCAAATGAACAAGGTAGGAGTCTAATTCCTGTCACCTAATACAAAAAAGTATAAACACAGAGGACAAAAAACAAGTCCTGAGTCCTTTAAAGGGCCACAATACATCCTTGTTGGAGAGAGCTCAAGGCCTCTCTCTTTAATGCATTCTTTCTTATTGGACAGAAATATTACTATCAAAAATTCAGTCCAACCGAGAGCCAGGCAGGCAAGAAAATTTCAAAAGCTACCTAAGACATTTCTTTAATTATAAAAGTATTTTATTATTTTCCAGTTACATGTAGGGATAGTTTTCAATATTTGTTTTTTGTATAAGATTTCTAATTTCAAATTTTTCTCCTTCCCTCCCCTCCCTCTCCCTCCCCAAGACAGCAAGTCATCTGATATAGGTTATATATGTACAATCACATTAGACATATTTCTGCATTAGTCATGCTGTGAAAGAAGAATCAGAGCAAAAAGGAAAAACCTCAAAAAAGAAAAGAAACAGTACCAAAAGCAAAAGAAATAGTATGGTTCAATCTGTATCCATATTCAACTGTTCTTTTTTTTTCTGGATTTGGAGAGCATTTTCTATCATGAGTCCTTTGGAACTATCTTGGACCATTATATTTCTGAGAAGAATGAAGTCTATCACAGTTGATAAACACATAATGTTGATGCTACTGTGTACAATGTTCGCCTGGTTCTGGTCATTTCACTCATCATCAGTTCATGCAAGTTCTACCAGGTTTCTCTGAAATTTGCTTATTCATCATTTCTTACAGCACAATAGTATTCTATTACATTCAAATACAATAACTTGTTCAGCCAATTGATGGTCATCCCCTCAATTCCCAATTCCTTGCCACCACAAAAACAGCAGTTATAAATGTTTTTGTACATGTGTATCCCTTTCCCTATTTTATGATCTCTTTTGAAAAAGACCTAATGGTGGTATTTCTGGGTCAAAAGGTATGCTCTGCTTTATAGCCCTTTAGGCATAGTTCCAAACTGCTCTCCAGAATGGTTGGAACCATTCACAGCTCCACCAATAATGCATTAGTGTTTCAATTTTTCTACCACTTCTCCAACATTTTTTGTCATGTTAGCCAACCAGATAGGTGTCAGGTGGTACCTCAGAGTTGTTTTAATTTGCATTTCTCTAATCAATAGTGATTTAGAGCATTTTTCTTTCTTTTTCTTTTTCTTTTTGATGAGGCAGTGAGGGTTAAGTGACTTGCCCAGGGTCACACAGCTAGTAAGTGTCAAGTGTCTGAGATCAGATTTGAACTCAGGTCCTCCTGAATCCAAGGCTGGTACTTTATCCACTGTGCCACCTAGCTGCCCCTAGAGCATTTTTTCATATTGTGATAGCTTTGATTTCTTCATCAGAAAACTGCCTATTCATATCCTTTGACCATTTCTCAATTGGGGAATGACTTGGATTCTTATAAATTTCATATTGTTCCCTATATATTTTAGAAATGAGGCCTTTATCAGAAGTAATAGCTATAAAAAAATGTTTCCCTGCTTTCTGCCTCCCTTCTAATTTTGGATGCATTGCTTCTATTTGTACAAAAGCTTTTTAATTTAATGTTATCAAAATCATCCATTTTAAATTTCATAATATTCTCTTTCTCTTTTTTGGTCATAAACTGTTCTCCTTTCCAAAGATCTGAGATGTAAATTCTTCCTTCCTCTGCTAATTTACCTATGGTATCACCTTTTATGTCTAAATCATGTAGCTATTTGGATCTTATTTTAGTATAAAGTACAAGATGTTGATCTACATCTAGTTTCTGCCATATCATCTTTTCTTTTTGTGAGGCAATTGGGGTTAAATGACTTAACCAGTGTCACACAGATAGTAAGTGTTACGTGTCTGAGGCTGGATTTGAACTCAGGTCCTCCTGAATCCAGGGCCAGTGCTCTATCTACTGTGCCACCTAGCTGCCCCTCTGCCATACTGTCTTCCAATTTTCCCAGCAGTTTTTGTCAAATACTGAGTTCCTATCTCAGAAGCTGGAGTATTCAGCTTTATCAAACAGTACATTATTAAAGTCATTTACTACTGTGTCTCCTGTGCCTAACCTATTCCACTGATCCTCCTCTATATTTTGTAGCCAGTTCCAAAGAGTTTTGATGACCTAAGACATTTTTAAGATGCCTCAGTTCTAGTTATATAGTCAATTAAAAAGGTTTCTCCCAGCCAAGCATGTTGAAGCACTTTAATTTGTTTCATGCACCTTTATATTATGAGAAAAGAATGGTGTTCTGGGGGGCCCAAAGGGTCCTCCAATTGAGGGACCCTTGCCTGACCTCTTTTAAAGCCATCCCAGAGTCAGTAGAATTACTAAAGAAATGTATATTGACCTTCCTGACTACCTAAAGGAAATTAACTCACCTAGGCTACTAACCTCAAGTCATGCCTATCAATGGACTGGCCAATTAGCTGGTCAATGTGCAGTGATAAAAACCCTTGTGGCAAGGGGGATCACTATTTTTTCTCCCCATCTCTTCTCTCTGCACCTCTTCCCACCCTGGGATCTTATGCTGAGCCTGGGATCCTGGGGCAGACAGCCATGTGGTCCCCACTCTCTTTTCTATCTAGATACGTAGGGCTTTTCTACTCTAATTCTGGGAATTGTGCTCTCTCTCTTTACTAATATTTAATATGCTTTAATAAATGTTTAATGCCAAAGACTGATGTTATAGGCTCCACTTTATAAGTAACAATATATTAGAAACCCCAGATAATTTCCCTAAAACCTAGAACAGAGACAGACACCCCCCCTATATTTTCAAAAGACACAATATATAAATATTAGAGATAGATTATGCATATATATGTGTATATATATATATCCACATACAAAGTACTGAAATGAAACTAAGCAAAATCTCTCCACTCCTTAATTAATTGTTTCAAGAATTATAAACACACACAAATAAAAACACACACACAAGCAAAAATCCCTTGATAATTAACCTTCTAGTAATCTCTGCTTCCCTTTCTCCTTACTTTCCTCCTCACTTCTCTCTCTCTCTTTCTCTCTCTCTACCTCCCTTTCTCTCCATCTCTCTCTGTCTCTTTGTCTCTCTATTTTTCTCTTTCTATCTCTCTTTCCCTCTATCCCTCCCCCACTCCCTCCATACTCCACTTCAGAAACATGTCTGGCACCACCCTTGTGCTGACACTTTCCAGTCTGCTAAAAAAAAAAACAAAACAAAAGCTTGTATTATACTAGGATATTTTTTGCGAGCTCAAATATTGCTTCCTGCCACGATGATGCAATGTTATAGTATTTCAGTGGAAGAATGAGAGTCATGGCTTCTATTATTATTGTATTTTATGGGTATAGAGAGGTTTCATATAATGATGTCAGTCTTTATTTGAAAATTCCCAATGGGTGGAAACTGAGAGCAAACCCTTCAACTTTAGGAAACCTCTAACTTTTAATAAGATGCTTGTTTTTGTATTACATTCATCTATCCCAAATTTGCTTCATTATAAATTTGGCTCATATTCCCTAGTTATGCTCTCTAGAGCTATAAAAAACAAGGTTGGGGCAGCTAGGTGACACAGTGGATAGAGCACTGGCCCTGGAGTCAGGAGGACCTGAGTGCAAATTCATACTCAGACACTTGACACTTACTAGCTGTGTGACCCTGGGCAAGTTACTTAACCCCAATTGCCTCATTAATTAAAAAAAAAAAACAAAAGAAAACAAAACAAAAAAAAAAACCCAAGGTCAATGTCTCTTGTTTGTAAAAGCCAGTCCTTGAAGACAGTTAATTTGTCTTCCCCAAATTTTCTTTTAAGATTTAACTTGAGGATTATGGGGGAGGGAGAGAGGGCCAAGATGGCAGAGGAAAGGCAGTGATCCACCTGAGCTCTCCCTGAAACCTATTGAATTACCTTTAAATAATGTCATAAGACAATTCCTGGGGCAGTAGAACCCACAGAAGGTTAGGGTAAATTAATTTTCCAGCCAAAGACAATTTAGAAGGTCAACAGGAAATGTCTGTTGTACTGGGGTGAGAGTGAAGCACAGTCCAGCATAGGCTGCACCAGTGTAAACTTGGCCCTGACAAACCAGGAGCAGGCTTTAGCAAGCACTGAATAAGCAGAAGAATCTTCAAATCCTTCTACAACTCTCAGCCAGACAGTAAGAGGTTAAAAAATAAAAACAAACCTGGTAAGAAGATTACAGGGATCTCTTTGCTGGCACTGAGACAGAATTTTGTCACTTTGCTCTTACTCAAATCCAGGTTGAAGTCCTGGGTCTCTGTATTAGAGCCAGGAGGCTTGACTCCCCAGTAAATCAGGGACCCTCCTCACAGTGTCAGGTCAGAGAAGAGTGCTTGTGATCATTCACAGACCAGAGCACAGGCTAGGAGAAGAGTAAACATACCTCTCCTTAGTTAATGCCACCTTGGAAGAAAATTTGTAGGGCCCTTGAAGTATCTCTGAAAACAGTTGCACAAAATCCCTGAAGTTTGGGACAGTGCACCCTCAACCCTGGAAACAGAATACTACTTTAAGAAAGAGTTAGAAATCAAGAAAAAATGAGCAAATGACAGAAAAAGATTCTGACTATAAAAAATTACAATGGTGATAAGGAAGATCAAAACACCCCCCCAAAAGAAGATAACAAAGTTAAAGCTCCTACATACAAAGACTCTAAGAAAAATATGAGTTGGACTCAGGCCATGGAAGGATTCAAAAAGAACTTTGAAAATAATGTAAGAGAGGAAGAGGAAAAATTGGGAAGAGAAATGAGAGTGATGCAAGAAAATCATGAAAACAAAAGAGCTAATATCTTGGTAAAGGAGACAGAAAAAATACTGAAGAAAATAACAACATAAAAACAGACTGGGCAAATTGGTAAAGGAGGTACAAAAAGCTAATGAGAAGCAGGCTCAGCCAAATGGAAAAAGAAGCACAAAAAAATCACAGAAGAAAAAAAAAACTTAATAAGTATATTTGATCAAATGGAAGCTAATGACTTTATGAAAAATCAAGAAATAATAAAACAAAACCAAAAGAATGAAAAAAATAGTGGACAATGTGGAATACCTCGTTGGAAATACAACTGACCTGGAAAATAATAAAAGGAGAGATAATTTAAAAAATTATTGGACTACCTGAAAGCCATGATCCAAAAAAAAAAAAAAAGTGACTAGACATCATCTTTCAAGAAATAATCAAGGAAAATTGCCCTGGTAATGTATAACCAGGGAGATAAAACAGAAATTGAAAGAATTCACAGTTTACCTTCTGAAAGAGATCCCAAAATGAAAACTCCCAGGAATATTATAGCCAAATGCCAGAGCTCCCAGGTCAATGAGAAAATATCACAAGCAGCCACAAAGAAACATTTCAAGTACAATGGAGTCACAGTCAGGATAACAAGATTTAAGAGCTTCCACATTAAAGGAAGTTGGAATATGATATTCCAAAGGGCAAAGAAACTGGGATTACAACCAAGAATCACCTATCCAGCAAAACCGAATATAATCCTTCTGAGGGAAAAATAGGCAATCAATTAATGAGAGTATTTTCAGGCATTCTTGATGAAAAGACCAAAGATGAATAGAAAATTTGACTTTCAGATACAGGACTCAAGAGAAGCATAAAAAGGTAAACAGAAAAAGGACATCATAAGTGATTGAAAAAGGTTAAACTTTTTACATTCCTACAAAGGAAGATGATACTTGTAATTCATAGGAACTTTCTCATTATTAGGGCAGTTGGAAGGGGTGTATGTAGACTGAGGGCACAGGTATGAATTATATATGAAGGGATGATATCTAAAAAAATACAAAATCAAAGGATGATAAAAGAAAGTACTGAGAAAAAGGGAAAGGGAGAGGTGGAATGGGGTATTGTCACATAAAAGAAGCAAGACAAAGCTTATACAGTGGAGGAAAAGATGGGGAAAGTGAAGGGGAGTGAGTGAATCTTACTCTCATTAGAATTGGTTCAAAGAAAACATAACATACACTCAATTGGGCATAGAAATTTATCTTACCCTGTAGGAAACTATATAAGGGAAAGGGGATAACAAATGGTTGGGTAGGTGAAAGAAGGGAGGGGAGATTAGGGGAAAGGGTAATCAGAAGCAAAACACTTTTGAGGAGGGACAGGATGAAAGGAGAGATGAAATAGAATAAACAGAGTGGAGGGAATAGAATGGAGGGAAATACAGCTAGCAGTAATTGTGAAACATAATTTTGAAGTAGGTTTCTTTGATAAAGGCTGCATTTCTCAAATATATAGTGAATTGAGTCAATTTTTTTAAAAAAAGGAACCATTCCCCAATTGAAAAAAGCTCAGAAGATAGGAAGTTTTCAGATGAAGTAATCAAAGCTATAGTCATATGAAAAAATGCACTAACTTACTATTAATTGGAGAGATGCAAATCAAAACAATTCTAGGTACTACTTCATACCTGTTAGATTCCCTAATAGAACAAGAAGAGAATAGCAGCTGTTGGAAGGGATGTGGGAAAAATGAGACATTAATGCTTTGTTCTTGGAGTTGTGAAAAGGTTTGACCATTCTGTAGAGCATTCTGCAGCTGTACCAAGGGGGCTTTGGGACCAAGGATACCCTTTGACCTAGTACCACAGCTAGATCTGTATCCAAAAAGAGGAAAAAAACAAAGCAAAAAGGAAAATAACTGATAGGTACAAAATTTTTTATAGCAGCTCTTTTCTGGTGACAAAGAATTGGAATTTGAGGAGATGCCCATCAACTGGGGAATGGCTGATCAAATTGTAGTATGTGATTATGGTGGAAAACTATTGTTCTATAAGAAATGATGAATAAGATACTCTCAGAAAAGCCTGGAAAGACTTACTTGACCTGATGCAAAGTTAAATGTACTGTGTTCATAGTAACAGCAATATTGTAAGATAATTAGCTGTGAATGACTTACCTAATCTCAGCAATACAATGACCCAAAACAACTTTTAAGGACTCATGATGACAAATCCTATCCATCTCCAGAGAAAGAATTCATGGTGTCTGAATACAGATAGAAGTATTTTTTTTCTTTTTTTACTATCTTTATTTATCTTGAAGTTTTTTTTCTCTTTTCTTCCACAGTATGACTAATACAGAAATATTTTGCATGACTATACATGTATAACCTATATGGAATTGTTTGCCTTCTTTCTTAGAAGGTAGGGGGAGGCAGAGAGAAAGGGAGAGAATTTGGAACTCAAACTCTTAAAAATGGATGTTGCAAATTATTTTAACATGAAATTGAGGTGGGGGGTGTTGGTCAGCCAGGTTGCACAGTGGATAAAGCACTGGCCCTGGATTCAGGAGGATCTCAGTTCAAATTCAGCTTCAGACACTTGACACTTACTAGCTGTGTGACCCTGGGCAAGTCACTTAACCCTCATTGCCCCACCAAAAAAACCCCCACGAAATTGAGGAAAATAAAATAATAAACAAAGGAAAAAATATTTAACTTGAGACTTTGAGAGGTCTGTGGAATTTTTATTTCTAGTCTTTATTCAGTAGTTCCCAAATGGTTCAAAGACTTAATCTGGAGAAAAATTTGGTGCTCCACATAACTATTACAATCTTATCTTTCTAAAGTCTATAAACTCAAATATATGCATATAGCAAAACTCTTTACTCCTTTTTCTTTGTCCCCCCAACTTCCCTCTCTCTCTTACCCTGTTTTATATTTACTAATTGTCTCTTGATCCCCACACCTTAAGCTAGTATGATTAGCCTTCTAGATAGGAAATTCAGTTTGAGAGATATGTATGTATGTTTGCATGTGTGTTTTGTGAGTATGGGTATATATGTAGATATGTTTGTATATGCACATAGATATGTATTTATGTGTATATATGTAAATGCATATGTGTGCCTGTGTGTATGTATATATATGAGTGTGCATACATATGTACATACATACTTACATATTCACATATTTTACAGGTTGGTTTCCTATAAAGTTTCTGCTCACTGGTCACTAATCCCTTTACCTCTGGGTATCAGAGCTGAGTTAATGATGCTGGTAGAATATGTTAGATAAGGTCTTCCTGGGTCTTGGGTCTAGACTGGATACAACTTTGGGGAATGTAATCTGGGAAGTTTCTAGCTGTGGGTATGAGAAGGAAATCTGGGCACCTGCATGGGTAGCTTGGTAGTTGAGTAGTGCTAAAAATCTAAATTAACAACTTATTATAGAGATCTAACTGTGGGCAAAGGCTAATTGCTCCAGTAAGCAAGTATGAAATGGCAACAACGTGATCTAGTTGCATGCAATAAATCAATGACAACACAAAAAGTGTATTTTTATTATTGATTTTGGCTTTACTTTTTAGTTTAGTTTTGTTTATTTGTTTAGGTGTATGTGTCTATTTGGGGAAAGGGCAAGGAAGGAAAAAAGTAGGTTATTCTGGAAGCAGTAGCCAGGACATAGTCAAAGCAAATAGAAGTTCAATAAAACTTCAGATGTTGAGAAAATTAGAGCTAGACAAGAACTCAATCTTATAGAAACTACAGTAACGAATAATGTGTCATAGAAAGACTCAGGCATTCAGGAATAAAAGATTTTTGTTGATCAGTCATTTTGGATTAGGCTTCAAGAAAGTATCAACATTACAAGGAGTGAGTCAAAAGTTCAATTACTATGGTATTACACCAAATTAGGATCATGAGTGAGACTAACTTCATACAGAAGGTGAGATATAACTAGAATTTTTGCCATGTATTAGCTCAAAGCAATTCCACTGATTAAGTGTGAGACCTTGACCAAGTGACTTCTCTGAGTCATAGCTACCATATTTGAAAATTGTAAAAAATATATTAACTGTGGTAGTTGCAGAGGAATCATTAATAGCAATTGCTATTTCTGATTAAGCTGAAGGAGAACTTATTCTAGCCACCCTCAATGTAGACCCATTATCTCATCTTCATAGGGAACTTCCATAATAGAAATTGCCTCCACTAATTGGAAATTGTCATATTTTCTGTAACTTATAAACTGAGTAATTGTCCAAATAACGGAATGTTTATTTATAGGGTCAGAAAGCAAACATGGCAGAAGAAAATTTGAAATCAGGTCATCTATACTAAATCTGTTCCTCAGTCTCCTAAGCTACCCTGTCTCCCAAAGGAAATATTGTAATGCTAGGTTTTTCATGGCCCATGGATTTTTCAGCTTCAGTTGAATCATCAAGCTCAGTCTTACATCAAGCTCAGGCACTTACACCTGCATATATGAAACTGGGACCAGACCACCAACTTGCTTCCACAAACAACCATCAATAATATATCAGCAAATTCATTTAAAATAGATTAAAGTAAGTGATACAGAGATAAATTGTTTTACTCCCCTTAAAAAATGATACCTTGAGCCTTTTCCCTCCTGTTATTTAAAAGAAAATCTTGACATATACCAGATGAAAACTTTTAAAAACAAATTTGGTTAATCTTATGCTTAAAGAATGATGTACAAATTCCAAATACTAAGTTTATTTTGGCCCAGTAAATGCCAAAGTATTTCTTACAGATACAATCATCCTGGCACAGAGGCTCTGAAGATAATCCCTTTAAAAAAATTCAAACAAGATAGTTATCTTAAAATGTTTCACATTACCTTTTTAGGATTTTCTTTTTCTTTTCCTTACATAGGGATAGGGCTTCACTGCTTTTTGTATAATTCTCAAGATGGAAAAATTACAAAAGTAGGAAATTGATAGAATCTAAACCCTTATTTGGCACAATATTTCTGAGCTCATAAGCAAAGTGACACCATATGTATTATATCCGTAAGTGTAAGCACACTAAGTACTTAGACTCACTTGAGCATATACCTTTCATGGAATGCAGCTGTATTTAATAAATTCAATGACTAATGTATACTTACATATACAGATTCAGCAGTTATCTGCCCTGGATTCAAGAGAAATAAGGATTTTATACAAGTAATAAGTATTAAACCAAGTATTTGATTCCTTTGTAAAAGAGAGTCGGGAGGATATTTGTGCAAGTTTAACAATCGTTGTTGAAATGACACCTCATTATCCCCTGATCTCCCCATCCAGAAAAAAAAATCAAGGAGGAAATAAACTTTTTAAGGTGTAAAAAATGAACTTATCTAAACTGAGACAGGAGAATTGGTTGGGATGATGTGGAACTTCAAATATAGAGATTAGATTTAACTTGGCCACTATGCCCTCAAAGAATCATTTGTCCCTCCCCTGTCCTGCTCTTAATATTTTTTTAGGACAGTCACAAAGGGTCTAAGAATCCAATTGATTGAAAAGCTGTATGCAATGATTAATTAGAAAGTCAGCATGTCAACTCCATTACATACATTTCAAATAAACATTCATTGTATAATGGAAGAAGAATAACATAGTCCCTGAATTGTCACCCAGAGATTACACTCAACAGACCATAATTAATAAGTAATATTTCTTTAAAGCTGGAGGTTCAAATGAAGATGTTGCCTCCATCAAATACTTGTCCTGTTTATCTCCCTTTACATCACTCCTCCATCTCCTCCTATATTTGTCACATTTCCTATCTCTCCTCACTCTACTTTTCTCTCTTCATTTGTAACAATAACATTTCATATTCATATTAAAATATTTTCAATCAACTTTGCAATATTCCTAAGGGGTAGAAAGAGAAGATGGTAGCAAGTTTATTTTGAAAATGAAGAAACTCTGGTCCAAATAGTCATGTGATTTATTTAAAGTCAAATGGCCAATAAGTGTTCCTGCCAGGACTAGAATTGAGGTCTTCTGTTTCCTAAGGCCTTATTATTTCAATTTCATCACAGTTATTCTTTTCTCCCTACTCAAAGCTCTGTTTTTCTCCCCCTTTCTTTTTCTCTTCCTCCAATACCCATTAAGTGGAAGGTAGCTAAAACAAAAACATAGTTTATATTGAAAACAGTAACAAAAAATTACAACAATAAAAATAATATAATTTTAGCTTAAACACAAGTACTAAGAAAATAGTGTTTTTCTTTCTTAAAAAAATCATCAACTCATGTATCCTTACTTACTTATTAATTCTCCCTAGAACATCACTCAGAAATCAGAAGCAAGAGACTCATAGGTTGATAGATGCTCTTAGTTGAAAGATAACTCAGAAGCCATCTAGTGCAATGCATATTGGGGTAGAAATTTTCTCAATATCAGTCCTTGAAGATATCTGAAACTCCAGAGTAAAGTGAAATCCACTAACTCTTTAGGCAATCTATTCAACTTACAGAGAGATCTAATTGTTAGATAGATTTTCCTTCCATGGAAATTAAATTGAACATCATTCTAATTTATGGAATCATATCTTCAGAAACGTAGGGACCTTAATGATCTTTGAGTCCAAATCCCTTCTTTCATTAATCAGCAACTGAGGTCTATTGCCGCTGGTGCTTTGTTTTGGAGCCAAACATAATGAATCATAAGCTCTCAGAGTTGGAAGAGACATCAGACAACAAGTACTCCAAAACATCCTTGAACAGAATCGCCTTTTACAATATCTTATCTGTGTCAAATCAATAATTATCTTGTCTTGGCCGAGTTATTTATGTTTCTGCTTCACCTGTAGAGTGAAGCGATTGTACTCAATTAGATGTCCTCTAAAGTCATGTCCACCTAGAAATCTATGAAACTATAGTCTCAAAATAGTCACTGAGAGAACATCGCTAGTGAGTGATGACTCAGTCATCTCTCAACTGATCTTCAAATATCTGAAGAAAGCTATAATGTTGCCTATAGATATTTTCTTCTGAAAAACAAATGTCGGGGCAGCTAGGTAGTGCAGTGGATAGAGCACCGGCCCTGGAATCAGGAGTACCTGAGTTCAAATTCGGCCTCAGACACTTAACACTTACTAGCTGTGTGACCCACTATCCACTGCACCACCTAGCTGCTCCCCACTTAGTATTTTTAACATGTTTTCATGTAGCCATTTAAATAAATATATGTATGCATACACATAAATACAAACATATATATATGTATATATTGAAACTTTAGAAAATTGTTCACCACATTTTAAAACATCTATTGGTGAAAAGTGTCTGGAATTTTATCTTTGTACTGATCATGTGTGTATGTACATGTGTCTATGTATATATATATAATATATATATATGTATATATATAAATGTACATATATTTATATGATATCAAAATTGATCACCATTTGTTTTAAAACATTCTATATTTTCCCTTATTCTGTATTCATTTATTTCAGTCATACAAATATTTTAAATTTTTATATTCAATATTTTTTATTTTACTTCTAAGATCTTTTTCAACTTTATATAGTTAAAATTATACCCCTAGCGAAGCTATGAAAAGTATTTGATCTTTATTTTTTATATAAAATTTGAATAGACAGTTTCTGAACATTTGCTAAGTACCTATTATATGTGAGGGACTGTGCTAAGCATTTAGGATGAAAAGAAATGAAAGAAGGGATACCCTAATGTCACAGAGATGATATTCCAATGAGGAAAACAACATGAGACAAAGATGCATAGAAAAAAATAGAGGATAACTTGAAGATTATCAACAGAAGGAATACAGTATTATCAAGAAAAATAACAAAAGTTTTCTTATGAAAGGTGGCATTTTAGCAGAAATTTGAAGGAAGTTTGGAAACGCATGAGAAACAAATGAGAAGGGAGAAAATTCCAGTAATGAGACTGACAGGGAAAATGCTGGGAAATAGGAGATAGAGTACTCTGTTCAAAGAACAGTAAAGAATCCAGAGTCACTGGATAATATACTATGTAGGAGTAAGTAAATTTAAAAACAATATAAATGCAAAAGAGTGTCTTATCTAGAGTTTTGTACATCAAACAGATTTTAAATTTGAGTTTGCAAGTGACAGAGAGCCACTGGAGTTTATTGAATAGGCATATGACATAGTCAAATATGAGCTTTGGGAAAATCAGTTTTATAGCTGACTGGAGAGTGGACTACAATAGAGACTTGATAAAATTTAGACTGTTGAAATAGGTCAGGTGTGAGGAATTGCACCAGGATTATCACAGTTTCAGAAGAGAAGAATGTATACAAGAAATGTGTTATAGAGAAGAATACAAATTATATACAAGGGATGTTACAAAGGTAAAATTGACTGAACTTGGCCACAAATTGTTTATGAGGATATTGAGACAGAAAGAGAAATTGAATAAATTACTTGCTTTGCAATTCTGGATGACTGAGAGGATGGTAGTGTCCTTGACAATAATAGATATGTTTGTACTCAGGAAGGAATATTTTGATAGAAAAGTAATCCAAGGGGGGCAGCTAGGTAGCACAGTGTATAGAGCACTGGCCCTGGGTTCAGGAGAACCTGAGTTCAAACCTGGCCTAAGATGCTTACTACCTATATAACTCTGGGTAAGCCACTTAACCCTCATTGTCCAGCAAAAAAAAAGAAAAAGAAAGCAATCCGGTTCTGTACATATTGTATTTGAGATGTATATAGGATGTCTAATTTGAGATGTATAAGAAGCAGGTGTATATATGAGACTAAAGGTCAAGAGAGAGTTTAAGGCAAGATAAGTAAATATAATGATTAACAGAGATGATAAATGAATCCTACTGAAGTGATGAGATCAATAGGTGTGTGAAAAAATAATTAATAATGAATATCTAGGAGAAATCCTGAACCAGTTTTCTCCCCTTCTCCAGTTTGTGAAAAACCTGCAGCTTAACAAAAGGAATGAAAATTGCCTTTTCTGATTAGATGGGGGAAGGGGAACACAATATGACCACCCCCCCCAAGTCATGTCAATCAATGGAACTGAATGATGCTAATCAATTAGCTTAGATCAATGTGTGGTGACCCACCTTTACCTGAAGGAGGATAAAAATCCCTGGAGACACAAGGGTTGCTCTCTTACTCTCTTATCCTTGGTATGCTCTCCCCAGCCCCATTTCCTGGGATCCCATGCTAGGTGCGTAACTAGTGGAGAAGCTATTCAGACATGTGGTCAAATTAATAATAAATGTTTGCTGCCAAAACTGGTATAATAGTCTCTAATTTACAAGTAATAATATCTTAGAAACCCCAGCCTATTACCTAAGTGATTTAGAACAGAAACAAGTGTATCCCCCAAATATTTCAAATGACACAAATAAAATAATATAGAGGTATAACTGAAAAAGGCGAAGAACTGAGGTGCATTGCACACACAATTAGCAGGTGTGACTTTAATAAACATTCAGGAAAAAAAGAACTGTGGAAGCTAGATGCAGATTGAACTATAATATTTCTACTTTTTTGTTTTTCTTTTTTGAGGTTTTCCCCTTTTTCTCTGATTCTTCTTTCACAGGATGAGTAATGCAGAAATATGTTTAATGTGATTGTACATATATAACCTGTATCAGATTGCTTGCTATATTGGGGATGGGGGAGGGAAGGAGAAAAATTTGGAACTAGTAATCTTATAAAAACAAATGTTGAAAACTATTTCTACATGTAATTAGAAAATAAAAATAATAAAACACACAAAAATAAAAATTCAGGAAATTAATAACTTAAGATAAAGCATTTTCATGTGAATCTGGTCAGAAGCTCGACTATGGAGAATTAAGAAGAAAGAGGAAAGGAAGGTAGTAGTGCCAGCTATTCTACAAGGATAACTTTAGAAAGGAGTTTGGTTACAAAAGGGAGGAGAGATATCAGAAAACTGGTGGGGATGGATGCTTCAATTGAGAGTATTTTAAGGATACTAGAAAATTGTATATTTGTATTTATTTAGAGTTTGAATATGATATTTTTCCAATTGTATGTAAAACATTTTAACATTATCTTCTTTCCTTCCTTCCCATTCCATGAGATGGCAAGCAATTAGATTTATGTCATAAATATGCAGTCAAGCAAAACATATTTCCATATGAGCCAAGTTGAAAAGGAAAAGAGACCAAAATCATTCAAGAAAAAAAATAGTTTAAAAAGTATGCATCAAATCTGAAGGAAGACTACACTCAGTTCTTTCTCTGCAAGTGGATCACATTTTTATCATAAGTCCTTCAGAATTATCTTGGGTTATATGGCCAAATCATTAAAAAATCATCAAACATTATTGCTGTTAGGTTGTGCACTATTCTGGTTCTGCTCACTTTTACTTTTCTTTCTTTCTTTCTTTCTTTCTTTCTTTCTTTCTTTCTTTCTTTCTTTCTTTCTTTCTTTCTTTCTTTCTTTCTTTCTTTCTTTCTTTTTTTTTTGGTGAGGCTATTTGGGTTAAGTGACTTGCCCAGGGTCACACAGCTAGTAAGTGTCAAGTGTCTGAGGCTGGATTTGAACCCAGGTCCTCCTGATTTGAGGGCCAGTACTCTATCCACTGCACCACCTAGCTGCCCCTGCTCACTTTCTTTTGCATTAGTTCATATAAGTCTTTCCAGGTTTTTCTGAAAAATTCCTGCTCCTCATTTCTTATCGCCCAATATGATTCCTTCACAATTATATATAACTTGTTCACCCACCCTCAAATTGATGGAAATCCCTTCAACTTCAGGTTCTTTGCCTCAAAACAAAAGCTGCCATAAATAGTTTGTACATGTAGATTCTTTTATTTAAAAAAATTCTCTTTGGAATACAGACCAGGCAGTGGTATTACTGAGTAAAAGGGTATGCACTGTTTTTTATCCCTTTGGATACGATTTTAAATTTCTCTAAAAATGGATGTATCTATTCACAACTTCACTAACAATGTTTAGTGTCCTAATTTCCCATATCCCCTCTAGCATGTAGCATTTTCTGTCATATTAGCCAATCTAATAGGTATTAGGTGGCACCTTCAAGTTGCTTAATTTGCATTTCTCTAATCAATAATGACAGAGTATTTTTTCCTATGACCATAGAGAGCTTTTTTTCTTAATCTGAAAACTGCTTGTCCATATTTTTTGACCATTTTTCAAGTGTGGGATGACATATTCTTATATTTTTGGCTTAGTTCTCTCTAGATTTAAAAAAAAGCAGGGCTTTTTTAAGAAAAAACTTGCTGTAATTTTATTTTCACATTTCTGGTTACTGTGGATTTTTCTCCATCCTATTTCTATCTGATTTATCCTTGTCTCTCTCCATGTTATGTCTTCTTGGAAGTGTTTTTATTCTGATAACTGACATCAATAATCTGCCCTCCCCTTCTATCAGCTCTACCACATTCTTATATCTCCTTCCTCTTCCACTTCCACATAGGGTAAGACAGATTTCCATATCCAACAAAGTGTATATGTTATTCCCTCTTTGAGCCAGTTCTGATAAGAGTAAAGTTCAAGCTTTCTGCCTCCTCCCGTCTTCCTCTCCACTCTAAATGCTATTTTGCACCTTTTTACATGAGATAATTTTCCCCATTCTACCTCTTCCACCTCCTTTCTCCATGTATATCCTTATTTCTTTTCTTTTAAAAATTTTTTTTAATGTTTTTCTTTATTTTTAAAATTTTTTTAAACCTTTTATCCCCTGGGCATTGAGGTGACTTGCCTAGGGCCACAGTAAGCAGCAAGTGTCTGAGACTGGATTTGAACTCAGGTCCTCCTGAATCCAGAGCCAGTGCTTTATGTACTGTGCCATCTATTTTCCCCTTTTAAAAAAGATTTATTATTATTATTTTTATATCCTTATTTCTTACCCCTTAATTTTATGTTTTTTAAAATTTCATCTCATAATATCTGTTCCTTTCTTGCCCCTTAATTTTATTTTTTTGATATCATCTCATCATAATCAACAGAAAATCCTATTGAACCAATTTTGGTATCTCTTTGATATTTACCTATTTATGCTTTCTTTGTCCCTTGTATTTTAAAGTCAAATTTTCTATTAGCTCTGTTTTATTTTTTCCATCAGGAATGCCTGGAAGTACTCTATTTCATTAAATACCCATTTTTTCCATGAAGGATAATACACAGTTTTACTGAATTGGCAATTATTTGTTGTGATCCTAGCTCCTTTGCCTTTCAGAATACCATATTCTAAGCCCTAACATCCTTTATGGTAAAAGCTGCTAAATCTTGTCTAATCCTTATTGTGGTTGCATGTATTTAATTAATTCCTTTCTGGCTGCTTACAATATTTTCTCTGACTTGGGAGGTCAGGAATTTAGCCATAATATTCCTGGGAATTTTTGTTTTGACATCTTTTTCAGTAAGGGATTGGTAGGTTCTTTAAATTTCTATTTACCTTCAGGTTCTATATTACTGGGGCACTGAAGATTTCTTAAATATGATATGTAGGCTTTTAAAAAAATATCATGGGGCGGCTAGGTGGCACAGTGGATAGAGCACCGACCCTGGAGTCAGGAGTACCTGAGTTCAAATCTGGCCTCAGACACTTAACACTTTCTAGCTGTGTGACCTTAGGCAAGTCACTTAACCCCAATTGCCTCACACACACACACACACACAAAACAAAAAAATATCACTTACAGGTGGCATAATATTTCTTAAATTATCTAATCTCAATCTATTTTCTAAATCAATTTTTCTAATGACATACTTCACAGTTTATTCTATATTCTTTATTCTTCTGACCTTATTTATTTTATTTTTTTCTTGATGTCTCATGTCTTTAGCTTTCAGTTGGTCAATTCTAATTTTTAAGGAATTATTTTCTTTAGCAAGATTTTGCCCATTTCCCCATTTGGACCATTCTACATTTTAAGGAATAATTTTCTTCATTAAGTTTTTTTTAACCTCCTTTTTTCTTTGGCTGATTCTCTTTTTAAAAATTTCTCTACTTCATTGGATTTTCGTGCTTCTTTTTTCATTTATTGAGAATTTTATTTTCCCCCGATTACATGTTAAAACAATTTTTATGTCCCTTTTTAAAACTTTGTGGTCCAAATTTTCTTCACTCCCTCCTCCCCTTAAGAATGGAAGCAATAAGGAGATCATTTTCCAACAAAGGATAACTTAGAAGGTCAGAAGGAGGGAGCTGCTGTGCTGATACAGGAGTGGATCCTAACCACACAGTCACCCTGAAACAGATCCATTCCCAAGAAAGCCTCTCTAGCAAAAGAAAACACCAGATCCTCTGAGTAAGTTGCAGCACCAGTGGCACCTGGAAGTAAGCTTATGTTCTGGTGAGAGGGCTGAGCCCTTGGCAGGGGAGAAATTACAGGGGTCTCTGCTGGTGCTGAGGTGGAAGTTGTGTTTTTCAAGCATGTTGGGAACCAAGAGGTAGATTTGAGTATCAGTATCCCAAGTGGGGCACAGGTTCATCAGAGCTGACAACCAGAGCACACAAAGCTGGTTGATTAGCAAGTTGGCCTTGGGTTATCTACAGACTAGGGAACAGGCCAGGCCAGTGAAGAACGTGCTCTTCCTTAAATCATACCAGCTGGGACCCCTTGAAGCTTGGGAGAGTGCAGCCTGGAAGCAGTACACTACTTTAAGGAACCAAAAATCAAGTAAAAGGAAGGCCAAATGAGCAGACAGAGAAAGGTGAGGACCATAGAATGTTTCTTTAGTGACAGGGAAGATCGAAGTGGAACCTCAGAGGAGGATGGCAACATCAGGACCTATCTAAAGCTTGAAAGAAAAATATGAATTGGTCTCAGGCCATAGAGGTGCTCAAAAAGGACTCTGAAGATAAAGATGGAGAGGTAAAGGAAAAAAATGGAAAGAGAAATGAGGGTGATGCAGGAAAGACATGAAAAAAAGTCAACAGCTTGAAAAGCCAAAAGGAGAAGGAGAAACAAAAACTCTGATGAAAATAATTGCCTAAGAATTAGGATTGAACAAATGGAATCTAGAGACTTTATGAGAAACAAAGACATAATAAAGCAAATACAAATGAGTAAAAAAAAATAGAGGGCAATATCTTCTTGGAAAAACTGCTGACCTGGAAAATAGATCCAGGAGAGATGATTTGAAAATCATTGGTCTACCTGAAAACCATGATCAAGGAAAGAGCTTAAACATCATCTTCCAAGAATTTGTCAGGGAAAATTGCCCTGATATTCTTGAAGAAGAAGGTAAAATAGAAATTGAAAGAATCCACTGATCACCTCCTGAAAGAGATCCCAAAAGGAAAACTCCCCGGAATATTATAGCCTATTTTCAGAGCTCCCAGGTCAAGGAGAAAATATTGCAAACTACCAAAAAGAAAGAATTCAAGTACTGTGGAGCCCCAGTCAGGATAGCACAAGATCTAGAAGCTTCTACATTAAGGGATTAGAGAACATGGAATATGATATTCTGGGGGGCAAAGGAATCGGGATTACAACCAAGAATCACCTATGCAGAAAAACAGGGTATAATCTTTCAGAGGAAAAAATGAGTCTTCAATGCAAAAGAGGACTTTCAGGTATTTGTGATAAAAAGATTTGAACTGAATGGAAAATACAAGACTCTAGAGAACCATAAAAAGGTGGATTTGGGTGACATGCCTGGGGTCATGAAGTGGGTGAATGTCTTGTTTCTAAGGCTGGATTGGGGCTGGGGTCCTCCTGGGTCCAGGGTGAATATTTTGTCCACTGTGTCACCTAGCTGATCCATGATAACATTTTTAGGGTAAAATTGAAGGTTGACAGGACTGCACTTGAGGAGGGGAAAGGGGAAAGGTATTATGGGGTGAAATCCCACAGAAAAGAAACAGGAAAGGACTTATAGAATAGGGTAAGAGATGTGGGAGCAACAGGGCAGTAAATGAACTTCACACTCATCAGAATAGGCTCAAAGACCTTAATCTCATCAGAATTGGCTCAAGGAGGGAATAAGATAATAACTCAATTGGGTGGAGTAATATTTCTAACCCTGCAAGAAAATAGGAGGGAAAGGGATAAAGAGGGAGGGAAAAAAGAAGGGAGGGCAAATTGGGGGAGGAGACAATAAGAAGCAAATCCCTTTGTAAGAGGGATAGGGTGAAACAAGATGGATAATAGAGTAAATATCATGAGGAAGGGAATAAGAAGGAATGAAACAGGTAACAATAGTTATTGTGAAAAAGAGAAAAAGAAAAATTGTACAAAAGTATTTATAGCAACTCTTGGTGGTGGCTAAGATTTGGAAATCATTGGAATGTCAATCAATTGGGGAATGACTAAAGAAGCTATGGTATGTGATTGTAATGGAGTGTTATTATGCTGTGAGAAGTGACAGGCAAGATGATTTCAGAGAAACCTGGAGAGACTCATATGAACTCATTTTTAGTGAAGTGAGTAGAACTAGGAGGACACTGTGCACAGGGACAGCACTATTGTTCTATGAGCAATTGAGAATGACTTGACTACAATCAGCAATGCAGTGATCCAAGACAATTATCAAGGGACTAATGATGAAGCATACTATCCACTCCCTGAGAAAGAACTGGAATTGATTGAAAACAGAATAAAAAACAAACAAAAAGAATTCAAGCAATTAAATATGTTATACATGTGTAGTCATACAAAATATTTCTGCATTATTCAGGTTGTGGAAGAAATCAGACTAAAATATATATATATATATCAGTAAAAGAAACTAAAAAAAAAATGCTCCAATCTGTATTCAGCCAATATCAATTCTTTCTCAGGAAATGGATCACTTTTTTCATAAATCTTTCAGAGTTGTCTTCAATCGTCGCATTACTGAGAATACCCAATTCATTCATAAATGACTATCTTACAATATGGCTGTTACTTTGTGTACAGTACATTTCACTTTGCATCAGCTCATGTAAATCTTTCTAGGTTTGTCTGAGAGAATACTGCTCATCATTTTACAATTACTGTTGCTAACTGAATTTCTCACCACCCTACTCCCACCTTAGGTCATTTACTTTATTCTCTATCTCTTTTCACCCTTTATCTCCTCAAAGTTATTTTCCATTTGACTGCTCCCTCCCCCAATCTGCCTTCCCTTCTATCATCACCACCACCCCCTTAAGCCCTGCCCCTCCTACTTTCCTTCAGGTTAAGTTATATTACTATACCCAATTGAGTGTGTGTGTGTTATTCCCTCTGTGAGACAATTCTGATAAGAGTAAATTTCACTCACTCCCTAGAAAAACACCAATATTCCCATCCACTGTATAAGCTTTTTCTTGCTTATTTTATATGAGATATTTTTACCCTATTCTACTTCTCCCTTGATCTTTCTCCCAGGGCATTCCTCTCTCACACCTGAATTTTATTTTTTAAAAGATATCATCCCTTCATATTCAAATCACACCTTTGCCCTCTGCCTAAATATATTCCATTCCCCTGCCCTAATAATCAGGAATGTCTTAGGAATTAAAAGTATCATCTTCTCATGTAGGAATGTAAACAGTTTAACCTTTTAATATCCCTTGTGATTTCATTTTCTGTTTACATTTTCATGCTTCTTGAGAGTCTTGCATTTGAAAGTCAAATTTTCTATTCAGCTCAGATCTTTTCATCAAGAATACCTGAAAGTCCTCTCTTTCATCGAATTTCCATTTTTCCCTGAAGGATTATACTGTTTAGCTGGGTAGGTTATTCTTGGTTGTAATCCCAGTTCCTTTGCCCTCCTGAATATCATATTCCAACCCCTCTGATTCTTTAATGTAGAAGTTGTTAAATCTTGTGTTATGCTCATTGTGGGATCCATAATACTTGAAATGTTTCTTTCAGGGTGCTTGTAATATTTTATCCTTGACCTAGGAGCTTTAGAATTTCAGTATGATGTTCCTGGGAGTTTGCATTTTATGATCTGTTTTAGCAGATGATTCGTGGATTTTTCAATCTCTATTTAGCCATATTCTAGAATATCTGGGCAACCTGGGCAATTTTCCTTGACAATTTGTTGGAAGATGATATCTAGGATATTTTATTTTATTTTTTATTATCATGGCTTTAAGGTAGTCCAACAATTTTCAAATTATCTCTCCTGGATCTATTTTCCAGGTCAGTTGTTTTTCCAATGATATATTTCACATTGCCTTATATTTTTTCATTCTTTTGGTTTTCTTTTGTTGTGTTTTGATTTGTCATAAAGTTATTAATTTCCATTTGCTTAATCCTAATTTTAAGGTGTTATTTTCTTCAAAAGAGCTTTTGTACCTCCTTTTTTTATTTGGACAATTAGGCTTTTCAAGGCGTTCTTTTCCTCCTTGGCTTTTTGGACTTTTTTCATAACAGTATTTTATTATTTTCCAGTTACATGTAGAGATATTTTTCAACATTTAATAAGATTTCTAGTTTCAAAATTTCTCCCTCCCTCCCCCCTCCCCAAGTTAGCAAGTCATCCGATATAGGTTATATTTTTATAATCACATTAAACATATTTCTGAATTAGTCATGCTGTGTAAGAAGAATCAGAGCAAAAAGGAAATACCTCAAAAAACAAAATAGAAATAGTATGGTTTAATCGGAATCTAGTTTCCATAGTTTTTTTTTGTTTTGTCTTTTTCTGGATTTGGAGAGCATTTTCCATCATGTATCCTGTGAAACAATCTTGGACCATTGTATTGCTGAGAAGAGTCAAGTATATTACTGTTGATTAATGCACAATGTTGTTGATACTGTGTATAATGTTCTCCTGGTTCTGCTCATCTCACTCAGCATCAGTTCATGTAAGTCCTTCCAGGTTTTCCTGAAATCTGCCTGCTCATTGTTTCTTCCAGCACAATAGTATTCCATTATATTCATATAAAACAACTTGTTCAGCCATTCCCCAATTGATGGTCATCCCCTCAATTTCCAATTCCTTGCCACCACAAAAATAACAGCTAAAAGTATTTTTGTACATGTGGGTCCCTTTCCGTTTTTGATTATCTCTTTTGGAAAAAAGACCTAATGGTATTATTGCTGGGTCAAATGGTATACACAGCTTTATAGCCCTTTGGACATAGTTCCAAACTGCTCTCCAGAATGGTTGGATCAGTTCACAGCTCCAACAACAAAGCATTAGTCTTCCAATTATTCCACAGCTTCTCCAACATTTATTATTTTCCTTTTTTGTCATATTAGCCAATCTGATAGGTGTCAGGTAGTGTGCCTCAGAGTTGTTTTAATTTGCTTTTCTCTAATCAATAGAGATTTAGATCATTTTTTCATATGGCAATAGATAGCTTTGATTTCTTCATCAGAAAACTGCCTGTTCATATCCTTTGATCATTTCTCAAATGGGGAATTACTTGGATTCTTCTTTTATTTTTTTTTTTTTGTAGCACAATGAAGGTTAAGTAACTTGCCCAGGGTCACACAGCTAGTAAGTGTCAAGTGTCTGAGGCGGGATTTGAACTCAGGTACTCCTGAATCTAGCGCCGGTGCTTTATCCACTGTACCACCTAGCTGCCCCTGGATTCTTATAAATTGGATTTAGTTCCCAATATATTTTCAAAATGAAGCCTTTATAAGAAATACTGGTTATAAAATTTTTTTCCCAGCTTTCTATCTCCCTTTTAATTTTTGATGCATTGCTTCTGTTTATGCAAAAACTTTTAAATTTAATGTAATCAAAATCATCCATTTTGCATTGCATAATATTCTTTATCTCTTGTTTGGTCATAAACTATTTCCTTTCCCTAAGTCTGAGAGGTAAACTATTCCTTCGTCTCCTAATTTATTTATGGTATCACCTTTTATGTTTAAATCATGTACCCATTTTGGACTTATTTTAGTTTAAGGTGTAAGATGTTGTTCTATGCCTAGTTTCTGCCATACTATCTTCCAGGATTCCCAGCAGTTTTTGTCAAATACTGAGTTCCTATCTCAGAAGCTGGATTCTTTGGGTTTATCAAACAGTAGAATACTAAAGTCATTTACTACTGTGTCTCCTGTGCCTAACCTATTCCATTGATCTACCCCTCTATTTCTTAGCCAGTACCAAATAGTTTTGATGACTGCCACTTTATATCAAAGATTCAGATTTGGTACAGCTAGCCCACCTTCCTGTGAATTTCCTTTTCATTATTTTGCTTGATATTCATGACCTTTTGTTTTTCTGGATGAATTTTGTTTTTTCCAGCTTTATAAAATAATTTTTTATGTAGTCTTATTGGTATGGCACTGAATAAGTAAAGCAAATTAATATAGGTAGAATTGGCTTTTTGTACCTCTTTTACCATTTGATGTAGTTTGCTTTTTAAGGTATTATTTTCTTCCTTATTTCTTGTGGCTCCTTTACCAAACGTGTTTATGAAAATGAAAAGAATGAAAAAAAGAAGAAAATGGAAACTAACTCATTGGAAAAACAACTGAACTGGCAAATAGATAAAAGAAAATTAATTCAAGACTTATTGAATTTCCTGGAAACTGTGGTCAAAGAAAGAACCTCACCATCATACTTCCAAAAATTATCATGGAAATCTGCCTTGATATCCTAGAAACAGAAGGTAAAATATAAATAGAAATAATCTACTAATCATCTCCTGAAATAGTTCCTAAAAGATAGGCTTCAAGGAATATTATAGCCTAATTTCAGAGCTCTGAGGTCAAGGAGAAAACATTGCAAGTAGCCAGGAAAAAAACAAAACACAACAATGGAGCCATACCAGGATAAGACAAGATTTAGCAGTTTCTATATTAAAGGATTTGATGCCTTAGAAAATGCTATCCTGATTATTTTATTATGAAGACATTCAAACATACCTGATTTTAAAAAGACTATGACATAATATTTGATTTTCAGAAAAAGATTCAAAAGAAGCATAAAAGGGTAAATATGAAGAATAAATCATAAAGAATTCAATAAAGTTAGATCATTTACATTCTAATATTTGAAGATGATAAGAATTTTTCGTTATTGAAACAGGAGTTGATTATAATGGGATGATTTAAAAATAAAATTAAGTGGCAAGAAAAAGGGATTCACTTGGATAGGGATAAAGGGAGCAGAGGAATGGGAGAAATAGTCTCACATAAAAGAGTCACAAAAGAAAGAGCTTTTAGAGTTAAGGGGGAAATGGGGGACAGAAGGAAATGCTTGAACATTATTCCCATTGAAATTGGCCCACAGAGGGGAATAATACACACACTAAGTTAGGTATAGAAATTTATCTTAACCTAAATGAAAGTAGGAGGGGAAGATATTAAGAAAAGTGTAGTGCAAAAAGAATAGAAGGTGAATTAGGGAGGTGGTTGTCAGAAGAAAAACAGAATTTTGAGCAGATCCAGGGTAAAAATATAGAGCAATATAAGAAGGAAAATAGTTTGGAAGGAAATATAGAATTAATAATAATAACTGTGTATATGAACTCACCTATAAAATAGAATTGTATAGCAAAATAGATTAAAAACTACATTCCAATGATATGTTCTTTACAAAAAAAAACCACACACTTGAAACAAAGAGGCACATACAGAGTAAAAATAAAGGACTGAGACAGAATATATTCTGCTTCAGTTTAGCTTAAAAACAGGGTATTTATAATAATCTCCAACAAAGGAAAAAAAACAAAAATAGATCTAATTGAAGGAGATATTCAGGGAAACTACATTTTACTAAAAAGTAACAGACATGGGGCAGCTAGGTGGTGCAGTGGATAAAGCACTGGCCCTGGATTCAGGAGTACCTGAGTTCAAATCCAGCCTCAGACACTTTACATTTCCTCTCTGTGTGACCTTGGGCAAGTTACTTAACTCCCATTGTCCCACAAAACAAAACAAAAACAAAAGTAACAGACAATGAAGTAATGATATCAATAGTGACCATATACCAAATAGTATAGCATGCAAATTATTAAAGGAAAAGTTAAATGAGTTACAATAGAAAATAGACCTAAACTTTACTAATACGGAAATTTCATTTTCCCTTCTCCAAACTAGTTAAAACTAACCATAATATAAACAAGAAAGAAGTCAAAGCAATGAATAGAATTTTAGAAAAAAAATAATATGGTGGTCAATTGGAAAAAATGAATTGAAAGAGCAAGGAATATACCTTTTGCTTGGCTTTACATGGCATCTTCACAAAAATGAACATTTTAGGGCATAAAACTTCATAACTAAATGCAAAAAACAAGAAACATTAAATGCATCCTTTACAGACCTTAATACAATAAAATTACACTCAGTAAATGGCTATGGATTAAAATTTATTGGAAATTAAATTATATAATCCCAAATAATGAATGAGTCAAAGAATAAGTCATAAAAACTATCAATTTTATTAGAGAGAATGACAATAATGTGATAGTATAACAAAATTTGTGGAATACAGACAAAGCTTTATTTAGGGATAATTTTATATCTCTAAACATCTACATAAAAAGAAAAAAGAACTGATTTATGAATCAGGTATACAGTTAATAAACTATTAAAAGAATAAATTTAATATCCCCAATTAAAGACAAAAATTGAAAGTGAGAAAACTATTGGCATAATAAATAAAACTATGAACTGGTTCTATTTTTACAAGGAAAAAATAGATAAACCACTGTTTAATTTATTTAAGAAAAAGAAAGAAAACAATTACCAATATAAAAATGAAAAAAAAAAACAAAGGTAAAATTTAAGCCATTAATTATTAGGAGCTACTTTGCCCAATTATATTCCAACAGTCTAAATGAAAGAGATGAATACTTACAAAAAGATCCATCAACCTGATTAATAGAAGAATTACAATATTCGAACAATGCTATCTTAGAAAAATAATTTGAACAAGGCATCAATGAATTCCCTAAGAAAAAATTTCCAGGATCACATGGATTCACATGATAATACAATAACAACAAAAAATAAAGAACTATTTATTACAATACTATATAAACTATTTGAGGAAATAGGAAAAGGAGTCCCACCAAATTCCTTTTATAACATAAATATAATTCAGATGGATCTGTAGGATAGAGTGATGCAGGTGACCTTGCACATCCCTCCCTATATTTCTTAAATAAATTGAGAAGAACGTTAGTCTTCCCCCAATTAATAAATGACCAAAGGATATAACATTTTCAGAAGAAGGAACCAAAGATCTTTAATGTTATATGAAAAAGACTCTTAATACCTTTTGATTAGAGAAATGCAAGTTGAAACAAAAATCTGAATTATTCCATCATGCTATCAAATTGTGTAATATGACAGGAAAGGAAAATGATAAATTTCAGAGTAGATGTGTGAAAATTGGGACACTAATGCACTGTTGGTTGAGTTCATCAAACAATTCTGTAGGGGTATAAAACCATGTATATCTTTTTATCCAGCAATAATACTCCTAGATCTGTATCCCAAAGAGATCAAAGAAAAAGGACAATGACTTGTATGTACAAAAATACTTATAGCATCTCTTTTTGTGGTGGCAAAGATTTAGAAATTGAGGTGATACCATCATTTTGGTAGTGGCTGAACCTGTTGATGGGATACTCTTGTGTTATGAGAAATGAGAAGAGGAATGTTTTTAGAAAAAAACAGGAAACCCTTAGAGGAACTGATGCAAAGTGAAGGGAGCAGAGCCAGGAGAACATTCTACATGTTAACAATAATACCCTATGGTCATCTTCTGTGAATGACTTAGCTATCCTCAGCAACAAAATGAGCAAAGACAGTTATGAAGGACTTCATGATGGAAAATTATATCCACCTCCCAAGAAAGAACTGATGGTATATGAATACAGATTGAAGTACACTTTAAAAATTTTTTTTTTGTTTCTTTTGTCTGTCTTTTCCTTTGTAACATGACTAATATGGAAATATGTCCTGCATGACTTCACATTTATAATCTCTATCAAATTGCCTTCACAAAGGGGAGGGAAGCAAAAGGAGAGAGTGATAGAATTTTGAATTCAAAATGTTTTTTTTAAAGATTGTCAAAATTATTTTCTATATAATTTCGAAATATTTAATGAAATTAAAATAATGTAAATTAAAATATTTAATGTAATTAAAATTACATAGTTCTTGTCACTTATTTTGTATGTTTGATTGATTATCTTTTAAAAATGTTCTTGTATGTGGATTTATCTCTTCTTATAAATTTTTTTTTTGTGAGGCAATTGGGGTTAAGTGACTTGCCACAGAGCTAGTAAGTGTAAAGTGTCTGAGGTCGGATTTGAACTCAGTTCCTCCTGAATCCAGGGTCGGTGCTCTATCCACTGTGCAACCTAGCTGCCCCTCTTCTTATAAATTAACATAGTCTTGGAAGTTTATTTTACTTTCATCAGAACTTGTCTCTTCAATTCCATCTCTGCACCATTGCCACATGAAATACCTAGTTAATGGGTACCTAACAAATGATTAACGATTCATTTATTGATCGATTTAATTCTTTCAGCTCAGAAAAGAGTATAATACCTAATCATCTCTCAGTCATGGCATGCATTGTATTGTAACCCTTTTTCCTAGATGTATATTTTTTTGGTTCTCTCTTTCTTTCATGCCCTACCCCATGTTGGATTCTCTAGGAACTATTCTGAAGGCTGACAATGATTAATGTTACTAAATACCAACAATTTATTTAGATGCAATTGAAACTATTAGTTCTGATCCATGTCTCCTGATCTGCTTATTTCTTGTTTCTTTGATCGATTTTTATTTTTTTTTATGCCATTCCATCCCTCAATTTTAAATCCTCTTAACATCTCAGGTATGCCTTTCAATGATTCCAACCACTTCCCATTTTCATAATTTGAATTACAATTATAGAGCAGAAGACCATCTTTTTTGAAGCTGATCTGTTGAACTATCAAAATCCATTCTGCATACCCCTGTCCTGTCTTCCTCCCTCCCATTCTTCTGTAATGTGTGAAAAGCACAACTGACAGGCTGCATACAGCATGTAAAACTCCCAAGTGCTTCTTGAAAATAATTAAAATAAAATTGGGTAAGATTTAACAAAATAAATTACAATAAACATAGGTAACATTACATTTTAAAACTGTCACTATGTGACCCTAAAGTATTCTCCTTACATATGGATTGCATGTCTCCTTTGGATTAGAGTTTCATACAATGCTACCAGAGTACTCACTTTCTGCTGGGTATACCAAACTCATGATATTCCTTAGTCTCCCCTTTCCCCCAGTGTTCTCTCATAACTGTCCAATCACCTCTCCCAAGTCAAGGGAAGAAACTGAATGACACTATTCTACTTCCCTTTTCAAGCCATGACTAAGTATTGCCTGACATATCATTTCCCTTTTGATGGGGGTGAGGTGGGAAGAATCTGTCTTTCCCCTAGAACATCTTTAATTTTTAGATTATTTCCTTACACTCTTTTTCAAGTTGATTATTTTGAGAGAGATCCTTTCTGTATTCTTCTAGTACACTATTTTAACATTGTTTCACTACTTGTCCTTTTGCTTCTGCATTTTTGCATTTTTATTATTTTGCATTATTTTTCAGAGAATCTAATATTGTAGATAGCTGTTCTGTCTTATATTCTAAATTCTTTAGTCTGTGGACAATTTAGTCTTTTTTTTGGGGGGGGGAAGGGCAATGAAGGTTAAGGGACTTGCCCAGGGTCACACAGCTAGTAAATGTCAAGTGTCTGAGGCCGCATTTGAACTCAGGTCTTCCTGAAATCTGGGCCAGTGCTTTATCCATTGTGCCATCTAGCTGCCCTGACAATTTAGTCTTTAGTCAATTCTTTAAACTTACTGAATTGTTCCATAAACTCTTAAATCCCTTCTCTTATTTCTTTAATATTTCGAATCATTTCTTTCATCGTCATTCTGATCCATTATAGAGGTTTCAGATGATGACACAGGTTAGACAGGTAAAAGTAATTTAATAGTATCTTACAGATAGTAAATAGAAGAACTAGAAATTGGACCCAGATCCTTTAATTTAATGTCCACTGTATTCCAGTCAACATAGCTAGAGTTAGCTTTGTATCAGTTCTGGCTTTTGTTAGATCATGCAATCATTGTTGCCTAACCACTTCTGCTGCTTCCCTGTGCTTGAGCAAGTTTATAGGAAGCTTTTGAAGGTACTTACATAAGTTAAGTGTGTAATCACACTGGCTGAAACAAATGCAATTGAGAAATTTCCCATTGGAACTGTGTTTGAGAAGGTGGTTAGAGAGGATCTCCTCCCCTCTCTATCCCCACAGAATATATTGTTCTATCCTATGGAGTCAGAATAAGATAATTAGGCAGATTGAGCCTGATTGAAATTTTATGATTTAGTTTTTATGAAGCAAAAATGAATATTGAATGTCTGACTTTCCAGTACATCAGACTTGCAACTTCATAGCATCCTTGTATCATAGGCCCATAAGGAAGCAGATGAAAAGAATTTTCAGAAATCCTTAGACAGGATGAATTTTAGATGTTTGACATAGGCCAGAGTTCAGCAGCCAGACCTATAGAAGGATTTTAGTGGTTTCCTATCCCTCAAATTCTACACAATAGGAGTTAGGTAAAGTGAGGAATAGACTAAATGAGCTAGCCCCTCTTTGGGAATCAGAGATGAAGGCCTCGGCCCTTCTATGTTTCTTTCCTCTCCTTTTCTAGAAAGTCTTCTTCAAGAAAATACAACCTAGGGGCGGCTAGGTGGCGCAGTAGATAAAGCACCTACCCTGGATTCAGGAGTACCTAAGTTCAAATCCAGCCTCAGACACTAAACACTTAATAGCTGTGTGACCCTGGGCAAGTCACTTAACCCCCATTGCCCTGAGCAAAATTAAAAAAAAAAAAAGAAAAGAAAATACAACCTGGATTATTGGGGACTCTAATATAAATTCAATGGAAAAATATATTTTAAAAAGGAAAAGCTTCATAACACTCCCATATATGGTAATGGAATTATTTTAAACTAACATCTTATAATCAGGTAAATTAACTGGATGTCATTTATAAGAGATACCAAATAGGACCATTCCTGTGGGACACTATTTATAAAACTGTAAGACATTTTTTTCACCAAATGTGTCTCCTACAATTCTAGAAATGGTGTGCAAAAATAGAACACTGAATTATAACTCTGTTCCCTTGGTGATTAAGCCCCATTTCCTGCACACCTCTCTCCAGAATTATGGTTTCTTCATTTGGATGAGAGCACTTCTTTTTGCCATTGCTTATCCCTGTGATAATCCGGTTCGAAGTCCCTCTGGTTTCAGGCTTTATTTTCCACGTGGAAGTGGGCACGCAGAGATTTGCAGAAAGTAAATTCATCTATACTCCATAGATTTTATTCACTTTGTAGGAAGAAAAGATGTGGGTTATTTCATTTTCATTTTTGTGCCTCCTAAAAATACACTAACATCATGCATTTTCTATGATGTGGGAATACATCTAATGATTCCCTGACCTGCCCCTAATCGCCCCCCCCCCCCCCCCCCCCCCCCGCCAACTAAACATAGAGGCTTCAAGCCAGGCCTTTTATTACCCAATAGCTGATCCAATATTGGAGGAAAATTTTTTTTGTTGTTAATGCCATTCAGGCCCTTTAGCCTCTTGATGCCTGGTGCAAATGCTGCCCAGGTAAGTCATCATACAGAATGGTTACCATGGATGCATAGAGGCCTAATTGCAAAGAATCAGTGGACTCCATTAGGGATTAGCAAATCAGTTCAGACAGAAAATAACCCTTTCTCTTTGGCATCCTCCAGCCATTATAGATGCAGACTTGAATGAATTCTTTGCAGCATTCTAAAAGTACCAGCAAATGTCATATAATACATAAATTATGCATATCATTCTTCTATATGTCTACCAAAGAGACCCATCGCATTGTACAAACAGGAAAAAATCAATATAATTTTGTCCAATCCCTTGCCTCTAAATGGAACTGTGTTCAGAGTTTTGTTTAACTTTTTTTCTTCTAAAGTTTTATGCACGTTTACCTCCAGTTTGCATGCTGATAATGAGACCATGAACTCAATATAATAGGATCTAGTTCACCTTATTCTGTTCCAGAGCCATAGACAATTTAGCATGAGATTATGCATAGCTCTGTGCAATGTCTTCACTGTAGCTGGAAAAATAGCTCGAAATACACCCCCTGCTAATGGTCAGTCATTATCATCATTGTCATTCTTAAAGGACAACATTTAGCCTTTTTTTTTTTCAAAAACTACACATACAGAATTTCAACCACTTACCTTGCCTTTTTTTCAGCATTCAAAGCACTCAGAAAAATCTTTGTATAATACTGCACCTGGAAAATGAATGAAAAGGCTATTTGGTCAGATATCAAGGTTAAAATTACTGTGAATATGACTTTAACTAGTGTAAGAAAATTCAAAATTTTTATAAAACCTGAAACCAATATCTTTGTATTTTATTCTAGAAAATGTCTCATAAAGTAATGCAGTATATCTGCAGAAACAGCAACATTAGATCTAGAGTAGAGGTAACTGCCAATTATTGTACTTTTTAAAATTAAATTTTATTTAAAAAATATTTCTTTCTCCCTTTTTTTGGTTCTTTTCCAGCAACAAACATTTATTTTACTTTCCAGTTACATGTAAGGGTAGTTTTCAACATTCATTTTCATAAGATTTAGAGTTCCAAATTTTTCTTCCTCCCTCCCTCCCTTTCCTCCCCCCTCCACAAGATTACAACCATGTTATATACGTGCAATCTACAAGTGGTTTTTTTTTTTTTATATCAGTTCTTTCTATGGGGTGCATAGTAAGCTTCCTCATTAGTTCCTTGGGATTGTCTTGGATTATTGCACTGCTGAGAGTAGTTAAGTCGTTCAAAATTGTTCATTGAACAATACTGCTGTAACTACTCACAATGTCCTCCCTGCTCTTCTCACTTCACTATATATCAATAGTCTTTCCAGGTTTTTCAGGGACCATCCTGTTAGTCATTTCCTATAGCAAAAGACCATTCCACTGCAATCAAATAACAGCTTTTTCCATCATTCCTCAATTGATGGATATTCCCTTGATTCTCAATTTTTAGCCTCCACCAAGAGTTGCTATAAATATTTTTGTACAATTTTTCCCCCTTATCTCTTTTTGATGATTACTATTATTAACTATTTCCCTTCTATCCTATTTCATTTCCCATGATATTTATTCTATTATACATCTTCTTTCATCCTATCATTCTTCAAAAGGGATTTGCTTCTGTCTGTCCCCTCCCTCACTCTGCCCTTCCTTCTTTTGCCCCTCTCTCTTTATCCCCTTCCCCTCCTATTTTCCTGTAGGGTTAGAGAGATTACTCTACCCAATTGAGTGTGTACATTATTCCCTCCTTGAGCCTATTCTAATGAGATTGAGGTCTTTGAGCCAATTCTGATGAGTATTAGGCTCTTTTACTGCCCAGATTAAATAGATTACTCCACCCAGTTGGGTGTGTGTGTGTGTTAGTCCCTCCTTGAGGCAGCTCTGATGAGTTTAAGATCTTTGAGCCTTTTCTGATGAGTGTAAAATTCATTTACTGCCCTGCTCCTCTCCCATCTCTTTCCCTACTCCATAAGCCTTTTCCTGTTTCTTTCATGTAGAATTTCACTTCTGCCCTTCCCCCTCCCCCAGTGAATTCCCTTCACCACTCAATTTAACCCTAAAGATGTCATCACCTAGCTAAGTGACACAGTGGACAAAGCATCACCTCTGGACCCCGGGGGATCCTAGCCAAAACCTGGCTTCAGACACAAGACAGTAGCCCATTGTATGACCCAAGGTATGTTCCCCAGCTCCAATTTTTTATGGTTTTCTAGGGTCTTGTAATTGAACGTCTAATTTACCATTCAGTTCAGGTCTTTTCATCACAAATATCTGAAAGTCTTATTTTTCATTAAAGTCCCATTTTTTCTGCTAAAAGATAATGCTGAGTTTTGCTGGGTAGGTGATTCTTGGTTGTAATCCCATTTCCTTTGCCCTTTGGAATATCATCCCATGCCCTCTGGTCCTTTAAGGTAGAAGCTGCTAGATCTTGTGCTATCCTGACTGGGGCTCCACAGTACCTGAATTCTTTCTTTTTGGCAGTTTGCAATATTTTCTCCTTGACCTGAGAGCTCTGGAACTTGGTTATAATATTCCTAGGAGTTTTCCTTTTGGGATCTCTTTCAGGAGGTGATCAGTGGATTCTTTCAATTTCTATTTTAGCTTCTTCTTCTAGAATTTCAGGGCAATTTTCCCTGAGAATATCTTGGAAGATGGTGTCTAAGCTCTTTCCTTGATCATGGTTTTCAGGAAGACCAATAATTTTCAAATTATCTCTCCTGGACCTATTTTCCAGTCCGGCAGTTTTTCCCAGAAGATATTTCACATTGCCCTCTATTTTTTTAATTCATTTGGATTTGCTTTATTGTGTCTTGGTTTCTCATAAAGTCACTGGCTTCTATTTGTTCAATCCTAATTCTTAGGCAATTATTTTCATCAGAGAGCTTTTGTACTTCCTGTTCCATTTGGCCAATTTAGCTTTTCATGCTGTTGACTTTTTTCTCATGTTTTTCCTGCATCCCCCTCATTTCTCTCTCCATTTTTTCCTCTACCTCTCTAACTTTATCTTCAAAGTCCTTTTTGAGCACCTCTATGCCCTGAGACCAATTCATATTTTTCTTGGAAGCTTTAGATATATGGGCTCTGATGTTGACATCTTCCTCTGAGGTTGCACCTCGGTTTTCCTTGTCACTGAAGAAATTTTGTATGGTCCTTACCTTTCTCAGTGTGTTCATCTTGCCTTTCTTTTACTTGACTTTTAGCTCCTTAAAGTGGGGCAATGTTTCCAAGCTGCAGTATCCCAAGCTTAAGAAGTCCCTGGTGGAGGCAGCTAGGTGGCGCAGTGGATACAGCACTGGCCCTGGAGTCAGGAGTACCTGAGTTCAAATCTGGCCTCAGACACTTAATACTTATTAGCTGTGTGACCCTGGGCAAGTCACTTAACCCCAATTGCCTCACTAAAAAAAAAAAAAGTAGTCATAGGCGGTATGATTTTAGGAGGAACAGGGTCTTCACTTGCCTTGCCGGTTCCCTGGTCCATAGAAGACCCCAGACCAACTTGCTAATCAATCAGCTTTGTGTGTTGTGGTTATTAGCTCCGATGAGCCTGTGCCCCTCCCCCACCTGGGCCACTGCTACTGGAGCCTACTTCCTGGTTCTCAGCAGGCGTGTAAAATCCAAGTTCTGCCTTAGTACCAGCAAAGACCCCTGCAGTTGCCCCCCTGCCCAGGGCTCAGCCCACTCACCAGACTGTGAGCTTAGTTCAAAACAATGGTGCTTCATCTGATTTAGAGACTCTGGGGGTATGCTTCTCTGGTGATGCATTCCTGGGACTGGATCTGTGTCAGGGTGACTGTGGGGTTGGGCTCGACTCCTGTGTTAGCACAGCAGCTTCCTCCTTCTGACCTTCCAAGCTGTTCTTGGTTAGGAGATGATTTCAGCACATTCTACTGTGAGTTTTGCTGCTCCAGGCATTTTCCTATGGCGTTATTTGGATGTTTTTTGGAGTGATCATGTCATGAGTTTGGGAGCTCACTGCCTTTCCTCCACCATCTTGGCTCTTCCCTGGAAGTCCCCTGTTTCTCCCTTTTATTTCCCTCCCCCAACTTGCTACCTTAAGAAAGGAACAACCACCACCAAAACATGTTTATTCAAGCAAAAAAAAATTTTCCCCTTTGCTATATGTGAATCTGTGCTCTGAATTCATCACTCCTCTGTCAATAGGTGGACAACAGTTTTGGTCACTGTGTTTGTCAGAGTTGCCACGTTTTCATATACACACATAAACACACACATAAATATATAAATATATATATATGTATATGAATATATGTGTGTATATATATATATATATATACATATATTCATAATATAATTAATTTAGTTTATTCAGTCAATACCTGACATTTCATGTACTCTAATTACACACCCCTATTGAGAACAAGAGAAAAGTAAACCAATTATTCAAATGTATAATCAGACAAAAAATTCCTTTAAAAATTATTTCATTCTATATTGTGTATCTTTCACCTCTCTGTCAGGGCATTAGTATCATGTATTAGTACTCTGGATTCTTGCTTGGTCATTATGCTAGTAGGAGTTTAGAATAGTAATATTCTATCACATTTATAGACTATAACTTGCTCATTCTTTCCCTAATTTATAAGTATCCCCTCATATTATCATTCTTTGCTACTTTGAAAAAATGCTATAATATTTTATACATTGTTAGAATTTGTTTTGCTTTGGATTATGCCCTCACTGATTCTATCCTCCATCTGATTCTCCCTTATGTCTTCTGCCCTTTTTCTTCTAATTTCACTTTTGAGTAAAATGTCCTTCTGTATGCAACTGTGTGTAAGTATTCTTTTTTTTCCTTTTGAGCAATGTAGATGAAAATGATTTTCAAGTGCTAACTGCTTCCCCTACTTCCACCCTCTTTTTTTGTATAGATGCCTACTTGTATACCTTGATTATTTGAGATAATTTCCCCTAACCTTCTTTTGCATTCCCTTGCATCATTTCCCCATATTCTTTTTCCCTGTCTTTTCATTCTTTTCTGAGGATAATCAAGGCTCCCAGGCCTTGTATAATTGGATTCCCTCTATGAATCTTGATGATGGCAGTGCTCAGAGGGGAAGCATCTATTATCTCCTAATACTTTAATGTACAAATCAAATATTTATTAAATATCTACTATGGTCCAAGCACTGTGAAGTATATGAGATGGTCAGGGAGGACTAGTACCTCTGATGTTAGAATTGCTGAGTCCTTCTTAGGGCTCTTCATTCACCTTTGGTATCCACCTGCCACCTAACTCTCAGCTGTGGCTCCAAGAAAATGTACCATGCACAATGACCACACTAGTAAAACCATTTTGGCAAATAGGCTAAACCAGGTTGAAGGTAACTGACAGGCCTTGAACCTGTCAGTGAGTGTGGAGGTGGTGGTATTTACCCCAAGCATGGAAAAGCTTCCCCAATAATAAAAATGGATGTGAAAAGTGTATTCCAACAGGCCTCTTTTCCTTTCCAAAAGCCACCTAAATCTTCCTTTTAACAGCTACAATAATAAACAGTTTAACAATTTAATTAAAGGTCACAGACTCAACAACTGGGTCAGATAGTGTATACTGAATTCCACAGTTATGTTACTCAGCTCTCCTACGGTTAAAGTAAATTTTATCATTTTCTTAGGATCAAGAGGATTCATTTTATTTCATTATAGTTTGACTACTTTAAGTAAGTGTTGTTTTAAGTTATATTATTATAGTCATTGTTCTTTTGGTTTTACCTTATGCAATATGTACCAATTCATCTAAGTCCTCTAATTTTTTCACTGAATTAATCTTTTTATGTGGCAAAATATATTCATATGCCATAATTTCTTCAGCCATTTCCCAATTGATGGGAACTCATTGATAGGTCATTTAAATAAGGATTTTACAGTCTTGCAATTCTAATAGTATGTTGCTGACTTGGAGGGAAAGCTGAAGCAATTCTTGGTTGGAAACAATGGAACAAAAAAAAGGAGTAGGCAGCTTTCATAGGTTTTGTGTACAATGCAGAATTTATTCATTTGGGCCAAACTCACAAATATCAGGAAAAACTTAATGAAAATGATGTGAAAATTCAAAATGAAAAAGAGAACTCCACATGATTTATCAGAACAGCAGTTTGTTCATCTCTATGAAAGCATAATTGAATTCCATCAAAAGTAAATTGTAAGTAAAGCTTGGAGAGATGCAGTATTCTTTGCTCAGTATGAAGGTAGATGAAATTCAGTTTTACAATGATTCTAAAAATCCAAAGCACTCTTATGATGCCATGAAGGCAATTTATGGGCCAAAGACCTATGGAGCATTTCAACTACTCAGTGCTGATGGAGCCACATTGATTAGTGAAAAGGGCATGATCCTGGAGAGAGGGGTGGAATACTTTCATTGTTTTCTCAATAGATCATCATCAACAAATAATAAAAGCAATTACTGTGTATCTCAGTTTGAAGTTTTCAAAGAAGTCCATAGAGTTCACCAAATTGCTAAAAGGGATGCATGATCCAATCCATCAGTCAAATCAAATCAAATAAATGGTAAGAACTCAATATCCAGAAATTCACTAAGACACATATGGGTTGAAGGCAATCAGACAGAAGAACTCAGGAGTCTGATGACCTGGGTTCAATTACTACATCTGATGCATACAGCCTTTTTGATTATAACACTACCTCTGTTCTCAATTTCCTCTTTTTTAACATGAGTTTAGACTAGATGGACTCTGGGGTACTGTTTATCTTTAAATCTACTATCCTATGAGACCAAAGTTGTGATTTGATTATGTAGAGGAAATTCCTACCTTTGAATAAATCATAGATTCTTCTCATAATATTTGACCTATTTTCTTTGTAAGCTGTTATTTCCTACCTCATTTTCCCAGGTACATACATACATACTTTATCCATTTAACAGTACCCATTTTTCAGTTTAGCCTTCTTTTTGCACTTTAAAGAAGACAGATCAATCCAATCATTTTTTTCACTTGAGGCAAAGGATAATACAATGAACACATTGCTATTTGGAATTCTATTAGCTTGAACTTGTTATGAAATTAACTGGAAATTCCATATATTATCAAGAGTGAGGCAATTGATGTGAAGCATAATTATGACTCTAATTATGATTAAAAGATGTTCTGATAATGAAAAGTTGCACCTGTATTTAAGCAAAGCATTTGATAATATAATGCATGTTTTCCTGATGGGAAAGATAGAAGCATGTCAGCTGGATGATAAAACAGGATGTCTCAGAATTATTTGAATGACTAGTCCTAAGGAAAAGTAATCAATGGATAAATGTCAAGAAAAGGAATCCTAGAAATTAGAGCTATTCAAAAGGGAATGGATTGCCTTAGGAAGTGACTGGTTTCCCCAAACTACAGACATATTAATCATTAATCAATGATTTATTGATCTTGTTTTGCTATTTGTGACATTTTTATTTATACTCATGTTGACTCATTTAAACATACAGGAAGATAGCTGTAACACATATAAAAATCCTGTTAAGCAATTGGCATTAACTGAGGGATCATTACTTGAGTCACTCACCAAGTGTTTCTGAACTCGAAGAGATGCCTCCTTATCAAGGCCATTTAGGACTCTAAACCTTTTATCAAGCAATAGTTTCCCTCTGGCCCCTAGGAAAAACAAATTATCAGAAGGTCCCCGTAAGAAGAATCCACCAGAACTTCTGGGGCAGAGCCAAGATGACTGAGGAAAGGTAGTAACCTCTCAGAGCTTCCCACAAGATCACTCCAAAAAACCTCCAAATAATGTCATAAGATAATTCCTGGGGCTGCAGAAGCCACAAAAGGATGGGGTGAGATCATTGAAGAGCCAAAGATGGCTTACAAGGTCTTCAGGAAAGATCTGTTGTGTCATGATGGGAGTGGATCCCAGACCCAGGCCACATCAACACAGATCCAGCCCCAAGCAGCCTGCACCAGAGAAAGGGAACTGGGTATGTGATTTTTGGTTGTAATCCCAATTCCTTTGCCCTCCAGAACAGCCTATTCCATGCACTATGATTGTTTAATATAGAAGCTGCTAGATATTGTGTGATCCTGACTATGGCTCCAGAGTGCTTTAATTGTTTATTTCTGCCTGGTTGCAATATTTTCCCCTTGACCTGGGAGGTCTGGAATTTGGTTATAATATTCCTGGGAGTTTTCCTTTTGGGGTCTCTTTCTATCTTACATTCTGCTTCTAGAATATCAGGACAATTTTCCCTGAGAATCACTTGGAAGATGATGTCCGAGGTCATTTTTTGATCATGGCTTTAGGTAGTCTAATAATTATCAAGTTATCTGTCCTGGATCTATTTTCCAGGTCAGCAGTTTTTCCAAGGAAATATTTCACATTGCCCTCTATTTTTTTTTCATTAATTTGGATTGGCTTTATTGTGTCTTGATTTCTCATAGTCATTAGCTTCCATTTGTTCATACCTAATTCTCAAGCAATTATTTTCTTCAGAGATCGTTTCCATTTGGCTTTTCAGGCTGGTGACTTTTTTCATGACTTTCCTGCATCACTCACACTTCTCTTTCCATTTTTCCTCTACCTTTATTTATCTTTAAATTCCTTTTTTGAGTGCTTCCATGGCCTGATACCAATTCATATTTTTCTTGGAAGCTTTGGATGCAAGAGCTTTGACCTTGTTATCTTCTTGTGAGGGTATATTTTTATCTTCCTTGTCATCACAGAAACTTTCAATGGTCTGCATCCTTTTCTGTTTGTTAATTTTGCTAGCCTATATCTTGACTTTTAACTCCTTCTTAAAGTGGGGCTGTGCTTCCAGGACCCATTATCCCAAGCTTCACAGGGTCCCTGGTGGTACAGTTTAAGGAGACACACATTCTTCACTTGCCTGGCCTGTGCTCTCTCTGGTCTGTAAATGACACCTGGCCTACTTGCTCTTTAAGCAGAAAACAAAAAATTCTGTTTTGCTGTGGTTTCCGGCTTTGGGGAGCCTGTGCCTCTCTCCTACCTCAGCCACTGCCACTCAAGACTGTTTCCCAATTCCCAGCATGGGCAAAATAACTGAGTTCCACCTCAGCACCGGCAAACACCCCTGTAATCTGCCCCCTGCCAAATACTCAGCCCTCTCACCAGACCAGGAGCATAGTTCCAGAAGAAGCTGCCACTGCATCCAATTCAGAGACTCCAAGGGTCTGTTTTTCTGGCATGGCTTCTCTGGGGCTACATCTGCATGGCGTGGTCATGGGTCTGGGCTCCATTCCCAACATGGCACAACAGATCTTTTCCATCAACCTTCTAAGTGGTATTTTCCTGGAAAATGATCTCATGCCATCCTTTTGTGGGTTCTGCTGCTCCAGGAATTGTCTTATGGAATCATTTGGAGGTTTTTGGAGTGATCATGTGGGGACTTCTGAGAATTTACTGCCTTTCCTCAGCCATCTCGGTTCTGCCCACTACACAACTTATTTTAAAAAATCATAAGGTTGTTATAGCTTAAATATTAATGAAATTAGAATGAAGTTAAAACAGATATATTCTCCTATTACCATGAGGATAGATATTTGTATCCCTTTCTTTGTTCTCTCACCAGCTCTTCTCTGCTGAGGAAGTCCCTATGCACTCTTATGGCTTATAGATAAGAGGTAAGGAAAGTCACCCACTTAATCTACAAACATTTATTAAGTACTTACTGTGTTTCAGTAATTGGTTTGAGTGTTATAAAGCACTCCTCAGAGAAAAAAATGTGGGGAAAAAAGACGCTGACAATCATTTGATCAACATGTTTTGTCATAGCTCATGTTCTAGAGTGGGCTCTGGGCAACAGCAGATCATGGTATAGCATCATTTCCCCTAGTGCCCATTCAGCTTCATGTACTATGCCACAAGGGACATTTCCCTTGCTATAGAGTAGTGTCTAGAAGTCCCTACCCCCACTAAACATAAATTACATTCATCCTCCTTTAAGTATTCTTTGGGAGAGGGGATTTTGATGGAACATCAGGAAGTATAGTTATTATAGAAAGATTTTAAAATCTGCTCTGCCTGCCTTGTTTCCCCTCATCTCCCAAGGCCATGAAGTTTTAGAATGACAGATAAAATATGACAGATAAAATATCTCCCAGTTATATTATTGATTGTTTTTAAGCTAAAAAGGATGTTAAGAAAAATTTTTAAATTTGTTTTTGTTTTTATTATGGAATGTATTGGTATAGAGATATTAGTACTATGAAGTGGAAGCCAGAAACTAAAAAGTTAAATAAGACCACAATATGAGCTCTTTGAAGTGGGAATCACTGAAAAACTAATACTGTATAAATAATGTACTGTTTAATATATAGTGTCAAATTGAAGAATGAAAGTATTGGAAAAGCCAGTTGTGAGGCGGAGTGGAGGTGAACATGGGTGGTAATGACCATTTTACCCTTTTCTAGATTATCATTGTTACATCCCCTAACTCTCTGTTCCCTAAAGCTCTTTTCAGGATTTCTGAATTTTCCCCCTATACTCCCTTGATTGGGCACCTTATTGGCTCTCATGCATTTAATTTCCAATCCTGCATTACCAAATTCAACTGACGATCCTGTAATGATTGGAATGATGCCACCTACTGGAGACTTACTATAGGAAAGTTCCACCATGAGGAGAATGCCTCAGAGGGCAAGGCCATGTGGCTTTTCCTTGGCGTCAGGAAGTGACATTTGCTCATGGGTGCTGTCTATCAAGGCTACCAGCCAATCAACTTGAGGAGCCTCCTATTTTCTGGGAGGAGACAGGAAGGAGGAAAGAGGGCCTGTGTGGAGAGCTCTGTCTCCTTTTTTTGGGTTCCTGACTTGATGGTGGTGGTGGCAGCAGAGAACTTCACAGGAAATTTGAGGAAAGATAGGAATGCCAGGCAGTTGGAATTCTTTTCTCAATCTTTCTCTTTCTATTTTTCAATAAACCCTTAAAAACCTAAACTTGTTTTATCAATGATTTTAGTCACTTTCCCCCAAAACTGGGGTAACAGATTAGAATCCACATTTAGAATCTTAAATTACACAATACCATAGGTACCTCAAAGTCAACATCTTTAAACAGCAATCATTGTCTTTATAACAGAAACTTAGACTCAGTCTCTGGCTCCTCTTGCATTCCTCACTCTGATAGATAAAATTTTGCCTCACTTTTTCCAGGGCACAAACCTCTATGCCAAAGCCCTACAATTTTACAATTACAATTTTCTTACAATTTTCTCATACTTGCTACCCAGATTTCCAGTCCTACTTTTATGTTTTCTTTTCCAATTAAGATCTAAGCTGCTTAAAGGGAGGGACTGACTTTTTTGTATTTTTATCCTCAATATTTAGCACAATGTATGCCTCATAGTAAGTCTTTAATAAATAAATGTCTTCTCTACTCTCCTGTTTTCTCCTCTCTTTTCTTCTTGCCCCTCCTCTTCCCTTTCTTCCCTTCCCTTCCCCTACTTCTCTCTTTCTGCCTGTATCTCTGTCTCTTTCTCTTTCATTAATCTTTCTATCTGACTCAAAACATTTTTGCATTCAATAAATTCCCTATTTCTGTTGAGACTCCCATCATTCTTTCAGTCTCCCTGTTCCATGACCTCTGTGTAATACTCTATTCCTCATTCTCTTTCATTCCAATGGCCAATCAATTTCCATATCTTGTACCATCTACTTCTATGTCACCTCTCATATCTATCTCGTCATGACTCACCCAACCATCACTCTAGTTCAGGCTTCTACAACTTCTTTCCTAGGGTACTCTACATTTTGATAGATCTGTACTGATTCTTTGTCTACATGCTATATTTCCATAATAAAATATAAGGAAGAAGCTGCTTTTAAAAAGTCCCTATTCCACATGCCTTGTATAATGCTTGTCATACAGTAGGTTTGTTGAATTGAACTGACTTGAATTAATTTGATTATTCACCTTACAACCAGAATTTTTTAAGTACTACTCCCTAAATTCTCCTGAAACAAGCTTTGTATTGATAGTAAATGCTGTTATTTTTCCTTTGTTCTGAAGGAGCACCATGACATTAGGGTGATGTCATGACTTGTAGTGAATTAGATTTAAATGATGGAGGGCTGTGCAAAGTTACCAAGCTCACTCTCTCCTCCACTGCCATCTGGGTCCAGTGCAAGATATACATCATAATGATGGAACATGGCCCTGGATGTTTAAGGCAATTGGGGTTGAGTGACTGGATCAGGATCACACCGTTAGTAAGTATCTTAAGTTAGATTTGAACTCAGGGTAGATATAGGTAATGGTAAGTAGGTGTTTTCATTTATTGTTCAGTTATAAAATGCACAAACACACACACATCTCTGAATACAGGGATCCTAAATGAATACATATCGAAGGTATAATACTCAATGGGGAAATTATTTCAAAAATAAATATGATAATATAGCAATGTAACTTCTATGCATTCATAAAATAACACTAAAATTCATCTTCTATCAAGCATATGCAAAAGATTTATGTGGATTGGCTAATTCTTCTATATTCTACTAGAAAAATATCAAGAACAGGTTCTAAACACAATGTAGTTATGGTTTCACTACATTGCCTATCTTGTCCTAAGCCAGAAAAAGAAAAAAAAAAAGGTAGAAGCAGATGGGTGTCGACCATGCCTTGCCTTCAGAGAGAGAGACGGTAGTCTCTGATGGCTAGCTAAATGGACAATACTTCCAAAACAACAAGAAAAAAGAGTGGAAAACACCTTGAGCTTTCAACTTTCATAGAACTAAAACAAAGGAATGAAGAATGAATGTTGCACCTATTGTCTTCTCTTTCCTGATACGTTCATGTTCTGCATTTGAATTAAAATTTCTTTCCCCAGTCCCTGTTTTGTTTTTTGTACCTATTTTTCAGGTATTCATGGAGTCTAAAGGTTTATTAACCTTTTGTTTGTACTGCTTTAATCTACCACAGGATGCCAGATGTCTAGACATGGAAATTATGATAACAGGTTGATTTAAACTCTGCTTGTATAAGAGAATTTACAGAGAAACAAAGGATAAAATGTATAGATTTTACAAGTGGTAGATAATTTAACGTTGGGAACAGTAGCAGCATAAAAGACAGAGTGATGAGTGAAAAATAAAGTGAAGATGAAGGAGGAAAAGAAATGAATCTGAAGCCAAGAAATGGTCCTGACATTCATTTCTTTTTACTGGATTTGTCAGACAATAAGGTAGAGTTAGCCAAACTGTGGGGGCAGGGAGGTGAGATACCTTTAGAGGAATGGAGTGTATGAAGAAATGAGCAACATTATCTATTTTTTTCTAGCATAAATCCTGTATAAATTTATCCAATTTTCAATGAAAACAAAGGTCAATCAAATTTGCCACGAATAACACTAACATGACAAATTGGCTCCAATTAAGCATTGATTATTGACTACCACATACACAAATGAGATAGAATTTGAGTCTACATGTGTTTAATATTGACATAGGCATAATTTGTTCTTTTATCATCACCCCTCATGTGTTCATTACATAGATGTTATATTGTTACTTTCCTTGGTATCTTTGAACATAAAACATGTAAAATTTAATGAAAGCAGTTATTGCATGGAAATTTAAAGTGCCATAATAACTGATATACTTCTTAACATCATTCATTTTGGTGAATACACTAAAATAACCTGGATTCTCCTGAACTTGTACTTTAAAAATGGAAATAACTCAAGTACAGTTATAAATAGTCGTTTAAAATTTATCACAATTAGGATTTAATTTTCTCTTGAATTTTTATTGTTTCAGTTTTTCAAAGATAAATAATATCATTTTCAGATAAATACATATTAGGTTTGAAGAGAAAATTGAATAGAGTTGGTGTCATTAGTAAACCTACATACTCTAGATATAGCTTTAATAGCAGAAATAAAGAAATATTAAGTAAAAACAAAAAAAATCATAACAAAAATGTTTTATCATTGCAATTTATAAGCATGGTTATGGATAGAGAGAAGAGACTACTATCTTTGATTTATGAGAATGATTTAGCAGCACTTATCATGAAACCTAAAAAATTTAAATGATATCTAGAAAATATGCATATAGAATATGTTAACAAGAAATAATAACTTTTATATGGAATATTAAGTGCAAGAACAATATTTTCCCCCAAATAAATTTCTGTCATAAAAATAAATGAAGTTGCCTAAAACATAAAGTTCTAAAATAGTGAATAGTAGTAAATAGTAAATGATGAATGTTACTTTTGAAAGCTTTGTTGTTCTCTATTAATTCCCTTGATTCATGTATAGATGTTTCTCATAAAGAATTTATGTGGATAGAATACTAGATAGATCAATATCTATTTATTTTTTCTTAGTCATATTTTTCTGTATTAATAATGTCCTAGATTATTTTGTACACCTTTAGTGTTTTTTATCTTTTAGATACCTTCTATACTGGTTCTTCAGTACTCTAAGAATTATGTATTATCCAACACACATAAGCTCTAGATATATTTATTAGTAATTAATTAATTTGTTTAATTGTTCATTCATCTATCAATTTATTTGCTTATTTATTTTTATTTTTTAGATTTTATTCATTTATTTCATTTTTCCCAATTACATGTAAAGATATTTGAGTTCCACCTTTTTCTCCCACACTCCCTTCCCTCACTTATCCCAAGCCAGTAAGCAATTTGATATAAGTTAAACATTACAATCCTTTTAAACATATTTCCACATTAATCAGAACAAAAGGAAAGAAAAAAAGCAAGAAAAAACAAACAAGAACAATAACAAAAAAAGCAACAACAACAGTTAAGATAAGATAATTTGGTCTGCATTCAGATACCATAGTTCTTTTTCTGAATGTGGAGATCATTTTCCACCATAAGTCTATTGACATTGCTTTGGATCATTACATTGTTGGGAAGAGCTAACTCTATCATAGTTGATCATCACACAGTGTTGCTGTTACTGCATACAAAGTTCTCTTGGTTCTGCTCAACATCAATTCATGTAAGTCTTTCCAGGTTTATCTGACATTCACCTCCACATCTTTTCTTATAACACAATAGTATTCCATTACATTTATATACCACAACTTGTTCAGTCATTCCCCTATTGATGGGCATCCCCTCAATTTCCAATTTTTTGCTACCACAAAAAGAATAGTTATAAATATTTCGTAAATGTGGGTCCTTTTCCTTTTTACGTGATCTCTTTGGGATATAGACCTAGTAGTGGTATTGCTGAGTCAAAGGGTATGCACAGTTTTAAAGCCTTTTGGGTATGATTCCGAATTGCTCTCCAGAATGGTTGGATCAATTCACAGCTTCACCAACAGTAAATTAATGTTCTCCTTTTCCCACATCTTCTCCAACATTTATAATTCTCCTTTTTTTGTCATATTAGCCAATCTGATAGGTGTGAGGTAGTATATCAGAGTAGTTTTAATTTGCATTTCTCTAATCAGTAGTGATTGAGAATGTCTTTTCATATTGCTGTAGATAGTTTTAATTTCATTATCTGAAAACTACCTGTTCATATCCTTTCACCATTTCTCAACTGGGGAATAATTTGTATTCATTTTTAAAAAATTTTCCAGTTACACATTAGATATAAGGATAGTTTTCAACAATTGTTTTCACTGGATTTTTAGTTTCAAATTTTTCTTTTCTCTCCTCCCTTCCCTCCCTCCTCCCCAAGATGGAAAGCAGTCTGATATAGGTTGTATATGTACAGTCACATCAAACATATTTCTACATCTTGTGAAAGAAGAATCAGAGCACAAAGGAATAACCTCAAACAAGAAGAAAAAAAAAAACAGTCCAAAAGTAGAAACACTATGATTCAATCTGCATTCATAATTCACAGTTCTTTTTTCTGCATGTTGAGAACATTTTCTATCATGAGTTCTTTGAAGCTGTTTTGGATTGTTGTACTGCTGAGAAGGGCCAAGTCTATCCCCATTGTTCGTCACACAATGTTGCTGTTACTGTGTACAATATTCTCCTGGTTTTGCTCCTCTCAGTCAGCATTAGTTCATGTAAGTCCTTCAAGGTTTTTCTGAACTCCTCCTATTCATCGTTTCTTACAATACAATACAATACAATACATATATCCCATTACATTCATATACCACAATATTTGTATTCTCATATGTTTGATTCAGTTCTCCATATATTTTGGACATGAGGCCTTTATTTGAAACACTGCCTGTAAAAAAGGTTCTCTAGCTTTTTGCTTTCGTTCTAATCTTGTTTGTATTGTTTTTGTTTGTGTAAAAACTTTTTACTTTAATATAGCCAAAATCATCCCCTCTGCTTTTCATAATGTTCTCTATCTCATCATTGGTCATAATTTTTTCCCCACTCCATAGTTCAAACAAGTAAACTATTCCTTCCTTTTCTAATTTACCTATGGTATTACCCTTTATGTGTAGATCTTGTATCCATTTTGACTTTACTTTATTGTATGGTATAACATGTTTGTCTATGCCTAGTTTCTGCCATACTATTTTCCAGTTTTCACAGCTTTTTTTTTTTTTGGTCAAATAATGAGTTCATATCCTGGAGGCTAGATTCTTTGGGTTTATCAAACAGATTACTATATTCATTTACTGCTGTGTTTTATGTGCTTAACCTATTCCACTTATCCTTCTCTTTATTTCTTAGCCAGTAACAAATAGTTTTGATGATTGCAGCTTTATAATATAATTTTAGATCTGGTACAGCTAGGCTACCTTACTTTCCATTTTTTTCCCATTAATTCCCTTGATATTCTTGACCTTTGTTCTTCCATTTGAAAATTGTTATTGTTTTTTCTAGCTCTGTGACATACTTTTTTGGTAGTTTCATTGGCATGGCACTGAATGGGTAAATTAATTTGGGTAGAATTGTCATTTTTTTATATTAACATGGCCTCCCGGGGAGCAATTTATATTTTCCCATTTGTTTATATATGATTTCGTTTGTGTGAAAAGTGTTTTGTAATTGTGTTCATATATTTCTTGGGTTTGTCTTGGCAGATAGACTCCCAAGTATTTTATATTGTCTACAGTTATTTTAAATAGGATTTCTCTTTCTATCTCTTGCTGCTGGACATAATTGGTCATATATAGAAATGCTGATGTCTTATGTGGTTTTATTTTATATTTTATATCCTGCAACTTTGCTAAAATTACTAATTGTTTTAAGTAGTTTTTTAGTTGTTTCTTTAGGATTCTCTAAGTATACCATCATATCATCTGCAAAGAGTGATAGTTTTGTTTCTTCCTTGCCTATTCTAATTCCTTCAAATTCATTTTCTTCTCTTATTGCTAAGGCTAATATTTCTAGTACAATATTGAATAGTAGTGGTGATAATGGACATCCTCATTTCACCCTTGATCTTATTGGGAATTCCTCTAACTTTTCCCTATTGCATATAATGCTTGCAAATAGTTTAAGATAGATACTGTTTATCACCTTAGGGAAAGCTCCATTTATTCCTATGCTCTTTAGTGTTTTAAATAACAATGGGTTTTATATTTTGTCAAAGGCCATTTATCCATCTACTGAGATAATCATATGATTTTGGTTAGATTTTTTATTTACATGGCCAATTGTGTTGATAGTTTTTCTAATACTGAGCTAGCCCTGCATTTCTGGTATAAATCCAACCAGGTCACAGTGTATTCTCCTAGTGATAAATTTATGTAATCTGTTTGTTAGTATTCCATTTAGAATTTTTTCATCAATGTTCATTAAGGAGGTTGGTCTATAATTTTCTTTCTCTGTTTTTGTTCTTCCTGGTTTAGGTATCAGCAAAATATGTCTCTCATAGAAGGAATTTGGTAGGATTCCCTCTTTACCTACTTTTCCAAATAGTTTTGTAGTATTGGAACTAAGTGTTCTTTAAATGTTTGATAGAATTCACTTATAAACCCATCTGGCCCTGGAGATTTTTTCTTAGCGAGTTCATTGATGGCTTGTTGAATTCTTTTTCTGAAATGAGCTTATTAAAGGATTTTATTTCCTCTTCTGTTAATCTGGGCAGTTTGTATTTTTGTAAATATTCATCCATTTCATTTAGATTGTCAAAATTTATTGGCATACAAATGGGAAAAACACATTGCATTAATTTCCCCTTCATTGGTAGTGAATTTACCCTTTTCATTTGTGATGCTGGTAATTTGGTTTTCTTCTTTGCCCACCAACATCCTGTCCTCCCCTCCCTAATAGTAATTCTTTATTGCCTCATTTTTGTGGGATAATTTACGCTATTAAATTTCCTTGCTCCTTCTACTTCCATGCAATTTCTTTCTTAGCCCTTTATTTTGTTTTTTGGGGTTCTCATCTCATCAATGTCACCTTATAACCACACCCTCTTTTTAATATACTCCTTCTAATTACTCATAAAAAATTACGACATACAAATATGATCATACCATCAATGTCACCTTAAAACCACATCCTCTTTCTAAATATACTCTTTTCTAATTCTCATAATAAAATTGACTCACAAATATTATTTTGTCATATAGAAATATAAACAGTTTAACCTTATTTGATTTCTTACATTTTTTTCTTGTTTCTTTTCTTTTTTACTTTATGTCCCCCTTGAGTCTTGTATGTGGAGGATAAATTTTTATTAAGTTCTGGCCATTTAATCAGAAATTCTTAGAAGTCCTCTATTTTACTGAATGTCCATTTCCCCCCTGAAAGTTTATATTCAATTTTGTTGGGCAGTGATTCTTGGTTGTAAATATAACTCCTTTGCTTTTTGTATCGTATACAAAGCCCTCCATTTTTTTTAAATAGAAGCTGTCATATCCTGTGTAATTCTGTCACTACACAATATTTGAGTTGTTTATTTTTGGCTGCTTGCAGTGCTTTCAACTTTATCTGTGAGCTTTGAAATTTGACTATGATGTCCTAGGGAGTTTTCGTTTTTGAATCTCTGTCAGGTGTTGGTTGGTGGATACCTTAACTTTCTGTTTTGCCTTCTGGTTCTAATATATCAGGGCAGTTTTCTTTGATAATTTCTTGAAAGATATTGTCCAGGATGTTGTTGTGATTTTTTTTTGGTTTTGTTTTGATTTGTTTTTCTATCATGACTTTCAGGTAGTCATGATATTATATTATATATGATATTATGTATTATCTCAAATATCTACTTTCTAGTCAGTTGTTTTTCCAGTGAGAAATTTCACAATTTCTTCTATTTTTTTTAAACTTTTAAACTTTTGTTTTACTGTATTTTAGGGTCATTAGTTTCCATTTGTTCAATTCTAATTAAAAAATATTTAGAATTTCTCCCAATTTACATGTAAAAAATAAAAAATAAAATTTTCCACATTAATTTTTTAAAACTTTGTGTTCCAAATTTTCTTCCTCCCTTCCTCCTTAACCCTCACTATGGAAACAAGGAATTCAATAGAAGTCATTCATGTGCAGTTATGCAAAATATATTCACATTAGTTAGGTTGTCAAAGAAAATAGACAAAATAACTTTAGAAAGAGGAACTAACAAATAAAATTATACCTTAATCCGTATTCCGATAACATCAGTTCTTCCTCTGTTGATGGTTTGCATTTTTCATACCTCCTTCTGATATCATTCTGCTCATCATTTCTTTCACAGTTACTATTGGTAACTGTATTAACCTAGATCCTATTCCCTCCCCTTTGATATTTACTCTATTTTATGTCTTCTTTCACCCTGTCCCTCCTAGAAAGTGTTTTTTTTTTTTGCTGCCCTCTCCCCCAATATGTCCTCCCTTCCTTTGCCTCTCCCCCTCATCCCCTTCCCCTCCCAATATTTCATATTTCTCTCTACTTTTTTATTCATATGCATTTGCTTTATTGTGTCTTGGTTTCTCATGAAGTCACTAGCTTCCATTTGTTCAATCCTAATTCTTAGGCAATTATTTTCTTATGAGAGCTTTTGCATCTCCTTTTCCATTTGACTTTTCACACTGTTGACTTTTTTCTTGTGACTTTTTTCTCCTTGCTCTCATTTCTCTTTTCATTTTTTTCCTCTGTCTCTTTAAATCATCCTTCTATTTCTCTTGCTTTTTCTTCAAAGTCATTTTTGAATGCTTCCATGCCCTGAGACCAATTAATATTTTTCTTGGATGCTTTGGATGTTATAGCTTTGACTTTGTTATTATCTTCTTCTGAAGGTGTATCCTGGTCTACCTTTTCCCCAAAGAAGCTTTCTATGATCTGCTGCTTTCCCTGCCTACTCATCTTGACCTGGAAGTTTGGTGGTCCTGTGCCCCTCCCCCACTGGGCTGCTGCCACTCAGGTCAGCTTACTGGTTCAGAATAAGGGTGCTCCACCTTAAATCTAGTACAGACCACAGCTATTTCACCCCAGCCAACCACTGAACACCCATATTGTTCCTTGAGCCAAGTTTCAGAAGAAGCTGCTGGCACTGAGGATTCTGAGGCTCTGGAGGTGGGGTCTGTGCTGCGTGCTGAGCTCCTATCTCAGCCTGAATAGCCTAATTATGCCGTCTTTGGCTGGAAAATAGTCTCACTCTTTTCTTTTGTGGATTAGCTTGCTCCAGGAGCTGTCTTATAATATTTTTTCTTGTAGTGGGTGAATAGGTTTTTTCAGGATCTTGGGGAAATTTCAGCCTTTCCTCCAGCTTTCTGACTGGTATTGGGGAGTTGTTCTTCCCATTTGTCCTATCCTGGTTGTGGGAAGTCCTTCTCTAGGGGTGGTACTCTTCTGCTAAGTTCTTATAGTTTTCTGGTGGCTGGCCCTGGAGAAGGGATCTTGTTGTTGGTCTGCCCTAGGGGTGGTACTTTGCTGTTGGGTTGCTCTTGTTAGTGGGGCTTCATTGTTGGCAAGCCCTGGAGGAGTAATTTTGTTGCAAATATGCCCAAGAGTTGGAACCATGCTGCTGGATTTCTATGGTAATAGAGTACTTCTGCTAGCAAGCCCTGGGCTAGTAATTTTGTTACAGATCTGTGAAGCTTGGAGCCTCCTACTGCTGGTTTGCTGTGAAAAAAGAGTTTCTCTGATGGCAGGTCCCAGGGGTGAAGTCTTACTATTGGCCTCAAGTGGGGCTTTAGTACTGGTCAGTATTGGGGTTATGGCCTCCGTGGTGGTTTGTGCTGGGGGTGGGGTGATTGTGAGGGTCTCTGCTATTCTGCCCATACTATCCACTTGCCTAGGGGGCTGTTGGCTTGCAGGAGGACAGACACTCACTTGTGGAATGCCCCAGACTTAATGCCCTGTTACAGGTGTCCTGCTTTCAGCCTAACTGCTGATACTGCTGCTGCTGCTGCTGCTACACTTAGACCTCACTTCCATTCCATCCAGGTAAGACAGACCTTTCATGTTGGCCTTGTAAGCTGCTTCCCTGCTTCTGGAACAATTCAAAGGCAGTTTTCTATTTGTTTGGAGGGGAAATATGGGAGAGCTTCAGAAGGCTCCTTCTTCCCTTTGCCATCTTGGCACTTGAAGTAATTAATTGATTTTTATAAAAATAAATAAATTGACCACTCTGGGTCAGAACTTTCCATTGTCATCTTTTCTCCTAGCTTTATTTCTGAGTCTTCGGATTTTTCCAACTCTACCACAGGAAACTTTTCACTATGAGGAATCTCAGTTCTTTCTCCCTTCCTCCAACTGGTGAATCCTTCCCCAAAATCTCTATTGAGGAAGTGAATAGCCTTAGCATACTCCATTTGCTCTTCACAGTTAACTCCTCTTTGCTGACATCCCCATTTTCTTTCTATTTGCTTCATTTGTATTCCATTATCCTGGCAAATATCACATATTTAGTAAATACTCTACCTTTCTAGCTAGCAAACTAGGTAGTTATCATTTCTCTATATTCATACTTAGAAAATGCAACCTTTCAAAAATGGTAGAACCTGCCAGAATTTGCTTTCCATTGGCATAGCCTTCAAGTTTCTGAGGTCACTAGCTCACATGTTGAGGAATTAGACTACGACTTTGAATGTTAACATCTTCTGTTTGGATTACCAGTGAATAAAGACATTTCTGATTTATCAAACAGAGCAGGGCACATTTTACTATCATTTCTAACATCTTGTTTGAAATGAAATTTTATGCTGTATCTATTATGATGACAAAATATCCATCTGAATAAGTGGTTAAAAAAGAATTGTGTGTAGCAATAGCATTGACACATCTTGATCAATCATACCAAAAACCATATTTACTTATCACATACATAATACTATTCTGGTGATTTATGGCATAAACATGGTAAAACAGTAAAAATGCTTTATTAATAAAAATGTATCTGCAGATATCACATTATTTTATCATAGTTAAGATTTTTTTGCATTTTAAAAATTGTAGTAATTCTGAATTTAATTTTAATAAAACACCAAGTAAATATATTTTGTGTGTAGATTATTTCAATAAAAAGGCACTACAACAATGTTTATTTTTACAAAATGTGGGTGCAAGGATTGCTACATAGAGTTTTAAAACCATTATATTTTGGTACTTCACCTCAGTGTAGTAATATTTTAGATAAACCTTTGGGGGTCTTCCCCTTTTATGCCATTAAGAAGAAGTGGGGGACTCCTAAGGCTTAACAAGTTTAATTTAAAGAATTGGTGAGCTAGGCACCAAGATAATTCTTCAGTGTTTATCTGTTATGATTATTTTCTTTTTCTTTTTTTCTTTTTTGGTTTTTGGTAAGGCAATTAAAGTTAAGTGACTTACCCAGGGTCACAGAGCTAGTAAGTGTCAAATGTCTGAGGCTGGATTTGAGCTCAGGTCTTCCTGAATCCAGGGCAGGTGCTCTATCCACTGTGCCACCTAGCTGCCCCTAGGATTACTTTCTAATACAACTCTTCCTACTCCTTTATATTAAGCATCATGCTGATTTATCAGTATACGGTATGGAAAGCTGAACCTTCAATCTTTCATCTCTAAAGATATGGTCGAGCAATAGTTAGTGTATTTTCTTCTTATTATATTTTTTGTTGTTATTCACCTTGCATTTCTATTTTAAGTAAATGTCCTTTTCCAAGTTGTGATTCTGAGTGCTTCATTGGCAAAATAATATGGAACCAAACAGGTTTTAAATCCCTGAAAGTAGCATCTAAGGATGCTAAAATAAAGTAAAAACTCCAGATATCTATAGCACGGTCATCAATGCTTAGCATATGATATCCTCTGTGACCATTCTGAACCCTCTCACTGTTTCACATCTTTTTGCTCAATTACCTAGAAAGATGCAACCATTAAAATTTCAACAGGGCTATTGGTGATATAGCTAGCTAGCTTTAGGAGATGGAGCACATTAATTTGTGCTTAGAACTTTAGAGAATTGTGATTCCTCTAGGACAGTATAGAACCTACATTGTGAAAAAATGTAAATATTTAAGTGTATCTAAGATTTCCTCATACTTTTCTTCCTATCTATCTCCTATATCCTCTATGGTACCTTCTGTCACATCCAGGTAGCATGATGTCGACAGGTGTCTTTTAAGACTGAGTCCAGCTGGGAAAATATAACTGTACATAATGCTACTAGAGGAGATGAGTAAAGGATAAAAGGGGGAAGTTTTGTCAGGCTGTGAAATCAGATGCAGAGAAAAGCCAGGGAAGCAGAATTTGGGGTCAAGGTTCAAGACTGAACAATCAATGAGGATTTGTCTCTCCAATATAAACAGCAAAAGAATCTGCCAGCCTGAACACTCACATTCTGACACAAAATCCAGGGGTAGATCAGAGATCAAAAGTTTAGATGAGCTAAAGCCACCAAGAAAGCCAGAGCCTAAGCTTATCACCAGTGTCACTTTGCTATGTTGAAGGAAAGTTGAAAGAGATCATGCTTTTCTCCAGCATTTGTGTGTGCCAGCTATATTCCATTCTGTTTTCTAAACAGATAATATGCTGGGAGATGCTGAAAGATACTTATGCTGCTCCTTTGAACTTAGTAACCCTGTAGTTCCTGTGGCTACTAAGCAATTTCTGCTTCATGCTCAGCTAAAGCTTACTAAGGAATATCTGCTTTCCTATCTCTTTTTTTGCATTTTCCCAGTGCTACCATGAAAAATTACTTATTTGATCTTCCTCAAGATCTGCCTTCTGCTAAGTGTCAATGAGTATACATCAATCTATTTTCTACTCTTTTTTTATCAGATTATGTGTAGCATAAGTACAGGAAACATAATGTTTTAACATAGTTAAAATGAGTTTATCCTTAGACAATTCTTGGGAATGTATATTGACTGTCATTATATACCAGTGAAAGGGACGTATATAGAAATCAATATTTAGATATATAGATTTATAGAGAGATAGATAATATACCTATAGTTATCTCACCATATACAGTATGGTTGTCATATAGATACAGATTTATACAACTGTACAGAAATATAAAGAGAAACATATATACATCTATAAAAATGCATGTATTCATATTCAAACACAAACACATGTACATTCATCTTTATATTTGCATATGCATACATGTATACTTACATGCATGTGTATATTTATTCAGGGAGTCCTATAAGTTTATCAAATCACTTTATATTATAGACTGCCAAAAGATTCTTTTTGCATACCTATCATCATTTTGAAAATCCATTTAGATTACATCTCCCCTCATATGGTCATATCATGATTGCCCACATCAAAGTGGCTATATAGACACAATCAAGAGCAAAAACTGTAGTCAGAGAATGCCAGCTTAGGAAAGAACCTTAAGGATTATTCAGTCAAACTTCATTGTTTTAGATGTGAGGAAACTGAGACCAAGAGATGATAAGTGACTTGGTCAAGGTTATATAATAATAACTAATGGTAATATTTAGTGTTTTAAGATTTACAAAGCCAAGGGGCAGCTAGGTGGCACAGTGGATAGATCACTGGCCCTGGGTTCAGGAGGACCTGAGTTCAAATCTGGCCTCAGACACTTGACACTTACTAGCTGTGTGACCCTGGGCAAGTCACTTAACCCCCATTGCCCCACAAAAAAAAAATCAACAAAAAAACAAAACAAAGATTTACAAAGCCCTTTCCTTACACCAACCCTATGAGGTAGGATTCTATGATGTAAATGCTAATGGTTTCAAGGAGACCAGAAGATGGAATTTTCAGGCAACCACCCATCATGAATGTAGTAGAGGGAATTCCTCTTCAAAGACATATTAACTGCATAGCTTTTTAGATCCCTTCCAAGGCTGACATCATATGAATTTATAAACTTAAAACCTGATATCAGATAAAGTATGGAAGTTTGGACCTGAAGTGTGTTAATAATTTTGCCCACTGATCAATTTTGCTATATTTCTGCACAAATTGTTTTATTTTATCGTTATAGAAATTGACAAAAATATCTTAATCCCTGGATTTTAAATCATAGATTGGGATTTGAATGATGTTTCAGTCATCTGATTGACTTGGAACAAATCACTGAATTTCTTAAGGTCTCAGTTTCTCTGTCTATAAAAGTATGAGATTAGTATTGTTGAATATTCAAATATAGCTTTTGTATCTGCCTGTCTCCTAAAAACAGATGAGAGAAATAATGTTTAATCTCTCCTACAAATTAATAAACAGATAAGAGAAATTACATCTTATATCTCCTACAACAAACCAGATCAGAGAACATGATACCCATACCTGTCCTACCAAAACAGATCAGAGACAGACAGAAAAAAACATAATATCAATTTAATATTTTATTTTCCCAAGAAGAAAGTTAACAAAACATGATCATATGGAGACTTCCCTCCTAAGAGAGAAACTCAGAGGACTCCTCATTTCTGAGGGTATATAAGGTTTTAGTCCACTGATTACAGGGCATTGTCAGTTTTGATAGTATGATACAGAAATCAACCCAAAATCAAAAGGTAGTTCAACAATTTCAGTTATAACAAGTATGGAAGAAATACAGAAGTATCATGATAAGACTACAGGATTACAAAAAAGGGTTTGTCAAGGATGAGGATGGACAGATGTTATCATAAGATAGGGACTTACTTTCCTGAGGGGAAAAGAAATCACTAGGTAGGGTCTTTTATCTGCTAGCTATCTGGGCTCAGCCTGGAATTCAGTTGAAGGACATTTTGCTCCCATTAATTCTATCAATCCAGGGTTTCATAAAACTCCCCTTGGATAATAAGGTACCTCCATCAAATTTAGGTGATACATATATTCATATCAACAGCATAAATGATTTGCAAGTCCTTTTAAGGCTCTAAATCTGGCTCTAGGAAAAATGAGGAAGTAGTTAAACTATATGCGTCTTTCACCTCTTTTCTGTCACAGACAATACATTAATTAACACTAAGATGTTAATGAGGAAAGCCTAGGAAAAGCCACATTTTAAAAGAATACAATGGCGACCCTCTATTAAATTTTTCATGATCACCTTGTTTTACTATCCAGTTGAACCTGGATACTTGAAGACTGCTATTAATCACAGTCTCTGGCAGGCTCTACCAGATTAGAAGGGCTTTCAGTATAGGACTTTTGGGTAAAGACAAACCTTCATGAACCTCAGTTTCTTCCAAAGTTGGTGAGAGTTTAATGCATTTTTTCAGCCACAGTAATTGTAATAATATCCATTAATAAGATTTAAAACAGTTGCAGTATATCTTCCTGGAAAAGCCAGTGTGGCACAGTAGAAAATTCATTGGATTTGGAGGATGAGTACCTGGGTTTGTCAACTTTGTGACATCCAAGAAATCACTTAAACTCTCTGGCCCTTTGTTTTCTCATCTGTAAAATAAGGGGCATGAGTATATGGCCTTTTAAAATCCCTAGCTGCTCTAACCCCACAATTCTATGCTCATGCAGTCAAAAGGAAACATACTTGACATAATAAAGCTTCATGGAAAATGGGGAATATTTATTCAAAAGTAAAGAACATTAAAAATCCACAGGGAGAATTTAAAACAGTGATACCTAGGCTAGAAATATCATTTCCCAGGGCTCTCAAATCTAAGTTGAAGTGAATTATCTGTACCTACTCTAAGGCAAGTTCTAAGTACACACCCCACGTGCCATTCATAGTGTTTGGAAGTCATATAAACACATATTCATGCATACACATATATACATTGTTTGAATCAATGAAAGACAACAAATATTCTAGCTTTTCTAATGTTTTAATATGTTTTACTGGTTTTCTTTTTTTTTTTTTTTGTCTTTTTCCATTAAAAGTTGCTATATGGAATGGCTTTCTGAGGAGGGGTAGAATGGAAGAAATCCTAGTGATATAATATATAGAGATAAAGATATACACATCAGTAAATTTTAATTTTAAAAAAGAATGTCATTATACATAGTCAAGTGTAATGACTTTGAAATGATTGATAGGGAAACTATAATATTAATTATGGATGCAGTTTCCACTATTTAATTTTTGGCTTTTGAACTCATTGAATCATCAAAAATTTGTGATTCATGGAGATGCAAGTAGCCCTCCCTATTGTCTCATAAGGAAGAGAACATTAAAAAAAATAAAGACAGAAAAAGAAAAAAAAATGAAAGTACCTCTATTTATTGCCCTCCCTTGGTGTACTTGACTAAGCTTTTATGGAAAGCTTTTAAACAAATGTTCCACTTCATGAATATGATTAAAGTGACAGTAATCTCCTAAAGATGCAATGTACTGAGAAGAATGCCTTAATCGATAGAATAGAGAGTAATGAGAAATTTATGAAACCAAAAGAAAACTTCCAAGCTCCCTTTACTGTGGACACTAATTTTCCTATTGACTTGGAATGAAGCAGGAAATCTTCTAAATGAGTCTCTGTTCTCTACCAATTTCTAGCTTGGCAATTAAATTGGTAATGCAAAACCTGTATCCACATAGCACATGGTAAAAAGAGATGTTACTACCCAACATTTGCTGAACCCAAAGTGCATAACTCCATATGGTATAGAATAGACTGAGAGACCATTTAAAACTATGAACATTCATATATAGGGATGATTATGATAAAATGTTTGCGTGCATGATAGTCCACATATTTAGGCAAACAATTCTAGTAAAAAAAAATCAGTTTTGGAATCACAGTGGTACATGGTTTAAGTCTCAAATGTCAAGCTCTAACTAGCTGATTGACCCTGGGTAATTAATTTAACTTCTTTGAGTCTTAAATTGTTCAAAGATTGTTCTTTAGGAAAAGAATTTGCAAATGTTAAAACTCTATGTAGGGGCGGCTAGGTGGCACAGTGGATAAAGCACCAGCCCTGGATTCAGGAGTACCTGAGTTCAAATCCGTCCTCAGACACTTAACATTTACTAGCTGTGTGACCCTGGGCAAGTCACTTAACCCCAATTGCCTCACTTAAAAAAAAACAAAACAAAAAACCCAACTCTATGTAAATGTGAGTTAGTAGCTATAATAACACAGCAGCCACATGTCCAATTATATCACAAACTATACACATACATCTATCTATCTATCTATATATATATAGATATATACATACACACATACATGCATATATACATACACACACACATATATATTGTGAGATTAAAAATTGAATAAATGAGCATTAAACTCCCCTTTTTAACTTTTCATATATATATATATATCCCAGACCACTAAGCAAAAGAAGCCTCTGAGTTTTAATCAGTGGGGGATTAGTTTTTATTGCTTGGGAATTAATTAGACAACAAAAGGTGATACCAATTAGGGAAATAGGAAAGTAGAAATACAAATGAATAATCTTAGATCTAAGCTTAGTCTATTTTCCTTTATAAAACTCACCAAATCTCAAACTGCCTGCCAGGCCGAGAACCAGCATACCCAAAGCTGAACACCAGCCATGTGCACCGCCACGGCTATGTTTAAAAACCAGAGAGAGCGAAGTTCTGTTCCTCCCTCAGTTTTAAGATGGCGTACTGGAAGTTCATCGCCTCAAAAGCCACTTCAGTAGCATGCGCTTAACTCTCAAATGATTCAGCTAAAACCTCCGTTTTTTAACACATTCCCCTCTTTGTTTCATTTGAAAAAGAATGAGTTTGCTCAGTGAAACAGCCAAAAATAATATCCTATGATAACTAATAATATGTTAATATCAATATAGAAAAAGGGAGTAAGAATAGTTTTGTCCAGAGGGGCAGTCCCTCATGAACACGATGCTTTGACATTGGTCTTGCAGAGGGAGGGCCTCTGCAGAGACTACATGTTACAGATGGTATATAATAACAGAAGGAGATAACAAAAACCAACAAAACAAAACTGTTCATGTAAAGTCTCTGAGTTCTCTTGTCTTCTTGTAGTGGTAAGATGTTATCAGGAGGAAGCTGGATTCTGGTCTGGAAAATTGGGCTCTGCACTCTGGACTCTGATCTGGAAAACTGGATTTTGGACTCTGGTCTGGAAAGCTGGATTCTCTTCTTTAACCATTTGAATTGCTGGATTTTTACTAAACCTTAGCATAGCATTGTCAATGATCAAATTAATAAATTCCATTCCATTATACACACACACACACACACACACACACGCATGCGTGCGCATGTATCCTTTTTCAATAAGCTCCAATGGCTCCATGTTGCCCACTGGATTGGATATATTATTCTCTGTTATTTAAGGCCTTCAAAACTGAGCTTTTCATGCTTATTACATAGTATTCCCTTTCTCATACTATATAAACCATCCACCTACCCTTCATTTTGTTCTTCATGTGCAGCTTCCATTTTCTATCTCTGTGCCTTCCATAAGTGATCCCTATGCTTATAATGTCCTTCCTTCCTATGACTGCCTGGGAGAACTCCCACTTCCTTCAACTCAAGGGCCCCTTCTGATCTCTGCTGGAGTCCTCCTCCTAAATTACCCTCATGTGAACTTTTTATATTCTCTCTTTCTCTTTCCTTGTATATGTGTGTATGTTGTTTCTTCAGATAGAGTATAAGGTCCTTGGAGTTGGGGACTGTATCATTTTTTGTCTTTGTATCCTCAGGGCCTAGAACACTGCCTGACAAAGATCTCAACATTATAATTGTTGCTTGCTTGTTTGTTTTTTGTTTGTTTGTTTGTTTCTTGTTGTTGTTATTGTTGGTTTTTTGCTTGCTTGTTTGATAGGAGTAGAAGCTATAAAAATTTTGAGGTAAGAATATTTTACATATATGTTAAAGAAACTAATATTTAATTTTCCAATGTCTGCTATCAATTTCAGATAATGATCTCCTATAGATGGACAAAGCAACATCACAGCCAGAAGTAGTCTTCCTTTGAAATCCTATAACAATTTGCATCTCTTTTCTGCAATTAACCCGATTGTTTTATATAATTTGTTATTTGGAACCTACTAGCCCATAAACACCTTAAAGGTAGGATACAGGACTATATTTTGTCCATCTTTTTTTTTTTAGTGAAGCAGTTGGGGTTAAGTGTGAAGTGACTTGCCCAGGATCACACAGTTAGTATGTGTTAACTGTATGAGGTCAGATTTGAACTCAGGTACTCCTGACTCTAGGGCTGGTGTTCTATCCATTGTACCACCTAGCTGCCCCCTCTTATCCATCTTTGAATCCCACAATACTTAGCACAAAGACTTGCATATAGTACGTACACAGTAAACATTATTATACTGAATTGTATAAAAACAAATGTACTAAAATCCAATCAAACTATATGCTTTTGGGGCAGCTAGGTGGTGCAGTGGATAAAGCACTAGCCCTGGATTCAGGAGGACCTGAGTTCAAATCTAGCCTCAGAAACCTGACATTTACTAGCTGTGTGACTTGTGACAAGTCAGTTAACCCCTATTGCCCTGCAAAAAACAAAAACAACAACAACAACAACAACAACAAAGACCCCAAACTATATGCTGGTGGTTTAGCTTTAATTCATGGCTTCAGTGTCTACCTCTGTAATATTTTCAGTTCTCTGATGGAACTTTAAATTCACTTATATTATTCAAACACCAGATGTCATTCCACCATTTGGAATTTATATTTCTTTTACCCTGTCTTGAAATAAGTAAGATTATATGTCACATTAATATCAATTAGTGGTCTTATTGCATAGTACAATACATTATCATAATTACATCTAGATTTTTCTTATCAGCTTTCAAACTATGTATACATTTTATTTATAAAGTCTTTATATGGCCATTTGAAGGACTGTCAAACCCTATGTTAGTGAGTTTGACAGAAATTGATGCTGAAATTTGTGAAGAGATTATTAACAAGATGGTTTCTATGTACTTAGTAAGGGAGGAGCTAATCTCTAAAAGCTGGCATGACTTTATTATGATAAGATGTCAGGTGAATCTCATTTTCTTTATTTATTGCATTATTATTATTATTATTTGCAAAATTAACTAGACTAGTTGATTGGGGATTTCATAGACAAAGACAATATGAATTACAGCAAGGCAATTAACAAATCCTTATACCATCTTTGAAGAAAAAGAGGAGAAATGGACAAGATATAGGGTTCAATAGTTACATCATTGGTTGATTAATCAAATTTAAAGAATACTAATCAACTAGGTGATGGAATGGATAGAGCACTTGACCTGGAACTCAGGGAGATCTAAGTTCAATTCTTACTAGACAATTATTAGTTGTGTGAACCTAGGCAAGTTATTTAACATCTATTTGATTTATTTTCCTCACTGTAAAATAAGAATAATCACAGTACCTTTCTCCCATTCCCCTTCCTTCCTTCCTTCCTTCCTTCCTTCCTTCCTTCCTTCCTTCCTTCCTTCCTTCCTTCCTTCCTTCCTTCCTTCCTTCCTTCCTTCCTTCCTTCCTTCCTTCCTTCCTTCTCAGCTCTAATCTTCAATATAAAATGGGGGGGGGGAGAGGCTTCTAAGACGTAACTTTTAATGTTCCTTCCTGCTGTAAGCTTGTGATCATTTGATCCTGTATAGTGATGTCACTTGAGAGGAATTTACATCAGGACTCTTTTCTTGGCATTGATATGTTAAACATGTTTATCAGTAGCTTGGATAAAGAAATATAATGCATGCTTATCAAACTTCCAGAAAGCACAAAAGTGAGGGATAGCTCATGTATTGAAACAACAGAATAAAGATTCAAAAATATCCTTCAATAAAGAAATAACAGGACAGAGGCAACAAGTTTTAGTTTAATAAATTTAAATGTCAAGTCCTTCATTTGAATTAAAAAATGAATCAAATATCTAAATATAGAATCAGGGAGATATAAGTAGGCCACAGTTCATTTTGAAAATGCCTATGAAATTGCAACATGGCTAATATTGAAATATATTTTGCATGACTTAACATGTATGATTGATATATTGCTTGCCTTTTCAGTTCTTGAGGAGTGGCAGGAGAGAGAGAGAAAATTCGGAATTCAGATTTTTAAAATAATTGTTAAAAATCAAGAAGAAACCTTAAAAATGCCTATGAAATTTAAGCATTGGCAAAAATCAATGATCTCACCATGTGATATTGTAGCCTGTAAAATTAAAGTGACCTTTGACTGCATTAATAGTATTCAAGTGTGTTAAAGTATAGGGTTCAGATTGAGCAGGGTTATAAATTTCATTTAGTTTGTTCAATTCTGTCTATGCCCCATATTTGGGGAATCATGTTCTATTATCAGAACCATATCTTAGAAGCTGAATAGGTCTAGATGGAGATGACTAGTATTGCAAGAGGCCTATAAACCATCTCACAAAAAAGACTAATTAAAGGAGCTGGGGAGATTTATCCAATAAAGGTCAAAGGGGATGAAGTAGAGGGTACACTGACAGTCTCAAATAATAATGTCATGGATATTGCTAAATAGGGTAGACTTATTTTTCTTGACCCCAAAGGACAGAAATGCAACCTCAAAGTAGATATCATAGGAAGGCAAATTTGGGCTCAGTATACAAATGATGGCATCAGGAAGGTATGGAATGGAATGTCAATTCTTACATTTATTATCTGTGTGACCATTAGTCAGGCTGTGTGGGCATGACAGCTCCCTAGGACTTGTCTACTAAGTCATGGATGGATTATAATCTGTGTTGTTGGAGGGTTTTCCCATTCCAAGATTTTTTTTTTTTTTTTGTGATGACCAAGTCACAGACACTGCATATTCATGTTAAGGGGAAAACAATTTCTAACATAAAATTGGCCTGTCAAAAATAGGAAAAAAAAACTTCCTTGAAGATAGCAAGTCACTGGAAGTTACCTAATGGAAGCTAGATATTGCTTTTTGTAGACAGGACTCATGATTTAGGTAAAGACTAGAGTGAATGACTCCTGAAGTTCTTTCCAATTAAAAGTCTATGCTTTTATTATCCTATACAGCCAAACCTTCTCATGTGACCTGACAAAACTAGTTTACCTGTCCACATAACAAATTTTGTATCATATCAGCATGGATATAGAGGGGAAAGAGATTTTCAGGGTCATTTAGTCCAAGTTTCTTATTTTATAGATGAGGAAAATGAGGCCCCAAAATGTTAAGTGATTTGTCCACAGTCTCACAAAGAGAGTGTAAGACTTGAGTTCTAACTTGAGTTCTGTGATTATTTGCACTATACCTGCCATGCTGCCTACTATGACCTTTTAACTTCTGGTAACCACAGCAAAATTTTATGTAAATTATACCTTGGAACCATAATTTGCTCACTAGAAGCTGAAATTTCCTGAAGTGTTTATTCCAGGCCAGGAATACATGCCTCCAAGGACAAATAAGCTTGCAAAGAAGACAAAACTCTATTCCAGGTTAACTAGGTATTATTACATCAGTATTTCCTGAGATATTTGGCTTGTCAAAATTGATGATTTACTATGAGAACAATGACTGATGAGTTACATTAGGATAAAGAAACAATTGGATTAGTAAGAGCAGAAAAAATAACTTGAATCTTAAGGACATTGCTATAAGGGCTATGTTACATTTTAGGTGATGAGAACCATTGATATCAAGAAAATATTTGTGTCAAAAAGGAATTTTGTAGAACTCTTTCTTCACCTATTTTTCCAAATAATTTATACAATATTGGAATTAATTGTTTTTTAAATGTTTGGTAGAATTCAATTATAAACCCATCTGGCCTTTTCTTTTTTTTTCTTTTATTTAAGGATTTTATTTCCTCTTCAGTTAACCTGGGTAATTTATATTTTTGTAAATATTTATCAATTTCATTTAGATTGTCAAATTTATTGGCATATAGTTGGGCAAAATAGTTCCTAATCATTACTTTCATTTCCACTTCATTGGTGGTGAAATCACCACTTTCCTTTTTTTTTTTTTTTTTTTTAGTGAGGCAATTGGGGTTAAGTGACTTGCCCAGGGTCACACAGCTAGTAAGTGTTAAGTGTCTGAGGCCGGATTTGAACTCAGGTACTCCTGACTCCAGGGCCGGTGCTCTATCCACTGCGCCATCTAGCTGCCCCTAACCCTTTCCTTTTTGATACTGGTAATTTGCTGTTCAAATTTCTTTTTTTAATCAAATTAACCAAAGGTTTATCTATTTTATTAATTTTTTCATAAAAGCAGCTCTTAAATTTATTTATTAATTCTATAGTTTTCTTGCTTTCAATTTTAATAAGTTCTCCTTTGATTTTCAGGATTTCTAATTTAGTATTTAATTGGGGTTTTTAAATTTGTTCTTTTTCTAGCCTTATAAGTTGCATTGCCCAAATCATTGATATCCTCTTTCGCATTTTTATTCATGTAAGCCTTTAGAGATATAAAATTTCCCCCAAGCACTGTTTTGGCTGCATCCCATAGGTTTTGGTAAGTTGTCTCATTATTGTCATTCTCTTGGATGAAGTTATTGATTGTTTCTATGATTTGTTGTTTGACCCACTCATTCTTCAGGATGAGATTATTTAGTTTCCAATTAATTTTCAGTCTACCTTTTCATGGCTCTTTATTACATTTAATTTTTATTGCATCATGATATGAGGAGGATGCATTTACTATTTCTTCCTTTATACATTTCACTATGAGGTTTTTGTGCCCTAATAATGGTCAATTTTTGAATATGTGCCATGTACCACAGAGCAAAAGGTATATTCTTTTCTATCCCTGTTCAATTTTCTCCAGAAATCTATCATATTTAACTTTTCTAACATCCTATTCACCTCTTTAACTTTGTTCTTATTTATTTTGTGGATACATTTATCTAATTCTGAGAGGGGAAGATTCAGGTCCCCCACTAGTATAGTTTTGCTGTCTATTTCCTCTTGTAACTCATTTAACTTCTTTCTGTAAGACTTTGGATACTATACCACTTGGGGTTTTTTATGATTAGTATTGCTATTACTTCATTATCTATGGTACCTTTTAGCAAGATGTAGTTTCCTTCCTTATATCTTTTAGTTAGATCTATTTTTGCCTTTGCTTTGTCTGAAATGAGGATTGCCACCCCTGGTTTTTTACTTCAGCGGAAGCATAATATATTCTGCTCCAAACTTTTACCTTTATTCTGTGTGTATCTCTCTGCTTCAGATGTGTTTCTTGCAAACAGCATATTGTAGGATTTTGTTTTTTTAATCTACTCTGATATTTGCTTCCATTTTATGGCAGAGTTCATTCCATTCACATTCACAGTTATTATTAGTAACTGTCTTCTTACCCGTGCCTCCCCCAATCTACCCTCCCTCTTATCAGTCTCCCTCCCTTTTGTTTACCTTTTTCTCCCCTGCTTCTGCACTCCTTTCTGTCAGCCCCCCTTTTCCCTTACCCTTTTACTTCCCTAAAGAATAAGCTAAATTTCTTTATCCAAATGAATGTATATGTTATTCCCTCTTTCAACCAAATCTGATGAGAGTAAGGTTGAAATAATACTCACCCCTCCCTTCTTTCCCTCTAATGTAATAGGTTTTTCTGTATCTCTTCATATGATGTAATTGATCCCATTCCACCTCCACTTTCCTATTCTCTCCATAAACTCCTTTTTTCATCCCTTAGTTTTCTTTATATCATCAAATCAAAGACAATTTATATTTATACCCTCTGTGTATGTGCCTTCTGTCTGCCCAAATAGATATACAGTTCTCAAGAGCTATAAGTATTAACTTCCCATGTAGGAATGTAAACAATTTAACCTTATTGAATAACTTTTTTGTCCCATTTACCTTTTTAAAATTCTCTTGAGTCTTGTATGTTAAGATCTAGTTTTCTATTCAGTTCTTGTCTTTGCATCAGCAAATCTTGAAAGTCCCCTATTTCATTGAATGTCTATCTTTCCCCTGAAAGAGAATGTGCAGTTTTCCTGGGTAGTTCATTCTTGCTTGCAATCTAAGCTCCTTTGTCTTTCAGAATATCATGTTCCAAGTCTTGCAATCCTTTAATGTTGAAGCTGCCAAGTCCTGTGCAATCTTGATTGTGGCTCCATGATATTTAAATTGCTTCTTTTTGGCTGCTTGTAATATTTCCTCCTTCATCAGATAATACTGGAATTTGCTACAATGTTCCTTAGAGTTTTCCTTTTGGCCTCTCTTTTAGGAGGTGATCAGTGGATTCTTTCAATGACTATTTTATCCTCTGATTTTATAATATCAGGGCAGTTTTCCTTGATAATTTCCTGGAATATGGTATCTAGATTCTTTTTCTGCTCATGACTTTCAGGCAGTCCAATGATTCTCAAATTTTCTCTCCTGGATCTATTTTCCATGTCAGTTGTCTTTCCAATGAGGTATTTCACATTGCCTTCTATTTTTTCATTCTTTTAATTCTGTTTGACTGATTCTTGATGTCTCCTGGAGTCATTAGGTTCCATCTGTCCAATTCAAATTTTGTAAAACATTGTTTTCTTCATTAAGCTTTTGCACCTCCTTTTCCATTTAGTCAAATGAGTTTTTTAAGAAATGTGCTTCCTTTTCCAAGCTGTTGATTCTTTTTTCATATGTTTCTAGTGTTGCTTTCATTTCTCTCCCCATTTTTTCTTCTACATCTCTCAATTGATTTTTAAAATTCTTTTTGAGCTCTTCCAAGAAGGATTTTTTGGTCTTGAGACCAATTCATTTTCCCTCTTGAGTCTTCACATGTAGGTAATTTGAGAGTATTGTCCTCATCAGAGTTTCTCTTTTGCTCTTCCCTTTCTACACAGAAGCTCTCAATAGTAAGAGCCCTCTTCTGTTTTTTACTCATATTGCAACTTTTTTTTTTTTTTAAGTTGAGGTCTGTTCCTGGGGCAAAAGGATCACTGTTTCAAGCTTCTTGTGCTGGAGGATTGGGACTGTGTCACTGGCTTTCTACTCTGAGGCCTCTATGGCTTGTGGATTTATCACAGCCCTGGGCTTGCTCCCTATGCTTGCTCCAGGCTCTGGGCTGGCAAGGCTGGGTCTCACCTTTCCCATGGATTGCCCTCCAGCTAGTAGCCTGCCGTCTCAGCTGGTGCTGGTGAATCTCACAACTGGGCTACTGTGAAACCAGCTTGCTGAGCCAGGATCAAAGGGACCTCAGTTGCTCTGCTTTGGCCAAGAGCTTCCTATATACTTGCCCAGAACTCCTCTGTGCTGTGCTGCACTGTGACCTGTGCTGTGCTCCTCTTTTGCCCAAGTGAGACCGAACTTTCTGAAGTCTTCTAAATTATCTCAAGTTGGAAGATTGTGTCTCTCTGTCTTTTTGTAGGTCCGTAATTTCAGAATTTGTTTAGAGGCTTGATTTAATTTTGGTTTTGAGGGAAACTTGGGAGAGCTCAGGCAACATTCTGGCTTCTCTCTGCCATCTTGGCACCACTTCTTGAGAAACTCTGATGATGTGGGATGTATTTTGAATTTTAAAGAGAGCTAGAGAAAAAGAATGTGAGGAAACCAAGAGCCAATATTAAAATATTCTGTTGCTCAAGAATCATTCATTCATGAGAAAAATATTTATCTTTTTATTCAAATTAATAAATAGTGATTATTTAATTTACCAATGTTTCTTGTAAATAAACTGACATATTAATCACAATTACAAATGAAAATGTTGAATAGAGGCAGAGATTTTATGCAATGGAGAGAACACTGGGTTTGGAGTTAGGAATATGCGAGTTTAAATCTAGCCTTAGGTACTTATGAGCTTTGTTTGTATCTTGTTACCTTGCTCCTCTGTCATGCTCAGTTTCCTCAACTGTCAAATAGTAATAATAACAGTTACCTCCAAGGGTTGTTGTGAAGAAAAAAGTGATAATATTTGTAAAGCACTTTATACAGTGCCTAGAATGTGGTAGGCCCTTACTAAATATTTTTTCTTTTCTTCCTTTGATGAGAATAAATGTAAATGCTTATATGGGTACAAAAAGAATCAACTTTACAAGCATAAGATCAGGAAGTCATCCATAAAAGGAGTAATAATTTAAAAATTTAAGGCAAAAATATTAGTACTATATTGGGACATACTAACATGGTCATAGATTCCAGTATAAGGCGATGATATTCTCATTGTATCCTCTTCTCCTAAAGACTTTGTGTTTATCTATTTGAAACAGCATCAGAATAGCATTGGTAATACAAAAGGTGTTCAGAGGAATGGCCTGGCATTGAGAAAAGTAAAAAACCTAGAGTGCGTGTCATGTGAGAATAAGTTTAATTAACTGGTCATGTTTAGCCTAAAGTGGGTGAGACTCAGGGAAATGGAAATGATAGGTGTCTTAAAGTATTTGAAGGGCTGTCACATGGAGCAGGCACTACACTTGGTCCATTGGACACTGGAGCATATAACACTAATAGTAGAAATTTTAAAGAGGCAAATTTTGGCTCACTGTTAGTGAGAAATCAAACCGAAACATTCTCTAACAATTAGAACTGTTCCCAAATGAAAGGGAATCCCTAGAGCTGTGGGGGACTTCCCATTCTTGGAGGTTTTTATTGAGAGGCTGCAAGTCCAGTTGTTGTGTGTTATAGTCCTGGGATCTATTCTATGTATGGGTTGGATTAGATTGTTTCTTTTGTCCCTACCAAATTTTCTAATTGACTGATTCTATGGATGTTACTATGGGAATGCAGTTAAAGTGGGGAGAGTGTAGAATAAATTATGTTTGAAAAGTATTTCCTATATTCCAAGAAAAAAAAGTAACAACATATTTCTCTACTTCTAAGCTATTTATCATCAACAATATATTTCAACTTACTTGTGGCCATTTTACATATGTCTATTACCATTGGGAAGAACTACAGTTTTGACACCTTGGAGATGATGGTATTCGAGACACATAGCATGACCATAGGGATCTTAGTATATTAATTGTTTTGTATATTACAGGAAAAGGAAAATGCATAATTAAATTAATTATCTTGGTGATTTAAAATGTGTATAATTATCTGATCCTTTTTAAAAATTGAGTCTTTTGTATGTCAATTATTTTTGCTAATGTATTAAACTATAAGTTTCTATTTGCCTTTTTTGCGTGTTTGGTTGGATACACAACACAATTTGAACGTGTATGTTTTCTTGGGTTTTGTATTATGGGAGTTTGCCACTGTAAATTGCTTTTTTTCCGTGATAAACTGGAAGCACCCTATTTTATCACTTGCTTTTCCTGCTTTCTTTAAAAAATGTTATTGACTCAGCTTCCCTAGAAAGACAAGAAAAATTTCATGCCTTTATTGTTTCTGTTTTTCACTCAAAATGTGTGATGACATTTATAGAAATGAATTCACTTATGGTCATGTTGAATAGTTGAAAAAGCACTGAGTGTAGACTCAGAAAGCCTGTGGTTCAAATCCTTGCTTTGCTATAAACTTGGGCAAATAATGGCACCTATTTGACTCTCACTGTTCTTCATCTAAAAATGAGAGAACAAGATTATGATCTCTGAGATGTCTTCTAGCTCAAAATTCTACTTATCTATAAGTTTCTTTACTTCATCTAAATTTAACTCCAAACTTCATACTCATAGCTAATCTTTGGACAAGCTAAATATTTTACCATTTTTATCCTATTGCTTAGTCTTGTTGATTACTGGATGGATGTTTCATAGAGAATGACAGACATACCATTTGCTTTCTTTAAAAGTTTGTAGTCGGGGGGCGGAGCCAAGATGGCAGAGAGGAAGCAGCAAGCTGCCTGAGCTCTCCTTCTGTTCCCTCAAAAAGAACATTAAATCAAGCCTCTGGACGAATTCTGAAACTGCAGAACCTGCAAAGAGACAGAGAGACACAGTCCTCCAACCAGAGATAATTTAGAAGACTTCAGGAAAAGGTCGGTCTGACTCGGGCAAAAGGGAGGCCCAGCGCAGGGCAGCAACCCAGCGCCGAGGGGGTCGGGGCAAGTCAGCAGGAGCTGCGGGCCACAGCAGAACAACTGAGGCTCCCAGAACCTGGTTCAAAAATCTGGTGGCCAAGAAGGACAGTGGAAAAACCTACTTGCACCGGACGGGAGGACAACGAATGGCTGGATCAGACGCCGGGGTCTGGCGCCTGGCTGGCCGAGCACAATCAGACAGGAAGTGCAGGGCGGGGGATTTCCACACACCATAAAGGCCTCAGAGTAAAAGCCCGGTCACACAGCACCTATACCCCTGCACAAGAAGCCCAAAACAGGGACCCTGGTGCCCCCAGAGCAGACCTCAACTTAAAGAATAAATAAATAGGCTGCAATAATGAGTAAGAAGCAAAAAAGAGCCCTCTCCATTGAGAGCTTCTGTATCAATAGGGAAGAAGCCAACACAAACTCAGATGAGGACAATAGCCTCAAATTGGCTACATCTGAAGCCTCACAAGGGAAGGTGAATTGGTCGCAAGAACAAAAAGCCTTCCTGGAAGAGCTCAAAAAGGATTTTAAAAATCAATTGCAAGAGGTAGAAGAAAAAATGGGGAGAGAAATGAAAGCAAAACAAAAAAACTATGAAAAAAGAATCAGCAGCTTAGAAAAGGAAGCTGAAGAAAACAAAGCCTTAAAAAATTCATTTGGCCAAATGGAAAAAAAGCTGCATAATCTCACTGAAGAAAACAATACCTTAAAAAATTCATCTGGCCAAATGGAAAAAAAGGTGCATAATCTCACTGAAGAAAACAATACCTTAAAAAATTCACTTAGCCAAATGGAAAAAAAGGTGCATAATCTCACTGAAGAAAACAATGCCTTACAAATTAAAGTGGGACAGTTGGAAGATAAGGAATCCATGAGACACCAAGAATCAGTCAAGCAGAATAAAAAAAATGAAAAAATAGAAGAAAATGTGAAATACCTCATTGGAAAGACAACTGATCTGGAAAACAGATCGAGGAGAGACAATTTGAGAATCATTGGACTGCCTGAAAGCCATGACCAGAAAAAGAATCTAGACACCATATTCCAGGAAATTATTAAGGAGAACTGCCCTGATATCATAGAATCAGAGGATAAAATCATCATTGAAAGAATCCACCGATCACCTCTTGAAAGAGACCCCAAAAGGAAAACTCCAAGGAACATTGTAGCCAAATTACAGAATTATCAGGTGAAGGAGAAAATATTCCAAGCAGCCAGAAAGAAGCAATTTAAATATCATGGAGCCACCGTCAGGATTGCTCAGGACCTGGCAGCTTCAACATTAAAGGACTGCAAGGCTTGGAATATGATATTCTGGAAGGCAAAGGAGCTTGGATTGCAGCCGAGAATCTATTACCCAGCAAAAATGTGCATTTTCTTTCAGGGGAAAAGATGGACATTTAATGACATTGGGAACTTTCAATCTTTCCTGGTGGAAAGACCAGAACTGAATAGAAAATTTGATCTCAACATACAAGACTCAAGAGAAGTTTAAAAAGGTAAACAGAGGGGAAAAAAAAAGTTACCCTATTAGGTTAAACTGTTTATATCTCTACACAGGAAGATAATACTCATAACTCTTAAGAACTGTAAATGTATTTGGGCAGAGAGAAGGACTTTATATAGAGGGTATAAATATAAATTGTCTTTGATGTGATGATACAAAAGAATTAAGGGGATAAAAAGGGAGTCTATGGGGAGGAGAGGAAAGGGGAGGTGGAATTGGATGAATTATATCATATGAAGAGGTGGAAAAAAACCTATTACAATAGAGGGAAAGAAAGGAGGGGGGAACATGGTTTCAACCCTATTCTCATTAGATTTGACTCAAAGAGGGAATAACATATACGTTCATTGGGATAAAGAAACTTAACTCATTCATTAGGGAAACAAAAGGGGAAGGGAAAGGGGGGGACTGATAGAAGGGAGGACAAAAGCAAGGGAGAAAAGGGTAAAGAAAAGAGAGGGGGGTGATAAAAAGGGAGGGCAGATCGGGGGAGGCAGGGGTAAGAAGTAAAACGTCGGTGAGGAGGAATAGGGTGAAAGAAGAGGGGAAAAGTACAAAGGGGGTAAATAGAATGGAGGTGAATAGACAGTCAGTAATAGTAACGGTGAATGCGAATGGGATGAACTCTGCTATAAAACGGAAGCGAATTGCAGAGTGGATTAAAAACCAGAACCCTACAATATGCTGTTTACAAGAAACACATTTGAAGCAGAGAGATACACACAGAGTAAAGGTAAAAGGCTGGAGCAGAATATATTATGCCTTAGCTAAAGTAAAAAAGGCAGTGGTAGCAATCCTTATCTCAGACAAAGTGCAGGCAAAAATAGATCTCATTAAAAGAGATAAGGAAGGAAATTACATCTTACTTAAAGGTAATATAGATAATGAAGTAATATCAATATTAAATATGTATGCGCCAAGTGGTATAGCATCCAAGTTCTTAGAGGAGAAGTTAAATGAGTTACAAGAGGAATTAGACAGTAATACTATACTAGTGGGGGATCTGAATCTCCCCCTCTCAGAATTAGATAAATCTAGCCAAAAAATAAATAAGAAAGAAGTGAAAGAGGGGCAGCTAGGTGGCGCAGTGGATAGAGCACTGGCCCTGGAGTCAGGAGTACCTGAGTTCAGGTCCAGCCTCAGACACTTAACACTTACTAGCTGTGTGACCCTGGGCAAGTCACTTAACCCCAATTGCCTCACTAAAAAAACAAAAAAAAAAAAAAGAAAGAAGTGAAAGAGGTGAATAGATTACTAGAAAAGTTAGACATGATAGATGTCTGGAGAAAATTGAATGGGGATAGAAAGGAATATACTTTTTTCTCAGCAGTACATGGCACATTTTCAAAAATTGACCATGTATTAGGGCACAAAATCATCATAGTCAAATGTAGAAAGGCAGAAATAGTAAATGCATCCTTCTCAGATCATGATGCAATAAAAATTACATGTAAGAAAGAGCCAGGGAAAAGTAGAATGAAAATCAATTGGAAACTAAATAATTTCATTCTAAAGAATGAATGGGCCAAACAACAAATCATAGAAACAATCAATAACTTTATCCAAGAGAATGACAATAATGAGACAACATACCAAAATCTATGGGATGCAGCCAAAGCAGTGCTTAGGGGAAAATTTATAGCTCTAAATGCTTACATGAATAAAAAAGAGAAAGAGGAGATTAATGAATTGGGCATGCAACTTAAAAAGCTAGAAAAAGAACAAATTAGAAATCCCCAATTAGACACTAAATCAGAGAGCCTGAAAATCAAAGGAGAAATTAATAAGATTGAAAGCAAAAAAACTATAGAATTAATCAATAAAACTAAGAGCTGGTTTTATGAAAAAACCAATAAAATAGATAAAATATTGGTTAATTTGATTAAAAAAAAGGAAGAAGAAAACCAAATTACCAGTATCAAAAATGAAAAGGCTGATGTTACCACCAATGAAGTGGAAATTAAAGCAATAATTAGGAAATATTTTGCCCAACTGTATGCCAATAAATTTGACAATCAAAATGAAATGGATGAATATTTACAAAAATACAAACTGCCCAGGTTAACGGAAGAAGAAATAAAATCCTTACATAAACCCATATTAGAAAAAGAAATTGAACAAGCTATTAATGAACTCCCTAAGAAAAAATCCCCAGGGCCAGATGGGTTTACGGGTGAATTTTACCAAACATTTAAAGAGCAATTAATTCCAATATTATACAAATTATTTGGAAAAATAGGTGAAGAAGGAGTTCTACCAAATGCGTTTTATGACACAAATATGGTGGTGATACCAAAACCAGGCAAAGCAAAAACAGAGAAAAAAAAATTATAGACCAATATCCCTAATGAATATTGATGCTAAAATCTTAAATAAGATATTAGCAAGGAGATTACAGCAAGTGATCACCAGGATAATACACTATGACCAGGTGGGATTTATACCAGGAATGCAGGGCTGGTTCAACATTAGGAAAACTATTAACATAATCAACCACATCAATAAGAAAACCAACCAAAATCATATGTTTATCTCAATAGATGCAGAGAAAGCTTTTGACAAAGTACAGCACCCATTCCTAATAAAAACACTAGAGAGTTTAGGAATAGGGGGAGCTTTCCTTAGAATAATAAACAGTATCTACCTAAAGCCATCAGCAAGTATTATATGCAATGGAGATAAATTAGAGGCCTTCCCAATAAGATCAGGGGTGAAACAGGGATGTCCATTATCACCCCTATTATTTAATATTGTTCTAGAAATGTTAGCTTTAGCAATCAGAGAAGAGAAGGGAATTAAAGGAATTAGAATAGGCAAGGAGGAAACAAAACTATCACTCTTTGCAGATGATATGATGGTATACTTAAGGAATCCTCAAGAATCAAGTCAAAAATTACTTGAAACAATTAACAACTTTAGCAAAGTAGCAGGATATAATATAAATCCACATAAATCATCAGCATTTCTATACATGACCAACAAAGTCCAGCAGCAAGAGATAGAAAGAGAAATTCCATTTAAAGTAACAGTAGATAATATAAAATACTTGGGAGTCTACTTGCCAAGACAAACCCAGGAACTCTATGAACACAACTACCAAACACTCTTCACACAAATCAAATCAGATCTAAATAATTGGAAAGATATCAATTGCTCATGGATAGGCAGAGCTAATATAGTAAAAATGACAATACTGCCTAAATTAATTTACTTATTCAGTGCCATACCAATCAGACTACCTAAAAATTATTTTATACAGCTAGAAAAAATAATAACAAAATTCATCTGGAAAAACAAAAAATCAAGAATATCCAGGGAAATAATGAAAAAAAATCACAGGAAGGTGGGTTAGCGGTACCAAACCTGGAGCTTTACTATAAAGCGGCAGTCATCAAAACTATCTGGTACTGGCTAAAAAATAGAGTGGTAGATCAATGGAATAGGCTAGGCTCAGGAAATGCAGTAGTAAATGACACTAGTAATGTAGTGTTTGATAAACCCAAAGACTCCAGCTTCTGGAATAGGAACTCAGTATTTGACAAAAACTGCTGGGAAAACTGGAAGATAGTATGGCAGAAATTAGGCATAGACCAACATCTTACACCTTATACTAAAATAAGGTCAAAATGGATACATGATTTAGACATAAGAGGTGATACCATAGGTAAATTAGGAGAGAAAGGAATAGTGTACCTATCAGATCTTTGGAAAGGAGAACAGTTTTTGACCAAACATGAGATAGAGTATATTATAAAATGCAAAGTGGATGATTTTGATTATATTGAATTAAAAAATTTTTGTACAAACAGAAGCAATGCATCCAAAATTGGAAGGGAGGCAGAAAGCTGGGAAACAATTTTTGAGGCCAGTGCTTCTGATAAAGGCCTCATCTCTAAAATATATAGGGAATTAAATCAAATTTATAAGAATCCAAGTCATTTCCCAATGGAGAAATGGTCAAAGGATATTAACAGGCAGTTTTCTGATGAAGAAACCAAAGCTATCTATTCCCATATGAAAAAATGCTCTAAATCTCTAATGATTAGAGAGATGCAAATAAAAACAACTCTGAGGTACCACCTGACACCTATCAGATTGGCTAAAATGACAAAAAAGGAAGATAATAAATGTTGGAGAGGCTGTGGGAAAATTGGAACACTAATTCATTGTTGGTGGAGCTGTGAGCTGATCCAACCATTCTGGAGAGCAATTTGGAATTATGCCCAAAGGGCGATAAAGCTGTGCATACCCTTTGACCCAGCAATCCCACTTTTAGGTCTTTTGCCCAAAGAAATCATGGAAGGGGGAAAGGGAACCATGTGTACAAAAATATTTATAGCTGCTCTTTACGTGGTAGCAAGGAATTGGAAGTTGAGGGGGTGCCCATCAATTGGGGAATGGCTGGACAAGTTGTGGTATATGAATACAATGGAATACTATTGTGCTGTAAGAAATGATGAGCAGGAAGAGTTCAGAGAAACCTGGAGGGTCTTACGTGAGCTGATGATGAGTGAGATGAGCAGAACCAGAAGAACATTGTACACAGTATCATCAACATTGAGTGTTGACCTACTGTGATGGACTATATTCTTCTCACCAATGCAATGGTACAGAAGAGTTCCAGGGAACTCATGATAGAAGAGGATCTCCAAATCCAAGAAAAAAAAAAAGAAAGAAAGAACTGTGGAGTATAGATGCTGATTGAACCATATTATTTCTTTTGTTTTGGGTGCTGTTGTTTTTTTTTTCTATTTTGAGGTTTTGCCTCACTGCTCTGATTCTTTCTCTTGTAACAGGATTAATGCAGAAATAGGATTAATGTTATTATGTATATATATATGTGTGTGTGTGTGTGTATATATATATATCTATATGTGTATGTATAGAGATATATAGATATAACCTATATCAGATTACCTGCTGTCTAGGGGAGGGGGGAGGGAGGGGAGGGAGGGAGAAAAATCTGAAATTGTAAAGCATGTATAAACAAAAGTTGAGAACTATCTTTACATGTAATGGAAAAAATAAAATACCTCATACATTAAAAAAAAAAGTAAAAATAAAAAAAAATACTTTGTAGTCTAAAGTGTTGCCCTTGAAATTACTCCATCCATATATGCTTCCTTAAAATGTCACTTGTCATACTAATAGATTTGCCTAGGAATGCAAAATCTGATATGAATTATTAGATTTTAAAATGGGTACTAATTTTTTCAACTAAAAACAATATGGCTTATTCTTTACCAGTTTCCAACATAACATTCTAAGGATGATTTTTAAATTACTGCTTCTACAAGTGGCTGTATGTTACAATATGTCCCTCCCTATGTCAGTCATATTCTTCTTTCTTCAACTTAAACAAAACAATTCATATTATTCTACCATAATATTATCCTTAATTCTCTTCTGAGATTCAGTCCTGCATCATCAAATCTCTGTTGATCATCACAACTTGGTTATCTCAAACATAGCTAAAACCCAACATCTCAAAAATAATACTTATCTTCTAAAGTAAACCCACTACATTTTCAGACTTTGCTATTTCTATTAAGGACACCACCCCTTGTAAATAGCAATTTCCGTACCTAAAGCAAACAATGCAAAAACTGCTTGGGGTAAGCAGGGGATATATGAGAGGGAGCAAAGATAGAGTAGGTACTTAACCAGGGTACTTACACTATGGATTAAAAAAAAGTATGTGCAATCTTCCGAATTTAACGAATTATTTTTGCAAACTTGGAGTTAGGGCATTTTATTTCTATGCTGCTGAAGTACTGTCAGTACCCAGTAAATTTTGGCACCCTAGTGCAAAAGCTAGGTTGCCCTATCCTATTTATGGCTCAGCCAAACATATTGCTGGCTCAATTATCTCAGGAAAAAAGTATATATGAAAAAGGCTTCCATGTTACCATTTTTAGCAAAATGCATGTATCCCTATTATTACCTAATATTTGCAAGACATTATAATATTTAATAAATAAAAAGACAATTGGTAACAACATATTATTCATACTAAAGATGCAGTCATAAGGACTGAGCACTCACACTAAATCTGGGTGATAGCAAGAATACTAAATTTTCAGTTAGAACACTTAGATTCATATCCTATTACTTAGTCAAGTCACTTGTCTTTTCAGAGCCTCAATTTATTCATCCATAAAGAGAAGTTGGCTTAGATTTTCTTTAAGATGACCTAACTCTAAAAATCTATGATCTTCAAGGTCAGCTCTGTACACAGGCAGAGTAAGTATACCTAGCTTCACTTAAGGATTATTGCCTAAAAGCACTTTCCAAAAATATTTTAATAAAATAAATATTTCCCCTGATTTAGGGTACATATCACTCTATTACTGATGTTTTCTTCCAAATACAAATATGTTGGGAAGTGCAACAGGTTAATCAATTAACATCTTAATGTCAAATGGACTAAATATGTAGTGTTTGTAATAGTAGATATATCGAAGCTATTATTATTACCAAATCATTTATGTTATATTATAGTAAAATATTACTATTCATTTATATGTTATTTTAAAAACCAGCTCATCAAAATATTTTACCTCAATTCTATATTTTGTGCAAGTGTTATTATGATTTTTTTTGGAAGACGAGGTAACTAGGAGTCAGAAACAAGAAAATGGTATTCTATGGTCATATAGCTAGAAAATGGAAAAGCTGGGATTTGAAACTTGGTCTTCTGATTGTAAAAGCTGTCATCTGTCTTCTATATGAGCATATGTCTTGATTGTCAAAATGGAACTATAACCATATAACCAAAGAGCTAAGAGGTATTTTAGAAGACATCCAGCTAAGCTCCTATATTTTGAATATTAAGAAACAAAGGCCTAACAAGTTGAAGGAAGAAAGACAGTAAACATTTCTTAATCAACTACTTTGTGGCAGGCCCTGTACTAAGAGCTTCACAAGTATTATCTCAGTTGATCCTCATAACAATCCTGGGAGGGAGGTGCTATTATTATACCCATTTTATAGTTGAGGAAACTGAGACAAACAAAAGTTGTAACTTACCCATAGTCACACAGGTTGTAGACATCTGAGGACAGATTCGAACTCATGTCTTTCTGACTCTAGGCACAATCTTTTTTATTTTTTATTTCTCCCACTATGTCAACAAGCTTCCCCTAAATATGCATTATTAGTTACTGGCATAGTTAAGAATGGAAATCAGGTTTCTAAATTCTAAAAAATGATTTCATTCTGACCGTGCTGATGGTGCCTAACTTCCTTTCCTCTCACTTTCTTTTTAACCCTCTGTAGTCAAGCTTCTGACTTCAGTATTCTACTGGAATTATTCTCTCTTCCAAATCTGATAGTCTTTTCTCAATCCCGATCTTTCTGTTTCTTTCTGCAGTTTCTGACAGTTATTTACCCACTTTTTGATAGGTTTTCTCTTCTGTCTTGGTTTTCATGACACTATACTTCTAATTCTCTTTCTATCTATCTGACATACCCCTCCATCTTCTTATACTACAATGGCCTTGGAAGTTTCTTCACCTCATACATAGGCGATTGGAATTCCTAATCCATAAGTAACACTCTTGATTTTATATTAAAATGTTTCCTTTCCTATACCTCCTATTCTCTGACTCTCATTGAAACCTAAATTCCTTCCGAACTTTATTTCCAAATCACAAACTTCCTATTAGAAATGTAAAATTAGATTTCTTATAAGTGCCTCAAGCTCAATGTATTCAAAACTAAACCCAATATTTTTTTCTAATAAAGGTACCTGAAGTCTAACTTCTCTACTTCTGTGTACTGTTATCTGTGTACAATTTCTGTGTATTTTTAGCCTTCAAGTCATGCAAGTCCACAATCTTAGTGCTGTCCTCGACTCCTCACTTTCATTTATATTTAAATGCAAGAGATCTCTACCCTTAGACTGAATTTGTAGAAATACTGATAATATATTTTAATTCATTCCTCACTGGTCAACAAACCCTGACTCCATCACACAGTATTACATCAATAGTTATGAATGCCTGGCTGTAATTATTTAAACCATATTCTCTGTCCCCCATTGCCCTTTTCTTTTTTCCTATCTGATTAAACTCAAAACCACAATGTGCAATTCTAAATCAGTACCACTTTCCACTGTGTTCACTGGAATACTTGATTCATATGCAATATACTTCACTCCATCTTAAAAGTTTTCATTTCTAGATTCCTCCATCTTTCTATACTCAATAAAACATGGCTTCCTCCAGATGACATAGCATACCTGACTATACTCTAAGCACTGGTTGCATCTTCATTCAAATCTCCTGATTTTGTGGGAGAGTAAGAAGATTGATTGCTTCTCATTGACATTTCATACTGTCCTCTTACCACCTTCATTTAATAACCTTTCCTCATTTACTGTGTATTAAATCCATATATATCACCCAATCAAAATTTGATATCTGTTGTCTATCAAACTCATTATAATCTCCTTTTTTCCTCAGTGAGTTCAGTGCAAGGATCATAGTCTTTCTCTCCCTCCAAACACCTGCTCTCATACTAGGTAGTTTCAAAATATATATTAATATCACCTCAAATATTTTTTTACTTCCCTGTACTTCAGTTCCTTCATTTCCCATGATTTACTTCTCTACTCCACTTCAGGTATACACAGAATTGGTAATATCCTTTATCTTTCCATTGACTACAAATGGTCTTTTGTTTCGTTAACAAACATTTTATTTATAGTTTTGGGTCCCAATTTTATCCTTCTTTCCGTCCGTCTCCTCTTCCCTCCCTGAGGCAGTAAACAGTCAGATATGGGTTATACATATATGATCATGTTAAACATTACCATATTTGTCATTTTGTCCAAGAAAAATTGATTCATACATGTCTTTCCAGGTCTTTCTGAAGTCATCCTGTTTATCATTTCTTATAGCACAATAATATTCCATCACCATCATATACCATAGTTTGTTTAGCCATTCCCCAATTGATGGCCATCCCTTTGATTTCCAATCCTTACCACTACAAAAAGAGCTGCTATAAATATTTTTGTACAGATAGGTCCTTTTCTCTGTTTGGGGATGTCTTTGGAATATAAACCTAGCAGTGGTATTGCTGGACCAAAGGGTATGCACAGTTCTATAGAACTTTGGATATAGTTCCAAATTGCTCCCCATAATGGTTGGATATTTTACAACTCCACAAATAGTGGATTGGCATCCCACTATTTCCTATATCCCCTCCAACATGCAATATTTTCTGTTTTTGTTATATTTGCCACTCTGATAGGTGTGAGATGATACCTCAGAGTTGTTTTAATTTGTATTTCTCAGATTAATAGTGATCTAGAGCATTTTTCATATGATTATAAATAGCTTTGATGTCTTTGCTGAAAACTGCCTGGACATATCCTTTGACCATTTATCAATTGGGGAATGACTTGTATTTTTATAAATTTTGCTAAATTCTCTATATATTTGAGAAATGAGGTCTTAGTCAGGGACATTTGTGGGTTTTTTTTTTTTTTTTTAGTGAGGCAATTGGGGTTAAGTGACTTGCCCAGGGTCACACAGCTAGTAAGTGTTAAGTGTCGGAAGCCGGATTTGAACTCAGGTACTCCTGACTCCAGGGCCGGTGCTCTATCCACTGTGCCACCTAGCTGCCCCAGGGACATTTGTTTCAAAAACTCTTTCCCAGTTTTCTGCTTCCCTTGTAATCTTGGTTATATGAGTTTTATTTGTGTAAAAGCTTTTAAATTTTATATAATCAAAATGATTAATTTTACATTTTGTTTTACTCTCTATATCTTCTTTGGTCCTAAATTCTTCCTCTGCCCATGAATCTGACAGATAAACGATTCCCACTCTCTTAATTTGCTTATGGTATCATCCATTATGTGTAAATCATGTACCCATTTTCACCTTATTTTAGTATACAGTGTGAGGTGTTAATCTATATCTAATTTCTGCCATACTGTTTTCAAGTTTTCCCAGAAGTTTTTGTCAAATAATGAGTTTTTTGTTTCCAAGTCTTGGATCTTTGGGTTTATCATATACTAGATTACTTTAGTCATTTACTATAGTGTAATTTCTATCTATTCTTTTCCATAGATCTACCTCTATATTTCTTAGTCGATACCAGACTGTTTTCATGATTGCCACTTTAAAATATAGTTTGAGATGTGGTACTATTAGACAACCTTCTTTCATATTTGTTTTTCATTGATTCCCATGATATCCTTGAAATTTTCCTTTTCCAAATTAATATTGTTATTATTTTTTCTAGCTCTATAAAATATTGTTTTGATTGTTTGATTAGTATAGTACTAAAGAAATAAATTAATTTATGTAGGGTTGTCATTTTTATTATATTGGCTCTGCCTACCTATGAACAATTAATATTTTTCCAGTTGTTTAGCTGTGACTTTATTTCTATGAAAAGTGTTTTGTAGTTCTGGTCATATAGTTGCTGTGTTTCTCTTGGAAAGTAGACTCCCAAGTACTTTATATTGGCCAGAGTCAATTTAAATGGAATTTATTTTTCTATATGCTGTTGCTGGACTTTGTTGGTAATATAGAGAAATGCAGATGATTTATGTGGTTTATTTTGTATCCTGCAACTTTGCTAAGGTTATTAATAATTTCAAGTAGCATTTTAGTTGATTCTCTAGGATTTTCTAAGTGTAACATCATATCTGTAGTGATACTTTCATTTCCTCATTACCTATTGTAATTAATTTAATTTCTTTTTCTTATCTTTTTGCTAGAGCTAACATTTTAATACAATATTAAATAATAGAGGTGATAATGGGCATCCTTGCTTCACCCCTGGCTGTATTGGGAAGGATTTTAGGTTATCCCCATTATAGATAATATTTGCAGATGACTTCATTGTCTATGGCACCTTTCAGGAAGATATAGTTTCCTTCTTTATATTTTTTAACTAGATGCATTTTTTTCTTTTGTTTTGTCAGAAATAATGATTTTCTTATCTTTTCTTTTCTTTTTTATATTAAGTGGCACAAAACAATTATATAATGAGATAAGATCTCTTTTTGGAAGGTGGAAGAGGGAGTACCTGGTATCCTTATACCCCAGACCTATCCCTGGCTTCCTGTTTCAAGGGGAAAATTATCTTGGGGATATAAATCCTCTTTATACACATTAACTTCAATGAAAACATTGAACTCAAGAACCATAGCTCCAACCGGGATGCACAAGAAGAAATCAAAGCCAAGAGAACTTTCATGGAGTACAGTTTAATGTTTCCAACATATTGACACCAGAGAGCATAACAGAACATTCAAACTCACGTGTAATTGCTCAACTCTTTATTACGCTAATGTCTGATTTCCGAAGGGGTGTTATTGAAGACCTCCTTCTCCATCACACACTTGCCAAGCACAGTCTGAGTCACAGTGCTTCACAAGATCAAACAGGGATGAGAATAACAGACGTTTAGTAGTTGAAGAAAGAAGCTTTATAGTAGTCGGTTTGTATTTTTTTCTTGAAAACAATCACACTCGTCCCTTCGAAGGGCACTCAACTGAGAAGGGATAACAGGCTGGTATTTTTAAATGGAAAAATACTGACCCAAACTGGGAAAACACCAAGTTGTAACATTAACATCAATAGTTGGGACATCATAAACACAGTTGAAATGGTGGAGGATGCTCAGTGAGGACCTTCACCAAGTGAGACAGATATGCTTTCTTTGTTTCATTTTAAATAAAGCACCTTTGGTGGGTGGTAAGGAAAACAATTGAAGGGAACCTGCCAAGATTATAATTCTGACTAAAGTGAGTCCTTTTACCTATTATTACCAAGAAATGCTATGGCTTAATATGCTTTTCAACTATTTATGTTGCTTTCCAAAGCTCACAGTGAATAGTGGAAATCAAACCCTAGCCTAGGTGGTGTTCTGTTTTCTCAAGCTTATGGCAGAATAAAATGTTACACACACACACACACACACACACACACACACACACACATAAACACTTCAGCATTGGAATTGTAAAACCATCCTCTCCACAGGACAGCCATTCACTTTAAACAAGCTGAAAGTTCTTGGCTAAAACTTAGAGGACACAAGTGAACCAGGTGAGCAGCCAGAGAGAGCCAAAGAAGGGAGAGCACTAGGATATGCACCATAGCCACAGACACTTGGCCCCTTGACCCCAGTGGCGGCACAGGGAGTTGTTTTCCTAAGTAAATTTGTGTATTTTTTTCATGCTTATCTTGCATTATTTTTATTTATTTCCCCAATTATTCTCCTACTTCTCTAATTTGTTTTGTAAAGTCCTTTTTAAGCTCTTCTAGGAATTCATTTTGGGCCTGATACCAATTTGTATTTTTCTTTGCAGCTTCACCTGTAGCCATTTGGTTACTATTGTCCTCTTCTATTTTTATGCCTTGGTTTTCCCTATCACCATAGTAATTGTCAATAGTCAAACTTTTTTAGTTGTTGTTACTTTGCTCATTTTTGTTACTTTTTTCTCCCTTGATGTTTATGTTCAAGTTGGGCTCTATTACTAAACTGTCCCCAGATTTGTGCTGAGGCTCTGGGTCTTACTGGTAGTTTTCACTGGGCTTCAGGGTTTAGCTCCTTGTTTTTGCTGGGTTGCTAAAGTTAACAAAGTCTTTCTGGTGACTGGCCCTGGAGGAGTGATCTTGTTGTTGGTCTGTCCCAGGGGTAGTGTCTTGCAGTTAGGTTACTCTGTTAGCAGGGCCTTTTTGTTAGCAGGACATGGAGGAGTAATTTTGTTTCCAATCTGCCCAAATGTGTATGTGTGTGGGGGGTGGGGGTGGGGGAGAGGCCTACTGATGGATTGGTATGGGAACCAGCCACTCTGCTTGCAGGCTCTGGAAGGGTAATTCTGATGCAATCTGCTGAGACCCTGCTGCTGTTTTGCCCTGGAAACACTCTCTCTGCTAATTGGTCACAGTGGTGGGAACTTACTTTTGACTAGTCTTGGGCAGGGCTTCACTACTGGCCAACAGTGGGATCAAAGCCTCCCTGGTGGTCTGTGCTAGCTTTGGGGAGCCTGGTCAGGGTCTCTGCTCTGCTGCCCAGACTGATCACCTGCCCAGGGAGCTACTGGTTTGCAGGTGGGTGAAGCCTCACTGGTGGAATACCCCAGGCTCAGAGCCCTGCTTTCAAGGGCCTCTTCTATGAGCCCAGAAGCTGTTGCTGTTGCTCCTGGATCTCACTTCTCTCCCACCCACTTAAGACAGACTTTTCCTGAATGGCTGGTAGGTTGTTTTCCTGCTCCTGGAATGATTCAGAGGCAGTTTTATTTCAGTTTGTAGAGGAAATGTGGGAGAGCTCCAGTGGGTTGCTTCCTTGCTTGCATGTCTTGGCATAGGAAGCTCAGTTGTCCCATGTCAATGTGTATAAACTCTGAAATTCCATTATCTGATCAAAATCTATTGTCATTCCAAGTCTCACTCTTCCTTGTTGCCCTAACACCTCTTCTTTATCCTCTCCATGACCTCCAATATTTCAACCCCATCAATTGTTTTGCAAATTATTTCCAGTATATTGGCAACACTGTTCTCTTTTTATATGGCAGTGAACCAGTTGAATTCCATACTGTCCTCTTTCCTTGAACCAAAATGCTGCCTTATCCTACCTCTGACCTTGCCCTGCCAAGCCGTAGGCTAATATTATGCCAAATACCTTTTAGCTTCAGTCTTACACATGTTTCTGAATGAATAATGAAGATAGAGAAAATCATGAAACTTTGATGAATGAGTCCACTGAAGATTTTATGGCATAATCCCAATCAGGCATTCAGTGAGAAAAGTCAATCCTTTTATCCCTCCCTAAATAATTTACTATACCGCCTAACCCAGTTGCTTTTCCAAACATTTTAATCCTTTAAACATACCATGACTTTTCTACTACCCTCTGAGCTGAGGACCTGACCTCACATATCACTGAAAAATTGAGCTGACCAAGAGCTGACATATATGTGTGTGTATGCATATGTGTATATATGCATATATATGTATATGCATGCATATATACACAGATATACATATACATACACATATCTACATGAATGTATACATATATACATATATACTATATACACATGTGTTTGTGTATATATGATACTTTTTCCATTTTATAAATAAAGGATGTAACAAATTCCATATATTACTTTCAAAACTATCCTGCTTGTCTGTGATTTCCTCTGTTCTCATGCATTACAAAAAAAGTATCTCTCTCTCACTCTCAGCGAAAAAGAAACAAACAAAACCCCTTGTAACAAATAAGCATAGCCAATCAAAATGAATACATCCAGTGATCATATCCAAAAAATATGTCTCTTTCAAGATCTTGATCATGAGACCATCACCTTTCTGTCAGGAAGTGGATAATGTGCTTCATCATTGAACCACTCTAATTGCTAGAATTTTTTCCTGACAGTTTTACCAGTCTCTCTTGGTTATGCCAAATAGAACAAGTATCCTCCCGCTTCCATATGAAAGTAGTTGAAGTTTGTTAAGATAGCTTTCATAACACATGCATATACCAACCTATACACACACACATGTATTTAAAGTGTACTTTCTTTTTTCTTCTTTCTCAACTCTCTTCCTCCCCCCAAAATGTAATGTGCATAATTTCAAGGAGCATATTTTTTATTTAAAATGTAACCCTTCATATTTCATTAGGACCAATAGCTGAATAAAAAAACACCTTATTTTTAGTGATGAAAATCTATCAAAGACTTGGATTTCATATATTTTCTTTATAAAAACATGGAGTCATGCCATTGGAGTAGAGTCGAAAGTATAGTGAGAACGGTTCAGTGGGATTGTGTTATTTGCAGGGGTGGGGAAGCTCAGAAAGTGGAAATTATTTGGGAAATGCACAAGTTCTTACTTTCAAGTGAAAAAATACTTCTAACAGTGTAAAGTATTTCACTTTCTTGCGTGAGGGCTGTTCCCATTACCCTCCATTTATGAACATTTTCTTCAGTTGTTTTTAAGATTGGAAGTCTGTGTTTGAAGTTTGCCTTCATTCTTAGGATTTTTACCTGTAAGTATTGTAAAGCACATGGCAACTATTAATAATTCATATAAATCTTGATACTTTTATTCTCAATTATGCACTTCATTAATGAACTAAGTTTGCTTACTAGTCAAGTAAATAATTTTCTCAGGGTTCATCTTTTGAATGCATGTAATTTTTATGGTCACTAGAGGAATAAGGTTACTGATAAATACTGTGCTTTTTTTCTCCTTTGAGGACTTTCTCTTTTTTAAAATTTCTTTTCTTTTTTATTTTTTTTTTATGGGGACTTTTTCAATGGCATTGGATTGTTGCTGATTGGAAGATGTTTCCTAAGTGAGATGTGCCTTTATTGGTGTATATAGGAAGTTCAAGAAGGACTAGCACCTCTGGCATGAGGGCTTGCTGAGCCCTTTTCAAGGCTGTTCATCTATATTTGGCATCTACCTGGCACTCAACTTTCACCCCTAGTTTCAAAAAGCTATAGCATATGTAGTGGCAACATCTCAGTAATCCATCTTGGCAGATGGATTAAATCATGTTGAAGGTAACTCGTCTTTGAGTTATGGGGGTGTCTACCACATAAATGCAAAGACATCCTCCAATAAAATGGGCAAATGAGAACAATATTTTCCAATGGCCATGAAAGTCATGGAAGCAGACAATGTGGAGTTCTTAGGGCTTGGTTAGACATTAAAGACACCAAAGAAAAACACTGCATTTGGAGATATTGACAATTGTCTTGACTTGTGTCTTGACACTGAACTTCAATGTCTCTTTTTATACTTCTACTGAGTCTTGTGTTGGAAGATCAAATTTTCTGTTCAGTTCTGGTCTTTTCATTAGGAAAGCTTAAAGGTCCCCTATTTCATTGAATTTCTATCTTTACCCCTGAAATTTAATGCTCAATTTTGCTGGGTAGTTGTTTCTTGGTTGCAATCCAAGTTCCTTTGCCTTCCAGAATATCATATTCCAAGACTTCTGATCCTTTAATATTGAAGCTGCCAGGTCCTGTGCAATCGTGACTGTGGCTCCATGATATTTAAATTGTTCCTTTAAGACTGCTTGCAGTATTATTTTCTCCTTCACCTCATAATTCTGGAGTTTGGCTACAATATTCCATGGAGTTTTCATGGTGGGATCTCTTTCAGGAGGTGATAGGTGGATTCTTTCAATGATTATTTTAGCCTCTGGTTCTTAGGATATCAGGTACTTCTCATTGATAATTTCTTGGTGTGTAGATTCTTTTTGTTTGTTTGTTTGTTTGTTTTTATCATGGCTTTTAGGTGGTCCAATAATTAATAAATTAAATCTCTTGGATCTATTTTCCAGCTCAGTTTTCTTTCTGATGTGGTATTTCACATTTTCCTATTTTTTCACATTCTTTTGATTCTGCTTGACTGATTCCCAGTGTCTCATAGAGTCATTAGCCTGTACCTGCCCAATCCTAATTTTTAAAACATTATTTTCTTCAGTAAACTTTTGCACCTCCTTTCCCATTTGGCCAATTGCTTTTTTTAAAGGAATTGTTTTCTTTAGTCCATTTTTGTGCTTCCTTTTCCAAGCTATTGACTTTTTTTCATAATGTTCTTGCATAACTCTCATTTCTCTCATTTCTTTCTTCATTTTTCTTCTACTTCTCTTATTTAATTTTTTAAATTCTTTTTTTGAGGGTGGAGTCAAGATGGTGGAGGAAAGGCAGTGACTTGCCTGAGCTCTCCCCAAGATTCCTCCAAATACTTTCAAATAATGCCATAAGAGAATTCCTAGAACAACAGAACCCACAAAATTAGAGGCTGAAATACTTTTCCAGCCAAAGACAACTGAGAAGGTCAGCAGGAAAGGTCTGTTGTACTGGGGTAAGGGTGGGGTGCAGTCCATCACAGGCACAGCTCCAACCCCAGCAAACCAGGAGCAGGCCTTGAGAGCCTCCAAATAAACAGCAGTAGCAACTGCTTCAGGAAGTCTAAGCCCACAGATGGTAAGGGGTCAAACAGTTGGCCAGAAAGAGACTACAGGGGTTTCTTTGAGAGTACCAAGGTGTCACTCTGTTGTTTGGCCAGTACTCAGATCCAGGTCAAAGACTTGGGTGGCAGTCCAGGGCAGGGGAGAACCACAAACACATCAGAGCTTGTAGTCACAGTGGAGCAGGACTCTGTTCATAGTTGCAGGGCAGAAAAGCTGGCCGGTGATTGATTCCAGATGAGAGCACAGCCCAGGATAATAGTAAATGTAACTCTCCTTAAGTCAAATGACCTTAGAAGAATGGAAAACTTACAAATTCCTAGAAAGATCTCAGAAAACAGCTGCAAAACTCCCCTGAAGCTGGTGATAGTGCATCCTCCACCCTGGAAGCAATGCTCCACATCGACAAAAAATTAAAATTCAAGAAATAGGCTGGGAAAATGAGCAAATGGAAAAAATAATTCTGACAATAGAAAGTTTTAATAGTGACAAAGAAGATCAAAATACACCCTCAGAGGAAGATAAAGTCAAAGCTCCTACATCCAAAGCCTGGAAGGAAATGTGAATTTGTCTCAGGTCATAAAATAGTTCAAATTGGATTTTGAAAATAAAGTAAGAGAGATACAGGAAAAATGGAAAGAAAAATGATAGTGATTTAAGAAAATCATGAAAAAAAAGTCAACAGCTTGGTAAAGGAGACACGAAAAATACTGAAGAAAATAACACCTTAAAAAAAGACTAGGCCAAATGGTAAAAGAGTTACAAAAAGCAAATGAGGAAAAGAATGCTTTGAAAAGATTAATTGGCCAAATGGAAAAGGAGGTAAAAAGCTCTCTGAAGAAAATAACTCCTTAAAAATTAGGATTGAGCAAATGGAAGCTAATGCCTTTATGAGAACTCAAGAAACAATAAATAAAATGAAAAGAATGAAACAAATAGAAGACAACGTAAAATATTTCATTGGAAAAACAGCTGACCTAGATGATAGTTTAAGGAGAGATAATTTGAAAATGATTGAAACCATGATCTAAAAATGAGCCTTGACATCATCTTCTAAGAAATTTTCAGGGAAAATTGCTGATATTCTAGAATCAGAAGGTAAGATAGAAATTGAAAGAATGTACTGATCACCTCCTGAAAGAAATCTCAAAATGAACATTCCCAGGAATATTATAGCCAAATTCCAGAGCTCCCAGGTCAAGGATAAAATACTGCAAGCAGCCAGAAAGAAACAATTCAAGTATTGTGGAGACACAGTCATGATAATCCCAAATTTAGCAGCTTCTATATAAAGGATCAGAGGGCTTGGATCATGATATTCCAGAGGGCAAAGGAAGTGAGATTGCAACCAAGTATCAGCTACCCAGCAAAACTGTGCATTATCCTTCAGGGGGAAAAATAGGAATTCAGTTAATGAGAGGACTTTCAGGCACTCTTGATGAAAAGACCTGAGATAAATAGAAATTTTAACTTTCAAATACAAGACTCAAGAGAAGCATAGAAAGGTAAACAGCAAAAGGAAATCATAAGGGATATTAAAAGTTTAAACTCTTTACATTCCTACATGGGAACATGATACTTCTAACTCATAAGAACTTTGTCATTATTAGGGAATTTGGATGGAGTATATTTAGACAGAGGGCACAGGTGTGAGTTGAATATCAAGTGATGATATCTTTTTAAAAAATGAAATTATGGGGTGATAGGAGAATGAACTGGGAGAAAGGGCAATGGAAAGGGTAAAGTATCTCACATAAAAGAAGCAAGAAAAAGATTTTACAGTAAGTGGGGCAGATCCTGTGGGGTTTGGGGTATATGTGAGTGACCCTTACTCTCACCAGAATTGGCTTAAAGAGGGAATAACATACACACTTAATTGGGTAGAGAAAAGGAGGGGAGGGAGTTTATAGAAAGGAGGGCAGATTGGGGGAGGGGGCATTCAGAAACAAACTTCGTTGAGGAAGGACAAGATGAAAGGAGATAGAGAATAAAGTAATTATTGTGGGGAGGGAATAGGATGGAGAGAAATACAGTTAGCAATAGTAACTGTGAAAAATTTTTGAAGCAAATTTGTCTGATAAAGGCCTCATTTCTCAAACATGTAGAAAACTGAGTCAAATTTATTAAAATAAGTCATTCCCCAACTGATAAGTGATCAAAAGATATGAACAGTTTTCAGATGAAATAATCAAAGCTATCTATATTCATATGAAAAAAATGATCTAATTCACTATTGCTTAGAAAGATGTAAGTAAACACTATTCTGGGGTACTACATCATATCTCTTGGATTGGATAATAGGACAGCAGAGGAAAATGACAAATGTTGTATAGGATATGGGGAAAATGAGCCATTAATGCACTGTTGGTGGAATTGTAGTTGGATTTGTAAGGAATTAATTGTGATTTGTGGTTTCCATGACCCCATCTTTGCTTCATTATGGTCAGACTGAAAAGATGTAATCTTGAAAAGCCTAAGAGAAGATGGGTGTGTATGTGAGGAGATAATAGAACAAGCAAAAGGGAACTCTGATTAGATTTGCAATGTATATTAGGTAGGACTGAATAACACAAAGAACATTTATTGAGTCAAAGTATGCACTAAAGTACCTAAGCCTGGACTAGGTGACCGACCCCAGACCCTGGTCCCCCATGCCCACACAGGCCTGGCCAAATTATAATGGGCACAGCCCAGGGGTTATGTTGAACCAATTGGAGACTCAGCATGGCTAAACACCTCCCTTGTGTGAGAGAGGGAGGAAAGAGAAGAGAGAACTTCTGGAGGAAGGGGGTAAAAAGAGAGCAAGAGCAAGATTGAGAGGACCTGGGGTGGTTGACCTTTGGACCAAGCTGGGAGACACTGCACAGCTGATTCTCCTTAGAGCTGCAGATTCCAGGTGGTGATGAGTTTGTGTTGTTGAATCGAGGCTGGCTCTTTGGGCCAGCTGAGCTGGGAGCAAGTTTAGGGTTTGAGTCAGTTTTTGTTCGAGCCAAGCATTTATGAGTAGGTGAGGAAGCAGAGCTTATTCAAGGTACCTGGGGGCCTTTTTACCCTAGAGATTTAGATTCTAACCATCTTGGAAGTGGGACATATTTTTCCCTTTCTTTATCCCCTTTCTCATTGTCCCTGGTTCTATTGACTTCACTTGTGTTGTAAATTTGTTCCCATTGATAGAACCTGATTTGTTTGTGGAAAAGAGGCTGTTAATCTCCTTTAATATCAGTCTGAGAGAAATAACAGGCAGTTTGGAAGAGAAGAAACTCTGGACCTAGAGGTCTCCCATTATTTTCTGAACTCCAATATTATGGTGAGCCGCCCAATTGACTCTCCCCACACTGAGTTTGGCCCATACATTCTTTGTATTCCCAGCAGTTAGCAAAGTCCATGGCAAATACTAGATACATACTCTTTGATCTAGTAAAAATAAGTTAGTATCCAAAGAGATAAAAAACAAAAAGTTAAATGATCTATATGTACAAAAATATTTATGGCAGTTCTTTTTTTGAGTAAAGAATTCTAATTTGAGGGGACACCAATCAATTGGGGAATGGATAAACCAATTGTGGGATATGATTATAATGGAGCACTATTTTGCTATAAGATATGATGAATAGGATGCTCTCAGGAAAACCTGGAAAGTCTTACATGAGTTGATGAAAAGTAAAATGTACTGTATACAAAGTACCAGCAATATTATAAGATGATCAGCTGAGAATGATTTTGCTATTGTCAGCAGCAATATAATGATCAAAGACAACTCTGAAGGACTTATGATGAAAAATGTGATCCGTCTCCAGAGAAAGAAATGATAGTATCTGAATACAGACTGAAGCATATTTTAGTTAATTTTTCTTGTGTTTTTTGTCTTTTTTTCTCAAGCTGAGTAATATGAAATGTTGTGCATGACTACATATGTATAACATATTGAATTGCTTGCCTTCTTAATGGGTGATGGAAGGAGCAAGGAAGTGAATTTGGAGAACAAAGTTTTAAAATGGATATTAAAATTGTTTTTACATGTAATTGAGGGAAAATAAAATTTTAAATTAAAAAAACCCTTTTTTAACTCATTCCAATAAGGCTTTTTGTTCTTGAGACCAATTCATCTTCCCCTTTGAGGTTTCATATGTAGTTATTTTGACAATGTTGTCCTTATCTGAGTTGGTGTTTTGGTCTTCCCTGTCACCATAGAAGCTATTTATGGTAAGGGTTCTTATTTGTTTCTTACTCATATTTTAGCCTATATTGTGACTTTTAAAGTTGAGCTAAGTTCTTGGGTCATATAGGCCATGATTGAAAGCTTCTTGTTCCAGATCACTGATTTTCTGCTCTGTGATCTCTGGGGCTCACTAATTCCTTGTCACTTTGGACATGCTTTCTGCCCTGGGATGGCTTGGCCTAGTTGGACCTCTCCTGTGAGTGGTTGTCTATCTGGAAGTTTTCCCTCTCAGCTGTGGCTTGGGAATCTCACAACTGGCCTGCTGCACCACCAGCCTGGTGAGCTAAGACCAAGGGGCCTCAGCTGCCAGTCTGTGCTGTGGCCAAGAACCTCTTCCTGACTTGCCTAGACACCCTCCTACTTGCTCCCTTTTATCTCCAGTATCAAATATAAATTTTCTTTTCTGGTGTTCAAAGCCTTCATAATCTAGACCTCTCCTACCCTTCTAGTTTTCTTACACCTTATAACACTTTTCCCCACAACATATTCTATAACCCAGTGACACTGGCCTCTTTGCTTTTCCACATATAAGACATTGAATTTCCTGACTGGACATTTTCATTGGTTGCCTCCATGCTTGGAATTAATTCTCTTCTTCTTTCTTGTCTACTCCTGGCTTCCTTCAAGTCCCTGTTAAAATCTCACCTTTTTATAAGAATCATTTGTTGTTCTCCTTAATCCTAGTGACTTCTTGAGCAGAGCCAGGACAACCTTGTACACAATAATAGCAACATTTTATAATGATCAATTACAATAGACTCAGCTCTTCTCAGCAATAAAATGATCTAAGACTATTCCAAAAGATTCATAATGGAAAATATCCTCCATGTAGAGGAAAAGATTTATAGAGTCTGAATGCAGATTGAATCATACTATTTTCATTTTTTTTTCTTTCTCATGGTTTTCCATTTTCTTCTGATTCTTCTTTTATAATATGATAATATAATATTATATAATTTTGTAATATAATATGATAAAATTTAACATGATTCTACACATATAATTTATATCAGATTCCTTGCTGTCTTGGGGAGGGGAAAGGAATGAAAGGGTGGAAGAAAAATTTGGAGTTTAAAATCTTAAAAAAATGAATGTTGAAAACTATCTTTACATGTAATTGGAATAAAAATAAAATACTATTAAGATAAAAATTATAGTGACTCCTTTCTTTTGCTTATCTCTAATTTATTTTGAATATCTTGTTGGTATATAGTTATTTGCATGTTTCCCCCATTACACTGAGATATGTAAAACCAGAAACTGTTTTGTTTGTTTGGTTTGTTTTTTGTTTGCTTATTTTTCCTTTTCTTTACATTCCTAGTGTCTAGAACAATGACTGAAACATAGCACATACTAAATAAGCTCTTATTGACTAATTCTGCACTGAAATTTGTAGTTGCATCACTTTAAGCCATCTTAGGCCCATGTAATGCACTTGCACTGAAACCTAATATTTAGTCTTTGGTATTGTTAGAGAAAATAATAGTAAAGGAGCCAAATTTTTCATATCCAAACTATCAAGTTGGACAATCCATATAAGTAACCCCAGGAAGGGAGAGCTAGGTGGCGTAGTGGATAGAGCACCGGCCCTGGAGTCAGGAGGATCTGAGTTCAAATCTGGCTTCTGACACTTAACACTTACTAGTTGTGTGACCCTGGGCAAGTCACTTAACCCCAATTTCCTCACCAAAAAAAAAAAAAGTAACCCCAGGGGAAATATGTAACAATCTTGGGGCCATGACTCATTACCTAATCTTAGAAGTCAGATATAAGGTCATACACCCTGATGACAATAAAGAAATAGGAGAAGCTAGAATGCCAAAACACTGGAATAGCCATCAGGAGTTGCGAGAGTTGATTCTGAGTCCCACTTCTTCCCTTGACTATGAATGTGACCTTAAACAAGTCACTTCAACTCTAGTTAAAAATTGGAATCATAGTTTTTGAAGGTCAGAAATAGAAAACAGGGTGAATAGTTTGCCCATTACATTAGAATTCCATTGAAATCAATTTTGATATTGAAAAACTCCAGATTGCGTAAGAACCCAATTATATTACCCCAAACTGATAAAATTAAAAGAAATAGACAAGGGGAATATCATCCACATAAATATCAAGCACAAAGAAATGACTTTATTGATGCCCAGGCTTTTGAATTTAAGTCCATTTAAATGGTCAATCATAGCATTGTCCTCCTTGCTGTTTCTTGACAAGCTACACAGAGTGTTGCTTTCCCCTTTAAGTTATGCATTAGAACATCATGTAGTGTGTTCCCTGATCCAAAAAAGAGCTCTCATCTCTCTTCTCAGCACATTCAGTCACACAAGACAAAAATGAAGAGCCTGACTTCAACTGGCAGAATGTGCACAGAATAAAAGCCCCATGCATGAAATCTTTGTACAACAATTTAAGAGACAGTGTGTCACAGTCCATCCTTCAGTTCTAATTTCTAGCTAGAGAGGTCATTCACGGAATTGCCTATTGTATCCAATCCTTAAACTTGCAAACTCATGTCTTTCAGTCACTCCACTAAGTGTCATGATAACCAATTCATTTCAATCGAAGTACTTCTGGGATTTTAGAATCTGGGTTTTTCCTGTCTTAGTTTCCAAAGAGCATTTTAAAACTATCCAATTATTCCCATTCCCCAAAAACAGAATATACCTTTCAGTGTATCTTCATGCTATTTTCCATATGTTCTATTCTATGTAATTATATTAAGGATTATTGATACTTATGTTCTAGATCCTAAGTGAATATGTCCCTCATTAATTGCATCACTTTCAATCCCTTAAACAACAATATGACTATAATGCATGCATCTAGGTATATTATTGCAGTTAGATGAACATCATCCATTTACAGATTTCCCAGGAGGCAGCACTGGGACAAAATTTACATATATGCATTTAGTGAGTTCAATAATATGGAAAAATGTAAAATAAATCTCATGCTTTGGCTCAAGATTCCACTCTGTAAATATCAAATATGGGAGGTAGGGTTAAAAAAAAATTAGGAAAAGAAAAAGATTTGGAAATTTAACTGAATACAGGCTTGAGTTTATTAAACAATGTGATATAGCAACTCATATAAAAGATAATGTGGTCTTACTGTACATTAACTGAGGCATATTTTTAAGAAATAAGGAGAAAAGACTTGCATTATATCTCTTGGTCGAACCACAACTTAAGTACTAGGTTTAGTTTTTGGTCCTACGTTGTAAAAAGAACAGTGAAAAAACTAAGATAATGATCAACATAAAGTGGATGGATATGAAGGACAGAGAAATAACTTGCATGAGACAAGTCAACATCTATAAGAGCAAATATTATGTCTCATTGAAACTATTTTTTTCCTATGTCTAGGACATTGCTTGACCTGCCATAGATGCTTTATACAGGTATATTGACTTATCTAATCAGGTAATCTCAGTTTTATCTGACCCACCTCCTCCACAAATAAGAATATCTTCTACAAAAGAAGAATATGAGGCAGCTAGGTGGTGCAGTGGATAGAGCACTGGCCCAGGAGTCAGGAGCACCTGAGTTAAAATCCAGCTTCAGACACTTAACACTTACTGGCTGTGTGACCCTAGGCAAGTCACTTAACCCCAATTGCCTTATCAAAAAAAAAAAAAAAGAATACCAGTAGCCTCAACCCCAAATTCTCCTGAGATAGAGAACTCATTTGTTCATAATCTGAATTTATTTGTGTAAAAAGTGTCTCATAATAGTGTTCAAATAATCACTATATTTGTCCTCACAGGGACACTTCCAAATATTTTATAAAATCTGCAGTTATTTTAAAGGAAATTTCTCTTTCAATCTCTTGCTAAAATTTGTTGGCGATATGTAGAAATGCTAATGATTTTTGAGGGCCTGTTTCATATGCTGCAACTTTGCTAAAGTTGTTAATTGTTTCGTATACTTTTTTTTTTTGGGCAGGGCAATGAGGGTTAAGTGACTTGCCCACGGTCACACAGCTAGTGTCAAGTGTCTGAGGCTGGATTTGAACTCAGGCCCATCTGAATCCAAAATCGTTGCTTTATCCACTGCACCACCTACCTGATTTTCTAGGGTTCTCTAAATATAGCTTCATATCATTTGCAAAGAGTGATAGTTTCATTTACTCCTTGCCTATTTTCATTCCTTCAATTTCTTTTTCTTGCTTTATTGCTATTGCTTTTATTTCAAGTAAAGTTTATAGCAATAATTTTGATAATGACATCCTTGCTTCACCTTGAAATTACTGGGAAGACTTGAAGTTAAACCCCATTGCAAATTATGCTTGCTCTTTGTTTTAGAATATTATTTTAATATTTACTTAAACTTAATATTTATTTAAATATTTATTTATTTTCAATTCCTATGATTTCTAATGCTTTTAATAGGAATATGTGTTGTATTTTGTCAATGGCTGTTTTCTTTATCTATTGAGCTAATCCTATGATTTTTGTTATTGATATGGTCAATCATGTTGATGGTTTTCCATTATTAAACCATCCCTGTAGTGTTGTACCTTTCTAAAATGGTTCTCTAAACTTCTTACTAATAGTTTAAAATGTTTGAATAAATATTAATTAAAATATTTTTTAGTTTTCTTTCTTTGTCTTTGTTCTTCCTAGTTTCAAAACAATATTTGTATCATAAAAGGAATTTCTTATGACTACTTATTTACCTATTAAAATAGTTTATATGGTATTGGTATTATTAATTCTTTGAATGTTTGGTAGAATTCACTTGTAAACCTATTTTATCCTGAGAGTATTTTCTTCTTTAGGGAGCTCAGTGAGGGCTTTTTCAATTTCTTTCTCTAAGATAAAGTTATTTAAATATTCTATTTCCTCTTCTGTTTATCTAGGAAGTTTATATTTTAGAAAATATTCATCTATCTCTTTATATCATCAGTTTTCCTGGAATATAATTGGACAAACTAACTTTAAAATTAATTTAATTTCCTCTTTATTGGTGGCACATTTATCATTTTTATTTTTTGATACTGGTAATTTTGGTTTTTTTCATTAAAAAATCAAATTAACCATTGGTTTATTTTTTTTTCATAAAGGATCTTCTAGTTGTATTTATTAGTTCAGTGGTTTCCTTATTTTCAATTTTATTAATCTCTACTTTGTTTTTCAGGATTTCCAACTGATTGATTAATTAAAGATTTTTAATTTATAATTATTTTAGCATGTTTTAGTTGCAGGCCCAATTCAATGATCTGCTTTTTATCTTATTGGTGAAAACATTTCAAGATATAATTTTCCCTTGAAGTATTGCTTTGCCTGCATTCCATAAATTTGAAAATGTTGTTTCATTGTCATTCTCTTTAATGATATTATTGTTTCTATTATTTGTTCTTTAACTCTCTCATTATTTGGGATTAGATTTTTAATTTCTAATTAGCTTTTAATCTATGCTTTCACTGCTCCTTTTTAATATATTTTATTGTCTTATAGCCTGTAATATTTGTACTTTTTTTTCTTTTGGTTATGAGGTTGTATGCCGTAATACATGGTCACTTATTTTGAAGGTACCATGTATAGCTAAGAAAAAGGCATATTCCTTTCTATTACCATTCAATTTTCTCCAGAGGTATATCATATCTAAATTTTCTAAGATTCTATATATATATATTTGACCTTGTTCTTTATTTTATGGGGAGATGTACCTAGTTCTAAAAGGAGAAACTTGAGGTTCTCCTTTAGTATATAATTTTACTGTCTGTTTCCTCCTGTAATTCATTTAACTTTCACTTTGAAAATCCAGATATTATTTCATTTAGTATATATATATATATATATAAGATTAATAATGATAATACCTCCCCCTTGGCCTCTGTTCTCTGAACCTTGCGGATGAGACCTCATCCAGAAACTCAACATATATATTCTCAGGATCCAAACAAGAGAGATCTTTGACTCTTGTGGAAACCCCACTGTTAAAATTGATCTCTATTCTGAAAAAGGTCTCTTCTGAGCTGCTGTGCCCAGTGGTGCTTCTACTGGCATCCATGAAGTCCTGGAGCTCCAATACAAGGATAAGACCTGCTACATGGAGAAAAGTGTCTCAAAAGTGGTTGAGTGGGGCAACTAGGTGGCGCAGTGCATAGAGCACCAGCCCTGGATTCAGGAGGACCTGAGTTCAAATCCGACCTCAGACACTTAACACTTACTAGCTGTGTGACCCTGGGAAAGTCACTTAACCCCAATTGCCTCACCAAAAAAGAAAAAAAAAAGTGGTTGAGCACATCAATAAAACTGTTGCCCTAACCCTGGTTAGCAAGAAACTGAGTGTTGTGGAACAGGACAAGATTGACAACTTGATGACTGAGATGGACCCCACCAAGAATAAATCTAAATTTGGTGCAAATGCCATCTTGGGAGTGCCTCTGGCTGTTTGTAAGGCCTGAGCTGCTAAGAAAGGTGTGTCCCACTTCCAACATATTGCTGACCTTGCTGGAAATGATGAACTCCTCCTGCCTGTTCCAGCTCTCAACATGATCAATGGAGGCTCTCATGCTGGTAACAAGCTGGCCATGCAGGAGTGCATGATCCTTTTGGTTGGTGCAGCAAACTTCAAGGAGGCCATGCACATTGGAGCTGAGGTCTAACATCACCTGAACAGTGTTATTAAGCAGAAATATGGACAGGGTGCCACCAATATAGGGGATGAGGGTGGCTTTGATCCTAACATCCTGGAGAATAAGGAAGCTCTGGAGCTACTAAAGAATGCCATTGGTAAGGCCAGCTATACTGATAACATCATAATTTCATGGATGTGGCTGCCTCAAAATTCTTCAGATCAGAGAAATATGACTTGGACTTCAAGTCACCTGATGATGCCATCAGATACAGCTCCCCTTCTGACCTTGGCTAACTCTATAAGAGCTTCATCAATGAGTAAACAGTGGTGTCTATTGAAGATCCATTTGATCAGGATGATTGAGGAGCTTGGAAGAATTTTACTGCTACTGCTGGTATCCAGCTGGTAGGGGATGATCTTACCATGACCAATCCCAGGAACACTGAAAAGGCTGTGAGTGAGAAATCCTGCAACTGCCTCTAAACTAGATTGGCTCCATGACTTAATCTCTCAAGGCATGCAAGCTGACCCAGTCCAATGGGTGAGGAGTAATGGTTTCTCATTATTCTTGGGAGACTGAAGATGCCTTCATTGTAAACCTGCTGGTAGGTCACTGCGCTGCGCAGATCAAGACTGGTGCCTCCCTGCCAACCTAAGCATCTGGCCAAATATAACTGGCTTTTCAGAATAGAGGAAGAGCTGGGCAGCAAGGTTAAATTTGCTGGAAGGAACTTCAGAAACTCCCAGGCCAAGTAATCTGTCCAGGAAACCTCAGAGCCAGCAGGCATGAATCTCCAGTCCTGAGAATGGGAAGCTCTGGAGTTCTGGAGGTGGACCCAAGATGCCAGAGAGAAGCCAGGAAGTTAATTGAACTATCCCATGTTTCCCTCAAAAACAACATTAAATCAAGACTCTAAACAGATTCGGGAACTACAGAACCTACTAAAAGAGACACAATCCTCCAACTTGATATAATTAAGAAGACTTCAGGAAATGTCTATCTCACCTGGGTGAAAGGGGAGGGAGGCTCAGCACTGCTCAGCTCAGCTGGCAACTCATCTCAGCACAGGTTGGCTGAGTGGGCAGCTCAACACTGTTGCAATTTGACATAGCTGAGAGTAAGGCAGCTTACAGTGGTATAGCTGAGAACAGTAAGAAGCTTGCAACAGTGAACCCTGTGCCCAAGGAGCAGAGTTCAAATTTATAAGTTTAAAAATAGGCTACAACATGAGCAAGAAACAAAAAAGGACCCTTACCATTGGCAGCTTCTATGGTGAAAGGGAAGATCAAAACTCAAACTCAGATGTGTTTGTCAAAATGCCTACATGTGAAGATACAAATGGGAAGATGATCTTGTCTCAAGACCAAAAAGCCTTCTTTGAAGGGGTCAAAAAGGCTTTTAAAAACCAAATGAGAGAAGTAAAAGAAAAAGTGGAAAAAGAAATGACAGAAATGAGAATTCCACTGCAAAAAGAAATACAAAAAATGACTAAGGAAAAAAATTCTTTAAAATATACAATTGGACAAATGAGAGAAAAAAATGGTCAAATGGGGAAAAAATTGGCCAAATGGGAGAAAAAATACTGGGCAAATGGAATAAGAGGTACAAAAGCTTACTGAGGAAAATAATGCCTTACAAATTAAAATTGGAAGAGGCAGGTAGGTGGCACAGTGGAGCACCTGCCCTGGATTCATGAGGACCTGAATCCAAATCTGGCCTCAGACACTTGATACTTCCTAGCTGTGTGACTCTGGAGAAGTCACTTAAACATCATTGCCCCCCCCCCAAAAAAAAAAACACACACACACACAAAAAAAAAAAAAAAGTAAAATTGGACAGATGGAAGCTAATGACTCCATGAGACACCAAGAATCTGTCAAGCAGAATCAAACAACTGAAAAAATAGAAGAAGATATAAAATAGCTCATTTGAAAAACAATTAATCTGGAAAATATATCCAGGAGAGATAATATGAGAATTATTGGACTACCTGAAAGCCATGATCAAGAAAATAGTCTAGATACCATATTCTAGGAAATTATCAATGACAACTGCCCTGAAATTATAGAATCAGAAGATAAAATCATCATTGAAAGATCACCTCCTGAAAGAGACCCCAAAAAGAACACTTCAAGGAATTTTGTAGCCCAACTCTAGAATTATCTGGTGAAGGAGAAAATACTCCAAGCAGCCAGAAAGAAACCATTGAAATATCATGGAGCCACAGTCAAGATTGCACAGGACATGACAGCTTCAACATTAAAGGATCAGAGGGCTTGGAATATGATATTCCAGAAGGCAAAGGAGCTTGGATCAGAACCCATAATCAATTATCCAGCAACGCTGAGGATTCTTTTTCAGACGAAAAGTTGGACATTCAATGAAATAGAGGACTTCCAAGGATACCTGATCAAAAGACCAGAACTGAAATTTGATCTCCGAATACAAGACTCTAGAGAAATATAAAGAGGTAAACAAAGGGTGGTGGGGGTGGGGTGGAAGGTTGTTCAATGATGTTAAACTGCTTGCATCCCTATGAGGGGGGATAATACTTTTAACTCTTGAGATCTTTATCTCTGTTAAGGTATTGTTATTAAATCAACTTTGATGTTATGATATAAAGAAACTTAAGGGGCAGAATAAAAGAAATCTAGGGGGAGAAGAGGAAGAAGGAGGTGGAATGGGGTTAAATCCATTATATGAAGAAGAAAAGAAAGAACCCATTACAATAGAGGGAAAGAAGGGATGGGTGAGCATTTTTGCAACCTTACTCTCATCACATTTGATTCAGGGAAGGAAGAAAATTCACTTCCATTTGTTGAAAGGAACTTAAATTACTCTTTAGGGAATCAAAAGGGGAAGGGAAAAAGGGTGGTATTGACAGAAGGGAGGGCAGAAGCAGGTGAAAAAAGGGGCAAGAAAAATAAGGATAGCTGATAAAAGGGAGGGCAGATTGAGGGAGCCTGTGGTCAGAAGTAAAACACAGATCAAGAAGAATAGAGTGAAAGAATGGAAAAAAGGAGTATGAACAAAATGGAAAGCAGGATGGATGGAAATAAACAGTTGCTAATCTTAACTGTGAATGTGAATGGAATGAACTCTCACATAAAACTGAATTGAATAGCAAAGTTGATTAAAGATCAGAATCCTACAATATGTTTTTTACAAGAAACACATTTGAAGCAGAGAGATACATGGGGAGTAAAGATAAAAGGTTGGAGCAAAATATATTATGCTTCAGCTGACTTCAAAAAAACATGGTTAGCAATCCTAATCTCAGACAAAGCAAAAGCAAAAATAAATTTAATTAAAAGAGATAAGGAAGCAAATTACATCTTGCTAAAAGATTGATAGATAATGAGGTAATATCAATACCAAACCTGTAAGTACCAAGTGGTATAGCATCCAAATTCTTAGGGGAAAAGTTAAATGAGTTACAAGAGGAAATAGCAAAATTATACTAGTGGAGGATCTGAACCTTCATCTCTCAGAATTAGATAAATTTAACCAGAAAATAAATAAGAAGTTGAAGAGGTGAATATAATATTAGAAAAGATAGATATGATAGCTATCTGGAGAAAACTGAATAGGGATAGGATGGAATATACCTTTTTCTCAGCGTTACATGGCATATACTAAAAAATTGACCATGTATTAGGGCACAAAAACCTCATAGTGAAATGTAGAAAAGCAGAAATAGTAAATGCATCATTCTCAGATCATGATGCAATAAAAATTACATGTACAAAAGACCCATGGAAAAGTAGACCGAAAGTTATTTGGAAACAACAATCTCATCCTAAAGAATGAGTGGATCAAACAACAAATCATAGAAACAATCAATAACTTCATCCAAGAGAATGACAATAATGAGACATCATTGCAAAACCTATGGGATGCAGCCAAAGCAGTGCTTATGGGAAATTTTATATCTCTAAATGCTTACATGAATATAAAAGAGAAAGAGGAGATCAATGAATTGGGCATGCAACTTAAAAAGCTAGAAAAAAGAACAAATTAAAAATCCACAACTAAATACTAAATTAGAAATCCTGAAAATCAAAAGAGAAATTAATAAAATTGAACGCAAGAAAACTATAGAACTAATCAATAAAACTAAGAACTGGTTCAATGAAAGAAAACAATAAAATAGATAAGCCTTTGGTTAATTTTATTTAAAAAAAGAAATTAGAAAAGCAAATTACCAGTATCAAAACTGAAAGGGGTAATCTCACCACCAATGAAGTGGAAATTAAAGCAATAATTAGGAGCTATTTTGCCTAACTCTATACCAATAAATTTGAAAATCTAAATGAAATGGATGAATATTTACAAAGATGCAAATTACCCAGGTTAACTGAAGAGGAAATAAAATCCTTAAATAGGTCCATATTAGAACATGAAATTGAACAAGCCATTAATAAACTCCCTAAGAAAAAATCTCCAGGGCCAGATGGGTTTACAAGTGAATTCTACCAATCATTTAAAGAATAATTAATTCAAATTCTATACAAACTATTTGGAAAAATACTTGAAGAAGGAGTTCCACCAAATTCCTTTGAGGGCACAAATATGGTGTTAATACCTAAACCAGTAAGAGCCAAAACAGAGAAAGAAACTTGCAGACCAATTTCCCTAATTAATATCAATGTAAAAATCTTAAATAAAATATTAGCAAGAAGATTACAGCAAGTGATCACCAGGATTATATACTATGACCAGGTGGGATTTATACCAGGAATTCAAGGCTGGTTCAATATTAGAAAAACTAATATGATCAACCACATCAATAACAAAACTAACCAAAATCCTTTTTTTATCTCAATAGATGCAGAGAAAGCATTTGACAAAATACAACACTCATTCCTATTAAAAACACTAGAGAGCATAGGAATAGGTGGAGCTTCCTTAAAATAATAAGCAGTATCTACCTAAATCCATCAGCAAACATTTAATGGGGATAAGTTAGAGGCATTCCCCATAAGATCAGGGGTGAAACAGGGATGTCCATTATCCCCTCTATTATTTAATATTAATTTAATATTATACTAGAAATCTTAGCTATCATGATGAGAGAAGAAAAAGGAATTAAAGGAATTAGAATAGGCAAGGAGGAAACAAAACTATCACTCTTTGCAGATGATATGGTGGTATACTTATAGAATCCTAAATAATAAACTAAGAAACTGCTTGAAACAATTAACAACTTTAGCAAAGTTGGAGGACATAAAATAAACCCACATAAATCATCAGCATTTCTAAACATGGCCAACAAAGCTCAGCAACAAGAGATAGAAAGAGAAATTCCATTTAAATTAATGGTAAACAATATAAAATACTTGGGAGTCTACCTGCCAAGACAAACCCAGGAACTCTGAACACAATAATAAAATACTATCTATCAGATTGGCAAATATGACAAAAAATGAAAATAATAAATGTTGAACAATGCTCCAACCATTCTAGAAAGCAGTTTGGAACCATACCTAACGGGCTATGGGATTGTTCATACCCTTTGACCCAGTGGTACCACTGCTAGGTCTGTATCACAAAGAGATTACGGAAAAGGGAAAAGGACCCACATGTACAAAAATTTTTATAGCTGCTCTCTTTGTGGTGGCAAAGAATTGGAAATCGAGGAAATGCCCATCCATAGGGGAATAGCTAAACAAGTTGTGGTATATGAATGTAATGGAATATTATTGTGCTGTAAGAAATTGTGAACAGGAGGAATTCAGAGAAACCTGGAAGGACTTACATGAACTCATGCTGACTGAGAGGAGCAGAACCAGGAGAACTTTGTACACAGTAACAGCAACATTGTGTGTTAATCAATGGGGATAGACCTGGCTCTTTTCAGCAGTGCAACAATCTAAAACAGTTTCAAAGAACTCATGATAGAAAATGTTCTCAACATTCATTAAAAAAAAGAGCTATGAATTATGAATGCAGATTGAACCATACTGTTTCTACTTTTGGACTGTTTTTTCCCCTTCTTTTTTGAGGTTTTCTCCTTGTGGTCTGATTCTTCTTTCACAAGATGACTAATGTAGAAATATTTTTAATGTGATTGTACATATACAACCTATATCAGACTGCTTTCCATCTTGGGGAGAAGGGAGGGAATGGAGGGTGGGAGAAAAAAAAATTTTTAGACTGGTTCCAATGTTCTCACCCCCACCCATTGTGTTGATATGTGCAACCTTATGCTTGTAATGCAGCCCCGATGAGCCCACTGGCAAGATCCTTAGTGGCAACTATGTGCAGAATAAAAGTATTCAGTAACTCACTGAAAAAAATGATATTACTTTATTGTTTGTGGTGCTGTTTTACAAGATGTAAATTCCTTTCCTATTTCTGTTAATTAGATCTATTTTTTGCTTTTGCTTTGTCTGAGATGGTGATTGCTAATCTTGCTTTTTAGAAATCAGTTGAAACTTAATCAATTCTGTTCTAGCCCCTTATTTTAACTCTGTTTCCAGTGTATTTCCTGTAAACAACACTTTTTGAATTCTGATTTCTAATCCATTCTACTTACTGCTTCTCTTTTATGGGACAGTTCATCCTATTTACATTCACAGATATGATTGCTAACTTCATTGTACTCATTCCTAATTTCTTCTGTTTATCCTTTTCTCTTTTTATATTGTCCTTCCTCTAAAGACTATTTCACTTCTGATAACTGACTTCTTTTATCTGCCCTACCTTGTATCACCCACTTTCTTTTAGTCCCTTCCCCTCCTACTTCCCTGTGAAATAAGATAAATTTCAATTAACAATTGAGTGTGTGTATCCATACATACACACACATATGTGTGTATGTATGTATATGTGTAGTCAATATTTCAATGTATCTATATACACATATGAGGGGCTCTTCATCTCTTCGGATTATAATCAACATAGCTCCACAAGGCCCCTCCTCCCCTGGAACAGTAAATGATACTATTCCTCAGGGTCTCTGAACTCTTTGTGATGGGAACTAATACTGCCCCTCAGAACTTCCATTCTTTTTTGACCAAAAGTGCTCCTCTCTGCTCTTGAAATATAATCAAGAAATGGGTCTAGCCAAAGGAACTTCCAAACATTGTTTGGTCCTGTGTGCAGTTATAGCACAGGCACCTATTGTAACCTCATTCTGACCCTTACCATCACTGGCTGAAGAATTTCCAAAGTTCCTGCTTCTATTGTCACAACCACTTCATCCTACCATGAGTGTTTATCCACATGGTCTCCCCTGGGATCGTCTTTTTTACCATTTCAAAATCCTCTCTTTCTGAACTCCTAAGTTACCTTTGGCTGGAAGAATGTTTTACTCTGACCTTCTGTTTTCTCTGCCACCCCAAAATTCTATTTGAGGCATTATTATAAAGTTATTTGGAGGATAAAGTTGGGAGAGTTCAGGTGAGTGCTTTCTTTATACTACCATCTTATCTTTCCTCCAGTGATATCTTTTTCCCATGACACATATATTATATTCTTCTACCACTGCAATTTCCACATTTTGCTCTGGGAACAGCAGTCAAATTAACCTGACCTAGAGTCCTGAAACTTCTTCAGTCATGTACTCCTCTGACTTCACTTTACTCCCTTCCTGTTCTCTCAAACTTTTTTGTCCCTTTGTACTAGTATTGTTCACCCCTCGGTAAATCCCAATCTTGAATTACTGAGGCCTTTCAGCTCCTCCAATAGTCAAATGGGCTGCCTTCAGAAAATAGGCTCCCCTTTATTCAACATCTTCACACAAATGCTAGATATCCACTTGCCTGATATACTGTGGTTGTAATTCCATTGAAATGTGTGTTGAAGTAAGTGGCCACCAAGTTAACCTTCCAAATATAAAATTCTATGATTCTGAAAATCAGTATAGTCAGATAGTGTTTAGATGGTACCAGATGGGAAAAAAGGAAATGGGCATGAAATAGATCAGATCTTCCAGCATTCCAAAGGGGGATCTACTTTTGTAATATGTTATTCATTTGTTTTATTTCTGTATTATCAATTCCAGATATACCACCAACTATTACCTAGGTTTCAAAACATTCCTCATAGAAAAGAAAAACAGTTAGTGAATTAAAAGAATACAGTGCCTACATTTTACAACATAGTAAATATTTTGCCTTATAGTTGCCCACCTCTATTTCAAGATAAGGGACATATTTTTCATCACTGAAGAATTATTTTTACCAGTTATGAGAAAAGAATAATCAAATTTGGACTCTAATCCTTCAGTATCTGATACTCCATGTGAAGAAGAGTCAATGTTACATAAAAAAAATAACATTGGGAAGAAAGATGAGTGTCTTTAAAACAAGTTGTATTAGTTAAATATTAAAGAAATCTCTGATAGAGTTTGTCCAATTATAAAGGCATTTTAAGATCAATTTTAAGATGTCTAAAAGATAGGAAGAACCGAAAAGCATGAAAAAAATCAGTTTATACAATTAAAGAAAAAGGCAACTGAGCAACTGTTTGATTCTCAAATCTACTGATATATATGGTTCCATTCACATCTCTGGAAAATCTCTTTACAGAAACATTTCAACTGAGGTGAGAATAGAAGATCTGCATGTGTCCTATAGTTTTTGTGTTAAGAAAACATGTGATTCAGTACAGAAAATATAGCATTACAGCCTTTACTCAGACAAGGTATTTTCCTCACATATATTAAAGGTTTTGTGACAGGCTTAAGATGGTGGAATAGAGAAAGCACTCAGCTGAGCCCTTCTAATATTCCTCTTCAAAAAAATTTAAAATAATGCCTAAAATCAAATTCTGATATTGTATTTGCATGAAGATGAAGGTTATGTATGACAAAGCCTCTATATTAAAATCAGTATTATATGTTTGTTTTTCATACATTTAAAAAATGGAAAATGTGAATATTTTATATATTGTTATGATAATTTTTGAAAACAATATTTATTTTGGATAATTTTGTTAGAATGTAAGTGGCCTTTTGCCTAAGTAGAGAGGACACTGAATAATGTTTAGCAAAAGTGTGTGTACCTGGAATATTGCAAAATGTCAGAAAATAACTTTAAGCTGAAAAGATAAGAGAAAGAAAGCTAAAAGATAGCTATATTTTCTTTTAAAAAGAGTGGTTGAAATTCTCAGATATTCATAGGAGACAAAAATCCAAGATTGGTATCACAGAAAAATATATTTTTCAAGCCTCTCTTTATTAATATAAGAAGAACAGTCACTTTTGCATATTCCATTGAAGCAATGAAGGAATGTTAGAGGACTGATGTGGTGGGATATAGAATATTAATGGACAACCACAGGGGACTCACTTATAAGCATTTAAACTTACAGAACAAACAGCAACTGGACATCATGGTTCTTGAGGGTTTCTAGAGCACGAATGCTTTATTTTTTCCCCCTTGATTCATTTGGAAATCTGCTAAAGTCTGTAAAACCTTTCTTAGAATAATGTTTTTAAACATATAAAACAAATGAATGACTACATGTATCAGTCCTCTTGCACTTGGAATTTAAATTATTTTCATCTGTTTTCCTTTATAGGAATTTCAAATTTGACCCTCTTCCACTGGAAAAAAACCTCTCCTATTTTAACTTGAAGTCAGAAGCTTCCTTCCCCTCATGTAGATGCATCATCATGACTTGTACTCATCTATGGTATGTACTCTCCATACAACTGAATTGTCAATTTATCTTCTAGTATAACTGTTCTTTATCCAGGATTTGTGAATGTGTGTGTATGGGGATATTTTATCTATATGTGTATACACACACACACATACACACACATTCACACACACATATGTATACATATCAATATGTATGTATCTATGTATACAAATGTGTTTATATGGGGATATATGTGTGGATACCTATATACGCACACACATACATACACACGTATATATATATACATGTATGCATACACATATACACATACACACATAAACACTCACATACCAATATATATGTACCTGCTTTGGAAAAAGGATTCTTCTGAGCATAGAAATATAGCTCCATTGTAGGAATTTTGATGGTGATGAGGTGAAAAAGTCTGAAAAGTGAGATGTGGAGGCAGGAGGCAGAGGCAAAACCAGTCTATGTTATGTTCCTAGATGTGAGCCTTAAAGCCAAAAAAAAAAAAAAAAAGAAAAAGAAAAAAACGTCAAACTAATTAGATTCCATACAAATATCTAAGTCATCCAGGAGATGGAGTAGCATAAAGGGCCACTCCTCCTGGAAGAAAAAAGCACTTGTCATTAGAGGTCAAGGCATGAGCAGCACTAAGAAAGAATAAGCAAAGAACTTGATATTCATTTTGTTATGACCTAACTAGATAGATGAATGCTATATGGTGTTTAAAAAGTTTGAAAAACATACTTTCTGGGTAGTCATTTTATAAGTAATGCTACCATTTTAATAAAAATTCAGTGAATGCCAAAGACAATCATGGCAGCAGGTTCATTGCTTATGTGCCCTTGAAAGAAGGGTGATCCTGGGGGGCAGCTAGGTGGTGCAGTGGATAAAGCATTGGCTCTGGATTCAGGAGGACCTGAATTCAAATCCAGCCTCAGACATTTGACACTTACTAGCCGTGTGACCCTGAGTAAGTCACTTAACCATCATTGCCCCACAACCCCCCCCAAAAAAACCAAAACCTTAACTATGTGAGTTGAGAGAAAACACTTTAAAAAAAAAAGAAGGGTGTTCCTGAGGGTGGCAATCAACTCTGATTGGTGAACAATTAATGAGAAAATGAATATTACAATGAGAGGTTGGTCCTATTCTAATCAACTTTGATTATATCATTCATTTTTACATTACCCAGCTTTGGGCAATCTTTTAAAATAATTTATCTCTATTGAAACCTAAGTATACTTTGGGTGGGGTCTGACAAAGATGGAGAAAAATTAATTCAATCTCATTATCAGTAATGTCCTTCAAGAAACTGAGCTTTTGAAATGAGGACTTTAGAAAAATGGGGAACTTTGGATCTCCCCAAATCATTGGTTATTAATAGCCATTTTTCATAGCTATAGGAAAAATGTGGGGTTAGTTGTCAGAAGCTCAATTCCAAAGAAATAGTGCCAAGAAACAGATTAGTTCCATTATGCTTCAAGACCAAAATAACTCAATTTTCCTTACCCACCAATAAACCCTGGGGCCTTTTTACTTAGACTATTATTGAAGGGTGACAATAAAGATTAGAAATATAACATCCAAAGAGAAAAATATGTTCTAATAATATCACCAAGACCATTTGAAGCACTTAACTCTATACCTTATGAAGGTGCTGTGTGAACAATGATTGCCTCTCCCTATCTTTATCTATCTATCTATCTATCTATCTATCTATCTATCTATCTATCTATCTATCTATCTATCTATCTATCTATATCCTAAAATAACATGAATTTGGGTTTAAGCAAGAAGGGAGATGCCAAGGCTTTGCTATATGAAGACCTACTGTACAAATGTAGAATATAATTCTCTTAGTCAAAAAGTATTTAATAAAGGTTTGCTTTGTGTGAAACACTGATCCAGGTACTGGGAAACACAAAGAAAAATACAGTCTCTGCCATCATGGTTTACATTTTAATGGGGAACACAGCATGGAAAGAAATGTATATAAACTAGTTATGAACAGTTCAATAGGAAATAATTTCAGAGTAAAGACAGTAGCAGTTGAGGGGATAAGGGAATATCTCTTACATAAAGTGATATTTGGGCTGAATCTTGAAGTGATTCAGAAAGCAATAATGCAAAGGAAGGTCATTACAAGCTTAGGGGACAGAATCAGGAAATAGAGTGTCTTGTTCTAGAAATAGTAAAGAAGTCAATGTCAATACATTTTAGAGTATTTGTAGAGGTTTAAAATATAACAATACTGGGAATATAGGAAGGAGAAAATTATATGGAGTTTAAATACCAAATAAATAATTTGTAGTTGAGCTTGACAGTAACTAGAGAGCCATTGCAGATTATTGCCTATGGAGGTGAAACACTTGGACCTGAAGCTTAGAAAACTCATTTTGCAGTGAAGTGGAACATGAACAGAATGGACTCAGAAAGATTGGCTGGTCACTTATTGTCCTTCCTTCTCAAAGAGGACCAAAATGATATCACTATACTAGGGTCAAGTTACAGTGTGTCCAACTGAAACTGATCAGACACATATGAGCTTGGAAGGATCTAATATATCTTGAAGACAAATAGTTCATGTGTACATTTGGAATGGAGATGTTTCTAAATGTGCACATTTCACATTTCTTTTGAGGTATTGAAATTCTGTTTTGTTCATACAGTATAGTGCCTTCTTTGATGCAGACACACAATGCTGGGCAGGCCTGTATCAGTATCTCACAACTGAATGCAAAGTTCTTTTGAAAGACCATGAGAATATCCTTGTATCTCTTCTTGCTGACCTTCATGTGAGTACTTGTGTTGTGTTCATACAATAGTCTTTTAGGCAAACTTTCTTTTGGAATTTGTATGTTGTGGCCAGCCCTTTGGAGTTGTGCTCCCTGAGGTAGAGTTTGAATTCCTGGCAGGTTAGCTCAAGAAATGACCTCAGTGCCTGTGCCTTATCTTGCCAGATGATCTTTATAATCTTCCTGAGATAATTCTAATGGAAGCAATTCGATTTACTGATATTATACTGTATAACTCAGGAAATTTCCATCAACTTTTGTATGAGCAGTGGACCCCTACTTGGTAAATCCCAGCTGGAATATAATCAACACCAGGTACCTCGACACAAGGGAGGCACCTAATGACATTCAAAACCTCTTCTGCAGTTGTAAGTTTGAGTAGAGAGGGATTGACTTCAATTTGAGGCATATAGTCAATTCACTATTAATTTATAGACAGTCTGTTTAAAACACTATGGAAGTGTTCAGTCCCTCACTCTAGGATTATGTCCTTATCACTAATCAATGTGGCTCCATTAGCCCTGAGTAGTTAAGATGTATCATAAGTCTTTGGCCCATAAATAATACTCACAGCATTAAAAATGCTTTAAATTGTTACTTTCAGCATAACACTGAATTTTATCTGGCTTCCTATTAAGCCAAGAATACTGCATCTCTTTAAACTTCACCTGCACTTTAATTTTGATGTAGTTGAATACTACCTTCATAGCAATTGAAAAGCTATCCTAGTAGTGTGTGTGTGTGTGTGTGTGTGTGTGTGTTTAGAGAACCAGAAGACCGTGTTGGTGATGAGAAAGTCACAAGTTGAGGTACAGAAGTCTTAAGTAGTAAGTGCCTGTTGCTATTGTGTCTCCAACTCTGTTTATCACAAAGACTACATGACATGTCTAATAATCTGAGCCTGGTCTCGAGTTAAAGTTAACCAGAATTATAAGTTTGTCCCCTTTAGGCACATTGATGGTGAGAGTCTCCAGGTCCTCATGGTGCAAGTACACACACAAATAGTGGTGGTATGGTGATTTCCTGCAAATAGTAATTACATTGTTCTGAGTCTGTTGTGTTCATCTCTTCTGGTAGGCATACAATCTTGTTAACTAGTTTCAATTACAAAGCCTTTGCCAACTTCATGACATTCCTGATCACTGTTAACACTTCAGAAAAAATATGTATCCAGCTTTGACTTCAGTAAGCTGACTCATTTTCCAGCCTTGTTTCACTCAGCTACTATTTATTTGAGAACCTACTAAGTTTTCTCACAAGAGCTATTTATCTTTTGGTTATACTGGATTTCATTTTGCTCATAAGGATGCACACATTCATTTTCTGGTGGTGAGTGGAATCCTCTTTTCAAATGATTTTGTATGTTTTTATGTATTTGTTTTGACCACATGGTGGAATCCCAAGACAACACTGGAATTAATTCATGATAACTATATATAGTATTTCTCTGTAGAGGCTGAAGATGAGATTCAAAAGAAAGAATTTGAGAATCATGGGTATCCCAGAAAAGTACAAGTAGAAAACATGAATGCTATAGCAGGGGGAGTTAAGAGAAAATAAATGTAATATTCCCCAGAAATATAGGTAAATAGAAGAAGGCAATGTAGAGACCAATAGGTTCCATAGGCCACTAAGAGAGAGAATTTTCATAGTACATGTAGAAATCAAAAGGGGTACTAGATGGCATAGTGGAAAGAGTGCTAAGCCTGGAGTCAGGAAGACTCATGTCCACGAGTTTAAAATGGGTCTCAAGATACTTACAAGCTGTGTAACCCTGTTTGATTCAATTCCCTAAGCTGTAAAGTGAGTTGGAAAAAGAAATGACCTACCTCTATACTATCTTTGCCAAAAAAACTCCAAATGGAGAAATGGAGAGTCAGATATGAATGAAACAACTAACGGCAAGTAGTAGTAATCAAAGTTCAGAATGTGAACATATATACACACATGCATACACATGTGTGTATTTGTGTATGTATGTATGTATTTTAGGCAGCCAGGAGGAAGAACTTCAAGTATAAAAGAAAATAAATTTGAATAGCTCAAGACTAGTTATTAGCTATGATAAATCAATGAATAGGATGCTCCAAAAAGAAAAGAAGTTAGCTTTACACCCCAGATATTGAAGTCAATGGCCCTCCCTTATTCCTGAATCTACTTGATTCCTTTGAAACTTTTAACCCTGTTGACCACCCACTTATCCTGGATAATATCTCCAAATCTACTTCCCCCCCTATCATTTGTAATATCATTGTTCTATTTTCACTCACTATGTTTGAACACCAGATACTGCTTCTTCTGCCCTCTTTTCTCTGCAGTATATCATTCTTAATGGTATCAATTTCATTGGTTTTGGTCATTATCTTTATACAGATGCCTTTCAACCTATATATTTAGTTTGAATGTCTCATGGGAAATCCAGTCAAGTTATCACAATTTCCTTTCTGAATACTGTCACCTGAATATCCCATAGAAGTCTTAAACTTAAGTTGTCCCAAATAAAATTACTCATTTCCTCCAAAACTTATTTCTTCTCTACAATTTACCATTTTTAAGGACACTACCAGGTTCATAATTGATAACAGTTTCCAGTCACCTAGATTCATAAATATAATCATCCCTGTTTCTTCTCCTTTCCTCTCTATATGATGAAAGAAGACAAGTCTTCTTGATTTTACCTTCCTCCCATCCATCTGCGCCTTCTCACTGATAAAGAAAACAACCCACTTCTTACACTTATCACTTCTTGCTTAGACTTTTGGAATTGCTTACTCATTGAACTTCTTTATTCTAGTCTGTTTCATCTCCATTATATCCTTTAAATATCTTCCATCATAAACTATATATCTAGCCATGTAACTTTGTAATAAAAAATTTCTAGTGATTCTGTATTTCCTGTAAAATAAAATACCAAATCTTGAAAATGACATTTACAACTGTCCACAAACTACCTGTCACTTACCTTTCATTTTTAATTCATATTATTCTCTATGAAGGGATGATATCTGTAAATCATTTATGTTTTTTTTCTTTGTGAGGCAAACAGGGTGGGGTGTCTTATGAACAGATTTGGGCTTGGGGCCACCTGGGTCTAGAGCTGGTACTTTATCCACTGTGCCACCTAACTAATCCATGATGATATCATTAAAATAGGGTTAAGGTGAAGGAGGAATAGATGGGGGGGGGGAGATAGGAGGGGAGAGATAGTCTGGGGAGTGGTAGTTCACATGAAGGAAACAAGAAAAAAAGCTTATGGAGGGAAGGGGAAGAGGGGGAAGGAGTGGGAGAGTGAGTGAACCTTAACATTATGAGAATTGGTTCAAAGAGGGACTAACATACATACTCAAGTAGGTATAGTAATATAGTTTGCCCTGAGGGAGGGGAGGGAGAAGAAGAGAAGTAAGGAAGGGCAGATTGGGGGAAGGAACAGTAAAAAGCAAAACACTTTCAAGGAAGGTGAAGATCTGCATTACTGCACAAGTATGACATAGTGAATTTCTTGATTTCATAGGACAGGTTGAGGAGGGAGGGAGGAAGAAAAATTTAGAACACAGAATTAGCTCAAAGACCTTAATCTCATCAGAGTGGGCTCAAGGAGGGAATAACATTCACGCCCAAGTGGGAGGAGTAATCTATTTAACCCTACAGGAAAGTAGGAGGGGAAGAGGATAAGGAGGGAAGGGTGAAAAAAGGGAGTGCAGAACAGGGGAGGGGACAGTCAGAATTAAAACACTTTTGAGGAGGAATAGGTTAAAAGAACATAGAAAATAGAGTAAATATCATGGGAAGGGAATAGGATGGAGGGAAATAGTTAATATGATTGATTATAATGGCAAAATATATGGTACCTACTTTGCTGGGCTATTATGAAGAAATTTCTTTGTCAAGTTTAAGGTACTATATCAAAAATATGATGAACAGGATGCTATCAGAAAAATCTGGAAAGACCTACATGAAGTGAAGCAGAGTGAAATGTACTGTATACAAAATAACAGTAATAGTTTAAGATGATCAGCTGGGAAGCATGTGGTTATTTTCAGCAAGGCAATGATCCAATATAACCCTGAAGGATTTAAGGAAAAATGCAATCCATCTACAGAGGAAGAACTGATACTATCTGAAAACAGATGGAAACACATTAAAAAATTGTTTTTGACAATTCCTTAATCTGAAGTTTTGTTTTTTAACTGTTTTCTCTCACAACCTACCTAATGTGGAAATATTTTCCATGACTACTCATATATAACTCATTTTGAATTGCTTGAGTTCTTGTGGGTAGGGGGTGGGAAGGGAGGGAGGAAGAGAAGTTGGAACACAAAGTTTTTAAAAATTGGTGTCAAAATTTGTTTTTACATATATTTTGGAAAAAATTCTATTCAAAATTGAAAAATAAATATAATTAATATTATTCCTTTTTTTTTTGCACTCTCCATGGCAAACTAGGTATATGTTAGATGTAGCTGACCTTTCTCTCACCTTAATGGCTTCACATAGGCCACCATAATCCCATTCACCCTATTTTTAGAATTCCTTCTTTCTGTATTCCTTCTTAAAGTCTTTAATTTTCCTGAAAGCATAGCCCAAGTGGCACTTTGAAATGCTTTGCCCAGCTGTCCCAGGTCTCTGATAAAATTATTTTCTTTTATTTTTTAAATTTACTCATTTTACTTATCTTTCTACCTGTAACATGTACCTACCCACACCATACCAAAAAATAGAACATAAGTCCTTTGAGAAAATCTATTACAAAAGTGATGAAATTACAGTTCAAGAAAATTAAATAACTTGCCCATAATATGTATTTTTTATTACAAGATGTGAAATTTGAAACCTGAATGTTTTTATTCCAAGTTTATCATTATTCCACATGGGCTTTAAAGCATGCATAGTCATAGTCATGAAGGATCAAAAATAAATTAAGACATAGCAAGGTCCACATTCGGGTTTTAAAAAACCTTATTAGTTATTTACAATTTTACTCATATATGCTTTCACTGTGTTGACCCACATTTTGGTAACAAGTGAAGTGAACCAGAGTGGCAGTGTAATTTAGTAGAAATAATTGCAAACATGAGATGACAGTGCCTAGTTTTTTTATTTGTATTTTGTTTTGTTTTGTTTGCTTGTTTGGCTCCAACATAGTTATATTGGGAAATCTCACAAAATCCTCCCATGGCTCTATTTATATATTTCTATATGAAAGGGATTGAACTTGATAAACTCTTTCCAACTATAAGCTCAATGATTCTGGTTACTGAAAAGTATTGACTCCTTTACCAACTAGCCAGAAACCTGCCTTGTTTTTCTTTTCTGTATGAATATGCAGCTTTAAAATGAAAATCAGTTCATATTTGTCTATAAAACTTACTTGTACTTTTACTCATTAGAGTATGGGTCATATTAATCACCCAGATCCTTCATCATTTCATTGTTTCTTCATATGGTTTATGTTTCTCACTCTTGACTGGAATGGAAAAGCTACTAATTACTTGATGGGAGCCAGCACAGCTCAAGGGAATGAACATCAAGTTATTGGACAGGGATTTGGACTGCTTCTCCAGAGTTCTTTTATAACCTTGACCAATTCATTTAAACTCATTCCATTTTGATTTCCTAATCTCAGCATTGGAATCAAGAACAATCACTTGTCTTATATCCCATGAATATTTGTTTTGAATATTGAAAATTAAGAATGTTAGAGATTAGATTTCTGATTTCAATCTTATAGTGAACTCTCCATTAAGGAAAATCCCTCTATCAAAATGGGCCAATAACTTATATGTAATTTATAGTCTTATAGATTATATCTATAGGTGCTCGCTGGTTCAGGGAGTATAATCATGGGTTTGGAGTTGGGAAGACCTGAATTCAATTATGAACTCAGACTTATTTATCTGTTTGACCCTGGACAAATCACTTAACAATTTTAAGATAATATACTTGCAAGGAAACTACAGGATTAAAACACAAAGAACATACACTGTGAGCATGTAGGATTTATTTAATTTCTGTGATTTGTCCTTTGCCCACTGATTCTTTAGTATTTGATATTTTGTTTTCAATTATTTTTAATCTTGCTTTCCATGAACCTTTATTGAATGTAATTCTTATTGCATTATTATCTGAATAGGTTGAATATAGCATTTCTACTTTCCTGCATTTGGTTATGCCCTAATTCATGATTAATTTTTGTAGCAAGTAATCTTAGATAACAAAAGGTATATTCCTTTCTATTCATATTCAATTTTCAACTTTCTAAAATTCTATTCATTTCCTTAATTTATTGTTTATTTTGTAAGATTTCTCTTATATAATAACAGTACATTATTATTATTGATATAATAGGGGAATATATTATTATACAGGAGAAAGTTGAGGTCCCCCCAGTATCATTTTACTTTCTATATCCTCTTGTACATTATGAGTCTTTTCCTTTAATAATTGTGATGCCATACCAGTAGGTACTTATATGTTTTGTATCAATATTACTTTAAAATTTATGGTTCCTTTGAGCAAAATCTACTGTTGTTTTTAATTCTTTTTATTCTATGTATTTTGTCTTTTGCATTGTCTGAGATCATGATTCCTACCCCTTCTCTTTTGTTGTTGTTTTATTTCAACTGAAGAATAGTAGTTTTTGCTCAATTCCTATCCCTTTAATCTGTATATGGCTTTTTGCTTTGTCAGATTCTGATTTTTAATCCACTCTGCTATCCATTTCGATTTTATAGGTGAGTTCATCCCATTTACATTAATAATTATTATAACTGTGTTTTCCCTTACATTCTATATTTCCCCTTTTTTATTCATCTCTTATTATTCTTTCACCCTGTACATCCACAATAGGATTTTGCTACTGATCACAACCTCCCCCATTCCACCCTCCTCTTTATACCCCTGCCCCCTTATCTGTTTACTTATCTACTTCCTTTTAGGGTAAGATAGATTTCTATATCTAACCAAATGTATGTGTCATTCCCTCTTTTATCCAATTCTGATAAAAATAAAGTGCAAGCATTATCCTCCTCCCCTAATATCCCCCCTTCACTTTATATGCTTTTTCATGCTTTTGTTATGTGAAATAGTTTACCCCATTAAACTTCTCATTTACCCCTTCTCCCAGTACATTTCTTTTTCACCACTTAATTTTATTTTTTTCTAATCATTCCACCATAGTCAACTCACACTGATGTGCTCTATTTATCCTCCTAATTGTGAAGATAATGATAAATTTATAGAAGTTACAAGTATGCCATCTTTCCATGTAGGAATGTAAACAGTATAATCTTATTAAATCCTTTCTTAAATGTCTTTCATATTTAGCTTTTTTATACTTCTCTTGAATCTTATATTTAGAAATCAAATTTTCTCTTCAGCTCTGATATTTCTTATAGCTCTGGTATGTCTTATAACTGGTCTTTTTATCAGGAATGCTTGAAAATCCTTTATTTCATTAAATATTCATTCTTCTCCTCCCAGAAAAATTATACTAATTTTTGCAAGGTAGGAGATTCTTACTTGTAATCCTAGCCCCTTTGCCTTCCAGAATATCATAACCTAAGTCTTTCTACCCATTAATATAAAAGCTGCTAAGTCTTCAGTTATCTTGATTGTGGTTGCACCATATTTAAATTTTGCCTTTCTGCCTACTTTCAGTATTTTTTCTTTCACCTAAGAGTTTTACAATTTGGCAATGACATTCCTTGAAGTTTTCTTGTTGTGACCTCTTTCAGGAACAGATTGAGCAATTATTTCATTTTCCTTTCTTTCTCTAGGATATCAGGTAAGTTTTCCTTGATAATATCGTGAAATATGATCATGGCTTTCAGATAGTCCAATAATTTTTTTGTTTGTTTGTTTTTGTTTTGTTTTGTGGGGCAATGAGGGCTAACTTACCCAGGGTCACACAGCTAGTTAAGTGTCAAGCGTCTGAGGCCAAATTTGGATTCAGGTCCTCCTGAATCCAGGGCTGGTGTTTTATTCAGTGTGTCACCTAGCTGCCTCCAATAATTCTTTAATTTTCTCTGCCCAATCTATTTTTCTGGCCAGTTATTTATCCAAAGTGATAGTTTACATTTTCTTCTATTTTGACATTCTTTTGATTTTTAAAAATTGTTTCTTGATTTCTCATGAATTCATTAGTTCCCACTTTCCCAATTCTATTTAAAAAATTTTTTTTTCTGTGTGAGGCAATTGGGGTTAAGTGACTTGCCCAGGGTCATGCAGCTAGTAAGTGTTAAGTGTCTGAGGCTGGATTTGAACTCAGGTACTCCTGACTCCAGGGCTGGTGCTCTATCCACTGCACCACCTAGCTGCCCCAATTCTATTTTTAAAAATAAAATTATTTTATTATTTTCCAGTTACAAGTAAGGATAGATTTCAACAATTGTTTTCATTGGATCTTTAGTTCAAAATTTTCTCCCACCTTTCCTTCACTCCCTCCTCCCCAAGGTGGAAAGCAATCTAATAAAGGTCATATATGTAAAATCACATTAAATATATTTCGGCAATAGTCATAGTGTGAAAGAAGAATCAGAGCACAAAGGAAAACCCTTAAAAAAGAAAGGAAAAAACATCCCAAAACTACAAGCAGTATGGTTCAATCTGCATCCATAATCCAGAGTTCTTTTTTTCTGGATGTTGAGAACATTTTCTATCATGAGTTCTTTGAAATTGTTTTGGATCATTGCACTGCTGAGAAGGGCCAAGTCCATCCCCATTGTTCATCACACAATGTTATGTATGTTATGTATGTACAATCACATTAAACATATTTCTGCATTAGTCATGTTATGAGAGAAGAATCAGAGCAAAAAGAAAAAAAAAACCTCAAAAAAGAAAAACAACATTAACAAAAAACATTTTCCATCCTGAGTCCTTTGGAACTATCTCAGACTATTGCATTGCTGAGAAGAATCAAGTCTATCACAGTTGATGAACACATAATGTTGTTGATACTGGGTACAATGTTCCCCTAGTTCTGGTCATCTCATTCATCATCAGTTCATGCAAGTACTTCCAGGTTTCTCTTAAATTTTCCTGCTCATCATTTCTTACAGCACAATAGTATTCCATTACATTCATATACCACAACTTGTTCAGCCATTACCTAATTAATGGGCAACCCCATAATTTCCAATTCCTTGCCACCACAAAAAGAGCAACTATAAATATTGTTGTACATGTGGGTCCTTTTCCCTTTTCCATGATCTCCCTGGGAAAAAGACCTAATAGTGGTATTGCTGGGTCAAATGGTATGGACAGCTTTGTAGCCTTTTGGGCATAGTTTCAAACTGCTCTCCAGAATCGTTGGATCAGTTCAAAGCTCCACCAATTTTTCCACAGCTTGTCCAACATTTATTATTTTCCTTTTTTGTCATATTAGCCAATCTGGTACCATAGAGTTGTTTTAATTTGCATTTCTCTAATCAATAGTGATTTAGAACATTTTTTCATATGGCAATAGATAGCTTTGATTTCTTCATCACAAAACTGTTCATATCCTTTGACCATTTCTCAATTGGTGAATGACTTGGATTCTTATAAATTTGATTTAGTTCCCTATATATTTTAGCATTGAGGCCTTTATCAGGAGTACTGACTATAAAAATTCTTTCCCAGCTTTCTGTCTCCCTTTTAATTTTGGAGGCATTGCTTCTATTCATGCAAAAACTTCTTAATTTAATGTAGTCAAAATTATCCATTTAGCATTTCATAATATTCTCTATCTCTTGTTCAGTTATAAACTGTTCTCCTTTCCAAAGACCTGAGAGGTAAACTATTCCTTCCTCTCCTAATTTACCTATGGTATCACCTTTTTTTGTCTAAATCACGTACCCATTTTGATCTTATTTTAGTATAAGATGTAAGATGTTGGTTGACGCCTAGTTTCTGCCATACTATGTTCAAGTTTTCCCAGTAGTTTTTGTTAAATACTGAGTTCCTATCCCAGAATCTGGAATCTTTGGGTTTATCAAACAGTACATTACTAAAGTCATTTACTGCTGTGTCTCCTGTGACTAACCTATTCCATTGACTCTCCACTCCATTTTTTAGCCAGTACAAAATAGTTTTGATGACTGCCACTTCCCAATTCTAATTTTTAAAGACTTATTTTCTTTGCTTAGGTTTGGTGTTTCCTTTTTCATTTGGGCAATTCTATTTTTCTTAAAGGAGTTATTTTTTTCAGTGGATTTTTGTGTCTCCTTTACCATTTGGCCTATTCTATTTTTTTAGTTGTTATTTTCTTCAGTATTTTTTGCGTCTTATTTCTCAAGCTGCTGATGTTCTTCCTATTTTTTTGGCAACATTTTGAATTTTCCCAAGTTTTTCCTCTATTTCTTTTATTTGCTTTTTAAAATCCTTTATGAGCTCTTCCTGGAAGTCTTGATGGGTCTGGGACCATTTCTCATTTTGAGCCCTTGCTTGTAGCTGTTTTGACTTTGTTGTCTTTTTCTAAGTTTGTTTCTTTTTTTTTTCCCCACCATAATAACTTTCTTGGGTCAGGTTTATTGTTGTTATTTTTATTTTGGGGTCATTATTTTAGCCAATTTATTAACTTTTAAATTTCTATGTTCTTGCTACCTATCATAGACTTTGAAAACTGGCAAATTTTATTAACAGTCATAATTTATTTATTTCCTTTTGATTTAGAAATATATCAGATTAAATAACTATAATATTTTTGTTGGTATTTCTAACATGTAATTTCGTAAATTAAAAACATCAACAGAATTCTTAGAGATTAATTTTCAAGTATCTGATTTTATGAAGGTAAGTTTCCCTAATTTTCTTGTGCCATTTCATATAGCAGAAAGTCTATAAGACCAGAAGTCAGAAAACTTGAGTTTCATTCTTCTATTTGCCACTATGAAGCTCTATAACTTCTAGTGTAGTAAAATTTATGTCTAACATTCTTCATATGTAAAATTCATGTTTACTTGCATATAGTGCTGTCCAACTCTAATTTTATATGTAGGTTTTATAATGTTAATACGGGTGTCGATACTTGTATTAATTTGGCTTCATCACATGTACAGCTTCACTTTTCCCAAGCCTACAGATAAATTCCATTTTAAATCTCTTAAAATGAGAAGCATGGGTGGTGAGACAAGATGGAAAGTGAGCCTGGATAACGGATAGAGAAAACAGGATAATAGTTGTTTTGTGCTTCTTCATCCTTGACTCAGTATTTTTAAGTTGATTTAAAACTTTTTCTAATGTTCATATACATGAAAACTGACATTTAACAAACCTTTTTCTGGTTCATTTGTTTTTCTTTGTATTATTCTTGTTTCTGGCCTTTGCTCAAATTATATTTATGTCTGGATAATATTGACTGGAAATAATAGTTTGTAGTTCTGGGTCAATTAAAATCATTAGTCAATGCTCAAATGACTAATAATGCTTGGGAAAGTAATATTCTCTCTTACTACCCAATAAACCCAAAGGGAATAAGAAAGTTACTGGATTATTATTTCATAAAATCTATAAATGAGATGCTATTAATGACTGTGAATGGAGATAATTTGGTCATTGCAATTAAATTATTGATTAATAAGAAAAATGAATTATATCCTTGGTTTTCTCCAAAATACCAACTATGATTTATTAGACTATTATGTTCACTAATCTACTCATATTTACCCTGGGACTATGACATTTTGAATGCCCTTTTTATTTTTATAGAATATATTTTGGTAATGATGGTACCTGGTTTCAATATATTATATGTTCCTGAAAACCATGTTTTAAGGTTGAATATTAGAAAGTACAACAAGCATTCACAATTTCATTTGTTATCTTCAAACACTTTGAACATCATTGCCAGGAATTATGGAATGTGTAGGGAAGATGAAGATATATCATGTGATTCCATATTATAGCTCCAACCCCTTGAGAAACAAAGCCAGTCTTCTCACCTTCTATACAATTACACAAGTGTTGAGCACAGCAAAGTGTAATTTAGTTGATATTGTCTGACCTCCACTTTGTAGTTGGTTTTTTAGGACTTCCCAAACTTTGGGGAAATCCTGAAATTTTCTCCTAGTGTTAGGTACTGCTCGTCTCTGCCTATTTTTGTGGACTTTCTGTGTCCAGAACTACAACTTGTTTTTGCTGTCCCTATTTTGGAGGAAACATGCATTAATGTGGCATTTCACTACTACTTTGCCTCTTTCACTTTCCCTCAAGATGGCCCAATTCTCCTTACTAATGGTATATTACAACTTTACTATAATTTTCCTTGATTAGCTGTGTCTTATAAGTGCTTTATTATCATTGTTGCTATTGTTCATATGGTGAGCAATAAGATGATGCCAAAAGTAAGTAGTATCTATAAGAGACAGACCTATCTTGGACACATTTAATGAGACTTCATTATTAAAATATTAGGAAGGGGCAGCTAGGTGGTGCAGTGGATAGAGCACTGGCCCTGGAGTCAGGAGTACCTGAGTTCAAATCCCGCCTCAGACACTTAACCCTTACTAGCTGTGTGACCCTGGGCAAGTCACTTAACCCTAATTGCCTCACTAAAAAAATAATAATAAATAAAATAAAATAAAATATTAGGAAACCCTCAATACCATGGTGCAAATGAAAGAGTATAGAATTTGGAATCATAAAACCTGAATTTAAATCCCTCTGTACTATTTCTTTTCTGTCTAACCTTTAGCCAATAAATAAGCTTTTCTGGGCCTCTATCCCCTCATGCATAAAGGGAAGTAGTTGTTGTTGATTATACTGAAGGCTCCTTTTATTCCTATACTCTATCATAGGATAAGAGATTAAAGCTAGAAGAGATGTTAAAGGGATGTAATCCAGATCCATCATTTTAGAGATCCCGAGAGCTTTGGAGGTAAATTGGGAATATACTAGTAAAGGTTAAACAACCCACTCTCTGGAAAACACACACAGAGGATATATTTTATATTTAACCTACATTTTTAACATTTTCTCTATACCTTTCTTCAATTTAGACAATCATCAGTTCGATAAAATGTCATGATTTGTACTGGTTTTTGTTTTGTTTTTATTTCCAAGTTGTAAATGTTCACCTAGAAATTTAACAACTGGCCTTTGGGATCTTGTTTTTTTGTTCTTTTTTTTTTTTTTGCAGGGCAAATGGGGGTTAAGTGACTTGCCCAGGGTCACACAGCTAGTAAGTATCAAGTGTCTGAGGCCAGATTTGAACTCAGGTACTCCTGAATCCAGGGCCGGTGCTTTATCCACTGTGCCAGCTAACTGCCCCGGGATCTTGTTCTAGCTAGCTTCTTCACACCACTTAGGTCTAGTGATTTGCCAAAGGTCACAAAGTTAATCATGGTAGAGACACATCATTTGACTCCAAATCTAAAGCATTTTCTGTTATACTATGATTTCTCCCTTTAATAGGTTCTCATTGCACAACTATATTACCAAAGTACCTAAGTAGGTATTACTTGCAGTTAGTCAAATATATTCAACTTTTTTTTTTACTTTGATAACAAAAGGCTTGGTGTTTCTGTCTTTGATTATATCTTTATTTTCATAAAGAATTGATGGAGTGAATTATCAGAAGCCATGCATTCCCATGACCTTATCCAAGAAGATGAGTTTGAATTTGATTTGTGATATATATTAGTGGGATATTTTTTGTGGGTTTCTTTTCAGGTCAATGAGGGTGAAGTGACTTGCCTAGGGTCACATAGCTAGTAAGTGTCAGGTGTCTGAGGCCAGATTTGAACTCAGGTCCTCCTGAATCCAGGGCCAGTGCTTTATCCATTGTGACACCTAGCTTCCCCTTAGTGGGTTTTTAATTTAGTCTTTCAACCTTGGAAAAATGACCTCAATGTGCCTCAGGAAGTTATTTAAGTTGTATAATAGGTTGTAATATACACCAGTCAAAGAAATTCCCTCACTAAAAGTTCCTTGTACAAACCTTACATATTCCCATCTAATTCTGGAACATTAATAGCAATTATGTTAAACTAATTTTCCATATTTTTAAACAACTGCATACTTAAAACAATGAATTAATTTCCATCCATTCTTAGCTTCATCACTTATACCTATGAAAGAGGCCCTATTTTAGTCTCTTGCCCCTTTATGAACAGGAGCTTCTCTTCCCTTCTTGAGAAATGTAATGAATGTAGGACAGTGCATCTTCTCTTATTTTTTCCTTTGCTGAAGAGCTATTATTGCAAATTATAGCATGTATTTGTAAGCATAATTATGAGCAATTTACAAGTCTATAGACCTGTTAATGCTGCTTTGGATTATATGGTGGTACAATGTGGTTGTTTTGAGCACTGATCCCATTGTGTTTCCTTCTTCCTGTACTTATCACTTATCTTTCTATAATAGCCAAAAGAAATGGTGGGTTGAATACTTTAAATATTAGGTTTTAGAAAAACATTGGCTGCAACAGAAACTAAATCCTCTTTCTCCTCTGGTATTTTGTCTTGTGGATGGTCTCATTACAAACTGTAAGATCCACTTGGAGCATTGGCTGTTCCCTTTTTTGTATTCCTTATGTGGGTCAGTTCAACCATTATTTTTGATTACCTGTTCTGGCATGATCACCATTTCCTGTAATATTTCTTGTTCTCTCAAGGGAAATGAATGTCAGTTTCTAGCATTTGTGCCTTATTTTCCTTGTGAAAACTGAGACAAGAAGCAAGGAATTAATTTAATATTTTAGCAACATCTATTTCATTGGTCAATAATTTATTCTTACTATTAAAAAAGTTTCAGCCTTCTTCAGTGACCCCAGGTCCTTGATATGCTAAAGACAATTTTTTTCTTTAATATTTTGACTTCCCTTCTAATTTTTTTCATTCATACTTTGCTTTTTTTCCATCTTGTGCTCATACATATGTCCTGTAGTCTTTTCTACACTCCCCTATAACCAATATTTTATGCTTTATATTTGAGCTGCTGATATCCTTGATTATTTTTTGCAAATCATTTTTACCTGAGTTGACTTTCTTTTATTTCTGTGGTATTTACTTTTAGCCTTCACAGGAACATAAATTCTTAGGAAAACTAAGCAGTAATTTACCCTAGAATAGGTTTCATTTTTCTCTTTTCTTTATTGTTTTAATTTAATACAATATGAATACATACCATTGTATCTTACTGTATCCAAAATACCAAAGTCAGATTTGTAGATCTCCCATGACTGTTTTTCTCTTGTATTGATTCTCTTTCTTACTGAACTCTGATTTCATATGGAGCTTCTTTCTCTCCTCTTTAATATAATTTTAGTAGATTTTTTTGTATGCTAGCAAGGTAGGAATTTTCCCTCAATTGTCCTTTAGCCCTTCTCTATCTTCCTTTTTAAGACAATGTTTTGTTTTTGTTTTTCCTAGACTGTTCTATCTTAAGGTTTTATTTTTTGATAACCATCCTTTTCTGCAATGCTCTCTTCTTTTTGAAATGATACCAATTTTCTTTCCTTTCCTTTCTGTTCAGTTGTGATCTTCTAAAGAATTTTGCTGGTATCCAAGTGTGTCTTGGTGCCATTTTAAAAAGTAAGTTGTCATGCTTTTTTTGCTAGATTTAGATACCTCTTGATGTCTAGAAATTGTCATTCATTCCTCATCAGACATAGCCTCTGATAAGGTTTTTTCTCAAGCCCCACTCCAGATGTTTCAAACCTTTCTTGACATCACCAATGTTTGCTAAATGCATTTCTCAGATACTGTCATTTTGTATCCTTTTTTCAAAGCACATGAGAATTTTCCTTGGAAAAAAGGACTGGTGCCTAGTTAAATAATGGATAATAGAGCAAATTTTACCAATTTGAATCTTGACTAATACTGGCAAATCTCAGTGGGTGAGGGTCCCCAGCAGATGTACATTTCAGAAAAAACCAAATATAACTTTTCATCTTTATTTAAATCCTCCTTTCTAAGCCACATTCTCTATAAAGAACCTCCCACTAATATTCTTTGTGTATCCATCACCTATTTAAACTTTTACCTTGAGAAAATTATGTCTCTCTCTTTTTGGGAGCATGTAACATGAGGATGGATGGCAATCTAAGGCTAAAGTCATAATTCATCTCTCAGGGAGCTCAACAAGTCAGAAGCACAAATATAGGCAGTATTCGACAGGTACTTCCATTTAGAAAAAAATACCAGATTTTGCACTGCTTGCAAATGGTCTATTTCTTCTTGAATTAGTCATTAATCCCACTGTCTAGCAAACCTTAATCTTACCATTGCTTAAATCCTATCTTGACAAAGAAATCCTGTCGAGAAAAAAAAAAGGAATATAAAATAATTTAAGGGAAACCAGCAAATCTGACTTTGTCTACACAAAATCAGCTCCAGCTGTAGCCTGGTTCAACTCATGCGTCTAATGTGAAACAGTTGCATATTTCATTCCACCATCATGGAGAAATGGAATATTTTGACACTGTTTTATTTCCTTTGGAATACTGATATTACTTAAAACTCTATTCAAACTAAATAGTGAGGGTTGAACCAACTTTTAATGTTTTTGTTTGTTTGTTTGTTTGTTTTAGTGAGGCAATTGGGGTTAAGTGATTTGCCCAGGGTCACACAGCTAGTAAGTGTGTGTTAAGTGTCTGAGGCCGGATTTGAACTCAGGTACTCCTGACTCCAGGGCCAGTGCTCTATCCACTGTGCCATCTAGCTGCCCCTAACTTTTAATGTTTTAAAAAGCTACTACTTATAATTAATAAAATTTTGCTTTAGGATACATGTCTTTCTGAGGTTCTGGAGAATCACATATGCTTTTCTCAAGTTGTTCATTTTTCTAGTTGCTTACCCTTAGAAGGAAGTGACCTTATCATCTCAGCAGGAAGTAGGCTCTTCTTCTTTCAAACTGTTAACCTAATTAGCAATCTCGCCATTAAGAATATTAGACCATCAGTTTCCTACTTTTTATCTTTTGCTTTAGGGAATCAAGGCTTTTTCTAAGTTAAATGATGCTTGATTTTTGTTGAATTATATGAAATAGTCAAGCATTCGTCACTCATTTCAGGCAGTTTATGCTAGATTTCATAAGCACAAGAAGCTCAATATAAGGTTAAAATTTTCCAAACTTTCATAACTTTTCATCAAATCCTTTAGAATTAATTTTATTAAGCATTCAATGTCTTAAGAATCGTAGATTTATTGAAAATGTGAGCCCAATTCAATCTTCTTTCCTAAAGAAAGATTTCTTTTTTTTTCTCAGAGAAAATAATCCTTGAGGCATTCAATAGAATAATGTTTCTGTGTATGTGTGTGATGGTATGCATGCACAAGTGTGAATGAGGGGACAGATTATGGTACTCTGTAATTATTTGTGGAAGTAAATATAACAAAATCATTATTTGATATGGGCAGTCGAGAGTGAGGAAATCATACTTCAAATTCTTTTCTCAGTTTTCAATAATATCTTGTGAATAGGTACAAATAAATTCCCTATTTCTTCTGTCTCACTTGCCATCCTGTTTTCATATTAGTCTTTATCCTACCTACTTCCCCAGTACCTGAAGTGCTGGCTTAGGTGATTGTAGAAGCCTAGAGGAAGAAAATTGGTTAAGGGTATTTTATAGATCATAGAATTTAGAACTCAGAAAGCCTTTAGGGACAGATCATCTATGTGGGATCTTTTATTTCACAGATAGGGAATTTGACAATTAGAGTTAAAATAATTTTCCCAAGGTCATAGAGTAAATAAATGATCTTGGATTTGGACTAAGGTCCCCACACTCCAATGCTTATGTCCTTCCTTGTGTTACAGGTTTAGGAGAGGGGGGGAAAAAGGTTGCAATTTACCTCTTTTTTTTTCACTGCAATTCATGTTAAAGCAAACAAAAAAAAATCCAATAGCAATAATAACAGCAATAAGTTAATTCCATATATACATATATATATACCCATACATAAAATAAAAGAATCAGTTGTTTCCACTACTTAACTCTTTCACAATCTTAAGCAATGACAATAATACTCTGGGGACAGTGCACTGAGATGACAACAGTTTTGATCAGTAAGGTTTATTCTGGACATTAATGTCACCATTCTATTGGAAAAGCTATGTAGTACACATGGCAACAGAAATGGGAGGTAGCCTCATCTCTCTTATCCCCAGCTATGTATTAAGAAGGACCTAGCTCGATAAAGTGTAGAAGATGGCAGAGAGGAAGCAGCAAGCTGCCTGAGCTCTCCTTCTGTTCCCTCAAAACTAACATTAAATCAAGCCTCTGGACGGATTCTGAAACTACAGAACCTGCAAAGAGACAGAGAGACACAGTCCTCCAACCAGAGATAATTTAGAAGACTTCAGGAAAAGGTCGGTCTGACTCGGACAAAAGGGAGGCCCAGCGCAGGGCAGCAACCCAGCCCCGAGAGGGTCAGGGCAAGTCAGCAGGAGCTGCGGGCCACAGCAGAACAACTGAGGCTCCCGGAACCTGGTTCAAAAATCTGGTGGCCAAGAAGGACAGTGGAAAAACCTACCTGCACCGGCCGAAAGGGCCACGAACGGGTCAGGCGGGATCAGACGCCGGGGTCCGGCGCCTGGCTGGCCGAGCACAATCAGACAGGAAGTGCAGGGCGGGGGATCTCCACACACCATAAAGGCCTCAGAGTAAAAGCCCGGTCACACAGCACCTATACCCCTGCACAAGAAGCCCAAAACAGGGACCCTGGTGCCCCCAGAGCAGACCTCAACTTAAAGAATAAATAAATAGGCTGCAATAATGAGTAAGAAGCAAAAAAGAGCCCTCTCCATTGAGAGCTTCTGTATCAATAGGGAAGAAGCCAACACAAACTCAGATGAGGACAATAGCCTCAAATTGGCTACATCTGAAGCCTCACAAGGGAAGGTGAATTGGTCGCAAGAACAAAAAGCCTTCCTGGAAGAGCTCAAAAAGGATTTTAAAAATCAATTGCAAGAGGTAGAAGAAAAAATGGGGAGAGAAATGAAAGCAAAACAAGAAAAATATGAAAAAAGAATCAGCAGCTTGGAAAAGGAAGCTGAAGAAAACACAGCCTTAAAAAATTCATTTGGCCAAATGGAAAAAAAGCTGCATAATCTCACTGAAGAAAACAATACCTTAAAAAATTCACTTAGCCAAATGGAAAAAAAGGTGCATAATCTCACTGAAGAAAACAATGCCTTAAAAATTAAAGTGGGACAGTTGGAAGATAAGGAATCCATGAGACACCAGGAATCAGTCAAGCAGAATAAAAAAAATGAAAAAATAGAAGAAAATGTGAAATACCTCATTGGAAAGACAACTGATCTGGAAAACAGATCGAGGAGAGACAAGTTGAGAATCATTGGACTGCCTGAAAGCCATGACCAGAAAAAGAATCTAGATACCATATTCCAGGAAATTATTAAGGAGAACTGCCCTGATATCATAGAATCAGAGGATAAAATCAGCATTGAAAGAATCCATCGATCACCTCCTGAAAGAGACCCCAAAAGGAAAACTCCAAGGAACATTGTAGCCAAATTCCAGAATTATCAGGTGAAGGAGAAAATACTCCAAGCAGCCAGAAAGAAGCAATTTAAATATCATGGAGCCACAGTCAGGATTGCTCAGGACCTGGCAGCTTCAACATTAAAGGACCACAAGGCTTGGAACATGATATTCCGGAAGGCAAAGGAGCTTGGATTGCAGCCGAGAATCTATTACCCAGCAAAAATGTGCATTTTCTTTCAGGGGAAAAGATGGACATTTAATGACATTGGGGACTTTCAATCTTTCCTGGTGAAAAGACCAGAACTGTATAGAAAATTTGATCTCAACATACAAGACTCAAGAGAAGTTTAAAAAGGTAAACAGAGGCGAAAAAAAAAAGTTGCCCTATTAGGTTAAACTGTTTATATCCCTACACAGGAAGATAATACTCATAACTCTTAAGAATTGTAAATGTATTTGGGCAGAAAGAAGTACTTCATATAGAGGGTATAAATATAAATTGTCTTTGATGTGATGATACAAAAGAATTAAGGGGTTAAAAAGGGAGTCTTTCGGGAGGAGAGGAAAGGGGAGGTGGAATTGGATGAATTATATCATATGAAGAGGTGGAAAAAAACCTATTACAATAGAGGGAAAGAAAGGAGGGGGGAACATGGTTTCAACCCTATTTTCATTAGATTTGACTCAAAGAGGGAATAACATATACGTTCATTGGGATAAAGAAACTTAACTCATTCTTTGGGGAAACAAAAGGGGAAGGGAAAGGGGGGGACAGATAGAAGAGAGGACAAAAGCAAGGGAGAAAAGGGTAAAGAAAAGAGAGGGGGCTGATAAAAAGGGAGGGCAGATTGGGGGAGGCAGGGGTAAGAAGTAAAACGTCGGTGAGGAGGAATAGGGTGAAAGAAGGGGGGAAAAGTACAAAGGGGGTAAATAGAATGGAGGGGAATAGACAGTCAGTAATAATAACGGTGAATGTGAATGGGATGAACTCTGTAATAAAACGGAAGCGAATTGCAGAGTGGATTAAAAACTAGAACCCTACAATATGCTGTTTACAAAAAACACATTTGAAGCAGAGAGATACACACAGAGTAAAGGTAAAAGGCTGGAACAGAATATATTATACCTCAGCTAAAGTAAAAAAGGCAGGGGTAGCAATCCTTATCTCAGACAAAGTGCAGGCAAAAATAGATCTCATTAAAAGAGATAAGGAAGGAAATTACATCTTACTTAAAGGTACTATAGATAATGAAGTAATATCAATATTAAATATGTATGCGCCAAGTGGTATAGCATCCAAGTTCTTAGAGGAGAAGTTAAATGTTACAAGAGGAATTAGACAGTAATACTATACTAGTGGGGGATCTGAATCTCCCCCTCTCAGAATTAGATAAATTTAGCCAAAAAATAAATAAGAAAGAAGTGAAAGAGGTGAATAGATTACTAGAAAAGTTAGACATGATAGATGTCTGGAGAAAATTGAATAGGGATAGAAAGGAATATACCTTTTTCTCAGCAGTACATGGCACATTTTCAAAAATTGACCATGTATTAGGGCACAAAAGCATCATAGTCAAATGTAGAAAGGCAGAAATAGTAAATGCATCCTTCTCAGATCATGATGCAATAAAAATTACATGTAAGAAAGAGCCAGGGAAAAGTAGAATGAAAATCAATTGGAAACTAAATAATTTCATTCTAAAGAATGAATGGGCCAAACAAGAAATCATAGAAACAATCAATAACTTTATCCAAGAGAATGACAATAATGAGACAACATACCAAAATCTATGGGATGCAGCCAAAGCAGTGCTTAGGGGAAAATTTATAGCTCTAAATGCTTACATGAATAAAAAAGAGAAAGAGGAGATTAATGAATTGGGCATGCAACTTAAAAAGCTAGAAAAAGAACAAATTAGAAATCCCCAATTAGACACTAAATCAGCCTGAAAATCAAAGGAGAAATTAATAAGATTGAAAGCAAAAAAAACTATAGAATTAATCAATAAAACTAAGAGCTGGTTTTATGAAAAAACCAATAAAATAGATAAAATATTGGTTAATTTGATTTAAAAAAAAGGAAGAAGAAAACCAAATTACCAGTATCAAAAATGAAAAGGGTGATGTTACCACCAATGAAGTGGAAATTAAAGCAATAATTAGGAAATATTTTGCCCAACTGTATGCCAATAAATTTGACAATCTAAATGAAATGGATGAATATTTACAAAAATACAAACTGCCCAGGTTAACGGAAGAAGAAATAAAATCCTTAAATAAACCCATATTAGAAAAAGAAATTGAACCAAACATTTAAAGCACAATTAATTCCAATATTATACAAATTATTTGGAAAAAATAGGTGAAAGAGTTCTACCAAATGCGTTTTATGACACAAATATGGTGGTGATACCAAAACCAGGCAAAGCAAAAACAGAGAAAGAAAATTATAGACCCAATTTCCCTAATGAATATTGATGCTAAAATCTTAAATAAGCTATTAGGAAGGAGATTACAGCAAGTGATCACCAGGATAATACACTATGACCAGGTGGGATTTATACCAGGAATGCAGGGCTGGTTCAACATTAGGAAAACTATTAACATAATCAACCACATCAATAAGAAAACCAACCAAAATCATATGATTATCTCAATAGATGCAGAGAAAGCTTTTGACAAAGTACAACACCCATTCCTAATAAAAACACTAGAGAGTTTAGGAATAGGGGGAGCTTTCCTTAGAATAATAAACAGTATCTACCTAAAGCCATCAGCAAGTATTATATGCAATGGAGATAAATTAGAGGCCTTCCCAATAAGATCAGGGGTGAAACAGGGATGTCCATTATCACCCCTATTATTTAATATTGTCCTAGAAATGTTAGCTTTAGCAATCAGAGAAGAAAAAGGAATTAAAGGAATTAGAATAGGCAAGGAGGAAACAAAACTATCACTCTTTGCAGATGATATGATGGTATACTTAAGGAATCCTCGAGAATCAAGTCAAAAATTACTTGAAACAATTAACAACTTTAGCAAAGTAGCAGGATATAAAATAAATCCACATAAATCATCAGCATTTCTATACATGACCAACAAAGTCCAGCAGCAAGTGATAGAAAGAGAAATTCCATTTAAAGTAACGGTAGATAATATAAAATACTTGAGAGTCTACTTGCCAAGACAAACCCAGGAACTCTATGAACACAACTACCAAACATTTTTCACACAAATCAAATCAGATCTAAATAATTGGAAAGATATCAATTGCTCATGGATAGGCAGAGCTAATATAGTAAAAATGACAATACTGCCTAAATTAATTTACTTATTCAGTGCCATACCAATCAGACTACCTAAAAATTATTTTATAGAGCTAGAAAAAATAATAACAAAATTCATCTGGAAAAACAAAAAATCAAGAATATCCAGGAAATAATGAAAAAAAAATCACAGGAAGGTGGGTTAGCGGTACCAAACCTGGAGCTTTACTATAAAGCGGCAGTCATCAAAACTATCTGGTACTGGCTAAAAAATAGAGTGGTAGATCAATGGAATAGGCTAGGCTCAGGAAATGCAGTAGTAAATGACACTAGTAATGTAGTGTTTGATAAACCCAAAGACTTCAGCTTCTGGGATAGGAACTCAGTATTTGACAAAAACTGCTGGGAAAACTGGAAGATAGTATGGCAGAAATTAGGCATAGACCAACATCTTACACCTTATACTAAAATAAGGTCAAAATGGATACATGATTTAGACATAAGAGGTGATACCATAGGTAAATTAGGAGAGAAAGGAATAGTGTACTTATCAGATCTTTGGAAAGGAAAACAGTTTTTTACCAAACAAGAGATAGAGTATATTATAAAATGCAAAATGGATGATTTTGATTATATTAAATTAAAAAAAATTTTGTACAAACAGAAGCAATGCATCCAAAATTGGAAGGGAGGCAGAAAGCTGGGAAACAATTTTTGAGGCCAGTGCTTCTGATAAAGGCCTCATCTCTAAAATATATAGGGAACTAAATAAAATTTATAAGAATCCAAGTCATTCCCCAATTGAGAAATGGTCAAAGGATATGAACAGGCAGTTTTCTGATGAAGAAAGCAAAGCTATCTATTCCCATATGAAAAAATGCTCTAAATCTCTAATGATTAGAGAGATGCAAATTAAAACAACTCTGAGGTACCACCTGACACCTATCAGATTGGCTAAAATGACAAAAAAGGAAGATAATAAATGTTGGAGAGGCTGTGGGAAAATTGGAACACTAATGCATTGTTGGTGGAGCTGTGAGCTGATCCAACCATTCTGGAGAGCAATTTGGAATTATGCCCAAAGGGCGATAAAGCTGTGCATACCCTTTGACCCAGCAATTCCACTTTTAGTCTTTTGCCCAAAGAAATCATGGAAGGGGGAAAGGGAACCATGTGTACAAAAATATTTATAGCTGCTCTTTACGTGGTAGCAAGGAATTGGAAGTTGAGGGGGTGCCCATCAATTGGGGAATGGCTGGACAAGTTGTGGTATATGAATACAATGGAATACTATTGTGCTGTAAGAAATGATGAGCAGGAAGAGTTCAGAGAAACCTGGAGGGTCTTAAATGAGCCGATGATGAGTGAGATGAGCAGAACCAGAAGAACATTGTACACAGTATCATCAACATTGAGTGTTGACCTACTGTGATGGACTATATTCTTCTCACCAATGCAATGGTACAGAAGAGTTCCAGGGAACTCATGATAGAAGAGGATCTCCAAATCCAAGGAAAAAAAAAAAGAAAGAAAGAACTGTGGAGTATAGATGCTGATTGAACCATATTATTTCTTTTGTTTTGGGTGCTGTTGTTTTTTTTTTCTATTTTGAGGTTTTGCATCACTGCTCTGATTTTTTCTCTTGTAACAGGATTAATGCAGAAATAGGATTAATGTTATTATGTGTATATATATATGTGTGTGTTTATATCTATATCTATATGTGTATGTATAGAGATATATAGATATAACCTATATCAGATTACCTGCTGTCTAGGGGAGGGGGGAGGGAGGGGAGGGAGGGAGAAAAATCTGAAATTGTAAAGCTTGTATAAACAAAAGTTGAGGACTATCTTTACATGTAACGGAAAAAATAAAATACCTTATACATAAAAATATAAATAAATAAAGTGTATTAGGCACTGCCCCTAAAAAAAAAAAAAAAAAAAAAGAAGGACCTAGCTCTACTGGAGAAGAGAAGATAAGAAATCCCCTTAGATTCTCATATTTTTTCTATACAGAAATACCTTGAAGAGGAAGGGGGAAAAGCCTTTGGAAAAATTGTTAAACAAACACATTTGAAGGCTTTACAAACTCATAAACACAAAAAAACCCCAGGATTCTCCAAGGGCCAGTGATGAAGCATGCTACCTAACTTTGTCCAGAGAAGGGATAGAATCAGTGTGCTGTTAAGGCATATATTTTTTGGATGTTCCAATGCAGGAATGTATTTTGCTTTATTTTACATAATTTGCCAAGTTTATATTTTTGTTCTTTCTCTCTTTTTTAGAATTATGATGGGCATGAGAAACATAGAAAAAATTTTAATTGATAAAAAAGTTTAATATTATACCAAAAGCATATATATATACACACATACACACACATACATGTATATATGTGTATGTACACATAAACATGTGTGTATATGTATGTATATGCATGTATACATGTGTGTGTATGCATATATTTCACCCTATCTAAGATTTCATAAATTCTAAGGATCTCACTCACTCTCCAAGTGACTTTCACTTGCCATAGGACTTAAAATCTTGAAAACTCTCTACATTGTTTGCTTTACCCTGATTTTAAAGGCTCAATATAAAGAATAATAGTCCTTTCCTTGGAATACTGGGAGGAAGAAGATAGTTTCCATATAACTTGGGTTCCTATGTTGTCTTATTTCATAAGAAAAGGGAGAGTTAATAGACAATATGAACATTAGGATGTGTATTATGGCTCACTCTAAGAGTTCCTGGGTTCAAATGAATTTCTAGAGAAATTGCATGACATAGTAGCATAGCAAAGGAAAAAGGCAGTCCATATTATCCTATACTCAAGGTACTCAGACAGGAAAGACATTAGCATTTGATCCCTTCCTGAGAAATTTTGATGATAAAAAATGCTAGGTGGAACATGCTGCATTATCAACATGGTACAATCCACCTGTTCTTAGTGCCTCTGTACTTGCCATCTTCCCCATACCTAGAGTCATCTCTGTCCTCACCTCTATCTCTTCAGACCTTTTACTTCCTTCAATATTCAGCTCAAATACAAAATAATAGTTTTCCTAATCCCTTTATCTGATTTTGTCCTCTTTCTCAAATTTCTTATAGTATTTCATAGATACAAATATATAAACATGGATATAGATATAGATATGTAGATAGATTTATTTCATATCATTTCTTCACAATAAAACATAAGCTCCTTAAAGGCAGATGTTGTTTCATTTTCATCATTGTATCCTCTGTACCTAGGACATTCCCTGACATGTGTAAGGGTTGTTTAAATGATTGTTGATTGACATTGATTTATTGAAGTACCTCACTAACCCTATACATTTTACTAAGTCAGTGTCCTACATAGTTTCAAAAATTTGTATGAAAGTTATAATATTAGAATGTTTGGCATCTAAATGATTCAACTCATTCTGATGAACTTTTTCTATTAAAATCTAACTGATATTTATCTTAAACTTTAGTTTCTGTGGAAAATCAGCAAAAAAAAAAATCCAGAATTTCCTTCTGGGTTTTCTTTTTTATTATAACCAAAGCCTCAAGGTGTTTCCTTTTCAACCAGAGCCAAGCAATGATTATTTTTTAAAATGTAATTCCATTCAAGTGAAACTGAGCTCCACAGCTCCAAGGCTCAAAGGGTAACTGTAGGAGCAGTAGTCAAGATCTCTCCATGAAATAAATTGTACTGAGTACTATGTTCATTTTAGGACGAGAAACTGTTCTGATTATTTATTAGACTTTCAATAAAGGCTCCTGCCTTTCATGGATGTAAAAAGAAACATAGCATCTGCTTGTTTGAATATCACACAGAGCTGTTGCAATGTAGTACCAATGGAAAAGGGGCTGAATTTGGAGTGAGGAAAAACATTCAAATCCCAGCCCTAGCGAAATGCTACGCTCCTACTGCAATCTTTGTGACTTTCCCTTTTCCAAGTCTCAGTTTCTCCATCAAAAAAAAGGAAGAGGTTGTACTAGATAACTTATAAGTTTCCTATCACCTCTATTACCTAGTATTACCCATTGATCCTATGATACTGCAAGATATCCAAAGTCTCATGGGAAAATTTCCTGTGGGGAAAAATACAACTGAAATCCTCCTTATCTTTTGAGTTGTGGTGTCTCTAAATCCAGTCCTGCTTACGTCCCAATACATCTTAAACACTGATATTGAATTATTCTCCCTAGTATATAGGTATGATTAAATGTTTTTCAGTGACTCTCCATTAACTTTTTTGTTTGTTTTTTGTTTTTTGTGGGTTTTTTGGCAGTGATATGCCCAGCGTCACACAGCTAATAAGTGTCAAGTGTCTGAGGCTGGTTTTGAACTCAGGTCCTCCTGAATCTAGGGCCGGTGTTTTATCTACTGCGCCACTTAGCTGTCCCTCCCCATTAACTTTTGAGATAAAATAAATAAAAAAAACCCTCCTCATCCTAACATTTAATACCCTATCAACAAAGAGAAGTTCCCCAAAACATTTCCTGATATATTTCAGTTAACTTCTCTCTATACATGCTATGCTACATTACAGCATAACTAGATTAGTTTTACTCTGATCTTGGAGTGCTTCTTTCTTCCTCTTCCATGTCTTCACATGATTACAATGCACTCCTTACTCCTTTTGCAGTACCTGTTGGAATCCCTAAATTCCTTCAAAGTTCAGCTAAGTTTTCCCTTTGTAATGATTGGAATGATGCCACCTGCTGGAGACTTAGTGTAGGAAATCTCCACCATGAGGAAAAGGCACCTGAGGGCAAGACATGTGGCTTTTCTTTGGTGTCAGAAACATTTGCTTGTGGAAGGAAGAGGGGGCGAGGCTGGTGCTCTCGCTGTCTTTCGTCAGGACTCTGGTGGAGAGTGGAGCTAAAAATGTGCTCTCCCTTTGATATATAGATGAATCTAGGCCTTTCTCTCTTTGCCAAATTCTAATTCTCCTTAATAAATGCTTAAAGTCTAAACTGTTGCTAAAGCTTATAATTTATTGGCGACAACTCATTAGATATTTTAGACAGACTAGCTAGAATTTTAGCCCCTTACACCTTCCAAGACAAGTCATTTCTTAACTCACACGACCTCCACACATTATCCTCTTCTTCCTGAAATTATTTTGCATTTATTTATCTGTGTATGTGGGGCAGATAGGTGGCGTATTGATAACATATCAGCCTGGAGTTAGGAAGAACTGAATTCAAGTCCAGTCTCAGACACTTACTAGCTGTGCAACCACAGACAAGTCACATTACCCTGTTTGACTGTTTCCTCATTTAGAAAATGAGCTGGAAAAGGAAATGGCCAAACTTTATAGTATCCTTGCTAAGAAAACCTCAAATGGGATCATGAAGTCAGGTAGTCTCTAAGGAAAACAATTCTCCCTAAAATTCAGATAGATCCTATTTAGATGGAGAATTGGTGATAAGGAAAGATACAGGTGGGACTAATTTTTAGTCAGGTGAATTTTTCCCAAACAACTCTATTTGATAACCTATACATAAAGACATTAAAAATGTGGCAAATCAAATCATGAAATCAATTTTCAGTTTATTAAAGATAGTTTTACCAATGCACTTGCTGAGATCAGAAGACCTAGGTTTGAACTTCCCTTTTCCAACTTGTTTATCATTTGACTTTGAATAAGTTACTGAAATTCATAGAGCCTCATTTTTTCTTTTCTATAAAATGGAGATACAAACATTTGGAGCACTGAAGTAAAAAACAAACCAATTACAAATTCTAATTTTACTACTAAGCCACTAGGAAACAAGTTCTTAGCTCATCTCTAGCAATGAAAAAAATTTCTTTTGTACTCTTTTTGGATCTCTTTAAACCTTTTGCTGAATCATGAAAACAAAATGTTTATTTAGAGTAGGCAAAAGGTTGTATACCTTCCACTGTTCTTAGCAAAGTACCTTGCATATGGTAAAAATTCAATAATAAAACCAAACAGTGTAATTGCTGATTTGTACTTCCTAATGACAAGTTTTCATTACTATTTAAATTATAAAGGAGTAACAGGCCCACATGTAGTAAATAAAGCATAACTAATAGGAAAATAAAATAGTGTATCTAAAATTATTCAAACTATTCAACCCAATCCTCATAAAGTAAACTAAGTTTCATAAAATATCTGTTTTCATTATATTAAAGTTTCACTATGATGCAATCTATCACACAAAATTTGATAAAATTCACGTTCATTCAGTTCATCCATTAGTACATAGTTCTAGGACAGAAATTATATATGGACATGAACTGAGCGTAGAAAAGAAAAAAATAAATAAATATGAAGAGATTGAGTTAGATTCTATTTAGAAAATTGTTTTGTTTTCAATGATCCAAAGCTGCTTCCCAACCCCAAATCATCATTTTAACACAAATCTTCTCTAGGTGGTGTCATTTAGTTGCCAGTGCTGAACCACGATTACTTAAAAATCAAAATCACAGTTGACCAAATGGTCAGTGGAGAGATTCATGGTGTGAGGAAGCAGTCTGAAAGACATTTCCAACAATGACCTATATTCAAGAAGTAGCATAAAGAATGTTACCCAGGAAATAAGCTCTTGAAAAATGAGGTGGGTTGGTTACATAGCAATAGAAAGGGATAACAGAGAGACAGCGTGAGTGCTGAAATGACATGCATACAATATCAGAAAACTTAGAGGTAGGTTTACAGCTTATTGAATAGATCCAATAAAAAAACATGGACAAGATTTGCATAAAATGAGAAGAGATGTATGTAATACAATCTGTGTCATTAGGAGAATTTCCTGGGTGTGAGGGATTATTTCAAAGACTAGAGAGGTGATCACTCACTCTTGCTCATTCCCTAGTACTAGAGAGCAAATGCTCTTTTGCTGGCTATTTAATATTAGCATCATGCCACTAAAAATAAGTAAAGTAGAATTCCAATCATAACTTCAAGTGCCATTTATTGAAGGACAGAACATCATTGGCCAGCTCCTAAGATGATGGAAAAAGTCCTGGGGCATCATTGCCTCCAACATTCCTCCCAGGCTAGTTATAGTTCTTCATGTATCAAACGATCAAATAATAAAGTTCTTGTCAAGCCCTTAGCAAAGTACTTATCACGTAGAAGAGGCTTAATAAATGTTATTCCCTTCCCCTTTCCTTCATTAACTCTCTCTTTTTTTTTGGCAGGGCAATGAGGATTAAGTGACTTGCTCAGGGTCACACAACTAGTGTCAAGTATCTGAAGCCAGATTAGAACTCAGGTCCTCCTAAATCCAGGGCCAGTGCTTTATCCACTGTGCCACCTAGTTGCCCCAATTCTCATATATATAAAGGACAGGCAATAGGGAATCTGCAGTCACCATTATCATGAACAGTAATGCTCTTTGTTGGCAGTATGCCTTCAGCAAGGTGTAATGGTGTTAGAAACTCAATTACTTTTGATTATACAGATCCAAGGAATATTTTTCTTATGTCACTTAATGAATTCTGATCTTTCAGCATCCTACTGTTGATCAACCTCTTCTCCTTGCCCAGATTTTCTCTTCAGTATTTGTTTGATTTTTTGCAACATTGCTCTCTCCTGGCTCCCCTTTTACCCTTCTGATTACTCCTTTTCAGTCTTATTTTCTATACCCTTATCCAAGTAGCACTGATTAATTGAAGATATCCCCCAAGTATCCATCTTATGGCATCCTTTCTTCTCATTTTATGCTGTTATGTTTTGTGATCCCATCAGTTCTCTTGGATTCGATTACTATCTGTATAAGAAATAGGTTCTCAGACTTACTTATCCAACACTAACCATTCTCCCAAACTCTGCCAATTAGATATGGATGTCTAGTAGATATAAACTCAACAAGTCTACAACTGAATTCATTAGATTTTCCCCCAAATCCTACTCTCTTCCCAATTCCTTTTTTCCCCAGTTATCCAGGCTTCTAACATAGGTGTAATCTTTGATTCCTCAGTTTCATAGTTCTTATATCCAATCTGTTACCAATCCCTATTGATTATACCTTTGTAACATTTCTTATGCATACTGCTTTTTTCTCCTCTGAGACTCACCTCCACTCTGAAATAGGCCATCATTACCATGTGCCTAAACTATTGTACCATATTTAATAAAAGAAAGAAGATCTTTGGCCAGGTCCTAAGATGATGGGGAAAAGTCCTGGAACATTATTGCCTCTAATGTTCCTGCTCAGTCTTCATATCTCAAATGATCATCATATTAAATTATTACCAATATTGCCAGCTGGTCAGTCTTCCTACCTCAAGTCTTTCCCCACTCCAGTCCAAATTTCTCTATCTACCCAAGTGATCTTCATCAAGTGCATGTCTGCCCCTGTTATACCCTTTCCCTTATTCAATAAACTACAATTTCTCCCCATTACCACAAAAATCAAATATAACATCCTCTATTTGGATTTTAAAGCCTTTCATAATTCAGTTTTTCTTATCTTCCCAATTTTCTAACATGTTTACTCTGTGATGTTATGGCATTGGAATCTTTGCTATTCCTCATCCAAAATTGTTTTAAAGATATAATCCCTTCATATTCAACTCATATCTGTGCCTTCTGTCTAAGTATATGCCATTTAGCTGCACTAATGATGAGAAAGTTCTTATGAGTTAGAAGTATTATCTTCCCATCTAGGAATGTAAACAGTTTAAACTTTTAATATCCCTCATGATTTCTTTTTCTTGTTTACCTTTTTTTAGGTTGCTCTAGGGTCTTGTATTTGAAAGTCAAATTTTCTATTCAGTTCAGGTCTTTTCATCACAAATGCCTGAAAGTCCTCTATTTCATTGAATTCCCATTTTCCCCCTGAAAGATCATAATCAGTTTTTCTGGGTAGGTGATTCTTGGTTGTAATCCCAGTTCCTTTGCCCTCTGGAATATCATATTCTATGCTCTGTGGTCCTTTAATGTAGAAGCTGCTAGATCTTGGGTTATCCTGACTATGTCTCCACCATACTTAAATTGTTTCTTTCTGGCTGCTTGCAATATTTTCTCCTTGACCTGGGAGCTCTGGAATTTGGTTATAATATTCCTGGAGGTTTTCATTTTGGGATCTATTTTTAGAGGTGATTGATAGATATTTTCAATTTCTATTTTACCTTCTGCTTTTTGAATATCAGGGAAATTCCTTGACTATTTTTTGGAGTATGATGTCTAAGCACTTTTTTTGATGATGGTTTTCAGGGAGTCCAATTATTTTCAAATTATTTCTCCTCAATCTATTTTTAATTCACTTGTTGTTCCAAGGAGATAGTTCACATTGCCTTATATTTGTTGACCTTCTAATCTTTTAGTTTTGCTTTATTTGGCTTGATTTCTCATAATGTTATTAGCTTCCATTTCCTCAATCCTAATGTTTAAGCAATTATTTTCTTCAGAGAGCTTTTGTACCTCCTTTTCCATTTGGTCAATTTGGCTTTTCAAGTTGTAGACTTTTTTCATGACTTTCCTGCATCTCTCTCATTTCTCTTTTGATGTTTCCCTCCACCTCTCTTACTTTATTTCCAACATCCTTTTTGAGTGTTTCTATGGCCTAAGAACAATTCATATTTTTTTCTTGGAAGCTTTGGATGTAGGAGCTTTGACTTCACTATCTTCTTCTGAGGGTGAATTTTGATCTTCCTTATCACCAAAGAAGCTTTCTAGAGTCATCATTTTTTCCTGTCTGTTCATTTTCCTAGCCTAATTCTTGACTTTTAACTCTGTCTTAAAGTGGTGCACTGCTTCCATGGTAAACTGCCCCAAGATTCAGGGAGTCCCAGGTGGTATGATTTAAGGAGGGGCACCTTCTGCACTCCCCTTGCCTTTGCTCTGGTGTATAAATAACCACAGGCCTGCTTGCTCTTTAACCTAGGAACAGGACTCTGTTTTACCGTGGTTGCAAGCTCAGGTATTCCTGTGCCTCTACCCCAACTGGGCTGTGACTCCAGACTTCTTCCTGATTCTGAGCACAGGCAACACAACAGAGTTCCACCTCAGCTCCAGAAGAGACCCCTGCAATTTTAGCCCTGCCAACTGCTTGACCCCTTCCCTGGAACAGTGAGTTGACTTCCAGATGTAGCTGCTGCTGCAGCTGATTCTGAGGCTCCTGGAGGCCTGTTTTTCTGGTGTGGCCTGCCTAGGGCTTGATCTGTGCTGGTGCAGTCTGGTTCTGGGCTCCACTCTCACCTCCATACAACAAACCTTTCCTGTTGACCTTCTAATCCATATTTGTCTGGAAAGGGATATCACCCCATCCTGTTATGGGTTCTGATGTGTCAGGGATTGTGTTATAGCATTATTTGAAGGTATTTGAAAGGATCTTGGGGAGACCTCTGGGAAGTCACTCCCTCTTCCAACATTGTGCCTATAGATTGGCTATATGTTCATTGTTTATCATATACTTGGAATTCTCTTCCTCCTTTATGTCTTTATCTCTGCTTCTTTAGTTTTCTTTAATACTTCCTTTTAAAATGTGAGTTCCATGAAAGCAAAAAGTATGTCTTTTCTTAGTGTCTTTGCTTAACAGTGCTGAGGATGTTATAAGTGCTTAATGGATATCTGTTGATTAGAATTGATTTGGAGATTTTCAGGTCAGTGATTGGCCAGGTTATATCTTGATGATATTGTATAGATTCTTTTCTGAACTCAGAACTGGGACCTTTGGAAAATTTACCTTACTATACATTCACCATATACACATTTAATAACAGCTTGAAATATATGTGGATACTATGTAAATATGAAACCTATACTTAGCAGTTTCTCAGAATTAGATTAAGGATCACATAGTAAGTAACCTTAGGAAATACATTGCTATTTTCTAATACCAGGAAGCATGTCCAGTACAAATAATTATGCAGTGAATTATTTTGATGAAAGCTACTGTTATCTATAAGCAGGAGGGCAAAGCTTACAAAAGTTACAAAGAAAGAAAAAATAATTTTTCATCATCTAATTAAAAAGTTATTACCAATTATCTTCAAATTCAAAGAAAATCAATAAGCTTAAATTTGTAAACAGATACATTTAGAACACACATCATTTAGTTGAATGTTTCTGTTACTTTAGAAGAGATATTTCCCAAATGGAAATAGCACTGGCAGTTTCAGTATGGAATAACCAATAAATGTAGCCCAATATGAATACAAATACTTGGTCCAAAACTTAACTTTACTTCATAGCAAAAATAAATGTATATAAATGATACATTTAGTACATACTTATTGCTCAGAGGCAGGTTACAACAGCAGTATTTTGAAGCCAACTTCAAATAGCTCTTGAAATTCAATTGCTAAATTTTCTGTGTGAGCATTTATACTATGTAAATTGAAAAATGCTAACAAGCAGGCCTTGATTTATTTTTATTAATTATCTAGATTTAAGAAAGTGATCAGCAGCTAGGTTGCACAGTGGATGGAAGGCCTGACCTAGATTCAGAAAGACATACCTTTGTGAGGTCACATCCAATCTCAGGCACTACTAGATGTTTGACTCTGGATAAGTCATTTAACCCTGCTTGCTTCAGTTCCTCATTTGTAAAATGAGCTGGAGAAGGAAAAGGCAAAATATTCCAGTACCTTTGCCAAGATAACCCCAAATTTAGTCATGAAGAGGCAGACTCATCAATAACACAAAAGTGATAGGGAATTTGTTATTATGGATTAAACATAAAAGGGTATTGTGCATATGTATATGTACATATATACATATCACATTTACATACATATGTATACCTGCTTGCCTGCATGTATGTGTATATGTATATATTTCTGGAGAGCTGAAAATTAAACCTTTCTGAACACACCACTGGTCACAACATTAACAAAAGTCATATAAAACACATTTTAAAAAGGTCATCCAGAAATAATGAAAAGATATATGAGATATTGCAAAAGTCAGTAGTTCAGTACTCAGAATTTGTGAATACCCTGAATATCAGTGAAATCATGGGTATGATGAAATATTGAAGCATGAATGAATTTCCTAGGCTTTGAACAAAGGAGTATAATCATTTTGAGATGCTGTATATGTGTATTAATGTCATTTAAAATATTATTCTGGGGGCAGCTAGGTGGCGCAGTGGAGAGAGCACCAGCCCTGAAGTCAGTACCTGAGTTCAAATATGGCCTCAGACACTTGACACTTACTAGCTGTGTGATCCTGGGCAAGTCACTTAACCCCAATTGCCTCACCAATCAATCAATCAATAAACAAAGAAACAAACAAATAAATAAATAAGTAAAATGTTATTCTGTGAGAGAAATCTTGAGGATGGCATAAACCAATGCTCCCCATGGTATTTGGTGTAGAAAAAAAAAATAAAATCTTTGAAAAGCATCCCAAACTTTAGATTATGCAGGTAGGGAGAGGAAGCATGTTAAGGCTAATTATAGGTGATAGCCTTAAAAGAAATAACTGATATTGATTGAACACATACTGAAGCATGCTATTTTTCACTTTATTTTATTTTTTCTTCAAGTTTTCTTATACAAAATGTCTAAGATGGCAATGTTTTACATAATTGCACATGTATAACCTATGTCTGATTGCTTAGCACCTCAGGGAGGGAAAGGGGATGAAGGAAAGAAGAAACAGAATTTGGCACTCAAAACTTTAAATAAAATGTTTATTGTAATTTTAAAAATAATAATCATCATAGGTGATAAGATTATTCAAAATAATATGTATTCTATTTAATAAGAGACTTTTGTAAACAAGAAATTCTTAACATAATGATGGAAAGTATTTAATAACTAGCTCTCTGGCAAAAAGAAAAAAATATATATGTGGGGCACACTTTTAAGTTCAAAATAAATTATTAACATTTTTCTCATCACTTTCTTAAATGTAGACAATCAAAGGCAAATCAATCCTTTATTTGTAGTAGTTTCTGCTGATTTCCAAGGTGTAAAAATTCACACTGAACATTTCATAATTAATCAATTAATAAATGTTTATTAAGGACCTACTATGTGCCAGGTTTTGTGCTAAGAGCTAGAATGATTTTGCTAAGGGCTAGTGAGACATCTCTAGCAAACTCCTAGGAGTTACTAAGGCATTTCACAATCCCCTCCTCCTCCTGCTCTTCCTCCTTCTCTTACTTCTCCTCCTATGAGTTGCTGTTCTACAGTTCAAGAAAGAAAATATGCACATGTGTTTATTTGTCTTTTTTTAATATTTGCACAGACTTTTGGGATAGCATGCATAGAAATAGCTTTAGAGTTAAGCAGATCTAGGTTTAAGTCTCACCTCTGACACATATCCTTTTGTAAAACTGGACAAATCAGTTAAGCACTAAGAACCTCGGACAACTTAGAATATAAGTTACAGAGCAAGTACAAATCATGGTAGATAAAAGTACTTTCCTCATTAGGAATACCTTAGGGAAACCATAGGTGAAAAAATCATAAGGAATTGGAAGAGACAGAAGACATAATGGTGGCAGCTAGGTGGCACAGTGGATAAAACTCCAGCTCTGGATTCAGGAGGACCTGAGTTCAACGCTGGCCACAGAAACTTGACACTTACTCGCTCTGTGACCCTGGGCAAGTCATTTAACCCTCATTGCCCCACCAAAAGCAAACAAACAAATAGATAGATAGATAGATAGATAAATAAGTCATTATGACCCAGTGTCTGATTCAAAGCAGGAACAATCTCTGTGTTTTCTTTGAAAAGTGGGAATCAAACATCAACTGAAATATATTCTATTGGTCAAATGTTATATCAAGATTAGAAGGATGAACCTGAATCAGGGTAGGATGAAATACATTTCAAATCACAGAAAATACAAATGAATAACCTAGGTCCTTTAAACTTCATGGGGAATAGAAAGGACAGCCAAGAAAAAAATCCAAATATTGAGCTAATTTCCAAGGGCAGCTGAGGAAGGCTGAGGTAATTGATGGGGAAAAGGGTTACACTGTGGGAGTATATGATTAAAAGCACTATGGTGCTTGGGTGGAATCCAGATCAGCAGCCCAGCAGCTGCACATCCTGAACAATCTGTTGCTGATTATGGGAAAGGGAAGGCCAGGTATAATCATTCGCTCCCATTGTTATGAATGCATGAATCAGGATTTTAGCAGCATTTCCAGAGTAGTACACTGGAAATGGTAGAGGCACTTTCTGAAAGCAAATTTGACTTGAGATGGCACAGAAGACAGCAACTCCAAAATAAACCCCTAGTTTTTAGTCACTATTTCATTGAATTCACTTTCACAGGTATTTTGTAGATTCCTACTCTATTCCAGACACTATACTAGAAGCAGATATAGAAAAACAAGACAGTCCCTGTCTTCCAAATGTGTTCATGTTACCAGAAGGAATATATCATTTATATAGACAAGTAAACAGAAGATTTATACAAAATAAACATATGTTCATTCAGTCTGGGTAAAGAGGCCACAAAAACAATTTGGGGTATTAGAAAAAAGCCATCTGTTGAACTTTAATGGAAGGTAGAGAGTTGAAAAGGCAGAAGTGAGGTGGGAAATTATTCCAGGGATGGGAGACAGCCTATGGACATTTATGGAGAAGGGAGTTAGGATGCAGTGTAGACATAGGATGTAGACTAATTCATAGAGTAAAAGGAACGACTTTGAATGTCAAACTGAGGAGTAAGTGTCAGGATACAGACTCACCATAAATATTATTGATAAGAAGCGTTTCAAAAGTGTGATGAGAGACATTCTCAAATTTCAGATATATTGACACTTAAGAATGTCAGGAGATTATATTTGAAGGAGTCAACTGGCCCACCATAGGTAATTATTTTAAAGGTACACAGGTCACATTACAATTTATCTGTGCTTCTTATGATGTCTTGAATTATAGGATCCTAGACAACCGATGTAGCTAAACCAGAAAAAAGTCTATACTAAAGATATGATGAAAAAGATTGAATAAGTTTCTCAAGGGTAGTATCTTCAGTATGTGTTTTGTTTAAGTTTCATCTTGATGAATACTAGATAATCCTGTCCTACCAATTGCTCAAAAAGTATTACATGAGTGAAAATACAGCATATGACATTTATTGTTTCTATCAGGAGGATATTCTTAGCATGTTGCTTTTATTTGTTAGATTCACTTTCAAATGACAAACAGCCTAAAATGTGAAATTTCAGCTTAGGAAACTATTCAACTAACCCATACTGAACTTGTTTATGACTTAATATGTGAGTGCAAAAGAATTTTCTGAGAAATAGTGTATGGAGTATTCAGGGAGAACTAGCACCTCTGATATGAGGGCTTGTTGTTCCATTTTCAGTCTTTGGTATCCACTTGTAACCCAACGCTTACCTGTGGCTCCAAGAAGCTGTAGCATGTACAGTGGCCACGTCCCAGTAAAACCAACTTGGCAGATCAACTAAGGTTGAAGGTAAATAATAGGCCTCAAAATCATCAGTGTGTGATGGGGTGTCTACCCAAAGCACAAGAAGACTTCCCCTGGAAGAATGGGCATTTAAGAACAATTTATTCCAATAGCAATGAATAGCTGAAGCAGGTGTCGTGTAGTGCTAAGAGTTTGATCAGACCTGAAGACACCACAGTCATTCACTGCATCCTGGGCCATCACTTCTCAGTCTTATTGATTTTTGTTTTACCACTGGATTTGGATGATTCTGAAAGAGACAGTGAGGCTGATGATTTTGTGCAAGTCTGACTAACTTAAATCCAATTCCCACTCAAGTCAAGACATCACCTCATGATGTCATTGGATGAACAAGAACAATGAGTTATTGGTGATATAGATAAAAGCAACATGATATAGTGGGTAGTGTGCTAAAAGTGAAATAAGGAATATTTAGGTTCAGATCCTGCCTAGGATACTTATTAGCTGCATGACTCTAAGTTATTTGAATTTTCTATGCTTTAGTTTCCTCATTTGTAAAATGAGGGCATTGAAGTTCATGACCTCTAAGTTTACTTCTAATTCTGAATCTATGATCCAATGACTTGCTTATGAAAACATAGCTGACAAAATGCCAAGTATAGTATATTTAAATCCATCTCCTGATTGTAAGATCAGTGACATCTATTCACTCTTTCACACCTAAGAATGCAATTTAATTAAATAAAAGTTAAAATATAATGTTAATTAATTTTCTAGGCTCTGAAGATGTCTGATAAGGATTTAAACTTTGTGTATAAAATACTCTATATTTACCATAGTAACTGATATTTATATAAGACTTAAATTTTCAAAAGCACTTTCTATATGTAAGGAGAATCATTTGGTGATGTTATCCCTCCACCCTATATTTTGATGGACACTCAGTTGCCATTTCTGGTGATCAAGTAGAAGTATAGGAGGGACCAGCTTTTATTTAGATATGATTTATCACTGGATTGAGTTTCCATGATTATGGGACCCACTGGTTTCATTAACCAGAACTCTGTGGACAATCTCAGGAAATGATCCACTCTTTGACTACTGTCTATCCTTACCATATTTCATCTCACTGACCATCAGGGTTTATTTTGTTTTGTTTTGTTTTGTTTTAACGAGAAAAAGACATGTGATTTATTCTTATTGTTTGTTTGTTTGTTTTGGTTTTTTTGTTTTGTTTGCAGGGCAATGAGGGCCAAGTGACCTGCCCAGGATCACACAGCTAGCAAGTATCAAGTGTCTGAGGCCGGATTTGAACCCAGGTCCTCCTGAATCCAGGGCCGGTGCCTTATCCACTGTGCCACCTAGCTGCCCCCATGATTTATTCTTAAGTCTCTATATTATTACCTTTAGAAGATGAATCTACCTGCTATATGATATCTCTTTAAACATTAATTTCCAGAGTCATCTCTGAATTACTGATGCCAATGGAGAGGAGTGATAGTGTTAATACTAAAAGCTATAGGAAAATGTTTCTGGTTGGATTATGGCTGTGAACCCACATACAAAGCCAAGAAAATGCTACTTTATGTGTGTATGTATGTGTGTGTGTGTGTGTGCATGTGTATGAGAGACTATATGTGTATTTGCTTTTATTTGGCCTTCACTTCCAAATATATTTCCAACCATCAGTGATGTTAAGAGTCATAACTTTGAAAATGAAAAAAAAAACATATAAAGAAAGAGGGGGGAAAAGCAGTTCAAGAAAAGTCAATCGATATCTCTTACATAAGGCCTCCTACTTCTGTATGAGAGGCATTACTCAACTCAATACAGGGCCATATTTCTTAGTCATTATGATAACACATCATTCAATTTCTTTTTTCTTTTATTTCCAATTATATAATTGATATACTGTTGTATAATTCTGCATGCTATTTGTTTTGATTTGATTATTGCACCCTGAATCAATTAATAGGTCTCTCCCTGATCAAAGAGGTTACACCAATGACTCATAATGGATACTATCTGTGTGGGAATAGCAGATACATTAACAGATTCTTTTTTAAAATTCATAACATTTGCTTTTCTTTTCCTTGAATGAATAATTTGTAGAAACCTGAAATAAATCCTTAAATATATTTTTCTGAAAGTATGATATAATGGACAACATGTTGGCTGTGAAGTAAAAAAAAAAAAACAAAAAAAAAAAACCTGGGGTCAAAATCTATCTGTGACATTTGTTAGCTATATGACAGGCCAAATTCAAAGGGTTATTGTATGGATCCAATGAAGCATTGTATATAAAATGGTTTGCAAACATCAAAGCACAGGTGTTCTTGGCCTTTTTGACATCATAGACACAGATCTTTGGTGGTCTAATGAAACCAGTGGGTCCCTTCTCAGATTATTATTTTAAATGCATAAATAAAATACATAAGATTATACAAAGGATAAGAAATATATTGAAATATGGTTGTCTTATATTTACATATATATCTGGTTGTAAAGATAGAGAGAGAGAGAGAAGTTCATGTATCTAAGGTTGAAAATGTCTTCTTTATATGAATGGCAGCTCTTATTATTTTCATTTTCTGCTTCTTTCCATAAAATGCAATTCTATAATAGCAGTCCCCTCTTAACCTGATCAATCCAGAAGAGAGGACTGTAAGGCCAGCTATATAGCATAGGGGCTAGATTGCTGAGTTGGAAGTAGGGAAAACCTGAATTCTAATCCTGCCTTGGATCCTTCCTAGCTGCTTAACCCTGGGCAAGGCAGGGTTTTCTCTCAGCCTCAAAATCATCAACTGTATAATGAGAGGATTGGGCTCCATGAACTCTAAGGTGCCTTCCTGCTTTGAATCGATGATTCTATGACAAACCAAGATAAGGTAGCCTGGTAAGAATAATTGAAATGTCTTTTTGCTTAGGAAAATCTTTTGGGAGACATAGGTTCTGAATAAAATCATGTGACTTGGAAGCAAAGCTTTGCATATATCAGTTAAGTTCACTTACTTATTTCCATGCTAGGCATTGATAATCCCCTTTGTTCAGGGTCTCAATTCATCCAAAGAATCTGAATTTCCTCAATCAAGTCACTAAATAATTGCATGCATTGCACTCCATCAGGGCAATGCTCCTGTATAGCCCAGGGCAGCCCTTTAAGTGGCAATTATAAAGATTAAAAATGGAATGAAAGAACTCTTAAATTCTGAAAAATACATTTAGTCAGTAATATTGCCCAACATTTCAAGCAGTTCAGAATACCCATGCAGCAGGAAACTAATATATCTAACCTACTTTTCCCTCCATTTTCCCTTGGAAAACTGTTTTTTTCAATTTATCTCTCTCAGGGAGACCACCCTTTCAAAGCAGTTTTTAGTGTTATACTAATAGCTAACAATACTGAAGCCAAAGTGATAGGTAGAGAATTGATTACAAAATTTATCTGTGATTCCCTAGTGTTTATGTTTAGGCTTCCTATATTTTTCATCTGAGTAATGTTGAAGGACATAGGATGGGGAGGGGGCGTGATAAGGGAATTTGATAAGGTATAAGAACTATTCCTATTCCTTTTCTACAGCTCAGAGAGCCTGATAGATGGGCATTGTTGTTTGTCAATCATTATGTTAGAGGACCAAGGACATCAGGAGGGTGATGTCTTAATTTACAAGTGAATTAGATCTGTGAGGCAGGGCTTTGCAAAGTTATCAGCCTCAATCTCTCCTCCAGAGTCATTTGGAATCCAGTGGCAAAACATATGTCAGGATAACTGGTAATGGCCCCCAATAAATGGGAATACTAAGTTGCCAGAATCTGAGGACACATCTGCTGTTCTTTGCTAAGCACTTTACATATATCATATCATTTGAGCCACACAATGACATTGGGAGGTAGTAATTAAAGTAACTATTGTTCCCATTTTACAATTGGGAAAATGGAGACTCATAAATACGAGATGACTTAGACAACTAGCGTTTAAGACTGTACCTGAACTTGGTTCTTCCTGAATAGAATTCCAGTAATTAAGCTACTATGACATAAGAGTTGCCCTTTGGGGCATAACTTCAGTAAGAACTATGTTGTCTCTTTATCAGTGTCTTTGGACTGAGCCACTTTGATAGCTGAAACAAAGAGCTTGGATGCATAGGAAAGTTCCCTAATTCAGGGATCAGATGATTTCCCATCACATTCTGGCTGTACTTAGTACTACACAAGTGTGACCATAGCCAAATCATGTAATCCCTTGAAGTCTCTTTTTCCTCATCAGTAACTAAGAATAAGAGGTGGTATAATGGATAACAAGCTGACTTAAGAAGCAGGAAGATATGTGTTTAAACCACAACTCTGATGCAAAATGTCAGTGATTGGGCAAGTCACTTAACCCGTCAAGTTTCTGCAAGACAACTCTCTGAGACTATGAGTTGTAGAAGTTGTGGATCTTCAGTGGTAGAGTTTCCTCACTGCAACTTTCATATAACCAATGAAATAATAGGTCTCTATTAAAATAACATTAGACAAAAAATATCATCCAGTGCTCATCTTGGAATAAGGGGTAGTTGTTAGGGCGCCTTCTAATTCTACTCTATGAATCTAAACTCTTGGCATATTCCTCATGAAGTAGCTGAGCTGAAATATTTTCCACCCCATTATCTACAACAGATGATAAAGTGCTACATACACTGTGAATAATAACATCACTACTTTGTTAAGATATAATCTTTCATTCACAATGCAATTCATACACTTTACAGTATATCTGCAGCTAAGATGGAGGGTTGCCCAGGATCCTGCTACAGAAATTTACTAGGACACTTTTCTTCACAGTGCAGATGTTCAAAAACTGGTAATGTTCCAGAAAAAAAGCAGGCACCCCATGTAAATTACACCATAAATATAAATGGAGGCCTTGGGGAAGCAATCCTATTCACTAGGTGTTGCATCAAATGGCACCCTAGGAGCTTGAAATTGTTAGCATACTTCCCAAAGTGCACAATTAGCTAAATCAGGAAGCAACTTAGGCTTTAGAAGAACAGAGCTGAGCCTGTAATTGATTCTTGTGGGATATCAAAAACTTGTGTTTGCCCAGTCATTTGTTAATGAATATATATCATGCTTTTCTTTAATAGTCTGAATTTCAATGACTAGTTTTCAGGAAGTTTTTAAAGTAATTGTAGCATCATAGGAGAGAAGATTTAGAACTAGAAGAAGACATCTAGTCCTTATTCCAAAGTAATGAGATAATGGTATCAATTTTTAGGAATTCTAAATAGTCCTTGACAAAATCTCAATCAATGTCAGGTTTACATTAATTTAGACTAAGATATAGCCTATGTAGTGAAAGGCTAAAATGACTATACTTCCCCACATATTAAGGAAAGATGCTGGTTCTTCTAAATTATTAATGTAAGAATAAGGCTGTGATGCTTAGGTTTTTTGTCTATATACCTAGACAAAAAGATAGTACCTGACAATCCTGATTCCCTATACTTTTACATTTATTAATGGAAGAAGTTTTCTTTTTCTTTTCCCCCCACTTAATAGTATTTTATTTTTCTAATTATATGTAAAAATAGTATTCAACATTCATTTTTATAGGATTTCTAGTTGAAAGTTTTTCTCCCTTCTTCCATCACCTCCTACTTCCTGAGACAGCAAGCAATCTGATATAGGTTATACAGTACAGCCATGTTAAACATGACTTTAGTCATGTTGTGAAAAGATGAGAAGAAAAAGTAAAAAAAAAACACAAGAAAAAACAACAAAAAAGTGAAAATACTATGATTTGATTTTCATTGACTCCATATTTCTTTCTCTGAATGTGTATAGCATTTTCATAAATGAGGCTTTTGGAATTGTTGTACATCATTGTATTGTTGAGAAGAGCCAGGTCTATCATAGTGGATCCTTATACAAGGTTGCTCTTACTGTGTACAATGTTCTCCTGGTTCTGCTGTCTTCATTCCGCATCAGTTCACATATGTCTCTCCAAGTTTTTTTTTTTTTTCTGAAATCTGCCTGCTCAACATTTCTTAAAGCAAATAAGTATCCATTGAATTCACATACCAAAACTTTTTCAGCCATTCCCCAATTGATGGGAATCCCCACAATTTCCAATCATTTTCCACTACAAAAAGAGCTGCTATAAATATGTTAGTTCATATAGATCCTTTTCCCCCTTTTTATGATTTCTTTTGGATATAGAACTAGTAATGGTATTATTGGGTCAAAAAATATGCACAGTTTTATAGCCCTTTGAGCACAGTCCAAATTGCTCTCCAGAATTGTTGAATCAGTTCATAATTCCACTAACAATTAATTAGTGTTGCAATTTTCCCACATTTTTCTCCAACATTTATCATTTTCCTTTTTGGTCATATTTGTCAATTGGATAGGTATGAGGTGGTACCTCAGATTTAATTTTCATTTATCTAATCAATAGTGATTGAGAACACTTTTATATGACTAAAGATAGCTTTGATTTCATCTCAAAATCAACTGTTCATATCCTTTGACCATTTCTCAATTGAGGAATGACTTGTATTACTATAAATGACTCAGTTCTCCATATATTTTAGAAAAACAGAAATACAGGCCTTTATTTTTCCCTCAGCATTCTGTTTTCCTTCAAATTTTGGTTGGATTGGTTTTGTTTGTACAATTTAAAAAAAATTAATGTAATCAAAATTATCCAGTTTGCATTTGCATATTGTTCTTTATCTCTTGTTTGGTCTTATCCCTTGATCTCCTAGTTTGATTTTATCTAATTTTTTATATCTAAATTGTATACTCTTCTATCCTTTTTGATCATAACATGATATATGGTATAAGATGCTGGTCTATGCCTGGTTTCTGCCTTACTATTTTCAACTTTTCCCAGAAGTTTTTGTCAAATAATGAGTTTTTATACCAGAAGCTGGAGTCTTTGCATTTATCAAACAGTAGATTACTATATTATTTTACTATGATGTCTCATGTACCTAACTTATTCAACTGATTCACCACTCTATTTTTAGCCAGTACCAAATAATTTTGATGTTTGATTAAAATATATTTTTGATCTGGTAATGCTAGGTCACCTTCCTTGGAATTTTTAAAAAGTTTATTCTGTTTTTATTCTTGAACCTTTTTTTTTCTTCTAGATGAATTTTCTTACTATTTTCATCTAGCTATATAAAATATTTTTTTGTAGATTGATTGGTATGGCATGGAATAAGTAAATTAATTTAGGTAGAATTGCTATTTTTTGCAGGGTGATGAGGGTTAAGTGACTTTCCCAGGGTCACACAGCTAGTAAGTGTCAAGTGTCTGAGGCCAGATTTGAACTCAGTTCCTTCTGAATCCAAGACCAGTGCTGTATCTACTGTAGAATTGCCATTTTTATTATATTAGGTTGGCATACCCCATATCAATTGATTTTTCCCCAACTGTTTTTTAACAATATTTGTATTTATAGTTTTGAGTTTCAAATATAATCCCTCCTTCCCTCCCTCCCCTCTACCCTCTCTGAGGTGGTAAGGAATCAGATATATTTTATACATGTGCATTTATGTAAAAATTACCATATTAATCATTTTGTATAAGAAAACTTGAATAAAAGAAAATAAATGAAATAAAATAAATATAGCATGCTTCAGTCTGTGTTCCATCAATATTAGTTCTTTCTTTAGAGATAATTAGTATGTTTCATCTATAGTTCTTTGGGATTGTCTTGGATCATTGTATTGCTCTTAATAGTTTAGTTATTTACAGTTCATCACACAATATTGCAGTCTCTGTGCACAATCTTTTCTTTGTTCTACTCACTTCACTTTACATCGGTTCATACAAGTCTTTCAAGGCTTTTCTGAAATCATCCTGCTTGTCATTTCTTATAATGCAATACTATCCTATCAGCATCATATTGCATCATATTACCACAACTTATTTAGACATTCCCCAATTGATGGGCATTCCTTTGATTTCCATTTCTTAACCACCACAAAAAGAGCTGCTAAAATATTTTTGTACAAGTAAATATTTTTTACCTTTTTTGGGATGTCTTTGGGATATAAAACTAGTAGTGGTATTACTGGACTAAAAGGTATCCACGAATATATAGCCCTTTGGACATAGTTTCAAAATACTCCCCAGAACAGTTGTTACATTTTTCACTCTGACAAGTGTGAGGTGATATCTCAGAGTTGTTTTAATTTGCATTTCTCTGACTAATAGTGACCTAAAGCCTTTTTCATATGTCTATATATAGCTTTTATTTCTTTGTTTGAAAACTGCCTTTTCATAACTTTAACCATTTATCAATTGGAAAATGACATATATTTGGTAAATTTGATTCTGTTCTCTAAATGATTGAGAAATGAGACCTTTATCAGAGATGCTTGTGTCAAAGATTCTTTCCCAGTTTTCTGCTTCCCTTGTAATCTGGGTTACATTAGTTTTGTTTGTATATATTTTTTTAATTTCATATAATCAAAATGATCTATTTTTATTTTGTTTTGTTCTATATATCTGTGGTTTTAAATTCTTCCTGTGCACATAAATATGACAGATGAATGATTCCATTCACCTTAGTATCATGCTTTATATGTAAATCACATACCCATTTTGACCTTCATATACAATGTGAGATGTTGGTCTATACCTAGCTTCTGCCATACTGTTTTCCAGTTTTCCCATCAGTTTTGGTCAAATAATGAGTTTTTGTTCCAGAAGTTTGGATCATTGGGCTTTGCATATACTATATTACAATAGCAATTTACTGTAGTGTAATTTGTACCTATTTTAATCCATTGATCCAGCTCTCTATTTCTTAGCCAGCAGCAGATTATTTTTATAATTACTGCTATATAATACAATTTGAGATTTGGTACTTCTAGACCACCTTCTCTCATTTTTTCATTGATTTACATGATATCCTTGAGCTTTTGTTTTTCCAGATGAATTTTGTTATTATTTTTCTAGAATCTATAAGATTTTTAATAGTTTGATTTTTATAGCACTACATAAATTAATTGACTTAGATAGGACTGTCTTTTTAATAATATTCAATCAGCCGACCCATGAGCATTTAATAGTTTTCCAATTGTTTAGATATAACTTCACTTGTATAAAAAGTGTTTTATAATTTTGGTCATATACTTCATGAGTTTGACTTGGAAGGTAGAATCCCAAGTATTTCATATTGTCCACTGTAATTTTACATGGAATTTCTCTTCCTATCTATTGATGTTGGACTTTGTTCATAATATATAGAAATGCTAATGAGTAATGTGGCTTTTTGTATCCTACAATTTTGCTAAAATTGTCAATAATTTCAAGTAGCTTTTTATTTGATTCTGTAGGATTTTCTAAGTATAACATCATATCATCTGCAAAGAGTCAGAGTTTTGTTTCCTCATTATGTATTCTACTTCCTTTAATTTATTTTTCTTCTCTTACTACTACAGCTAACGTTTATAGAACGTTTATAATGCAATACTAAATACTGGAGGTTAGAAAAGTCATCATTGCTTCACCCCTGATTGTATTGGGAAGGCTTCTATCTTATTTCTATTATAGATAATGTTTGCTGATGGTTTTAGATAAATGTGACTTACCATTTTAAGGAAATATCCTTTTGTTCCTATGTTCTCGAGGTGCTGAATTTTATCAAAGGACTTTTCAGCATCTATTGAGATAATCATAAGATTTCTGCTGGTTTTCTTATTGATATGGTCAATTATGCTGATAGTTTTTGTAATATTGAACCAGCCCTGCATTCCTGGTATAAATCCCACCTGATCATAATGTATGATCCTTGTGATGTATTGTTGTAATCTTTTTGCTAGTATTTTATTTGAAATCATCAATTTTTATTAGGGAGATTGGTCTATAATTTTCTTTCTCTATTCTAGCTCTTGCTGGTTTTGGTACCAGCACTATATTTGTTTCATTAAAAGAATTTGGTAGGTCTCGACTTGTTTTCTCAAATAATTTGTATAGTATTGGGATTAATTGTTCTATAAATGTTTTGTAGAATTCACTTGTTAATCCATCAGGTCCTGGGGATTTTTCTTAGAAAAATTCATTGATGGATTGGTCAATTTCTTTTTATAAAATTTGGTTAAGTATTTTATTTCTTCTTCTGATAATCTAGGTATTATATATTTTTATTGATATCCATTTCATTTAGATTGTCAAATTTATTTGCAAATAATTGGGCAAAATATTTTCTAATAATTGTCTTAATTTCCTATTTATTTGTGGTGAGTTCACCCCTTTCATTTTTGATACTAGAAGTTTGGTTTTCTTCTTTCTTTTATTTTTTTGTTCAAGTTAACCAATTGTTTATCTATTTTATTGTTTTTTCCCATAAAACCAGCTTCTAGTTTTATTTATTAATTTAATGGTTTTCTTACTTTCAATTTTTTTAATCCCTCCTTTGATTTTCAGGATTTCCAATTTGGTGTTTGGTTAGGGATTATTAATTTGTTTGTTTTCTAGTCCTTTTAGTTGTATGCCCAATTCATTAAGCTGCTTTTTCACTATTTTATTTATATAAGCAGTTAGGGATATAAATTTTCCCCTAAGTACCAATTACCTGCATCCCATAAATTGTGATATGTTGTCTCATCATTGTAATTTTCTTTAATGCAATCATTGATTGTTTTTATGATTTGTCCTTTGACCCACTTGTTTTTTAGGATCAGATTATTAAATTCCCAAATGTTTTTTTAATAACTTCCAACTGTTTGTCATTGAATGTAATTTTATTGTATTATGATCTGAAAAGGATGCATTTATTGTTTCTGCCTTGCTGCATCTGATTATAAAGTTTTTAGGCTTTAAGACATGGTCAATTTTTGTGTATGACCCATGTACTGTGGAGAAGAATGTATATTATTTTCTTTTTTTTCAACAAACATTTACTTTATTTTTTCTAGTTACATGTAAAGGTAATTTTCAAAATTCATTTTCATAAGATTTAGAGCTTCAAATTTTTCTCCCTTCCTTTTCTCCACCCTCCACAAGACAGCAACCAATCTGATTGGTTATATAAGAACAATCCACAAGTGTTCTTTTTTTTTTGTTTTTGGTCTGTGTTCAATCAATATCAGTTCTTTCTTTTTCTGGGAGTGGATAGTATGCTTAATCATTAGTCCCTTGGGATTATCTTGGATCATTGTATGGATGAGAGTAGTTAAATCATTAAGAATTGCTCATAGAACAATACTGCTGTCACTGTGCATAAAGTATTCTCAATTCTGCTCACTTCACTATACATAAGTTCATATGAGTCTTTACAGGTTTTTCTGAAATCATCTTGCTTTTCATTTCTTATGGTAACATAATATTCCATTACAATCATATACCAGAGCTTCTGCAGTCATTCCCCAATTGCTGGAATTTCCTTTGATTTCCAATTCTTAGCCACAACAAAGAGTTGCCATAAATATTTTTGTACAATTTTTCCCCCTGTTCTCTTTTTCACAATTATTATTGTTAACTGTTTACCTACATCCTATTCCCTTCCCTGATATTGACTCTGTTATCTATCTTCTTTCACCCTATTGCTCTTCAAAAGGGATTTGTTTCTGACTGTCTCCTCCCCTAATCTGCCCTCCCCTCTTTTGCCCCTCCCTCTTTCTCCCCTTCCCCTCCTATTTTCCTGCACGGAAAAATAGAATACTCTACCCAATTGGGTGTGTATGTTATTCAGTTATTGAGCCAATTCTGATGAGATTAAGGTCTTTGAGCCAATTCTGATGGGCATTAGGCTAACTCACAGCTTGAATAGATTACTCCACCCATTTTTTTTTCTTTTTGTGAGGCAATTGGGTTTAAGTGACTTGCCCAGGGTCACCCAGCTAGTAACTATTAAGTGTCTGAGGTCGGATCCGAACTCAGGTCCTCCTGAATCCAGGGCCGGTGCTCTATCCACTGTGCCACCTAGCTGCCCCACTCCACCCATTTTTGTGTGTGTTCATCCCTCCTTGAGCCAACTCTGATGGGATTAAGGTCTTTGAATCTATTCTGATGAGTGTAAAGTTCATTTACTGCCCTGCTCCTCCACCATCTCTTCCCCCACTCCATAAGCCCTTTCCTGTTGATTTCATGTGGGATTTCATCCCATGCAACCTCTGCCCTTCCCCCTCCAACATTGTATTCCTTTCACCCCTCAATTTTACCCTAAAATGTCATCATGGGGCAGTTAGGTGACACAGTGGACAAAGATTGCACCATGGACCCAGGAGGACCCCAGCCCTAATCTGACCTCAGACAAAAGACACCCACTGTACTAGCTCAGGCATGTCACCTAATTCCAACTTTTTATGGTTCTCTAGGATCTTGTATTTGAAAGTGAAATTTTCTATTTAGTTCAGGTCTTTTCATTATAAACACCTGAAGATCCTCTTTTTTCATTGAGGTCCCATTTTTTCCTCTGAAAGACTATACTCAATTTTGCTGAATAGGTGTTTCTTGGTTATAATGCCAATTCCTTTGCCCACTGGAATATCATATGCCATGCCCTCTGGTCCATTAATGTAGAAGGTGCTAGATCTTGTGCTATCCTGACTGAGGTTCCACAGTACTTGAATTCTTTCTTTTTGGCAGCTTGCAATATTTTCTCCTTTCAATTTCTATTTTACCTTCTGCTTCTAAAATATCAGGGCAAATTTCCTGACAATTTCCTGGAAGGTGATGTCTAAGCTTTTTCCTTGATCATGGTTTTTAGGTAGACTAATAATTTTCAAATTATCTCTCCTGGATCTATTTTCCAGGTCAGCTGTTTTTCCAAGAAGATATTTGACATTGTCCTCTATTTTTTTTTTTATTAATTTGCAATTGCTTTTTTGTGTCTTGGTTTCTCATAAAGTCACTAGCTTCCATTTGTTCAATCCTAATTCTTAGGCAATTATTTCCTTCAGGGAACTTTTTTATCTCCTTTTCTATTTGGCTTTTCATGCTGTTGAATTTTTTCTCATGTCTTTCCTGCATCACCATCATTTCTCTGTCCATTTTTCCTCTACCTTTCTAACTTTATCGTCAAAGTCCTTTTTGAGCACCTCTATGGACTGAGACCAATTTGTATTTTTCTTCGAAGCTTTAGGTATATGAGTGCCAATGTTGCTACCCTCCTCTGAGGGTGCACCTCAATCTTCCTTGTCACTAAAGAAATTTTCTGTTGTCCTCACATTTCTCTGTCTGTCCATCTTGAGAGGGGAAGGTTAAGGTCCCTCACTAGGATAGTTTTATTATCTATTTCCTCCTTTAAGTCATTCAACTTCACCTTTAAAACTGTATATGCTAATTATACTAATTGGTGCGTATATGTTAAGTATTGATATGACTTCATTGTCTATGGTACCTTTCAGCAAGATATAGTTTACTTCTCTATATCTTTTAGCTAGATCTATTTTTGTCTTTGCTTTGTCTGAAATCATGATTGCTACCTCTGCTTTCTTTGCTTCTGCTGAAGTATAATAGATTCTGTTCTATCCCCTTATGTTTACCACATGTGTATCTCTTCTGCAAATTTGTTTTTATAATGTTATATATATATATATATATATATATATATATATATATATATATATATATATATATATAAACAAATGTTGAAAACTATCTCTACATGTAACTGGAAAATAATAAAATACTTCACAACATGTTGCAGGATTTTAGTTTTTAATCCATTCTGCTGTCTACTTCCACTTAATGGGTGAGTTCATCCTATTCATATTTATAGTTATGATGACTTTTTATTTCCCCCCATGCTATTTTTCACCTATTTATCCACCATCACTCTTACCTCCTACCTTTTTCCTCCTCATAAGTGTTTTACATATAATCACCACCTTCCCCAATATCCCCTCCCTTATATCAGTCCTTCCTCTCCCTTTTACTATCCCTGTCCCTTTTTAAACTTCCTTATAGGGTAAGATAGATTTCTATATCCAACTGAGTATGTACATTGTTCTCTCTTTGAGTGAAATTTGATGATTATCAGTTTGACTCTTTGTCACCTCCCTTCCCACCCCAATATCATCACCTTCATTATGATAGTTCCTTCATAACTCCTTTTTTTGGTGGGGGGGACAATTTACCCCATTTAATCCCCCCCTTTCTTCTTCTTCCCATGCAATTTATTTCTTACACCTTTATTTACTTTTGTGGATGTCATCCCATCAATGTCACCTTTATCCAGACCCTCTGTCTACATATAATACTTCTAATTTCTAACTTCTCTTATAATAAAATTTTTAAGAATTACAAATATTATCTTATCATATAGAACTATAAACAGTTTAAACTTTTTGAGTTTCTTAAACTTTTTCTTTCTTGTTTCTCTTTTGCCTTTTTATGTTTCTCTTGAGTCTTGTATTTGGAGGTAAATTTCTTTATTCAAATCTGACTTTTTAATCAGAATTTCTTGAAAGTTCTCTATTTAATTAAATGGCCATTTCCCTTGAAAAATTATATTAAATCTTGCTGGGTAGGTGACTTTTGATTGTAAACTTACCTCTTTTGGCTTCCTGTATATAATATACCAAGCCAGAAGGTTCTTTAATGTGGAAGCTGCCAAATTCTGTGTAATTCTGACTGTAACTCAAAAATATTGGAATTGTTTCTTTCTGGCTACTTGTAATACTTTCTCCTTAATCTGTGAGCTTTGAAATTCAGCCATGATATTCCTGGGAGTTTTAATTTTTACATCTCTTTGGGTTGGTGATTGATGGATTCTTTCAGTTTCTATTTTGTCCTCTCATTCTAATATATCAGGAAATTTTTCTTTGATAATTTCTTTTTTTGTGTGTTTATTTTTGTGGATCAATGAGGGTTAAGTGACTTACCCAGAGTCACAGAGCTAGTAAGTGTTTAGTATCTGAGCCTGGATTCGAACTGATGTCCTCCTGAATCCAGTTCTGGTGCTTTATCTACTCTGCCACCTAGCTCAGCCATTCTTTGATAATTTCATAAAAGATATTGCCCAGGCTTTTGTCTTTTTGATCATGTCTTTCAGGTTGTACAATAATTTTTATGTTATCTCTCCTGGTTCTATTTTCTTGGACAGTTGATTTTCCAATGATAAATGTCACATTTTTTTCTATTTATTTTTTTAAAATTTTTTGATTATGTTTTACTGTATCTTAGTGCCTTATAGTCATTTGTTTCCATTTGTTCAATTTTAATTTTTAAAGAATTATTTTCTTCAGTAATGTTTCATACTTTCCTTTTTTATTTGGCTAAATCTATTTTAGGTTGTTATTTTCCTCAGTAAATTGTTGTATATCTTTTTCATGGTCTCTTGAATTACTTTTTATTTATTTACCCAATTTTTCTTCTGCTTCTCTAATTTGCTTTTTAAAGTCCTTATTAGGCTCTTCCAGGAATTCTTTTTGGGCCTGAGACCAATTTAGATTTTTCTTTGAACCCATTTTGTTACTATTGATTTCCTCTATGTTTATGCCTTGGTTTTCCCTATCATGATAGTAACTGTCAAGTTTTATTTTGTTCATTTGCTTTTTACTCATTTTTGTTCCTTTATTGTGATGATGTTTTTTATGTGTTTTAATTATATTTTTATTTATTTATTTTGCTTACTCATTTTTTCCTGATAAAAGTATTTTATTATTTTCCAGTTACATGTAGAGATAGTTTTCAACATTGGTTTATATATATAACATTAAACATATTTCTTCATTAGTCATGTTATAATAGAAGAGTCAGAGAAAAAAAGAATGTTTTTGGTACTGAGGTGCTGGATCTTACTGGTGGCTTTTACTGGGCTTCAGGGCTTAGCTACTTTCTTTCTCTGTAGAGTAAGCTTCCATTCTGACTCTTATTTGGAGGTTAGTCCTCCCTTCTGCCCCCCCCCCAGGTGGGGGCTAGTCTTCTCCAGGGGTGGTATCCTGGTGCTCAGTTGTAAAAATTAATAATGTCTTTATTTTGACTGGCCCTGGAGGAGTGATCTTGTTGTTGGTCAGCCTTAGGGGTGGTGCCCTGCTTCTGGGTGGCTCTATTTGCAGAGTCTCTCTGTTATCAGGCCCTGGAGGAGTAATTTTGTTGCAAATTGAAACCCCTTGCTGTTGGTATGCCCCAGAAAGATTCTCTCTGTTGGTAGGAGCTGGTATTGGGAACTTGCTGTTGACCAGTCTTAGGTAAGGCTTCACTACTGGTCAGCAGTGGGATTGAGGCCTCCCTCATGGTCTGTGCAAGCTTGGCAAAAGGTCACTGCTATGCTACCCAAACTGCTACTTCACTTGTCCATGGGCCTCTTGGTTTTCAGGGCACAGCCTCACTGGCAATTTGCTCCAGACTCAGACGCCTGATTTAGTTCCCCTGCTGTGAGCCAAGAAACTGCTTCTGCTACTGGTGCTGCCCTTGGACCTGACTTTGCTCCCACCAAGGAAAGATGCACCTTTGTTGCTGGGCTGGTAGGATGCTTCCTTCTCCTAGAACTATTCAGAGGAAGTTTTATCTTTGTTTGTAGGGGATATTTGGGAGAGCTCCAGAGGGTTCCTTCTCACTCTGCTATCTTGGCACCAGAAGTTCTTCTGAATTGTTTATTTCTGACATTATTTGTGTTAAAAGTGCTTTTATAATTATGTTCTTTTAGTTCCTAGGTTTGTCTTGGCAGGTAGACTCCAAGATAGTGTACCTTGTTTACAGTTATTTTAAATGGAATTTTCTATCTCTTTATACTCGACTTTGTTGGTGATACATAGAAGTGCTGATTATTTATGTGGGTTTGTTTTATATCCCTCAACTTTCCTAAAGTTTTTAGTTATTTCATGTAATTTTTAGTTCATTCTCTAAAATATACCACTACATCATGTGTAAAGATTTATAGTTTTGTTTCTCCTTGTCTATTCTAATTCTGTCATTCTTTTTTCCCCTTTATTGTGAAAGCTAAAATTTCCAGTATAATATTGAATAATAATAGTAATACTCATCATCCTTTCATCTCTGATCTTATTGGGAATGATCCTAAGTTATCTCCATTGCATATAATGTTTGCTGATAGTTTTAGATAAGATACCACTTATCATTTGAAGGAAAACTCAATTTATTTCTTTGTTCTCTATTGTATTTAATAAAAATGGGTTACATATTTTGTCAAAAGCCTTTTCTCCATCTATTCTACCTGGTTAATTATTTATTTATTTTCTTCTTCATTGGTAGTATATTCATCCTTTTAATTTTATTTTCTTATTCTAATAATTTGGCTTTCTGCTTTCTTTTTTTTACATCTATTTTTTTTTACCCAATAAAACCAGCTCTTGGTTTTATTTATTAGTTCCATGGTGTTCTTACTTTTAATTTTAATATTCTCTCCTTTAATTTTCAGAATTTTAACGTGGTATTTAATTGCAGATTTTAAATTTGCCCTTATTCTAGATTTTTTAGTTGTTTCCCCAATTCATTTGTCTGCTTTCTTTTCTATTTTATTTATGTAAACATTTAGAGATATTAATTTGATGCTATGTTACTGCTTTGGATGCATCCCATAAATTTTGGTATATTTATTATTATTGTCATTTTAAAAAGAAATAGATGAATGAGTCAATTAATAAATAAGCAAAGATAGATATTTAGATGGATAGATAGATAGATAGATAGATAGATAGATAGATAGATAGATAGATAGATAGATAGATAGATATAAACTTGACTCTTCTTGTACATTAGTCCTGCCTGGAGCTTTCCACCAAAATGATTGAAGGTTGACCCTGATCAGCTAGTGTTTAGCTGTATTCCCTTTGTTTCTGCAGCAGAGATATGCCACAAGTATCACTTCTTATTATATTAAAGTTAGACTCCTTGGAATCTCTCCATTTGGAAGAAATTATATAATATGTTAAGTATGGATTTCTCTAACAGCCATGGAAATTGATAGATAATTTTTTATAAACTAGGAACAAAAGTGTTTTCTCCCATCCTACAGCTTCTGAAAGGGGGGTTCAATTTCCATATTAATGTATAAATGTTTGCATAAATTAATAACCTAAAAAAGCCTCCCAAAGTTCAGATGATAATTCATTAATCATTTGTAATCCCACTATTTCCTTTTACTGCCTGTGTAACATTGGGCAAATCTTATATCTATGGTCCTCAGTTTCCTCAGATATGAAATCAAAGATTTGCAGAACATGGCCCCTGAGTTCTCCTTAAGCTCTTGATCTATAATAATGATGTCCTGTAAGTTTGATCTGAGCACTAAAAATCCATTTTGAACTGGTTATAGTTTTTGTTTGTTTGGTTTTTTTGTTTAATAGTGCCATAAAGGTTCAGCAATGAAAAGAGGAAGGTCTGTGAAGGACTGGGCAGTGTCAATTCACCTTCTGGGGCTAAGAAAATAAAAGCTCATGAGATGAATCAGGGTCAATACTATGTCTATCATTTTAAAAGGGGAAGAAAAAAGAATGGCCATAGAAAATGTAACCCTGTCAGGTTACCTTCTGTATAAAATTGATTAGTAGAATTTGCTTATCATGGTGAAAAATTAAATATCTATATGTATGTTTTATATATGTATGCATATATGATGCGTACATGCAGTATCTATCTGTCTATCATCTATCTATCTATCTATCTATCTATCTATCTATCTATCTATCTATCTATCTATCTATCTATCTATCTATCTATCTATCTATCTATCTGTCCTGAAATACAGTGGTTATCCTGAGTCCATCATTTCAGAGATACATGAAGGATTGATTTGGAGTGACTTCAAAAGAGATTCACGGAACTGATTAAAGATTCAAAAATAAGTCATCAGAACAAATGTTAAAATTAACTGTTAGCTTGGAATGGAGAAAAAAGATTGTTTTAATGAATTTTTTACCATCTTTAAGTTTATGGAAGATTATTATTTGGTACAACCTTACTCTGAAACATAAATATGAACTTGGCGATTTTTAAATAGCAATGAGACTGGTGACCCTGGTTCACAGACTTCATTGAATACCAGGTATAAGAAAACTGGAAAGGTAAAAGAGGGGGTTGATTATGAAGGACTTTGAGGTCAAATATATTTTATATGTGATCCTATATCTGATAAGGAGTGATTATTGAGTATATTGAGTAGTGGAGAGTGACATAGTGAAACCTGTGCATTAGGAAGATAAATTGCACAGATCATTGGAGAATGAACTGCAATAGGAAGAGCCTCGAGGCAAACAGATACAGTAGCAGGCTATTGCAATATTTCAGGAATATGATGGTGAGGGCCTGCACTAGGATGGTGGCAGGGTCAGTGGAGAGAAAGAACATATATGAGAAATATTACAAATGTAAAATTCACATGACTTTAAACAATATGGATATGAGGGGTAAGATATGGTGAGGAATGAAGAATTGCATCTTTATTATAAGCCTGGGGTCCTGAAAAGATGCCCAAAATGGCTAATTGAATATTCACAACTAGATGCCTATTGACATCTGAAACTCAATATTTCCAAACCAGAACTATTATCTTTTCCCCCAACCTCATCTTTTAAAACTTGCCTTTTTCACTTAAGGCAGCATTAGCCTTTTAATTATAGAGGGCACAGCCCCAATGCCATTCTTAACTCTTTAATGATTTATTCTCTTCTCATCCTCTTTCTTCATTCCAATCAGTTGCCAAATTTTGATCCAACTTACATAATATCTTTCATAACCAATGTAAAGAATTAATTGTTATTTGAGATTTTTATGCCTTGGCGCACACTGGCCTGGGGCTCTGCAAACCACATGGTGCTCCACCCACTGGTTGTAGCCATTGCCAGGGCTCTGGCACCTCACATCATCACCACTCACTCACGCCTACATGGGCCTGGCAAAATTATAATGATTGGAAGCCTAGTGAGGGCAGTCATGTGACTGTCAGAGCGGCCATTCCATTGACTGGGGCTGTATGGGGTGTTTCTAGGTTTGGGGGAGGAGAATTGGGCATTCTAGGTGGAAGCTGGAAAGTGACAGGCATTCTGCTGCATATTTTCGGCTGATTCCTGGGTGGTGGTATTTTTTCAGGTATTATAATTTCCTTTTCCCCATTTTATTTCCTTTCCCTTGATCCTACTGATCCTGTTTGTGTTTTTTTTTAAAGTTCATTCTTGTTAAAATAAATCTTGTTCTGTTTTGAGGGAGGCTGCCTATCTCCTTCCTTGCCCCAATATTGCGGTGAGCTGCTTAGCTAGCACTCCCCAATTAAAAATTGGTCCCCACAGGTTTTGGTGAGCCAGCCAGGATTTGATTAACCTAGTGAATTTCTTTAACCTACCCCCCCCCCTTATTTGCCCACGAGCCAACTAACCGGGGGACCTTCTTACCCCTCCCTCACTGCCCCCTTAGGCAATCTCCCTTGCTCTTAAAAAAAAAAAAAAAAACCTTATCGCTTATCTTGCTGGTCAGAGAAAAGCTGGTTCATTTTGAACTGCACCATGATTGAATATTTGGCTCCCGCCTTGTATATTCTATTTGGCATATTTTGGGACAGCATATTGTCCCAATTTAAACTGTTGGCCTGCTCAATACTTATTTGTGGCATTGCTCGTTTCCTCCTCACAAACACAGTAAAAAAAAATCTTTGGAATAACGGTATGGGAGAGTTTATCTTTCCCACTGAGCACATATACAATATTACTGGAAGCATTATAACTAAATTAGAACTTTACTATACCACTATCATTATAACTCAAATAACAATTAATTCTTTAAACCATCCACTTCCTTCTATTCACTTATCTATCACCTTGGTTCAAGGATTCACAATTTGTTTGTAGTTCACTTGACAATTGTAATAGCCCCCTAATATGTCTCCCTGACTTGTCTTTTTCTTCTCCAATTCATTATTCATATAGTTGCCAAAATGATATTCCTAAAATACAGTTTTGATTCTGTCACTAACCTACTTAATAAGATCTACCTGCTTCTTGTTACCTCTAAGATTAAATATTCTAAAATTAAAGTCATTCTTTTTAACCTTCCTTCAACCAATTTTTTTCTAGGATTATTAACTCTTTTTTTTTTGTGGGGGGGCGGTTGGCAGGGCAATGAGGGTGAAGTGACTTGCACAGGGTAACACAGCTAGTAAGTGTTAAAGTGTCTGAGGCCGGATTTGAACTCAGGTCCTTCTGAATCCAGGGCCGATGCTTTATCCACTGCACCACCTAGCTGCCCCCAGAATATTAACTCTTAAGGAAAGACTAATGAATTTTAAATATAGAAAAAGTATTTTTAAACAAGGTCAATGAAAGAATTTGTTTTGTGGGGTCTCCACGAAGGATTTATTTTTTAGTTAGATCAATGTGTTCATATTTCAATTTTCAAGATGTTTCTAATTAAAAAAAATTGATAAAAACTAGGCTTTTGTTACATTTTATTTTTAAAGAAATATATACATTTGTGCATATATGTATGTATGTATTCATATAGCATACATACATATGGTGTGTATGCATATAGCCACTGTATACATATACTTTTAGAGTATATATCTTATATATGTGCATATACATATGTATGTATAAATCTATATATGATTTAGTAATAACACTTTATATCCCCTTCTGAATATTTTTGTTTGTTTCTATTAGGTAGGTAAGTAGATAGGTAGGTAGATAGATGCATAGATAGATAGATAGATAGATAGATAGATAGATAGATAGATAGATAGATAGATAGATAAAACTCTTACATCTTTTACAAGTGGTTGTATTGTTTTGCTAATGAATTCTTGTGGATCACCTTTGCTATCATACCTCCTACCACTAATATTTGTTGGATAAGGTGATTTCTGAACTTTTTATACCTTGTCTTTTTGGCAACTGCTTTAAGCTTCTTCAGAAAAATGGTAAGAGAGTCTATATCTTAAAAAGTTCATTTCACATCTTTTTAAAGTTGACAGTATTTAAACAGTGGGTTGGTGTTGAACTAACCACAAGTGTAAACTCTCCTTATCCATTGGATTTTGTATTTATCTTCATTTTTGCTCTAATCACTTGATTTTTGTCACACAAATTACAGTTTAAAATGCAAGGGAATAGTTATATAGTAATATTATAATATAAAACTATTTTGCTAGCCTCTACATTGACTTTGAACTCCTTCAGATGGGGCACTGCTTCCAGGGTGTATTGTCCCAAGCTTCAGGGGGTCCTAGGTGGTACAATTTAAGGAAAGGCACATTATATACTCACCTGGCCTGTGCTCTGGTTTGTAAATAAGCCCAGATCAACTTGGTCTTTAACCTGGAAATAAAATTCTGTTTTGCTATTATTGTAAGTTCTGGGCAAACCTGTGCCCCACTCCCACCTGGACCCACCACTCAAGATTGCTTCCTGGTTTCCAGAATGGGAAAAACAACTGAGTTTTGCTTCAGAGACAGGAGAGACCTCTGTAATCTCCTCCCCCCCCCCCGCCCTGCATGAAACCACTCAGCTCTCCACCAGACCATGAAGTTAGTATCAAAATAAGCCACCACTGCAGCTGATTTGAAGGCTACTGAGGTCTCTTTCCCTGGTGTGGCCTGGGGCTGAATCTGCATGCATAGCAGTGGGGCTGTGCTTCATTTTCACCCTGGTACAACAGACCTTTCCTGCCAACCTTCTAAGTTGTGTTTGACTGGAAAATAATCTCACGCTGTCCTTTTCTGGTTTCTGCTTCTTTAGGAATTGTTGGAAGTTTTTGGTGTGATCATGGGGGAGCTCCAAAAAGTTGCTGCCTTTCTTGGCTGTGCCCAAATAACTATTATTGTTCGTAAATTTTAAGAGTACAAAGGAGAGTGAGCTCTTGAAGTAACAACACTATTGCTCAAAAAAACCTCCAAATAATGCCATAGGACAATTCCTGGAGCAGCAAAATCCACAGAAGAATGTTCCGAGTTCATTTTCCAACCAAGGATGGCTGGTAAGGATGGAAGGAGGGAGCTGCTGTGCTGAGACAGGAGTGGAGCCCAACCCTACAGTCATGCTGACACAAATCCAGTCCCAAGAAGACCTTACCAGAGAAGGAAACCCCCAAAGCCCCTGAATCAGCTAAAGAGCCAGTGTCATCTGGAACTAGGCTCATGGTCTGGTGAGAGGGCTGAGCCCTTAGCAGGAGGGAGAATACAGGGGTCTCTGCTGGTGCTGAGGTAGAACATGAGTATTTCACCCATGCTGGGAACCAGGAGATAGGCTTGATTAGCAGTGGCCCAGATGGAGGAGAGGCATGGGCTTTTCAGAGCTGACAACCACAGCACACAATGTTGGTTGATTAGCAAGTTGGTGTGAGGGGGTGGTCAAGATGGCAGAGGAAATACATTAAATGCACAAAAACAGCAATAAAAGAACCCCTGGAGCAGAAAAACACACAAAAATACAGGCTGAGATAATTCTCCAACTCTAGATAGATTTTAGGGTGCCATGAGTAAAGTCCAGACTCGCAATCATGCCAAAATAGACCCCATCCATGCTTCCTGGAATTTATCCCAGAGCCTCTGAATCAGGTACAGCACCAGCGTCTTCTAGAACTGAGCATGTGGTAGGGTGAGAGGGCTAAAAGGCTTGCTGGGGGGGTGGGAAGTGCAGGGGTACCCAGCAGGGAACCAAGAAGAAATCCTGAGTGGCAGGAGGCCCAGGTCGGGGAGGGGTGCAGGCTTATCAAAGCTAAGAACCACACCACAGAAATCTTTGCTGGTTGGTTGTTTAGTTAGTAGGCTTGAGGTTATCTTCAGACCACAGAACAGGCCAGGTGAAAACAAAACTTGCCCTCCCTCAAACCAAAACACCTGGGACCCTCTGATGCTGGGAACAGTAGGTCAGCCAAGAAGCAGGGCCTCCCAGTGGAGAGTTTAAAGTCAAGTAAAAGATGAGCAAGCAAAGAAAATTCAGAATTATAGAAAGCTTCTTTAGCAACAAGGAAGATCAAGTTGCACCATCAGATGAGCAAATCAACCACAGGACCCCTACATCGAAAGCTTCCAAGAAAAATATGAATTGGTCTCAGGCCATGGAATCTCTCAAAAGGGACTTTGAAGAGAAAGTAGGAGAGATAGAAGGAAGATGTAGAGAGAGGGAGGAAAGAATGGAAGGAGAAATGAGAGCCATGCAACAGAGTCATGAGAAAAAATCAACAGCTTGAAAAACCAAATGGAGAAGGAGATTAAAAAACTGTCTGATGAAAATAATTGCCTAAGAATTAGGATTGAACAAATGGATGCTAGTGACCTTATGAGAAACCAAGACTTGGTAAAGCAAATCCAATTGAATGAGAAAATAGAGGGCAATGTGGAATATCTCCTTGGAAAAATAGATGACCTGGAAAATAAATCCAGGAGAGATAATTTGAAAATCACTGTACTGCCTGCAAACAACAGCTTAGACACCATTCTCCAAGAGTTTGTGAGGGAAAATTGCCCCGATATTCTAGAAGCAGAAGCTAACATAGAAATTGAAAGAATCCACCGATCACCTCCTGGAAGATATACCAAAAGGAAAACCTCCTGGAATATTATAGCCAAATTCCAAAACTCCCAGGTCAAGGAGAAAATATTGCAAGCAGCTAGAAAAAAGGAATTCAAATACTGTGGAGCTCCAATAAGGATAAAGAAAAATCTTGCAGATTCTGCATTAAAGGACCACAGGGCATGAAATATGATATTCCAGAGGGCAAAGGAACTAGGACAACAGCCAAAAATCATGAACCCAGCAAAACTCAGTATAGTCTTTCAGAAGAAAAAAATGGGACTTCAATCAAAAAGAGGACCTCAGGCATTTATGATGAAAAGACATGAACTGAATAGAAAGTTTGACTTTCAAATACAAGCCCTGGAGAATCATAAAAAGGTAAACTGGGAAAAGCAAGTTGTTGTGGAGTCATCTACATACCAAGGAACAGGTGAGGTGAGTGAAGAATCTGCTCCTCCTTAAATCATACCACCTGGGACCTCCTGAAGCTTGGGATAACACAGCCTGGATACAGTGATCCACTTTAAGAAGCTAAAAGTCAAGTAAAAGAAAGGCAAGATGAGCAGATAGAGAAAGGTGAGGACCATAGAAAGTTTCTTTAATGCACTGTGGGAGGCAGAAGGGCGGAGTTAGCATGGGGTGAAATTGCACATGAAAGAAACAGAAAAGGGCTTATGGAGTGGGGGAAGAGATGGGGGGAAGAACAGGGCAGTATATGAAATTCATACTCATTAGAATAGGCTCAAAGAACTTAATCTCTTCAGAGTAGGCTCAAGGAAGGATTAACACACACACACACACACACACAATTTCATGGGGGTAATCTATTTAATCTGGGAAGTAAATGAGCGTAACACTCATCAGAATTGTTTCAAAGACTTTAATCTCATGAGAATTAGCTCAAGGAGGGAATAACATACATACTCAATTGGGTGGAAAAATCTATCTAACCCTGCAAGAAAATAGGAGGAGAAGGGGATAAAAAGAGAAGAGCAAAAGAAGGTAAGGCAGTTTGGGGAAGGGACAGACAGAAGTAAATCCCTTTTGAAGAGGGATAAGGTGAAAGAAGATAATAGTATAAATATCATGGGGAAGGGAATAGGATGGTGGGAAACAGTTAAAAATAGTAATGATGAAAAAGAGAAAAGGGAGAAATGTTAAAAAATATTTATAACAACTTTTCATGGTGGCTAAGAATTGGGAATCAAGGGAATGTCTATCAATTGAGGAATGACTGAAGAAGCTGTAGTATGTGATTGTAATGGAATGGTATTGTGCTATAGGAAATGACAAACACGATGATCCCAACAAAACCCGGAAAGACTTACATGAACTGATGTATAGTGAAGCGACCAGAACTGGGAGGACTGTGCATATTGACAGAAGTATTGTTCAATGAGTAATTGTGAATGAGTTAACTACTCTCAGCAATACAACAATCCCAAGGCACTAATGATGAAGCATGCTATCTACTTCCATAGAAAGAACTGATAAAAAGAACAAGTGTGGATTGTACATATAAAACTTATATCAGATTGGTTGCTGTCTTATGGATGGGAGAGGAAAGGGAGGGAGGGAGAAAAATTTGGAACTCTAAATCTTATGAAGATGAATGTTGAAAAACTACCCTTACATTTAACTGCAAAAATAAAATAAGTGTCTGTTGCATTGGAAAACAAACAAACAAAAAAAGAAACCAGAGAGATCATAGTGGGTTTGAATTGTCAAGAAAAGTTTCCAGGAAGAGGTATGGTTTGTGAGAGTTTATGGAGATGAGAGATATTTGAGAAGGTAAATCAATAATTTAGATAGCTATAATAGCAATTAAAATATAATACATGCATAGGAAAGCTACAAAATATTTTAGGAACTACAAGGTGATCATTTCCAGTTGTTAGCTTCAGTAAAAGTTTTATAGTAGGGCATCCACCTTATCTGGAGCCTGAAGAATGGAAGTGAGATGAGATTGTGTTAAAAATTATTGGAGTTTATGCGACAGCTAGATGGTGCAGTGTGTAGAGTACCAGTCCTGGATTCCAGAGTACCTGAGTTCAAATCTGGCCTCAGACACTTAAAAATTACTAGCTGTGTGGCCTTGGGCAAGTCATTTAACCCCAATTGCCTCACAAAAAAATAAAATTATTGGAGTTTTAGCTGACTCATTTGGGAGGGGCCACACCTGGCCCACCCTGAAATTACGTATGCTACTGAGGTCAGAAGGAGAACTCTCCATTGGCAGATTTGAAGGACCTCTCCTTTTGTGGGAGGGAGATTGAACACTCATGTAGGAAAGGCAAAGAGTCGCTTCGAGAACTCTCTCATGCTTGGCCTTTCTCTCTCTCTCTCTCTCTCTCTCTCTCTCTCTCTCTCTCTCTCTCTCTCAGTTCTTCCTGGTGATGCAGGAAAGCTAGCAGACTTTCCAGGTTTTAGTAAGTGAACACCATAAAACCTGTATTCCTTTGAATTAGCTTAATTGGAAATGATCTGGGGATTGCATAGACTTAGTTTAGAGTTAAGAGAATTTATCTGCATTTCTTTTTCCCTATTTCCTTATCTTTGATTTTTATTAATTTCATCTTTGTTGTATAATTAATTCCCAAGTAATAAAACCTTATCCTTTTGTGGAAAATAAAGCTGTAAGGCTACTTTCTTATTGGCCTGGGAGAAATATCTAAAAGGGCAGTTCAGAGGGGAGGAAGCTTTGAACCTAAATGTCCCTCGTTATTTCTAGGACCCCAATATTAAAGCACGTCACCCAATTAATGCTCCATATGTTAAATTTTGGCCCCTTCAAGAGATAGTACATTCCAGGTATAGGGGAGACTGTGAGCAAAAGAATGAACCAAAACCAGTTTTATAGAATAATGAACCATCTGATTAAGCTTGAATAAAGTCTATTTAAAAGGGAACAATTTGGAAAAGAAGACTTGAAAACTAAATGTGTTAGGCTTTGGATACAAGACTGAGAAGTGTGGATTTCATTAAATAGAAGATAAAACCATTGAAGGTTTGTGAACTAGATTGTGATAAGATCAAATCTGTGTTTTAAGAAGATTAATCTAGTAATGAGACATAGAAGAACATCAAGAGACTGGAGGCTGTGACCCCTTAGGAAGCTATTGAAAAAAAAAAAACTAAGGGAGACATAAAGTTGACCTAAATGGGATTAGAAAGGAAGATTCAAAGAGCCACTGCTAAGGCATGTTCACTTCGTATTATAACCAATAATTTTATCTGTATAATGTAATATAGCATTTTATATTTTTTCAACAAATATGGGCCTTCCCCCCCAATTAGTTCCAAATTCCTTAAGAGTCCTCTTCATAAAAAGTAACACAGAGTAACATATATTTACTATATGCATATTGAATATACAATATGTGGTATAGGATGGTAATGGAATATGACTGTGTAGTAAGAACAGACAAGTAGGATATCTTCAAAAAAAGCTTGGAAAGACATATGAAATGATGTATTGGGAAATGAGCAGAACCAAGAGAACACTGTATGCAGAGATAGCAATATTGTTCAATGAAGAACTGTGAATGACTTGATTATTCTCAACAATTGAACAATCAAAGAAAATCTCAAAAGAATCATGATGAAAGATACTATCCACCTCCAAAGAAAGAACTAATATTGATGGAACAGACTGAAGCATGATGTTTTTCACATTCTTTCATTAAGCGACAAACATGGTGATCTTTTGCATGATCATATATGTATAACCCATATCGGATTGTTTGACATCCTATAAATATTGTTTATGCATAGTTGTTGGAATAATATCTCCCACATTAGACTTAGTTTCTTGCAAGCAGAGCTTGCATTTGTGTTGTTTAGTCATTTCCAACTCTTCATGATCCCATTTGGGGCTGTATATAATTTATATTATATGTAAATGTATATAGGCATCCAGGCAGATAGCCTGTGGGTAGATATGGAAGATGGGAGATGTAATTGCTTGTATGGACAATTTTTTAATCTTTTATTTGAAGTTTTGACTTTATGTGCTTTTGAGTTATTCTCTTCTGTGTCATTGTCAACTCTGACATCATAAAATACATTATTACTACTACCCTGATGATGACTACAACTACAACCAAAATGACAACCACAACTACTACTACTACCACTAATACCACCAGCACCATCACTACTACCACTCATTTTTGTTTCTGAGGCACTAGAAGGTGAGTTTAAGGTATCTCCTACTCTAAGAAGCAGAACAAATTGACAACCTTTATTTTTCTCCAAGGAAATCTTCATTTACAACAGCCCATTCCTTTCCTCAATTTAGGGTTTTAATAGATCCTTTTTTTGTTTCTCCATGGGCATCACAATTCTCCTCTTCTGTGACTGGCCTTAGTTGAATCTTTTTCCTTGGGAGGAAAAAAGTAGGTGAGGGAAAGCCTTTCCTTTATTTCATAGTTCAGTGCCAGGTTGCTTGCCTCTAGGTGAATAGACCTAATTGACATATTTGATTTGAGGGCTAGGAGGGGGAACAGACTTTTTAATTTTTATTTACAACACTGTATAATGGTCCTTTTCTTATCAAACAACTAAAGTAAAGCCCCTCCCCTTGTCCCCTTCTTTATTTTTTTTCTTCTAAAAACAAAAAGGGCAGCATTCCCAGAGGTTTTTTTCTTTTAATTTTTTCACACTGAGATGTGCACCAGTGTCTTTCATTTCACCTTAGTCCCTAAGGTATTTCAATTTCACTTTAATCCCTCTGAGATTTCTTGAGCTGAGAATCTCCACCTCCTCCCCTACTGAGACTTTTAGAGCTTGATTGTATAGTTTTCATTTCAGCTTTTGCCTCTCTGAGGATTTCTTACCCCTGAGGTTTTTTTCTTCACTGAAGTCTTTCACTTTACTCCTTTAGGCATAAAGTGTACTGACCTACACTTGAATGTGATAGAATTACTGTATTACTGCTGTTCTTTATGAATGTTACAATTCCTCTCTTCCTCTCAGGCTTTCTCTTATGTTTAGAACATGCTCCCTCCTGTTTTTGTCAAGTCTCAGTTCATTCAGGAAGCCTTAAAAAAAACTCTCAAAGTTATTGGACAGCATATCTTTGAAAATAGTATAATACATTTACTTTTTATTTCCAGATACTTACTTGTCACATATATACACACATGCTCCTTAAGGGAAGGAACTTTTAAAAAATATATACCTATAGAACCTACCAGAGTGCCTGTAATATAGTAGATATTTTACATATGATTGGTTGTGGTTACAATTTTTAAACTAGCAACAAACACTTAAGAAGAGAACTCTTATATTGCAGGCTTTTCTCTAGGTCATAGGGGTAAAAATAAAGAATTTAAGAGAAAAAGGGGAAAAAACTATTAATAATGGGGAATTGAAGCAAACATTTTTGTGTGTGATTTTACCTACACACACATATATATATATATATATATATATATACATGTATATGTATATATACACAAATACATACATACATAAACACATATGCTTGTGGAAGAATAAGGAAAGGCTTCATGAAGTAAGCAGTGCTTGAACAGCATCTTGAACAAAGAGATTTTTATAATGTGGAAGATAAGAGGGAGCACATTCTATGAATGAGGGGCAACCAGTCCTCATGAGATTGGTAGTTTACTCAATAGAGCTGTGCCATAATCAGATTTCTGTTTAAGAAAGACCATTATACCTGCAGATTGGAGTGCTGAATGACTCAAGGAAGGGATATCATTAAGGGACTATATGTTTTAGTAATCTAGGGTACATATTGATGATGCAAACCTGAAATAAGGTGGCAGCTGTGCAAACAAAAAGAGTTCATATTGAGAAATGTTGTAGAATCAAAACTAAATTGTGGCAAATTATTGGTTATGTGAAGTCAGGAAGAAGGAGAAATTGAGAATAATATTGAGGTTATGAGTCAAGAATAATATAAATATGTTACTGTCTTTGACAGAATTGGGAAAGTTTGGAAGAGTTCAGGGTTTGGGATATTGTGAATGTGAGTGCAATATTAGACATGTTGAGTTTAAAATAACTATATGGTATACAGTTTGAATTGCTAAGCCAGGAACAGGTGATGTGAAATTGAAGCTCAATTAAAAAAAAACTACTGGGGACTAAGATACACAGGTTTGGTGATCATTGGTCTTGAGATGATAATTGCATTGACCAATGTACATATAAAATGGATACACATGTGTATATATGCACATGTATACATGCATATGTATTCATATGGGTATTGTTTTATAAGTGTATGTATACATGTGTACACACATGCACACACACATACACATGGATGCACATATAGATATTCTGTACATGTGCATGTATATCTATGTCTATGCACATATAAAGCCATGTATATGTGCATACATGTGTGTGTGTTTGCATGCATGTGTATGGATATGTAGAGGGATGGGGGGGGGAGAGAGAGAAAGAGATCTTATAATGGAATATTAGGGAATACACATAGGTTAAAGACATGATATGAACAAACCAGCAAGGGAAATTAAGAAAGAACAGTCACAAAAATAAGAGGAGAATCAGGAAAGAGTAGGGACAGAAAAACTCAGAGAGGACAGAGTATTCAGGAAGAAATGATAGTTAATATCAAATGCACAAATAGGTTTAATAGAAGAGAACTCATAAAAGATCTTCAGATTTATCAAATAAGAGATGTGGTAACATTGGAGAGAGCAATTTCATTTGAATTACAAGATTACAAACCAAATCATAAAAAGTCAAAAAGTAAATGAAAGAAGGGTTGGTAGAGGAAGCAAGTGTAGACAGCTTTAAAAAAAAAATTAGCTAAGAAAGAGAGGAGAAAGGGCCTTGGCTGAAATGGAGATTTTATTTATTTATTTATTTTTGGGTCAAGGATAGGGTATTTTTGAACACGTTTTGAAAGGATAGGGATAGGGAGGGGTTGATAATGAGAGATAGCAATATAGATGACTAAATGAAAAAGAGGGTGGGAGTACAATCAAGTGGAAATCTAAAGAGGAAAATCTTGGCAAGGAAAAGGATGGCCTGTTTGTCAGAGAAAGGTAGGAAATATGTGACTATGCTACAAATTAATATTCTGGTTATTTATAGATGGCTTTAAACAAACTGAGAATTGAAAGCCACACTGAAAAAAGATTTGTCTAGTCAATATAGAATTCAACACCTAAAACAGGCAGCCTGATAAGGAAGGAACAAAGCAACGATTCTTAAGAGTCAAACTCTCTCACTGACAAATATTAAACTGCATTAACACCATTCTGCCAAGAGATGTACTTTCGATTTTCTATGTTTGGGCTTCAAGCAACTGTTATCAAACTTTGAATGAAATAGTGTGGGAAAGGGTCAATCTGATCTGACATAGGAAATTTTGTATTACTGATTATTCCCAAACACATTTCGTATGTGAGACTGAATAAAATCTTCTCAAAATTTTATTTATGTGTATCCAGTTGTAAAACTATCTCCGAAAAAGGTTCAGTGTTCAACAAACCAACTTTATTATCTGCCAGGCTTCTTTATGAAGAAATATAATAAAAGCCTCATAGGACACATTTTCTCCAAAGTTTCAACTATTTAAAACACTTTAACAGGAAAAACTTCTGAAAGGGAAATTGTAAAGCAGGATGTAGAATGTTAATATATCATATGGGAGAACTTTATAAGGGGAGAGTTCTTAAGAAATTTTATTGTAATTCCTTTCCCTAAAGGTCCCAAATATGGTAAATGAGTAGCCATTTGATTGAAAGTTGAAATAGTTTGTTTTACTTAACCACCTCTATCAGGTACAGGAGAATTTGCTGCCAATCAGAGTGAGTTAGAGTCATCCTCAGAAATGCAATAATAAGTTTGGAATTATTGTGATATGTACCATTTTCCCTAGTTTTGATTTTAATTTCTTTCAAAGTTACCTTAAGTTTATAAGCTCTAAACTTATTGTTTAGGAATATAAATGGTTATATTATACTACTATATTAGTAATTATTATTCCTCCTATGTATCAGGATTGTCCAATAAAATGTCTTCATGACTGAACATTTTCTTAGATATTCAAAACTTCCAAAATCTATCTGAAGTAGGAATTAAGCAAAAGAATTAAAACAACTTCACCTATCTCTTTAAGCCAGGTGGCTAAGAACCCAAATATGGTCAATGGTCAATGAGCACCCTTCCCCCTGTGAGTGAGATTTTCCCATCCCTTAAATATAAGTGATTTGACCATGATAGTAATCAGTATAATAGACTAGAAATGGTGATTCACTCATTTTTAAATGTTCTCTACTCTTGTAAGTTATGCACAGAGCATAGATATTATGCAATTAGTCTTCATGTACTCTAATGTATTCCTTAGTGGAAGTAATGTGTTCTCAGGTATCAACGAATGGTCTGGATAACTAAGTCCATTTTACTGTGTTCATTGTGGCTCATTTTGGTTAACCAAGGACCCCAAAATAGTATCTTTTAAGCTGAAATAACCAAATAACTTCAGAGAAAGTAAGACTACCATCAGACCAAAATCAGCTGCTCTAAAAGGATCTACATGTGTTGTCACAAACTCATATAAGATCAGAACTTCCTTGGAGTGGGACCAATCAGCATTAGAGACTGAAAGAGGTCAAGAGCAGTTCAAGAGTATGTGTAACAATGATAGCAACTTTGGACAAAGGATTGAATCCTACGCTACTTCATGATTTCTGCCTTTCTGGACATGAGTGTTTTATCTGTTGTATATGGGGGAGAGAGGTTTGTCTAAAAATAGTAGTGTATAAATACTTAGAAGCCTTGTAAGGGTAAAAAACCCTGCTTAGCCCCAGGTTCTGCATCTTGCAGGTCCTATCCCTGCCTGTCTGGGTTTATTGTGAGATAGGCTCTCTCTCAATTAAACTATTTTCTAAGGTTTGGAGACATCACTGTTTCTTTGTCTTTGTCAGACTTAGAAATTTTCACGACAATGCCAAGTCATTTCACCAAAATACAGTAGTAGACCTTCACAAGCTGAGGCACAGGATGGCAATAGCACTTCATCCTATTCAGCAAAAAAAGAAGGGAAATTTGATCAGTAAAGGATAGCAACATGGAAGCATATGACAATACTCTGCAACAACATCACTTTGTGCTACAAGAGATCTCATCTGAAGAATTGAGGCACAGAGGGTACTGGGGCAGGATATGTCCATGTGTGTATTTATCTAACATGTCACTAACCTTTAGGGAAATAATTCAGCATCTAGCTAGGGCTATGTAAGTCTTAGAGAAGTTATTTGTGGAAGAGACTAAGGCTTATGAACTATGTTTTTACCAAAGTTTGAAGAGGCTACCATACTTTGACATCTAATACCTAGGGAAAATGTTGCGAAAAGCAAAGAAGTCATAAGGAGATAATGCTGAGATTTTCCAGGAAGACAGCCAACACCTGTTATTAGATCTGCACAAATGAGGCCAGAAAGTCTCAATGGTGTCTAACTCAGGTTCGATATTTGGGTTTTCTTTTGGTTGCTGGAACTGATCCATCGCTCCTAAGTGTGTCCAGACTATTCAACAACTCTCTGCTCCCTCTACTAAGAAGCAGCTAAGGGCTATTCTGGGAGCAGCTGGATATTGCAGACAATGGATACCCTCTTTTGGTGAAATTACTAAGACTCTTACATCTCTAACCAAAAGTTTTGTCCCAGAACCTTTACAGCTGGATTCCCAGAATCTTTTAGCTATAACAGAATTAAAACAGGCCTTGTTATCAGCACCTGCACTAGGACTCCCAGATTACAGTAAGTCTTTTACGATTTTTGTATGTGAACAGAGAGAAGTATCTTCTGGGGTCCTGATTAAAAAATTAGGACCTGTCCAGCACCTAATACCTTATTATTCCACTCAACTTGATTCTGTAGTTGCTGGAGTACCATCTTTCCTTTGGGCCATGGCGGCTACTACTCTTTTGGCAGAAAAGGCTCTGATCTGGTCTTAGGTAACCCTCAAATCATGCAATGCCCTCATGAAGTTGAGGCTCTCTTACTATGTCATAGGACACAGGCTTTTTCAGATTAAAGGCTCACCAGATATGAAGTAACCCTGCTATGAAGTGAGAGAATCACTTTAAAGTATTGTACAGTCCTTAACCCAGCAACACTGCTCCCTGACCTGCTGCTCTTGGGGAGCCTTTGCACCTCCCTAGTTGACATAGCTGAGAAACCTTGTGATGATCTTTTTGACACACCCTTAGAGAACCCTGAATTTATTTTCTATACTGACAGATGCTCTTTTAAACATGAGGTAACCTGATGTATAGGTGCTCCTATAGTTTCTCTGCCTTCACATCTTAGTGCACAGCCTGCTGAACTTGTGGCTTTCACACAAGCCTGTTGTCTAGCCAGAGAAAAAAGTGGCTACTATTTACACTACTACTACTATTTATTCCAGAAATAAATTCAGTGACTGCCCTGCTGCAGGAATGTTATGGCTGCAGAGAGGATTTTTAACCTCTGCTGAAAAAGTTATTGCTAATGGAGAATTTATTAAAGCTCTCCTATCTTCCTTAAAACTTTCATCTGCTCTAGCTATTGTTCTTTGTCCTGTTCATACAGGAAAAAGCAACACTGTTTCAAAAGGGAACAAGTGTGCTGACAATGCTGCTAAGCTTGCTGCTTTGGAAGCCCTGATGAAGTTTCTATTTCTCTTACTTATGATAAGTCTGAAGTAGAGAAGTGGAAAAAGAAATTCAAGGCTAAAGAAGTCAATGGAGTCTGGGTGACTCTAGAGGGGAAGCCAGTTCTCTCCTGGAGCTTCTACTGTCAGATATGCCTATATCTATTCACAGAAAATGCCATTTTGGCACACAAGGGATTGTGGACTCAGTAAAGAGGGTTTAGATTGCCCCTGGAGTTACTAATGTGGCCTCCAGGCTTATTTTCCTGTCTGTCAGACTTATAATCAACATGCCTTTTTTGCTAAAACTTATGGAAGGTGTCCTTTAGCATTTACACCTTTTGAGCATCTACAGATTGATTATATCACAGTGCCTACGGCAGGACATTACAAGTTTTGTCTTGTTATAGTTGATCAACTCACTTGGTGGGTGGAGGCATTTCCCAGCCCTTTGTTGCTAAAACCTTCCTTAAAGAAATTGTTCCTAGCTTTAGTCCACCCACCTGCATTGATTCTGACAAAGGCACACATTTTACTGATTCTGTTCTATCTCAAATCTACTCTTTCCTATGAGTAACTCTAAAGTACCATACACACTACTACTCACAAAGTTCAGGCCAGGTAAAACATATGAATAATGAGCTTAAGAGCATGATTGGCAAATTATGCACTGAAACTCATTTGAAGTGGCCTGTTGGCACTGTTCTATCTGCAGAGCAGGCCAAGAGGAGAACTACATATATCACCTTTCAAGATACTTTTTGGCTATCCCCCTATTCAATAAAAACTTTTACCCCAGTATATACATCATTGGTGGTTGGAGATACCTCCATTGCTTCCTATATACAGGAATTGCAAGCCAGGCTACGTGAACTCCATGAGGAAGCAACAGCATTACAGGCTGGCCCCTTGGACTTCCCCTTACATGAATTGAAACCAGGAGACAGTGTATATATCAAAATTTTTCATCAGAATAGTGGGACCCAGCCAGCTTAGGATAGTACTTTCCAGGTATTGCTGACAATTCCAACTGCCATCAAAATTGGTGAGAAGGACTCCTGGATCCATTGCTCCCACATAAAACCAGTACCAACACTTGATGAGTAATGTGTTTATGGAGATTGTGTAATAATGAATAATAATGTTAGTTAAAATGTTACATAAGGGTTTCTTTTTTATGCCAGTGTATATACATTTTGAAATTAATAGAATGAGTTTATTTTCATAGAGATTTTCATTCTTTTTAGATTGTGTTTTAAACCACTTTGAATTTTGTTGTCTTTTATTTTTCCATGTGTATTTTGTTCTCTTCATCTATCTTTCTATTTTTAACCAATGCATTTGGTTTATTTCATAATACAATATCAAGTCTGGAAGGATTATTCTCCCATATTCCAAATTGTTTGTGTTTTCAACTGATTATTTGATCAAATTATATAAAGTGTTTCCTTGGTAAATTTATTCCCATGATAAATGTAAATTAATTCCAGAAGTACTATTTTTACTAAATTAAAAAAGTTATTATTTGGAATTATTGCATGTAATATCTTATATTCTGAATGAAAGCAAATTCACATTTTTTGTGGTCATCATTATCCTCAATTAAATCCATATGAGGGGGACAGCTAGGTGGTGCAGTGGATAGAGCACTGGCCCTGGTTTCAGGAGGATCTGAGTTCAAATCTGGCATCAGGCACTTGACACTTCTTAGCTGTGTGACCCTGGGCAAATCACTTAACCCCAACTGTCTCACCCCCAAAAAACTCCATGAGACTTGGATTATGGGAATTTACCATTTAAGACATTAATTGTCTTCATTCTGTGTTATCAGATGCCAGTTGGCCAAGATGCCAGCCAATCTCAAGAGGAATACATACAAGAGCAGACATTGAATTGTCACAAAAGGGGAGATATGCACAAAGTCCAGGTAGTGCACTGCCTTGGAAAAGTCTGAGAGAATGGCAAAAGGCAAGGTTGGATTCTCTTGTTTTAATTTTCTCCTGCATAGCACCAGAAGTCCAGGCTATGCTTGACTGTGATTCCCCTTCCTATATGCCTGATGTCATGGACATCTCAATCCTATGCATTTGATTAAGCCTGACTCAATTTCCCCTCAGCATGTAGAGCCATGAAGTTTGTCAATGCTCATTTCTTTTATTTCTCTGTTCTTTTATGGTAATCCCCATAATTATCTCAGGTGTCATGATAAATACAACGTTGGATTTGGTCTTGACATCTACTGCCAGTTATATTAGATACTTAAATTTCTCATAATGGCATGAGGACAATTAGGCAGATGATGGAAAAAGTGATGAAAAAAGATAAAAAAATTATTTTCTAAATTAATACCACAGGAGGGAGTTTAGTAATATTAAGTTTTAAAGAATGTTTCACTTTTTGTTTTTATTATATGTTTCATGTGTAACAACTGGACAATAATTGTAAAATCTCTAAAAGATTCTGAATTTCCTTAGACATGTTTTTGAGAAGTCTCATTATTTCATTTGGTTATTGACAAAGATATTTAAAGTTGTGTTAAGATAAATTTTGTCGGAAAATTTCCATCTGATTACCAATATCTGAAACACTTGAGAGACTTTACAATCACATTGAAACTCTTCAGCTGAGACTTGATAGTCTTGATGATCAGCATACACACCTGAAAGACTTTCACTCCACAACTATACCCAGAGGACATCCCATGAACCATCTGAGAAAAGACTTCCAAAGAGTTAAATGGACATTTTCCTGTTTTCCTTTTCTCCATTCCATATACTGTTCTGTTTGTAACATCCACTTACTAAAGGGGATTGCCCCTTTTAGTTTTTATCTGTTTGTAATATCCACCTGCTAAAGGGGAGTGCTCCCTTTAGCCTCTGTTAGTAGCTAAATTTCTTTTCTCTCTTTTCATTCCCTTTACTTTGTTAGTCATGAGTATCTGTAATGTAAGGAAATTATATTTCTTCATGAAGCACAAGGGGCAGAGTGAGAATCAGGGTGCCACCACCTGCTGAGAAAGACATTGTGAGAATCAGGGCAACAGCCCCCTAAAAAGGAAGCATGTTACTAGCTCCTGGAAGCTGCCTGGTGTCCGGAAGTTACGTCTATTCATAGACTGCCTTTAGGTCTTGTCAAACAATGGACCAGCCACATAGCTTGGACCTATATGTGGGGACTGCCCCTCTTCCAGTCCCACAGGAAGTTTCCACTGGAAAAGACTGAGAATTGTCATTTTTTCATTTGGGAACCTGTGTGTGGTGGCAGAAGCAGGCAGGGTAGACAGATATCCTATCTTTCAGAATTTCACTTATTCTCTTTGGAAGCATTGATAGCTAGATGAAAGTGCATTTCTCTCTCTCTTTCTCTCTGCTAACCCCTAATATACTTTAATAAATGCTTAAAAGCCTAAATTGTTGCTGAATTTGTTGAGGGGGCAAGTAAGGCAACCACACATTTTATATATATATATATATATATATATATATATATATATATATATTTTTTTTTTTTAGTTAGGCAATTGGGGTTACGTGACTTGCCCAGGGTCACACAGCTAGTAAGTATTAAGTGTCTGAGGCCGTATTTGAACTCAGGTACTCCTGACTCCAGGGCCGGTGCTCTATTCACTGCGCCACCTAGCTGCCCCCACACATTAGATTTTAAACATGACACTAAACAAGTTTTGGTATATGAATGTAATGGAATACTATTGTGCTATAAGAAATAAGAGCAGGAGGAATTCAAAGAAACCTGGAAGGACTTAAGGACTTACATGAACTGATGCTGACTGAGAGGAGCAGAACCAGGAGAACGTTGTACACAGTAACAGCAACATTGTGTGATGAACAATGGGGATAGACTTGGCTCTTCTCAGCAGTGCAATGATCCAAAACAGTTTCAAAGAACTCATGATAGAAAATGTTCTCAACATCCAAAAAAAAGAACTGTGAATTATGAAAGCAGATTGAACCATACTGCTTCTACTTTTGGACTGTTTTTTTTCTTCTGTTTTGAGGTTTTTGCCCTTGTGCTCTGATTCTTCTTTCACAAGATGACTAATGTAGAAAAATGTTTAATGTGATTGTACAGATACAACCTATAACAGACTGTTTTCTGTCTTGGGGAGGAGAGAGGGAAGTGAGGGTGGGAGAAAAATTTGGAAATAAAAATCCTGTGAAAACAAATGTTGAAAAATATCCTCCTATGTAACTGGAAAATAATAAAATAATTTACAAATAAAATAATTATAGACAATATAAACTATTTGGGAGGCTGCCCAGTATGGCATATCCAGGAACTATATGAACCCAATTACAAAACATTTTTCATGCAAATAAAGTCATATGTCAACAAATGGAAAAATATAAATTGATCGGGATAGGCCATGCTAATATAATACAAATGACAATTATGCCTAAATTAATCTACTTATTCAATGTTATACCAATCAAACTACAAAAAATATTTCATATAGCTTTAAAAAATAATAAAATTCATATAGAAGAACAAAAGTTCAAGAATATCAAGGGAATTAATAAAAATGCATAGGAAGGTGGCCTAGACAAACCAGATATAAAACTATATTATAAAGTAGGAATCATGAAAACTATTTGTTACTGTTTAATAGAGTGGAATTGCTTAGGCACACAAAACACAGCAATAAATGAATAGAGCAATTTCCTATTTGATAAAACCAAAGACTCTAGCCACTAGTATAAAAACTTACTATTTGACAAAACCTGTTGGGAAAACTTGAAAATAGTATGGCAGAAACTAGGTATAAACCAATATCTTACACTGTATACCAAAGTAAATTCAAAATGGGTACATCATCTAGACATAAATGCTGATACCACAGGCAAATTAAAAAAGGAATGAATAGTTTATTTGTCAGATCTACAGAACAATTTTTACAGTTAGTGTTTCTGAAATATATAGAGAACATAATCAATCATATGAAAATATAATTCACTCCCCAGTTGAGAAAGGGTCAAAAGATAAGAACAGGCAGCTTTCAGAGGAAGAAATTAAAGCTACCTATAGTGATATGAAAAAAAGTTCTCAATCACTAAAATGATTAGAGAAATGCACATTTAAAGCAATCTGAGGTACCACCTCATACCTATATGATTGGCTAATATGACAGAAAAGAGAAATGATACATTTTGGAGAAGATGTGGGAAAATTAGAACACTAATGCACTGTTGGTGGAGCTGTTAAATGATCCAAATACTCTGGAAAGCAGAATATATTTATAGCCAAAGGGCTATAAAACTGTGCATACCCTTTGACCCAGAAATACCACTACTAGGTCCATACCCCAAAGAGTTCATAAAAAATTGGAAAAGGACCCACATGTTCAAAAATATAATAGATATAATATATAATATAATAATATAATATAATATAATATAATATAATATAATATAATATAATATAATATAATATAATATAATATAATATAATATAATATAATATAATATAATATAATATAATATATAATAGATATAATAGATATAAAAAAAATAGATGCTCTTTTTGTGGTGGCAAAGAATTGGAAATCGAGGTGATGCCCATCAATTGGGGAATGGCTAAACAAACTGTGGTATATAAGTGGAATGGAATACTATTGTGCTGTAAGAAAAGATAAGCAGAATGAATGAATTGATGCTTAGTGAAATGAGCAGAACCAAGAGAATATGTACACAGTATCAACAATACTGTGTGATGATCAACTGTGATAGATTTAACTCTTCTCAACAATAAAATGATTCAAGACAATGCCAAAGGACTCATGGTGGAAAATGCTCTCCATATTCAGAAAAAGAACTATGGTTTAAAAAAAAAAGAAAAAATAAATTGAAAAAACTAATAAATTGGACTAGTTCAATAGAAGGAGCAGGAGGAGGAATCTACTTGATTAATTGAGAAGGGGAAGAAAGAGAAAATAATTATATAACCAGATAAAAGCAGGAGAGAAAGCAAATTAATAAATAAAACCCCAAAGGAAAGTGATAACAAATGAGAGGAGAGGATTCAGCCAATAGGAACAAGACTGCCTTAAAAAATTAAACTAGTTGAAGGAACATGTTATAGCATCAAACGCAAAAAAAAAAGACTTAAAAATTTAGAAATAGATGAAGAAAAATAAAAACCTATTTCTTATCATTATAAATTGGAATGGATTAAACAATCCAGAAAATGAAACAAAACAAGAGCAATAGATTGGATTAAAACAAAACAAAACAAAACAAACAAAAACCCGTACAATCCATTGCTTGTAAGCAACACATTTAAAATAAAAAGACCTACAGAAATTAAAACAAGGGGCAGCTGGGTGGCACAGTGTATAAAACACCATCCCTGGATTCAGGAGGACCTGACACTTGACACTTTCTACTTGCATGACCCTGACCAAGTCACCTAACCCCCAATGCCCACAAAAATAAAAAATAAATTTTAAAAAATAAATTAAAACTAAGTAGATGGGGGGATTATTTATTATATTTTTGTTGAATACAAAAATGCAGGCATGATAATCATGCTATCTTACAAAGCAAAAATAATTATTAAAAAAAATTTAAAATATAACTTAAATATAAATTAAAAAATACATATAAAAATATTTACAAAGAACCACAGACAACAATGCTTTAGAATCCAAATATTCAAAGGAAACATTATCTGAGCTTTGAGAAGACATTAACAATAACACAGTAGTTAGAGGAAACCCTTAGTGCTGTATAAGCCTAATGGAAACAAACAAAAGGGAAATGGGAGGTGAACAAATCACTGAAGAAACTAGAGTTAAAGGACTTGCAACATTTTCTAAATGGGAGAGTACAAGCAATTGGGGTTGTGACTTACCTGCGTCACACAGCTGGAAAAAAGTCAAGTGTCTGAGGTCAGATTTGAACTCAGGTGCTCCTGAATCCAGGGCCAGTGTTTTATCCATAGCACCCCCAAGACCTACATTCTTTAGACTGTCTCTATGCATTCTGTTTTCAAAATAATTACTTTTTGGTTGCAAAGTGGGCATATTTTTAATGGCAAGTTTTTTTAAGAAAATGTTTTGTTTGTTTCTCATATGACTTGGTTTAGAAAAGAGAATAAGTGTTAGTGGATGTCCATTTTATTTGCTAAGTGAATGTATATCTAAAGTATGTATAGTATTTATATATATAGTATGCATATAATATGTATTTATAATATGTATCTAAATGTACATATGCACATACATATACACATACCTTCATGAGTGAGGATAACAAAAATTCTAAGAAAAAAGAGTTGCAAAATTGGTAAGAAAATAAAATTCCACCATTTATTGGTTTAAAATAAGGCATCTAAAAAGCAAGAAGACACAGACACAAATAAGAGGTGGAACAAAACTAAGTGGCATTAAAAGGATTCAGAAACTCAGGAGCTATGGTCATGCAATAGCAAAAGAGATAAACAAGGAAATTTGAATATTTTGGGTTTTGTTTTTTTTTTGGTGCGGCAATTGGGGTTAAGTGACTTGCCTAGGGTCACACAGCTAGTAAGTAAGTGTTAAGTGTTTGAGGCTGGATTTGAACTCAGGTCCTCCTGAATCCAGGGCCGGTGCTCTATCCACTACACCACCTAGCTGCCCCCAAATTTGAATATTTTTAAAGGAACTTTTGACAATGAATAAATATTAGTACTTAGCCTTAATGTAACAAATAACATACTACTAAATTTATAATGGGAAAGTATTCAAATTGAAAAAAAATAGCAATAATAATGTAATTTTAATATTAAGAAAAAGAAGAAATTTTCATGGTCTTCTTGCAGAACTGGACAAATCTAAGAAAGTTAATCAGAAGAGAACATAGAGTGACAGGACTCATTGGTGGAGAGGGATTTTTTGGATTATTAACAAGTTACTGAAAGTCCTTTATATTTTTCTCACTTGTTCTTGTTAGGAGAATTAAATGCATCCTTATACTACATATGCATTATTATCTTGAGTGCTAACACAAGATTTAGAGAATCTCTTGTCTATTTATGGAAGAATTATATGTGAATTATATTCAACTTTTATTCTAAGATTCTCCAAAGGGAACTGTGCTTGTGGCAAAAGTAGCCAAAGAATGAGCGATTGGGATATGGAGCAATTCTCATGATTGAATTCTGTTCACATAGGCTCAGGTGAGTAAAATCTCAACTACTGGCCATGGTTTGTTGAAAAAATGTATGAAAGAATAAGGTAAGAAAGATTCGTGCAGATGAGAATTATATGAGTCTAAGTGAATATATGAATCTATTGTCTGCCAAACTTTCATTTGAGTCACTTAATCTTTACTCTTTTATACTCTCAACTGTTTTTTACTACCCTAGTCTTTCCAAGCAATATTTCAGAGTAATTAAAAACAAATAAACAAACAAAAACAACCTACATTAGTAGTTCAAGGTAAAGTATGTCTGCTACAAACTCTTCTCTTCCTTCATAAAATATCTCTTGGTAATTTGTTTCTAGGCTTGTTGCCCTGTTGCAAGTCACTGGCTGATATTCTACTTGACACAGCTAGATTTTTCCTATTCCTCAACCTTTGTCACTCTAATTCCTGATTCCAGACATCTCCAATGCCAACTTCCTGCCTCTCTCAACTTCTTTTGATTACATGACAATTGAACTACTTTCATCTTATAACCTGACCCTGCTTGCAGGGAACACCAGTTTTAAGATAATTATCAAACCATTGATTAATATAAGATACAACCTACTCTTCCTTGTTTCCATTGATTCAACTCTAGTTCATCTATTATCCATTGGCACATATGTGACCTGCCTTCTTTTAAATCATTTCTTTCATCAATGTTATCCTTTATGGCAATTCTTGGGGATGTCACTGCATTCTTCAGGACCTATCATTTATTGGTCCTTTGTGTCACCACAACTTTGGTTATGTAAAGTATGTTGTGCTGTAGATATATAACCCTGTTTTATCACCAGAAGAATAATTCAGGTAAGAAAGATGATTCATATCAAGAAGCTTCTTGTGTTTAAGAAAAGTTCTCTGGGTTTTCCAAATGCAATCCAATCTACTATTTCTTCTATTCAACTCTAGGCCCAATTTGTGATACTTATAGAATTCCTATATCATACATGTATTGAGGTATTAGATCAATTATCTGATCATACTTTTCAAAAATTGACATTTCCACATAATAGACATTTAAAATACTTTGATTCAAATAAGTTTCTATAGCAATTTATTATTTTAAAACCATTTTCTTCATAATAAATCTATGAGATAGTTAATATAACAGTTCCATTTTACAAATGAGTAAACAAACTGAGAGGTAAAGTGGTTTGCTCAATATTAAAGAGCCAGCAATTATTTGGGACTCAAAATTGAGGTTTCCTACCATCAATTTTAGGTCTTTTTTTTCTATATATCACTTTGTCTAAGACAGAAAAAAAAAAAAACTTGAAGTCGAGTGACAGTCAGAATTAAGTGGGACTAATTAGAGAAAATATCCTGAAAGATAGCTATATTACAAATATTAAAATTTTAAAAATAAATGTGAAAAGGTTTCAACCTTTTCTAAGCTATTTTAGAGTTAACCACTGTACCACAGGAATGGATAATGACTCCCAAACCTTTCATCTAATTACTAAGCCATGCATATTCTAATTTTGAAAGAGAGAATTGATCAATCCCAAACCATTTTTGCTCTCTTTGCTATTTTTCTCACCGCTATCATTTGGAATTTTCCTATAGTGACTTTTATCTTTGACAGCTGGAGAGTATAGGCTCTTTATTATCTACTGACCCAGATTCTCAATCTAGGTAATAGGTAGTTTCCCAAAGGGATACATGTGATGTGCCCATCTAGTGCATTTAAGATGCCTCTTTTATGTTTACTAATTGGCCATAGTCTGTATAGTATTACACAGCAAAACATCCATGTTGCTAGAATGGTGTAACGGTCAAAAGAAATCTAATTTCTCTTGGTGGGGTCTAAGTCTCTGTGCGTATATGCCAAAAGCCTGAAAAAAACCCAGGGGAAAGAAAAAAAAATTGTAGGTATTATAATTATGTTTGTGAACTTTTCAGGGTTGTATTGATATTAAATAAGTATAAATCAGTAACTCTTTTTATCATTAACTATATTTACATAATCCTTTTTTCTTAAAGTGCTTTTAGTATTTGTGAAGCAAAAAATACTTTGAAGTTGCTTTTTTATAAATCCTTTCATTTCACATTAACAGTACATTAGCCATTCAGCCCCTACCCCTCTTTTTTGATTTGTTCTTGAATATGCAATTGCTTCACTCTGGGGATTTATCTTCTGTTTATACACTGTAGTTTTAAGTATTATGCAAATTAATTTGCTATCAGTATTAGATAACCATAAAAGACATCAGCAGCAGTTTATGGAACTACTACAGTTTCAAGGAACAGACCCAATTTCTGTGAAAGAGAAGAGTCACAACAAAAAAGAAATGAAAGAGTTCCCTTTCCCCACTCTGTCCATTAAAAAAAAATCTATACCAGTAAAACCAGAAAAAAATGAACCTTCAATAATAATATTTTCATTTGTTTTCTTTAAGAGGAACAATTTTTATTTTTCAAAAGTTTGCTTGTTATTTGATACACACACATATATACACAAACAGAAATATATGTTTATATACACACATATAAATAATTATGTATATATATGTCAACAGCTTGTTTTCCATATTGATCCGGCCAGGCCAGCACCCTGGAGAGGACACTCCAGCTACTCCTCATGGAGTAGATACAACACAAGATGCGGCAGTTACCAGTTATAAGTCACTCAGGAGCTGTGACTCCTGTATTAGACTGCACAGCCACATTGTGGCCTGTGGCTATTCAATGTGCTGATCCATGGTTGTCCACGACTGGTGGAGGCCTACTACTATACATATGTACACTGGAAGAAACAGTTTCAATTCCATTGAAAATATGTATTACTATTTATTTAACATAAATAGTGCTGGTTCAGAGGTAGTCCTGCATAATAGCTAGAGTGTTAAGATTTGGAGACATTTAATTAGGAGGACTTGGGTTCAAATTCCAAATTTCAACTGATAAAGTCACTTGACCACTTTGTCCCTCTGGCAACTATCCAAGACTATAAAGAATAGATGATTGTTGACCTAAATAGGTAAAATAATTTCTTCATCTACAAAATTTTACACTAAGTAACTCTCAGATGTGGTTAAGTTTGGACTTTAATGGATGAGACAACATGTAAATAAAGTGATACGTACCCAATATATATGGAGTAAATTGAAATTAAAATTAGAAGGTAAAACAGAGCACCATGAAAATTCTCCTGCTGAAGTTCATACTTGATCTAAGACTTCAAGGAATCCATGGATTCAAGGAAGACACATTTTTTGGGCAGGAAGAAGAGCTAAAGAAAAGGTACAGTGTTGGAAGATGGAGTATTATTTATGCAAAAAGCATATATTCAAGTATAGATGGACTATAGAGTGTAGAAGAACAATATGTAAAAATAAGAAAAGATTGGAAAAGATTGGGTGATATTTTGAAGCCCTTTAAGTAGCAAAAAAAAACATTTTTGAGTAAAGGAATGATATGTAATACACACACATGTATTTGTGGTTATATCGAATACCCATATAACAATTTATCTATATATATACAGATGTGTATAGAGATAATCTATACACATAGATTTTATTTATTATACATAGATTTGTGTTTATATGTACATATACGCTTATGTACACATATGCACCTCTGTAGATACTTATATGTACATATGGGGTGTTTGTGTGTGTGTGTGTGTGTGTGAGAAAGAGAGAGAGAGAGAGAGAGAGAGAGAGAGAGAGAGAGAGAGAGAGAGAGAGAAAGAAGAGGGAGATACTTGGACAAGATATTTCACTTTTCAAGACTTTTTCTAAGTCTTTATGTTGTAGAATAATGGCAAGTCTTTAAGTTGTAGAATAGTGGCAAGTAACTTGCCAAAATTCATATAGCTAATGACAGTGTCAGTATTACAACCTGGAGCATTCCAGTCTACTCCCAGTGTCCTGTTGACTAAACCACCTGTGTTGTGCCTTACCAACTTATTTATTTCACAATTACCTTTAAATTGCTTTCCCTAACAAAGTTCATGACTTGGAATTTATTTCTATAAATTAATGCAAGAGTAATGTATTTAATTTCTCTCTCCCAGAAAAATTTGGAATTTATTTGTGCTTTGATCAAAAAGGTCTAGTGGCACACTTTTGTTTGAGATTCTGGGTCAGATTATTTACCTTTCCTATGTCTTTTGGATTACCTCATTAAGTCACTAGAGTTATAACTGGGTCTCCTATATACTTCTAGCAGTGATTACAATCAAATTAAACCTGCTTAGGATCAATGCATGTTCCCTTCCCTCCCTCTAGACAATACATGCAATTTCACCATGAAGATGAACTTTGAATGCTGCCTGACATTGCTTAAAGCTGAGATACATAAATATGTCTTCCTCGAACAAAGTAATATCTATTAAAACCAGAGTGGAGAATGGCAGTGAAATAGTTCCTTCCATGTTTCATAAACAGTAGACAGGTACAATTTACAGAAGAGTCAAATACATCTCCAGGGGCAGCCTCTTGATCCTAAAGAATTGTGTTTTTTTTAAACTTCACTAAAATTTTTCTTATTTTTTTCCTTGCTCCTAAAGAACAATTTACATTGAAACCATGCTGATGCTTCAAGATGGGCTATGGAGCTTCCAGAGATTTTCATTTTCAGCTGCCTGTCTGATTTAAACTCCAAGTGCTAAGGTGAGAGTATCAGATATGACTCAGTGTTGTTTTTCTTCTCAGACTGCCTAAGGTTCTGTTATCTCATTTTTTTTCTCTCTCATTTTTATTTTATTTACAGGGCTAAAGAGTTATTTATCTTATTTTCCTATGCTTAGAGGAAGACAATATCACACAAAAATTAGATTGATTTTTCCCACCCAATCATTAAATGTATGATTAGAAGAGGGAAAGAGAGCTATTTATATAATAATGAGGAAAAACAATGGAAAGCCATTTTTTTTCCTTTGTATCATCATTTCAAGATACTTTGAGAAAGAATTGCATTATATCTGGTGGGTCCCTGCTGGCAAATTTATTGAAGGACACTGACAGGAATTTCAAAGTATGGACATGTATGAGTTTTGGTATATTTCAGTGGACACAAAAGCCACATTGACAAGATCACAAATGCATTAGAAGATTGGAAGACTAGAATAATTTCACTATTAGAAATTTATCACTTCCCTCATTATTGAACTCTATTATAATCCAGATGTTATAATTTGCATTTGGAAATACTTCAAGTAAAATAGTAGTTCCTTATCATCATAATCATTATTACTAATGCAATACTCAAACACTTCAGTGGATCTTTGGGCTAAGCCATGTGGATAGGCCTTCCAATTAGTCCATGCAATAAGTTACCCATGTCTGTTTATCTTCTGTGACTCTTGTCCATTTTCTCTATATTATATTATATATATAAATTAAGGTTATCCCGTAGATATAATTTAAGAATTATTAGACTACTTGAAAATCATGATCAAAAAAGGAGCCTGAACATCATATTTCAAGAAATTATCAAGAAAAACTGCCCTTATACAGAATTATAGCATAAAATAGTAATTAGAAAAATACATCAATCACCTCCTCAAAGATGTCCCAAAATGAAAACTCACAGGGATATTACAACCAAATAGTAAAAATCTCAGGTAAAGGAGAAAATACTACAAGTGGCCAGAAAGAAACAATGCAAATATCAAGGACCAAAGGTCAAGAATATCAAAGAAATTAATGACAAGAATGCAAATGAAGATGGCGTAGCTACACTAGATCTGAAACTACATTGTAAAATGGCAATCAAAAGTTTCTGTTACTATTCCAGAGTGGCAGAATAAATTAGGTATACAAGACACAGTAGTAAATGACCATAGTCATGTAGTGTTTCATAAAGAAAAAGACTCCAGCTTTTTCGGTAAGAACTCACTATTTAGAAAAAAGATATGCTTAGAAAGGGGCAGCCAGGTGACACAGTGGATAGAGCACCGGCCCTGGAGTCAGGAAGACCTGAGTTCAAATCTGCCCTCAGACACTTAACACTTACTAGCTGTGTGACCCTGGGCAAGTCACTTAACCCCAATTGCCCTGCAGAAAAAATTCTTGGAAAACTGGAAAAAGTATATGCCAAGAAACTAGGTATAGAACAACATCTTTTTCACTGTAGACCAAAATAAGGTCAAAATGGGTACATGAGCTAGACATAAAGAATGAAATCATAAGTAAATTAGGAGAGCAAGGAAAAGTTAATCAGTCAGATCTATGGTGAAGGGAAGATTTTTTTATCAAAGAAAAGAGCATTATAAGGTGTAAAATGGATAATTTTGATTATATTAAATTAACAATGTTTTGCACAAACAAAACTAATGCAAACAAGATTAGAAGGGAACCAGAAAGCTGGAAAACAATTTTTATAACAAATGTCTCAGATAAAGGTATCACTGCTCAAATATATGGAGACCTGAGTCAAATTTATAGTACAATTCATTCCCAAGTGATAAATGGTCAAATGATATCAATAGACAATTTTTAGATGAAGAAATCAAAACTATCTATATTCATTGAAAATGCTCTAAATAAGTATTAATCATAGAAATGGTAATTAAAAGAATAAATACACATCATATCTACCAGAATATGTAATATAACAGAAAAGGGAAAATAATAAATATTGGAGAGGATATGGGAAATTTGGGACACTAATACATTTTGGTGGATTTGTGAACTGATTCAACCATTCTGGAGAGCAATTTGGAGCTATGCCCAAAGGGCATACAAACTGTGGATACTTTTTGATACAGCAATACCACTACTAGGTCTATATCTGAAAGAGATCATAAAAAGGGAAAAGGACCCACATGGACAAAAATATTTATAGTAAGTTATTTTTGTGGTGGCAAAGAATTGGAAATTGAGGGAATGCCTATCAATTGGGGAAATGCTAAACTAGCTCTGGTATATGATGGTGATGGAATATTATTGCTTTATAATAAATGACAAGCAGAATGATTTAAAAAATCTGAGAAGACTTACATGAAGTGATGCAAAGTGAATTGAGAAGAACCAGGGAGAAATTGTACAACATAACAACAATATTGTATTGTAACAATTGTAATGATGCCACCTGCTGGAGACTTACTGCAGGAAAGCTCCAACATGAGTAGAGGTCCTCTGAGGGCAGGACCATATGGTTTTTCTTAGGCATCAGAAAGTGATGTTGGCTTGTGGGAGGAAGAAGGGGGAGGCTGGCGTGCTGGTCCGCTCTCTTTCCTGAGGACTCTGGTATAGAAGGCAGCTAGAAATGCGCTCTCCCTTTAATAGATAGATGAATCTAGGCCATTATCTCTCTCTTTACCAAATTTTTATTCTCCTTAATAAATGCTTAAACGTCTAACTCTTGCTAAAGCTTATAATTTATTGGCGACCACTCATTAGATATTTTAGACAGTATAGCTAGAATTTTAGCCCTTACATTATGATGATGAACTTTGAATAATTTTGATATTATCAACAATAAAATTATCCCAGACCATCCCAAAGGACTCATGATGAAGCATAAAATCTACCTCCAGAGAAAGAATTGATACTGCTTGAAAACAGACTGAATTATGCTATTTTTCACATTTTCTATTTCTCTTTTCCTTCCTTCCTTCCTTCCTTCCTACCTTCCTTCTTTTTTTAAATTGTCTTATATAAAATGACTACTATGTAAATGTTTTACATTGTTGCACATGTATAAAATATATCAAATTGCTTATCATCTCAGAGAGGGGGAGGGAAGTGATAAGGGAAAGGATAGAATTCGAAGCTCAAAACTTTAAAATAAAATGGTTAAATTGTTTTAATGTGTAACTGAGGAAAACAGAATATCAATTTAAAAAGAAATTTTGATAAGACTGAATGCAGAAAAATCTGGAAAGATTTATATAAAAACTTAACCAAACTGAAATGAGAAGCAAAGGATTATTGTACACAGTAACAACAACATTATTCAACAATAGTAAATAATAGAGCTCTTCTCAGCAACACAATAATCCAAGACAATTCCAAAAAGATATATATTGGAAAATCCTATATGCATCCAGAGAAAGAAAGGATAGAATCTGAATGCATATTGAAACATATCATTTTCACTTTATTTTTTGTGGATTTTCCCTTGGGTATGTTTCTCTTTCTCAACAAGACTAATATAGAAATATGTCTTCCATAATTAGAATTATATTACCTATATATAATTGCTTACCATTTTAAAGAGGGTGGAGAGAGGGAGACAGAAAATTTGAAACTCAATTAAAAAATGAACATTAAAAATTGTCCTTACATGAAATTGAAAAAAATTAAAAATTTTAAAAGATCATGCTCATCTCTGTTCCAACAGAACCTGGAACACTGCCTTCAGAATCACTCAGTTCTGAAGGGAAAGTTTTTTGCTATATCTTTCCTCTACAAGCTTCCACCATTCCAATCATAATTTCATTTTCCCTTAACCCTCTATTCACCTCTTCTTTTTGTGTTGTCCTTCAACCATTAGAATGTAAAATTTCTGAGGGCAAGGAATTGTCTACTTTCTTCCTTTTTATATGCTAGCCACTGTGAACAGTGCCTTACACCAAATAAACTCTTGGTAGATGGTCTATTTATAATTATTATAATTTAATCTATTTTATTTATTTTTTTCATAAAACCAAAGTCCTAGTTTTACTTAATTCAATGGTTATGTTACATTCACTTTTATTAATCTAACCTTACAATTTTTTAAGATTTCAAATATGGAGATTTTTAATTTGTTCTTTTTATTTTTTCAATCTTAGTAATATTTTATTTTTCCCAGTTACATATAAAGATTGTATCAACATTCATTTTTATAAAATTTTTAGTTCTAAATTTTTCTTCCTTTCTAGCTCCCTTCCCTACCCCATCCACAATACAGTAATTTTATATAGGTTATATAAACTCATTCCATGAGCTCTCTCTCTCTCTCTCTCTCTCTCTCTCTCTCTCCTCCCTCTCTATCTAGCCTTCTCTCATCCCCTCACTCTCTCCTGTTCCCTCCCTCTTCTTTCTCACTCTCTAGTGAGATGTGAATTAAAACCCCATCATGGTAAACTCCATTTGTTTACATATGAGGGAATTGAGTCTCAGTGAAATTAAGGGTTTGTGAGGTGTTACCTCAGAGTTGTTTTAATTTGCATTTCTCTAATCAATAGTGATTTAGAGCATTTTTTTTTCCTATGGCAATAGATAGCTTTGTTTTCTTCATCTAAAAACTTCCTGTTGAAATCCTTTGACCATTTCTCAACTGGGAAATATGTTTGCATTCTTATAAATTTGATTTAGTTCCCTATTTATTTTAGAAATGAGGCCTTTATCAGAAACACTGGCAATAAAAATTGTTTCCCAGCTTTCTGCCTCCCTTCAAATTTTGGATGCATTGCTTGTATTTGTAGAAAACCTTTTTAATTTAATGTAATCAAAATCATCCATTTTGCCTTTTGTAATATTGTCTATCTCTTATTTAGCCATAAATTGCTTTATGTCTATTGCATGTAGTCAGATGTTACAAAAATAAAGAAAATAACAACTTAAAAATAGATGACCACATATGTTGTATTTTTTACTCTGACTTTTTGTAGATTCTACTGCTCCAAAAAATGTTTTATGGCACTATTTAAAGGTATTTGGAGGAGTTTTGGGAAGATCTCAGGCTAGTCATTGTCTTCTTTCCCGTAGCCATCTTGGCTCTGCATCCCCCTTAGTTTTTGTTGAAGAAGGTATTCATGAAGCACTTTTGAGGATGTGGATTAGCTTACAAGCCTTTTCACTTGTTTATTTATTTATATTTTTCTTGCAAGAAGTAAAAAAAATACTTTTTATTTTAGGGCTGGGATTATAGGAGGATTCTTTAGTATAACAAATTAATTTCATCCACCATGCTGGCTCACTAGCCCCCATTATTGTACAAGGCAATATTTTTTAGTATGTAGACATTGAAATTACCATCAGACCTATGAGTGCATATTTATGATACATATTTGACACACATATACACATATAAATATACATATATTCACAAATAAATATGTAGGCATGTATACAATGAGGGGTCTAATACATGTGCAGAGTGACTCAGATGGAATTTCTCCTCTTGGAGGATATTGGGGATGTTGCTTCTAGTAGTCATGATAATGTATAAGAAAATTGCCTTGAAGAGTCTGGGCAGCATGCATGTCCCTAGAGAAGAGGCTCTTTTATTGGCTGTAGGGTCATTCAAAAAGTACATTAAGCTTTAGACATTTCTTATTTTGCCTCCTTTATTATTTTAAAAAATGTATTTATTTATTTACACTTTTTCACCATCTTACAGGTAAAAACAAATTGTAACATTGATTTGTAAAATTTTGTGTTCCAAATTCTCTTCCTTCCTCCCTATGCCCACCTTAAGAACTCTAGCAATTCATTATAAGTTATACATTTGCAGTCATGCAAAACATAGCATACAAAAAAAAAAACTTAGAAAAAAGAACTGAGAATAAGAACAACAAAATATACTTTCATCTATATTCAGATACAACAGTTTTTTCTCTGTAGCTGGATTACATTTTTCATAAGTCCTTCAGTTTGGTCTTTGATCATTGCATTGCCAAAAATAACTAAGTCATTTGCAGCAGATCATCTTACAATATTGCTGTTATTTTGTGTACAAAACATTTCACTTTGCATCAGTCCATGTAAGTCTTTCCAGGTTTTTCCGATAGCATCCTGCTCATCTTTTTTTTTAAATAGTAAACTCCATTTATATAGTACTTTAAAGTGAGATTTCCTTACAATAATAGCTAACATTTATATAGTACCTTATACCTGACAAAGAATATTCTTCACAATAGTCCAGCAAAGTACCATCATCCTCCTCTTTCTCCTCATCTTACATTGCCCTTACCTCTGCTCCAATTTTTCCCAGTTGCTATTACTGTGTTTCTCTCCATCTTATTTGCTCCCCATGATATTTATTTTATTTTCTATCTTCTTTTACCCTTTCACTCCTCAAAAGTGTTTTGCTTCTGACTGTACCTCCCCCAATCTCTCCTCTCTTCCTGCACCCCTCTCCCCTTATCCCCTTCCTCTCCCACTTCCCCACAGGGCAAGATATATTAATATACCCACTTCAGTGTATATGTTATTCCTTCTTTGAGCCAGTTCTGGGGAGAGTAAGTCTCATTCACTCCCCTCCTTCTACCCCCTGCCCTGCCATCTTCCGCTACACTCCATAAGCTTTTACTTGCTTTTTTAATGTGAAATACTTTACCCCTTTCCAACTCTCTCTTTCACTTTCTCCCACACACACATTAATAATATTTTACAGATGTCATTATGGGTCAGCTAGGTGAAACAGTGGACAAAGCACCCAGGAAGACCCTAGCCCAAGTCTGGCCTCATACATAAGATGCTCACCAGCTTCATGACCCTGGGCATGCCACCTCACCCTGACTGCCCTGCAATTAAAAAAAAAAGATAAACAAAAAAAAATACTTTACAGATATCTTCCCTTCATAATCAACTCCCACCTATGCCCTCTGCCTAAATTTATTCCTTTCAGTTGCCCTAATACTGAGAAAGTTCTTATGAGTTAAAAGTATCATCTTCCCATGTAGGAATGTAAATAATTTAAACTTTTAAACCTCCCTCATGATTTTTTTCCTCGTTACCTTTTTATTTTTCTCTAGGGTCTTGTATTTGAAAGTCAAATGTTCAATTCAGTTCATATCTTTTCAACACAAATACCTGAAAACAGTCTTTTTCATGGAAGTCCCATGTTTTCCCCTGAAAGATTATACTCTCTTTTACTGGATAGGAGATTCTTAGTTGTAATCCCAATTCCTTTGCCCTTTGGAATGTCATATCCCATGCCTTCTGATCCTTTAATATAGAAGCTGCAAGATCTTGTGTTATGCTGACTGTGGCTCCACATTACTTGAATTAATTCTTTCTGGCTGCTTGCAATATTTTCTCCTTGACCTGTGAGTTCTGTAATTTGGCTATAATATTCCTGGAAGTTTTCATTTGGGAATATCTTTCTAGGAGGTGATTGGTGTATTCTTTCAATTCCTATTTCACCTTCCACTTATAGAATATGATGGAAATATTGCCTGCAAATCTCTCGGGAGATGATGTCTAAGCTCTTTTATTGATCATCCCTTTCAGGTAGTCCAATAATTTTCAAATTATGTTCTCTGGATCTATTTTCCAGGTCAGCTGTTTTTCCAAGGAGATATTTCACATTGCCCTCTATTTTAAAAATTTCTTTGGAATTGCTTTATTGTGTCTTGATTTGTCATAAAGTCATTAGCTTCCATTTGTTCAATCATAAGTCTTAAGCAATTATTTTCTTCAGAGAGCTTTTCCATTTGGTTTTTTAAGCTATTGACTTTTTTCATGAATTTCCTACATCACTCTCATTTCTCTTTCCATTTTTCCTCTATTGCTCTTTATCTTCAAAGTCCTTTTTGAGCACTTCATATTTTTCTTGGAAGCTTTGGATGTAGGAGCTTTGACTTTGTTATCTTCTTCGAAGGGTGTATTTTGATCTTCCTTATCACCAAAGAATCTTTCTATGGTCTGCATTTTTTTCTGTCTGTTCATATTCATATTTCTAGCCTATTTCTTGACTTTTAAGTCCTACATAAAGTGGAGAACTGCTTCACAGGGTCTCAGGTAGTACAATTTAAGGAGAAGCAAGGTTTTTTTTGTTTGTTTGTTTTTGTTTTGTTTTTTGCGGGGCAATGGGGGTTAAGTGACTTGCCCAGGGTCACACAGCTAGTAAGTGTCAAGTGTCTGAGGCCGGATTTGAACTCAGGTACTCCTGAATCCAGGGCCGTTGCTTTATCCACTGTGCTATCTAGCTGCCCCAAGAAGCAAGTTTTCCACTTGCCTGGCTTGTGCTCTGGTCTGTAAATAACCCCAGGCCTACTTGCTCTGTAACCTGGAAACAAAATTCGGTTTCACTATGGTTGCTAGGTCTGGGAAGCCTGTGCTGCTTCCCCAACCTGGGCCCACCACTCAAGACTGCTTCCTGTTTCCCAAGCTGGGCAAAAAAAACCAAGTTCCACCTCAGTGGCAGCAGAGACCTCTGTAATCTCCCTTCAGCAAACCTTTCACCAGATTGTGAGCTTACTTCCAGAAGACACTGGTACTCAAGGTCCCTGTCTCTGACATGGCCTGCCTGGGCCAGAATTTGCATGAATGACCTCTTGATTGTGCTTCACTCTTACCCCCATACAAAAGAACTTTCCTGCTGACATTCTGAACTGTCTTTGGCTGAAAAATGATATCAACATGTTCTTTTATGGATTGTCCTGCTCCAGGAATTTTCTTATGCCATTATTTGGAGGTTTTTGGCATGATCATGTGGGGAGCTCAAAGAGGTTACTGCATTTCCTCTACCATCTTGCGTCCACATCTTGTTTATTTTTTTTATTTTTTATTTTTTTAGCAACAGGCATTTTTTTATTGTTTCCAATAAGGGTAGTTTTCAACATTCATTTTCATAAAATTTAGAGTTCCAAATTTTTCTCCCTCCCTCCCTTCCCTTTCCTCCCCCCTCCACAAGATCACAACCAGGTTATATATGTACAATTCACAAGTGTTCTTATTATCAGTTCTTTCTATGGGGGTGCATAGTAAGCTTCCTCATTAATTCCTTGGGATTGTCTTGGATCATTGCATGGCTGAGAGTGGTTAAGTCATTCACAATTGCTCATTGAACAATACTGCTGTTACTATGAACTATGTCCTCCCAGCTCTGCTCACTTTACTAAACATCAATGTTCATTAGTCTTTCCATGTTTTTCAGAGATCATCCTGTTTGTCATTTCCTGTAGCACAAGACCATTCCACTACAATCATATAACTCAGCCTTTTCCATCATTCCTCAATTGATGGACATTCCCTTGATTCTCAATTCTTAGCTTCCACCAAGTGTTGCTTTAAATATTTTTTTCTACAATTTTTCCCCCTTTTCTCTTTTTCATGATTACTATTGTTAACAGTTTCCCTTCCATCCTATTTCATTCCCCATGATATTTATTCTATTATCCATCTTCTTTCATCCTATCATCCTTCAAAAGGGATTTGCTTCTGTCTGTCCCCTCCCCACTCTGCCCTTCCTTCTTTTGCCCCTCTCTCTTTATGCCCTTCCCCTCCTATTTTCCTGCAGGGTTAGAGAGATTACTCTAACCAATTGAGTGTGTACATTATTCCCTCCTTGAGCCAATTCTAATGAGATTGCCCAGATTAAATAGATTACTCCACCCCGTTGGGTGTGTGTGTTAGTCCTTCCTTGAAGCAGCTCTGGTGAGTTTAAGGTTTTTGAGCCTTTTATGATGAGTGTAAAATTCATTTACTGCCCTGCTCCTCTCCCATCTCTTCCCCCCACTCCATAAGCCTTTTCCTGTTTCTTTCATGTAGAATTTCACCTCTGCCCTTTCCACTCTCCCCATGAATTCCCTTCACCCCTCAATTTAACCCTAAAGATGTCATCACCTAGCTAAATGACACAGTGGACAAAGCATCACCCCTGGACCCAGGGGGATCCCAGCCAAAGTCCGGCCTCAGACACAAGACAGTAGCCCTCTGGATGACTCCAGGTATGTCCCCCAGCTCCAATTTTTTATGGTTCTTGTATTTGAAAATCAAATTTTCCATTCAGTTCAGGTGTTTTCATCACAAATATCTGAAAGTCTTCTTTTTCATTAAAGTCCCATTTTTTTCTGCTGAAAGATAATGATGAGTTTTGCTGGGTAGGTGATTCTTGGTTGTAATCCCATTTCCTTTGCCCTTTGGAATATCATCCCATGCCCTCTGGTCCTTTAAGGTAGAAGCTGCTAGATCTTGTGCTATCCTGACTGGAGCTCCACAGTACCTGAATTCTTTCTTTTTGGCAGTTTGCAATATTTTCTCCTTGAGCTGAGAGCTCTGGAATTTGGTTATAATATTCCTAGGAGTTTTCCTTTTGGGATCTCTTTCAGGAGGTGATCAGTGGATTATTTCAATTTCTATTTTAGCTTCTTCTTCTAGAATTTCAGGGCAATTTTCCCTGAGAATATCTTGGAAGATGTTGTCTAAGCTCTTTCCTTGATCATGGTTTTCAGGTAGACCAATAATTTTCAAATTATCTCTCCTGGACCTATTTTCCAATCTGGCAGTTTTTCCCAGAAGATATTTCACATTGCCATCTATGTTTTTATTCATTTGAATTTGCTTTATTGTGTCTTGGTTTCTCATAAAGTCACTGGCTTCCATTTGTTCAATCCTCTTTCTCAGGCAATTTTTTTCATCAGAGAGCTTTTGTACCTCCTTTTCTATTTGGCCAATTTGACTTTTCAAGCTGTTGACTTTTTTCTTATGTCTTTCCTGCATCACCCTCATTTCTCTTTCCATTTTTTCCTCTACCTCTCTAACTTTATCTTCAAAGTCCTTTTTGTGCACCTCTATGCCCTGAGACCAATTCATATTTTTCTTGGAAGCTTTAGATATAGGGGCCCTGATGTTGACATCTTCCTCTGAGGGTGCACCTCGGTCTTCCTTGTTACTGAAGAAACTTTCTATGGTCTTTACCTTTCTTTGTCTGCTCATCTTACCTTTCTTTTACTTGACTTTTAGCTCCTTAATGTGGGGCACTGTTTCCAGGCTGCAGTATCCCAAGCTTAAGAAGTGCCAGGTGGTATGACTTAAGGATAATCAGGTTCTTCACTCACCTCCCCTGTTCCCTGGCCCATTGATGACTCCAGACAAACTTGATAATCAAACATCTTTGTGTTTTGTTTTTGTTATCTCTGACAAGCCTGTGCCCCTCCCATACCTGGCACCCGGGGTGAAAAATCCAAGTTCTGCCTTGGCACCAGCATAGACCCATGTAGTCTCCCCCCTGCCCAGGGCTCAGCCCACTTACCAGACTGTGAATTTAGTTCCAGACAACACTGGTGCTTCAGCTGATTCAGAGGCTCTGGGGGTCTCCTTCTCTGGTGGGGCCTTCCTGAGACTGGATCTGTGTCAGAGTGACTGTGGGGTTGGACTCAACTCCTGTATCAGCACAGCAGTTCCCTCCTTCTGAACTTACAAGTCATTCTTGGTTAGAAGATGATTTCAGCACATTCTTCTGTGAGTTTTGCTGCTCCAGGAATTTTCCTATGGTGTTATTTGATTGTTTTTTGGAGTGATCATGTCATGAGTTCAATCTTGTTTATTTTTTTTAATTTAATATTTTATTTTAACTATATTTTCCAAGAGAATTTTATGACTGTCTCTTGTAACCACTTTCTCACTCAAGACCCTATGTACCAATGTATATGTTGAAGAATCTTATCAACTTCTTCATAGAGTCTCTACATCATCATATGCCAAAGACATGGCTTCAGTTAATGACAGACTGTTTTTATTGGGTTATTGCTGACATTTCATGTCAAAATACTTTCACATAACTTGATGATATTTTATTTCCTCTAAACATATAATAAGATATACCTTTTCCTGTAGGTTCTTTCCTCTTTTTGATACCATGCCATTCTTCTATATGTCCTCTTGGTGATCAGTTCACCTTTCTTAAGTGATTTTTAACTGAATCTTTGATTTGACATCCTTTTAAAACTCATGTCTAACATGTTTCCATGCTTGAACCTTTTTTTTTCTTTTCGCCTGATAATCTATAAGTTATCCATCATATCCTGTGTATTTGAATATCATCTTAATACATAGGACTAAAAAAGTAGCCACAATCTCTCTTGGATTCCTACATAACATTGTCAAGTGTTTGCTGGACCTTTCCAAATGTATAACCATATAACATTTAAAATTAAACAACTTCCCTGGGGGCAGCTAGGTGGCACAGTGGATAGAGCACTGGCCCTGGAGTCAGGAGTACCTGAGTTCAAATCCAGCCTCAGACACTTAACACTTACTAGCTGTGTGACCCTGGGCAAGTCACTTAACCCCAATTGCCTCACTAAAAAAAAATAAAAAATAAAATTAAACAACTTCTCAAAAGAGTTAATTTATATCCCCAAATCAATGTCTCCTGTAAATTTCTCTATTTCTGTTGTGGATACCATTATTCTTATAGTCACTCATACTTCCAAACTCAGTGTCATTTCTGATTGTTCCCTGTCCTTCAACAACAAATCTATTCAGTTGACAACTCTTATTTCAACTTGCAGCAGCTTTTCAATAAGTTTTCCTGTCTCAAGTGTCTCCCTTAAATAATCCCTACTCATTACAAGATATTAGTGGGTATACTGATGTCTTCAATAGGGAAAGGGATAGCTTACCAATGTTGAATTAGCTATGAATAAACTCATCACACTGAACATTGAATGTCCTTACTTTCTTTTTTTATCATAAAAGTATTTTATTATTTCTAGTTACATATATAAAGAGCTTTCAACATTTTTTTGTATAAGATTTCTAATCTCAAATTTTTCTCCTCTCCTCCCCTCCTTCCCCCCTCCCCAAGACAGTAAGCAATCTGATATGGTTTTATATGTACAATCACATTAAACATATTTCTGCATTAGTCATTTTGTGCAAGAATCAGAGCAAAAGGGATATACCTCAAAAAAAAAAAGAAAAAAGTAGAAATAGGATGCTTCAATCTGCATCTAGATTAGACAGTTCTTTTTTTCTGGATTTGGATAGCATTTTCCATCATGAGTCCATTGGAACTATCTTGGACCATTGTATTGCTGAGAAGGGTCAAGTCAGTTAATTCATGCACAATGTTGTTGATACTGTGTACAGTGTTCTCCTGGTTCTGATCATCTCACTTAGCATCACTTCATGTAAGTCATTCGAGTCTTCTGTGAAATCCACCTCTTCATTGTTTCTTACAGCAAAAAAGTATTCCATTACATTCATATACCAAACAAATTAATGGGTATCCCCTCAATTTCCAAATCCTTGCCACCACAAAAAGAGCTGGAATAGATATTTTTGTACATGTGGGTCCTTTTCCCTTTTTATGATCTCTTTTGGATAAAGACCTAATATTGGTATTGCTGGGTCAAAGGGTAGGCACAGCATTATAGTCCTTTGGGCATAGTTCCAAATTGCTCTACAGAATGGTGGGATCAGTTCACAGCTCCACCAACAAAGCATTAGTGTTCCAATTTTTCCACAGCTTCTCCAACATTTATTATTTTCCTTTTTTGTCATATTAGCAAATCTGATAGGTGTCAGGTAGTACCTCAGAGTATTTTTAATTTGCATTTCTCTAATCAATAATGCTTTAGAGCATTTTTTCGTATGGCAGTAGACAGCTTTGATTTTTTCATCAGAAAAATGCCTGTTCATATCCTTTGATCATTTCTCAATTAGGTAATGACTTGGATTCTTATAAATTTGATTTAGTTCCTGATATATTTTAGAAATGAGTCCTTTATTAGAAGTACTGGATATAAAAATTGTTTCCTAGCTTTCTACTTCCCTTCTAACTTTGGTTGTACTGCTTCTGTTTGCACAAAAACCTTTTTAATTGATTGTATTTAAAATCATCAATTTGCATTTCATAATATTCTCTATCTCTTGTTGAGTCATAAACTGTTCTCCTTTCCATAAATCTGAGAGGTAAACTTCCTCTCCTAATTTACCTATGGTATCACCTTTTATGCCTATATTATGTACCCATTTTGGCCTTATTTTAGTATAAGGTATAAGATGTTGGTCTATGCCTAGTTTTCAGTGTGTCCAGAAGTTTTTGTCAAATACTGAGGTTTATCAAACAATACATGACTAAAGTCACTTACTGCTGTCTCTTCTGTGCCTAACCTATTTCATTGATCCAAAAATCTATTTCTTAGCCAGGAGCAAAATGTTTTGATTACTGCCACTTTATAGTAAAGCTTCATATTTGGTACAGCTAGCCAACTTTCCTGTGCATTTTTTTTTTCATTAGTCCCCTTGATATTCTTCACCTTTTGTTCTTTCCGATGAATTTTGTTATTATTTTTTCTAGGTCTATAAAATAAATTTTAGGTAGTCTGCTTGGTATGGAACTGAATAAATAAATTAATTAAGGTAGAATTGTCATTTTTATTATGTTTGCTCAGCCTTTCCATGAGCAATTGATATTTTCCATTTATTTAGATCTTATTGGATTTGTGTGACAAGTGTTTTGCAATTGTGTTCATAGAGTTCCTGGGTTTGTCTTGTCAAGTAGACTCCCAAGTATTTTATATTGTCTACAATTACTTTAAATGGAATTTCTCTTTCTATCTCTTGCTGCTGGACTTTGTTGGTCATTTATAGAAATGCTGATGATTTGTGTGGATTTATTTTATATCCTGTAACTTTGCTAAAGTTGTTAATTGTTTCAAGTAATTTTTTAGTTGAGTCTCTAGGATTCTTTAAGTATACCATCATATCATCTGCAAATAGTTATAGTTTTGTTTCCACCTTGCCTATTCTATTTCCTTTAATTCCTTTTTCTTCTTTAATTGTTAAAGCTAAAATTTCTAATACAGTATTAAATAATAGAGGTTATAATGGGCATTCCTGTTTCAACACTGATCTTATTGGAATGCCTCTAACTGATCACCATTACATATACTGTTTGCTGATGGTTTTAGGTAGATACTGCTTATTATTTAAAGGAAAGCTTCACCTATTCCTATGCTCTCTAGTATTTTTATCAGGAATGAGGGCTGTATTTTGTCAAAAGCTTTTTCTGCATCTATGATTTTTGTTAGTTTTCTTATTTATGTGGTTGATTATGGTGATCGTTTTCGGAATGTTGAACCAGCCATGCATAGTGTATTATACTAGTGATCATTTTCTGTAATCTCCTTGCTAATATCTTATTTAATTTTTTGGATCAATATTCATTAGGGAAATTGGTCTATTATTTTCTTTCTCTGTTTTGTCTCTGCCTGGTTTTGGTATCAACATCATATTTGTGTCATAAAAGAAATTTGGTAGAACTCCTTCACCAATTTTACCAAGTAATTTGTATAATATTGGAATTAATTTTTTCTTTAAATGTTTGGTAGAATTCACATGTAAATTCATCTGGCCTTGGAGATTTTTTCTTAGGGACTTCATTAATAGTTTGTTCAATTTCTTTTTCTAATCTGGACAATTTGTATTTTTGTAAATATTTATCTATTCCATTTAGATTGTCAAATTTATTGGCTTATATTCAAACAAAATAGTTCCTAATTATTGCTTTAATTTCCACTTAATTGGTGGTGAAATAACCTCTTTCATTTTTAAAACTGTTAATTTGTTTTCTTTCTTTTTTAAATCAAATTAACCAACAGTTTTCCTATTTTTTTCATAAAACCAGATCTTAGTTTTATTGATCATTTTTTTTGTTTTTCTTGCTTTTAATTTTATTAATTTCTCCTTTGATTTTCAGGATTTCTAATTCAGTATTTAATTGTGGATTTTTAATTTGTTCTTTTTCTAGCTTTTATAGTTGCATGCTCAATTTATTGTTCTCCTCTTTCTCTTTTTTATTCATGTAAGCATTTAGAGATTTAAATTTTCCCCTAAGCACTGCTTTGGCTGTATCCCATAGGTTTTGGTAGGTTTTCTCAGTATTCTCATTCTCTTGGATGAAGTTATTGTTTCTATGATTTGTTGTTTGACCCACTCATTCTTTAGAATGAGATTATTTAGTAACCAATGAATTTTTAGTCTACTTTTCCATGACTCTTTATTACATGTAATTTTTATTGAATCATGATCTGTGAAGGATGCCTTTACTATTTCTGCCTTTCTATATTTGACTATGAAGATTTTGTGCCCTAGTACATATTCTAATTTTGAATATCTTCCATATGCTGATGAGAAAAAGTATATTACTTTCTCTCCCCATGTAATGTTGTCCAAACATCTATCATATCTAACTTTTCTAACATTCTATTCACCTCTTTTACTTCTTTCTTACTTATTTTGTTGTTAGATTTATCTAATTCTGAGAGGGGAAGGTTCAGATCCCCCACCAGTATATTTTTGTTGTCCATTTCCTCTTGTAATTCATTTAACTTCTCCTCTAAAAATTTGGATGCTATACCACTTGGTTTATACATGTTTAGTATCAATATTACTTCATTATCTATCATACCTTTTAGCAAGATGTATTTTCCTTCCTTATCTCTTTTAATTAGATATATTTTTGCCTTTGCTTTGTCTGAGATAACGATTCTTAACCCTGCTTTTTTGATGTAAGTTGAAGCATACTATATTCTTCTTCAACCTTTTACCTTTATTCTGTGTGTATCCCTCTGCTTCAAATGTGTTTCTTGTGAACATCACATTGTAGGATTCTGTTTTTTAAACCACTGTTATTCACTTCTGTTTTATGGCAGAGTTCGTTCCTTTCACAATCACAGTTATCAGCCCCTCTCCCTTTTTTTTACACTTTTCTCCCATACTTCTGCCTTCCCTTCCATCAGTGTCCCCCCTTTTCCCCTTACCCTTTTACTTCCTTAAACAATAAGCTAAATTTTACTATCCAAGTAGCATATATGTAATTCCCTCTCTGAACCAAATTTGATGAGAATAAGGTTCAAACAATGCTCTCCCCTCCCTTCTTTCCCTCTGTTGTAATAGGTTTCTTGGGCCTCTTCATATTATATAATTAACCCCATTCCCCCACCCCTTTCCTTTTCTCCCCATATACTCCTTTATTTCACCCCTTAATTTTCTTCATATCATCACATCAAAGACAATTTCTATTTATATTCTCTAATATACTCCTTCCATCTGCCCAAATAGAGATACAGTTCTCAAGAGTTATGTGTTATCTTCCCATGTAGGGATGTAATCAGTTTAACCTTATTGAATAACTTTTCCCCCTTTTTACCTTTTTATACTTTTCTTGAGTCTTGTATGTTAAGATCAAGTTTTCTATTCATATCCGGTATTTTCATCAAAAAACCCTGAATGCCCCCTATTTCATTGAATGTCCATCTTTTCACCTGAGAGAGAATGATCAATTTTGATGGGTAGTTGATTCTTGGTTGTAATCTAAGCTCCTTTGCCTTCTAAATATTATATTACAAGCCTTGTGTTCCTTTAATGTTGAAGCCATGAGGTCCTGTGCAATCCTGACTGTGGATCCATGGTATTTAAATTGCTTCTTTCTGGCTGCTTGCAGTATTTTCTCCTTCACCTGATAATTCTTTAATTTGGCTACAATATTTCTTGTAGTTTTACTTTCAGGAGTTGATCAGTGTATTCTTACAATGAAAATTTTATCCTCTGATTCTACAATATCAGGGGAGTTCTGATAATTTCCTGGAATATGGTGTCTAGACACTTTTTCTAATCAGGATTTTCAGATCGTCCAATAATTCTCAAATTATTGCTTCCTATGTAGTACCTAGGATACAAGGCATATCTGCTTAGTTGTACCATCAAATTATAATCATACTTTCTATAGCCAACAAAGTCTATGCATTTTTCAAAAACTCGCTTCAAATACAGAGTATGTTTTTTTTATATTACTTTTTTTCATTAGTCTCTGAATAACTAAAAGTAACTGAAACTTCTCCCCTGAAATGCCACCTATTTTTCCCCTCAAAGTTTGATGATTCTTTCTTGAGTCCCCGAATGTAAGTTGACTCTGCTCCAACCCCCTCCACCATAGAACAGGTCCTAAATCTCAGGTGTGCAGTTGCCGATGACATTATCCACTGATTCAGCTAATCCTCTTAGCTTATGGGTTTCTACTTGAAGGCTAAACAGAGCTGATTATAGGTTTAACAGAGGCATCTGGTGGCTTAAATAACATCATGATGAATTATGGTAGAAAAGAAATCTCAGAAGAAACAAATGGTCCAGCATGGAATAATTCTATTTTTAAAGAAGAATGGGGTTTCTAAGAGGAATAGAATAAAACAAAATAAGAAATATAGAGAGAAATGGGAAGAATAGATTGAAGAAAAATCACCTAAATTTCTACCTTAGCAATTACTCAGGAGAATTACTCAATTTTTGTAATAACTAAACAGAACTACTCAAAAGAATGTTATAGGAAGTGGCAGATTATAGAATAATAGCTTTGCAGAGACACTCCCAAATATTCCTGGACCAAGAATTTAATAAGATGAAATACATAAAAAGAAACTGACAAGATGAATTTCAGCAGGTATACATGTAAATGCAACACTAAAGGCCTATTCTGGTTTGTCATCAGTGCTTAAAAATGACCTGGAAAAGGTCCCCATGGGTACATGAAAGGTCAAAAAGGGTACATTATTTGGACATAAAAGGTGACACCATAGGTAAATAAAGAGAGGAAGGAACAGTTTACCTCTCAGATTTATGGAAAGGAGAACAGTTTATGACAAAACAAGAGATAGAGAATATTATGAAATGTAAAATGGATGATTTAGATTACAATCAATTAAAAAGGGTTTGTACAAACAGAAGCAATGTGTGATGTATAAAATCTAATTGCTGTGACTAAAATCTAGTGTGTGGTTGCCTTAAATTAGAAACCACTAACACCAGTCTTTGGGGCATTAAGCATTTATTTATCTATCTATCTATTTATTTATTAATAAAGTATTTTATATTTTTTCCCATTACATGTAAAGATAGTTCTCAACTTTTGTTTATACAAGCTTTCCGATTTCAGATTTTTCTCCCTCCCTCCCTTCCCTCCCACCTCCCCTAGACAGCAGGTAATCTGATATATATATATATATATATATATATATATATATAACATTAAACATATTTCTGCATTAGTCATGTTATAAGAAAAAAATCAGAGCAATGATGAAAAACCTCAAAATAGAAAAGCAACAGCACCAAAAACAAAAGAAATAATATGGTTCACTCAGCATCTATACTCCACAGTTCTTTTTTTTTTCCTGGATTTGAAGATGCTCTTCTATTATGAGTTCCCTGGAACTCTTCTGTACCATTGCATTGGTGAGAAGAATACAGTCCATCACAGTAGATCAACACTCAATGTTGATGATACTGTGTACAATGTTCTTCTGGTTCTGCTCATCTCACTCATTATCAGCCTACACAAGACCCTCCAGGTTTCTCTGAACTCCTCCTGCTCATCCTTTCTTAGAGCACAATAGTATTCCATTGTATTCATATACCACAACTTGTCCAGCCATTCCCCAATTGACGTTCATCCCCTCAAGTTCCAATTCCTTGCCACCACAGAGCAGCTATAAATATTTTTGTACATGTGGGTCCCTTTCCTCTTTCCATGATTTCTTTGGGGAAAAGACCCAAAAGTGGTATTGCTGGGTCAAAGGGTATGCACAGCTTTATTGCCCTTTGGGCATAATTCCAAATTGCTCTCCAGAATGGTTGACTCAGTTCACAGCTCCACCAACAATGCATTAGTGTTCCAATTTTTCCACTGCTTCTCCTACATTTATTATTTTCCTTTTTTGTCATTTTAGCCAATCTGATAGGTGTCATGTGGTACCTCAGAGCTGTTTTAATTTGCATCTCTCTAATCATTAGAGATTTAGAGCATTTTTTCATATGGGAATAGATAGCTTTGGTTTCTTCATCAGAAAACTGCCTCCTTTGACCATTTCTCAATTGGAGAATGACTTGGATTATTATAAATTTTATTTAGTTCCCTATATATTTTAGAAATCAGGCCTTTATCAGAAGTACTGGCCATAAAAATTGTTTCCTAGCTTTCTGCCTCCCTTCTAATTTTGGATGCATTGCTTCTGTTTGTACAAACATTTTTTAATTTAATGTAATCAAAATCATTCATTTTGCATTTAAAATATTCTCTACCTCTTATTTGGTCATAAACTGTTTTCCTTTCCAAAGATCTGATAGGTAGACTATTCCTTTCTCTCCTAATTTACCTATGGTATCTAAATCATGTACCCATTTTGACCTTATTTTTGTATAAGGTGTAAGATGTTGGTCTATGCCTAATTTCTGTCATACTATCTTCCAGTTTTCCCTGCAGTTTTTGTCAAATACTGAGTTCCTATCCCAGAAGCTGGAGTCTTTGGGTTTATCAAACACTACATTACTCATGTCATTTACTACTGCATTTCCTGTGCCTAGCCTATTCCATTGATCCTCCACTCTATTTCTTAGCCAGTACCAGATTGTTTTGATGACTGCCACTTTATAGTAAAGCTCCAGGTTTGGTACTGCTAACCCACCTTCCTGTGAATTTTTTTTTTCATTATTTCCCTGGATATTCTTGATTTTTTGTTTTTCCAGATGAATTTTGTTATTATTTTTTCTAGCTGTATAAAATAATTTTTAGGTAGTCTGATTGGTATGGCACTGAATAAGTAAATTAATTTAGGCAGTATTGTCATTTTTACTATATTAGCTCTGCCTATCCATGAGCAATTGATATCTTTCCAATTATTTAGATCTGATTTGATATGTGTGAAGAGTGTTTGGTAGTTGTGCTCATAGAGTTCCTGGGTTTGTCTTGGCAAGTAGACTCCCAAGTACTTTATATTACCTACCGTTACTTTAAATGGAATTTCTCTTTCTTTCTCTTGCTGCTGGACTTTGTTGGTCATGTATAGAAATGCTGATGATTTATGTGGATTTATTTTATATCCTGCTACTTTGCTAAAGTTGTTAATTGTTTCAAGTAATTTTTGAGTTGATTCTCTAGGATTCTTTAAGTATACCATCATATCTTCTGCAAAGAGTGATAGTTTTGTTTCCTCCTTGCCTATTCTAATTCCTTTAATTCCTTTTTCTTCTCTGATTCCTAAAGGTAACATTTCTAGTACAATATTAAATAATAGGGGTGATAATGGACATCCCTGTTTCACCCCCGATCTTATTGGGAAGGCCTCTAATTTATCTCCATTGCATATAATACATGCTGATGGTTTTAGGTAGATAACGTTTATTATTTTAAGGAAAGCTCCATCTATTTCTAAACTCTCTAGTGTTTTTATTAGGAATGGGTGCTATATTTTGTCGAAAGCTTTCTCTGCATCTATTGAGATAATCATATGATTTTGGTTGGTTTTCTTATTGATGTGGTTGATTATGTTAATAGTTTTCCTAATGTTGAACCAGCCCTGCATTCCTGGTATAAATCCCACCTGGTCATAGTGTATTATCCTGGTGATCACTTGCTGTAATCTCCTTGCTAATATCTTATTTAAGATTTTAGCATCAATATTCATTAGGGAAATTGCTGTATAATTTTCTTTCTTTTTTGCTTTGCCTGGTTTTGGTATCACCACCATATTTGTGTCATAAAACGAATTTGGTAGAACTCTTTCACCTATTTTTTCCAAATAATTTGTATAATATTGGAATTAATTGTGCTTTAAATGTTTGGTAAAATTCACCTGTAAACCCATCTGGCCCCGGGGATTTTGTCTTAGGGAGTTCATTAATGGCTTGTTCATTTATTAAAGTATAATAGGGGTTAATAAAGTGAACATATGGAGTTCACCAGGAAAGGTCCTAGCTACCTGAACCTGCAGCTGCTCCTACCATGCCCTACAACAGAAAAGGAGGGATCCCCATTCTCTTGAGCAGAAGCTCTCTGTAGGACCGCAAGAGGAGGGTGGCCCCCACAAACACCTCCAAGCTAATTGGCTGGTAGATTTAAGGTTGCTATGAATAGGTGTAACTTCTAGACACTAGTCGCTTGCTTTCTCATCAGGGACACATTGCCCTAGTTCTCACAATGTCTTTCTCAGCAGGGGGGTCACACCCTGATTCTCACAAATTCATCCAAAATTAGAAGGGAGCAGAAAGCTGGGAAACAATTTTTATAGCCAGTATTTTTGACAAAGGCCTTATTTCTAAAATAAATCAGTCTAATATGACAAAAAAGGAAAAAAATAAATGTTGGAGAAGCTGTGGAGCCCAACAGACTATTTTGCAGAGTGCTCACAATAGAAAATTGCTCATGCGGAGGTCAGAAGAAGTGATACAATGACACTCTCAAGAATTTTCTGAAGAACTTTGGAATCAATTCTAAGATTTGGAAGACACTGGTACAGGATTTTCCATTATAGTGTGGTCACATTGGAGAAGTTTCTGTAGTTTATGAGCAAAGCAAAATTGCAATAGCTCAAAAGAGACATGATATGTACAAATATAGAGACATCTCCATTCCAAATAGTGTTATGGGCTATTTGTATCTTTCCTGTGGTAGAGCTTTCTGAGCTTTTATTAGTCTGATCAGCCATAGTTGGACATGCTGTACTTTGACCCTGACATAAAGATGCCATTTTGTTCCTTTTTGACCACAAAAGATAACAGCCAACACCACAACTAGGCAAATTAATTCATGCATCTTGAAATTCATGAATCTTGAAATATAAATATAAAGTTATAGGATCCTAGATGTAGAGCTCAAAAGTATTTCAGAGATTATTCACTCCATTCTTTCATCTTATGAACCAGAAAAAAAGAAGTGAGTCAGTCAAGGTCATATAGCTACTAAGTGGCAGCAATAGCATTTAAGTGGGTTTCCTAAATCTAAATGCAGTATTTCTCTACTATTCCATGAAAAGCACAATTATGTCACCAAGTGTGAGATGTTGAGAAGATAGTTAACTACTATCGGTCCTTCCTGTGTAAAATGAAGGCATTTAAATAAAAAAATATGAAAGTCCATTTTAGCTTAATAATGCCCATTGTTCTATATATCAAATGGGTGAAAAAAAAATCTGAGAGGTATCAGTCGTTGACCATTGGCTCAAATTTATCCTGCAACATGAAATGGGCACTTAAAATTACATCTAATGTGATTTGAGGCTCAATTGAGTCATATAGACAAAAGAAAGGAAAGCACACTTTATAAAATTAGATTATCACTTGCAATTTTAGAAATAACATTTGAAGAGGAAGCCTGGCAAACAAGACTTCCCTCTGGAGGTGGGTTATTGATATACTGAAAAGCTTGAAGGCATATTATAAGAAGAACACTTGAAGGAAATGCTTATTATTAACCAAAAGAAGATTCTAGTGTCATGATAGTAGTTCTAAATTTTTTTGAAGATATCTGCCATGTGGAAGAAGAAGCAGACATTTATACCCTGGTACTCTAGTGTGGAAAACTAAAAGAAATGAGTATAATGAAATTAAACAGAGAAGGCAAGTAATGCTACAATGTAGAACTTTTCTAATAATTAGAACTGTCCAATAAAGGAATGAACTCCTGGGAAAACAATGAGCTCCCTGTTTCTATAAATGTTCATACAGAAAATTGTTAACTATTTGGCCTGGGTGTTGTAGATTTGATCCATTCAATGAATGGGAAGCATTTATTAAGGAATTACAATTTTCAAGACACTGTTCAGGGACTGGGTATGCAAAGATAAAAAATATTTTTATGCCTTTAAAGAACTTAGATTCTAAGGACCTTCCCAATGTTAAGACTATATTTTATATTGCTATCATCAATGAAGGAAGAGGACATTTCTAGCTGATGTGAGTAGGGAAGACTTTTATGAAGAAATTAAGATTTCATCTTGACCATTATATAAGAGTAGAGTTTGAGAACTGGTGACAAATAGAAAGGATATTCTAAGTTATGGACAGTAAAGGGAACAGAAAACAAAAGTAATATTAAGAGAGAGTGAGCAAACTCATTTAGTCTGAATTGTTTCTCTATGTGTTTACATCTTTAACTGATAGAGAAAGGGAAGATTCAGAAGACTTAGGTTCAAATTATTTTACCTTTTGGTCCTCAGTTTCCTCATCTATATAATGGAGTTATCTATATAATGAGATGATATCTTAGATTTCTTCTAGTTCTAAATCTATGATATTATTAATTCAATGGAAGGAGACATGCATTTTCCAGAACATTATAATATTGAGTATCGTCAGTTCAATTCTATTCTCTTTTGTTCTTTCCTCATTGAAAAATTCACTAACCTCTGTTCCATAAAATAGGTTTCACAGCCACAATGTGCCTCTCAGGGGAGTTTTGTGAATTCAGCTAATATTTATGAAACTCACTTTGGGACCCAAAGCAAAATGTTTTTTGATATTTGAGGGAATTATAATAAAATCAATTGTTATTATACCTGTATTGATAAGAGGCAGTATTGCTCAATAGAGAGCTGACTTTGGAGTCAGGAAAACCTGGGTTCCAGTTCAGCTTTAGATAGACACTAGACACATGTGACAATCAATCTAGCTCTCAGTGCCCTGAGAATACTTTTGCTATGCATTCTGAGACAATGATTTCCTTCACTGTCTCTCTGTCAAATTCTCTAGGCCAAAGATTCTTAACCTTTTTGTGTGCCAGGGATACCTTTAGCAATATGGAAAATATAATATGTAATTTATTTCAGCATTGTGAGATGGCATGTGTGTGTGTGTGTGTGTGTGTGGACATTGGTGTCTAAATAACAGTTACTGATCTGCATCAGTGGAGTGAGGTTCTTCATGGGGAGTTCCCCAACCTGGAAAAAACCCCACAAGTCAAGTCACCCATCACTCACCCCATCCGCCTCTGACAAAAGAAAACAAATCAAAATCCATAAATTACATGTTAAACTGGAAAACACTGACATGTGCCAGATGGGAGTGTTATCATTTAGCTTTCATCTGGGTGCTATACCACAAATAAAATTCAACACTGAGCTTAGGCAGCAAGTGCTCTATAAACCTCAGTGATATTCCAAAAGAGTTTCCAGTTTTTTTTCCATTAGAGATGAAATGTGGACTTAATGAGATTGTCCTTTAGAAGACTCATGGACAGGAGCTACAGAAATTTCATGACTGAAAAATGAACACTCCTTAAAAAGAAAGTAGTGACTTTACAATCAGATATTGATGTATGCTTTGCAGCACCAAATATCATAAAATTAAAGATCAATCAACAGGCTCTGTAATGAAAACAGCAGTCTCTGAATGGAAATGGTTGAATTAGATGGCGTTCAATCAAAGGAAAGGCATGAAATATGCAGACGCACACTGCAGGTCCACATAGTGAGGAACTGGCCTGAGATATCCTGATGCAAAATACAGTATTCAGACTGCCAGGCCTAGAATCAAAAACAGCTGAGTTAAAATTAGACCTACTAGCAGTGTGACCCTGGAAATATCAATTAACCTTTCTTTCCCTTAGTTTCCTCAATGGTAAAATGGGGATACTAGCACCTACCTCTCAGGGTTGTTGTGATAATCAAATGAGATAATAATTGTAAAATACTTCTTGGCACACAATAATCACTGTATAAATATCATATATATATATACATATATATATATATAAAACCTATATCAGATAACCTGCTGTCTAGAGGAGAGGGGGAGGGAGAGGAGGGAGGGAGAAAAATTTGAAATTGGAAATCTTATAAAAACAAATGTTGAAAACTATCTGTACATGTAACTGGAAAATAATAAAATATGTAAATATGTGTATTCAAAAATGCACATACAATATGCTTTTAAATTTGAAGTAAATGAACAATTCTCCATCAAAAAATATCATCATCATCGTCATTTATCATTATAAAATAGCATCATTCACAAAATAAGGGAGCTGGATGGGACTCTAGAAACCATCTAATATGACCCCTAAATTTTACAAATACATATAGCAAGTCACACAGAAATTAAGTGACACATTCAAGAATATGAAGGAAGTTAATTAGGAACCTTAGAGTGAAACCCAGTTTTATTAATCATTTACTCCTATTACATCATAAGTTTCTTTACTGCCTGTTTTAACCTGTTGTGGGAAAATAGATCATTGGGAGAGGCTCACTGATTTCCTACAAGGAAATCCAAGACTTTAAATTATTATTTCTTTCAATGTTGATAACTGTTTCATTAAGATAGTTTCCTTTGAAATCCTATGTGTATGGGACAGCTAGGTGGTACAGTGGATAGAGCACTGGCCCTGGATTCAGGAGGACCTGAGTTCAATTCCAGCCTCAGACACTTAACACTTACTATGTGTGTGACCCTGGGGAAGTCACTTAACCCCAATTGCCTCACCGAAAAAAAAAGAAAAAGAAAAAGAAAGAAATCCTATGTGTATTATTTCATTCATTTAAAAAATGATATCAAGTGTTTCATCATTACACCAAATTGCTAATGGGTCCTTGGACTTGAGGGAACATGAGGGAAACAAACTATTATCACAGAAAGCATGCCATAAGTAATTTTGGATTGGGGATTAAATCCAATTCAATCCAGTTCAATTTAGTCAAATCAAATAAACATTCATTGAGGGGCTACCATATGTTAGACTATTTTAGACACTAGGCTACTAACAAAAGAAAGAAATATTTGCCCTTAAGAAACCATAATTTTACTGAGAGGGACAGTAGCATGTACAAAGATAATTAAATGCCTTGCATACATAGGAAATATAAAAATAACTCATAGTACATGAGCACTACCATTTATTTGTAACATCATTTCAGAATAGAGGACAAACTAGGAAAAGAAGGCATAGAGGAAGGAAATGGAAAGTTGCATACACAGAATTGAGAGAAGGCTAATTTGGCAGAAAGGTGACTGCATGACAAGAGAAGCTGAAAAGTGGTAGTATAGAGAAGTTACCTAAAGTGGGAGCATGATGGAGAATTCCAAGGAAGTCCAAAAGTAGTGTATCTGGGGGAAATTGGGGGGAGGAAACCTGTGCTGAGCCTCCTCCTTAAATAGAACCCATGACCCTAGCCCCCCAGATCATAGGCCCACAGTCAGAGAATCATAGGGTACCCATGAAATGTGAGCACTAGGCAGATGCAGTCTTGCAGTGAAATAAGATTTTTTGATGATGAGTTTCCTGTGGAAGGAAGGAATAATGGAGAGTTCTAAAAGTCTAAAAGTAGTGTAGATGGTAGGAAATGAGGAAATAAGAAAAAAAATAACTGTATTGAGTCCATCTCTTAGAAGTCCTGGAAGCAATGACACATTACAGGCAGAAAACCTGGTCACCTTTCTTATCCCATACAGTTCCTGGAATGGTAACAAAGAAAGAGGAGATTATTAATAAATTCTTGCTGCATAGATAAATGAGTAAATGATTGAATACATTCAAATCAATCAACAGAAATTATTTAGCTTAATTCTTTACAGCATCCACTATTTGGCAGGAATTATGTTAGGAACTGGGAATACATAAACAATAATTATTTTGTCCCTTCCCTAAAAGACATTACATTTTATGGGAAAATCCAAGATGGGTTTTTATGACTAAGTAGATAAAGAATATATACAAGGTATTTGATGGGAGAGAGAAGGTCTTAGTGACTGGGTGGTTCAGCAAAGATCACATATAGATAATGGCAATCTGAGCTTCGAAAGAAACTAAGAAATCTCAGAATTAGAGGTATTCCAGGCATGGGAACAGCAAGTGCAAAATCATAGAGAAAGATAGTGTCATGTAATTAAGAACAACTAGAAAGCCACTTTGACTGCAACTGAGAGTGTGTGAAGGAGAAACATGCATAACAAAGTTAGTTTTTTTTTTTTTTTTGTGGGGCAATGGGGGTTAAATGACTTGCCCAGGGTCACACGGCTAGTAAGTGTCAAGTGTCTGAGGCCGGATTTGAACTCAGGTATTCCTCAATCCAGGGCCAGTGCTTTATCCACTGAAGCACCTAGCTGCCCCTTTAACAAAGTTTTAAAGGTGGATTGCAGCAAGTTTAGGAAGAATGTTAAATTCCAAATAGAGGTCTATGTACTCGATTCTTGAACTAATCAAGAGCTAAGTGTTAATGATAGACTTGTGTTTTAGGAAAGTCATTTGGGCAGCTGTATGGAGAATGGATTATGGACAGGAGAAGTTTATGGTACTCGAGTCTTCTTCACATCTATGAGAACAAAAAGTTCTTATTCAATTTCCTTCTACTGGAAGAGTAATTTATCACTCACTGAAGTACAATCAAAGTCTATTCAATGTTTTGCACACACCAGTCACATGCATGCATATATATGTGCATATATGTTTATATATGCCATAAGTAATTTGGGGTTGGTGATTAAATACAATTTAATTCAGTTCAATTTAGTCAAATCAAATAAACACTTATTAATAACTACCACATGGCAATATTTCTGAATAGACAAATTACCAACATTAGCAGACCAAGAATCTCCCATGTCCCCCACCATTTAAAATAACTCAAGAGCTCTTTTTATTACAAGAATGGTCAAACCAAATTATTTGCCAGGTACAGGTATTTCTTGAAAGCTTGAAGACTCAGTTGGATCAGTCACTATATTTGAAGGCAGCATGACTATTCCTGTATAAGCCTTTTAAGATCAAAGTGCCATAAATCACAGTTTCAGGCTCAACCCTAAATACCCTTTATTAAAATTAAAGAATTCTAACTCCATCCCCACAAGAGTTTCATGTTGTGCCTCAGAAGCAGACATCTAAGTAGTTTTTTAAGACTTTAAGATTTCATTGTTCCCAAATACCCTTTCTTGCATACATTTTCCCCTTGCTTTGTGCCTCTCCAAGTAAGTTCAAGAAAAAAAAATCCTCCGTGCCTCAAAATCATCAGAAACCTAAGAACGGAACCAACGGTTTTCCAGTGGTTATCAATGTGCTACAATAATTGTTCTTGTTATTATCCTCCCAAGTACTTGACCATGGTTTTGAAGGTCCCCTTAGATCACCCTCCTTGTAGGGAAAGACTTTCTTAGAAAAATGCCTCTCTCATAGCAAGCATGGTATTATGCTGTGTGAGATTTAAATTTGGATATTAGATCATAAATCTCCCCTACTTAACCTTTCCCTTAATTTATCTCCCAGACTAGTAAATGGAAGAAGCTTTTGGTTTTCTAGATAGACCTTTTATTGTTATTGTAGTCACAAGGTGATGTTGATTAGAAGGATAGGAAAGTAGAAACACAATACAAATCATCTTAAGTCTAAGCTTAGTCTATATTCCTTATAAAAAACTCACCAAAACAGAAGGCCACCTTTGGAGAGAGAGAGAGACCGTCTGTCCAGCACAGTCAGGAGACCAGCAGAGCAGGCAAAAGCCCCACTTCCGTTCTCTCCTTGTCTTTTAAGCTCGCACCCCGGAAGTTGAGTGCGTAGCAGGCAGTCTGACATGTGCAGCAGGCGGACTGTTGGTCTCCTCCCCAAAAGGGTGGTCCTTCAAAAACTGGAGTCTTTCAGTTATCCTAACCGACTGTTAAAAAACTTTCATATTTTTTTACTACAGCTGGTTACCAGCAATGACTTTCAAATGTACTTTAGGATGAATAAAACATAAATGATTAGGAACATAGGCACATGTAAGTGCATGCATACATGTGCACATAAATATGTACATGTACTTGTACATATGTATGCATGTGTATTTTCATGTGCATATGTATATGGGTACAAGAACATTCCCTGTGGATACAAGAATGCATTTATATACAAACAGGTATATTGCTATGGGGGTAGAGGAAAGAAACACTTATTAAGCCCTTCTGATATTCCAGATACAGTGCTAATTGATGTACAAAGGTAGATAGAAATTTATATCCCACTCTACGTTATCAAAATAGCTGTGGTTGTTGACAAATGGCACCCACTTTGGGGCACCATCATACTTTCTTTAGTTGGATTTCCAATATGCTTAAAAAATCAAACAGTGTTAATAATGCTGGAGGCAGACAGTAATTACAGGCAGCAGGAGCATCTGTAATAAAATAAAAAGTCAGGTTCTGTCATTAGCCACCATAAAATGCTTGAGCTCCCCTGCCACAATCTTTAAACAATCTTGCCTCACCTTGACAAATTAAGGCAGGGCCCAATAGGAGTTCCTGTGATCAATGGGATAGCAAGGAGTGGCACTCAATCAAACACTGCATTATTTTATGCACATTTTAATAAGATGAATGATGTCCTTGCAGCACTTGCAAGACACAAGACATCATCTATTTGCTCCAAATCATCAGTTTTTCATGAGGAGAGAGGCTCAGTGATGTGATTGAAACCTCACCTCCCTCCTCTACTATAGTTAAACCAGTCAGCCATTCACTTAATCTGAGAATCCTGGAAATGCTTTCAACTTGATACAGTTAAAGATCAGGAGGACAGTCTTTGATTCATAAAAGTGAACACTCTTTGTACTATGGGGCATGCAAAAATATAATACAACATAAGTTATCCTGATCCAAATTTAAAGGAAGCCTTGGTCACTTAGAGGAGCACTTTTTGATCAATTCCCCTATATGAATATGTTCCATGACTATTATATTTCAGGAAACCTCAAGCAAGTATTTTATTTCTCTGACCTTTGAGTTTTATCATTTGTGAAATGGGTTAATAATTGTGTGACCTTGCTTGTAGGGAAGCTATAAATATCATAAAACATAATAAATGTAAAAATACTTTGTTAGTAGATATATATGTGTGTGTTTGTATGTATATATATATGTTCACACATATATATATGTACACATATGTGTGTATTAATATATGCATGTATATACATATATATGTACTGGAACACATGTATATGCCTAAGTATACACACATATATGCATGCTATTTTTAAGAATAGGAGTGTGATATAAAGGAAAGAACTAAATTTGATGCCAGCAGACCTATGTTCAAATTTCTGCTTACCATCCACTACTTGGATGATCTTGGGCAAGTCACTTCAAATATTTGGGCCTTGATTCCTCAGGTTTAAAGTGAAAATTATTACACTTTGATTACCTACCTCCCAGGGTTACTGTGAGGAAAAAAATTTTCACAACCTGTAAAGTACTGCACCACTGTAAGATGTTATAAATTAGATACTGTTACATATCCCTGTATATTTCTTGGTACTCTTTGTAGAGAAATCTGAGTTATATTCCAACCTTTTCCCCGTGAGAGGTATCATGATTCATTGGAATAAGCACTGTATCATGCCTCAGAGTACTTGTTGCTCAGTCATTTTAGTCCTCTCTGACTTGGGATGTCATTTGAGGTTGTCTTCGCAAAGATACTAGAGTAGTTTGCCATTTGCTTCTCTAGATTATGTTGCAGGTAAGGAAAGAGAGGCAAGTAGGGTTAAGGGAATTTACCAGGGTCACACAATTAGTAAGTGTCTGAGGTTGGATTTGAACTGCCAAAAATGAGTCTTGCTGAATGCAGGTCCAGATACTCCAGACTCCAGACACTCCATCCAGTGTACAACATATCTTCCCCTCAGGGTAGCTATGTTCAAATCCTAGCTCTGCCAATTGATGGTCCCTGTGACTTTGGGTAATGTATTTTTATTTATTTTTTTTTTAGGTTTCAGTTTTCTCATGAGTCATTTGAGGTATTTGGACTACGTTCAACATCAGGTCCTTAATAGTTTGAAATCTGTGATTTTAAAGTCTTCTTGATGTGTTGGCCAGACTCAAAAGCAAGGCTAAATGAAGAAACAAGGCACCAATTCATTCATGTTTCAAATTGAGCAGATATGTATCAGGTGCAATGTCTCAGAATCCAAATTATCTTTGTTTTCTTTATTCTTCAGATTCAGACAAAGTTTCTGTAATTTCTTGCCTTCCTCATTTTTATATTTATAAGAATTCATTTTATGTTCTCAGATAAAAAGGAATTACAGTTAAGAAAAATAAAATTAAATTTAAGAACTATTTGATTACTTTAACATCTTTTTGGGGGGTTGGGTGGAATCAATTCTTCCTCAGTCTAGTTCTTCAGTAGTTCCACCTATTTCTTTGCCTGGTTTAAAATTCTGATAATTCACTCATACAGATTTTGTGTGTAGACACTTAGTTACTTCTAAGAGTCTTTCCAACAAGAATTAGGGAGCACAGCTTGCAATAAATGAAGATGCAAATGAAATAAAACTCTATTAATTAGGGTAAAATAGGCATGATGAAGTTCAGAGTTTATAGCAGGGCAAGATGTCTGATTGAATTTTGCTGGCTCCACAGATTGGCTGCAGATGGTGAGTAAATTGGTCCAGAATTGGGAGTTCAAATCATCATGTTTAAATGATATTAACTACAAATAAGAATATTCTCCTAGTTCATAGTATGCAGTGCAAAACCCTATCATACCCACCATCCATCAGAACTTTGAAAGCCCTCCAATTACATAGAATCAGTAGTCATAGCAGCAGGAGAAATGCACAATATCATTATCACCTGGTGATGAGAGATGTTGATGATTCCCAAGGCAAATTAATTTAACCACAAGGCATCACTTGTTTGTGAAAACAATTGCTCTTAGGACCACAGTATTACTTGTGGTGTCATAGCCCCAAATTGAGATATAAAGAAGAATGAGTAATTTTGAACAAAATCAATATCATTAAGAAAACTAGAGAAAAATCAACCTGTTTACTTCACCCTGAAGGTTTTCAGAAAATTCTTAGCATTATTCAGTAGTTTGGAAAAGTTTCTTGGATCAAGCATTACTCTAATATTAAGGACAATTCCATTTGCTCCCATATCAATTATTGATGCTATAAAGAATTTATCTTAGCCTTATCTGGGCATGGTGCTGCCTAACTACAATGAATTCCATGCAAGTTTGTACTTACAACTTCCAATAGCATAAAGATTGACTGAGGCACAGTACAGCAAGCTACATATTAAAGAAAAACTCAGACTAATGCGATCTCCCCAGCCATGTCATTTTGTATGGGATTTACAAGAGCCTTTTGGGGGTTCACTCCCAATCTCAACACCACGCCCTTGTCCCATGCCAGGAGTGATTGTTTTAAGTACACCTAAAGGCATATATTGACTAACATTGCATCTAGGCTAACAGTAGAGTAAGCATCATTTCAGCCATGTGAGGCTATATAACTTATGCCCTTTATCCTATCCTCCAGTTAAACTGTGAAGATGAATATTACATAAAGAAGATCTCTCAATCTCTCTCTCTCTCTCTCTCTCTCTCTCCACTCTCTCTCTCTTATCTGTCTGTGTGTCTCTTTCTCTGTCTGTCTTACTACTATGTTTATATGTATGTCTTATATCCTATAAAATCCATATTCAGCCACCAGTATTTTGAGTTTTTACTAATAGGGCTATAGACTATTCTCTTTCATAATTTGCTTTCACTAAAATGAGAGGGGAAAGCAAGTGGGAACTGGAGAGCAAACTTCTTAGCAGGAGAATTTATTTATTTGTGGTTCTTGTTCCTCTGATTGTTCTGGTAGTTATTTCTTTCACTACCAAAATTTGTTCTGCTCTTTTAATACCTATAAATCATAGGATCATATCATAGACATAGATTTAGAGCCAGAAGGGATTTTAGAAGTCTTCAAATCCAACTCTATTCCCTGTTTTGGTCTACTTGTATTGTACTGCAATATCTTTTATGCTCTGATTTTGGTTTGTTCAACTGACCTCTTTCCTATTGGTTGCATGACCCTTGTATTTTGCTTTTCAGAGCACTGGGAAAATATTCCATTTATACCTCTTCAATTGCCGTTATTCATGACTTGCTTAAATAATTTTTATTTTACTTGTTCCACTTATTAAAGTTCCTCAAGGAAGAGAGGTCTAACCCCAGAATGTGGCCAGCTATTTACTTAAAATATCTGGTCATAGTGTATAGAACAGGTCTCCATTTTCATTGTAATAATACACCATGTTTGCCTGAGTCTCTTCCTGGCCTGTTATATATGGACATATAAATTAGAGATCATTCTAGGTTCAGATTCAGTCAAAAATCTCTGGATCCAAATCCTACCCCTAATGTTTATTGAGTGATGCTGTGTGGGTCACATAAACTCTAAATGCCCAATGCAACTCTCTGAGAGGATATACTAGAGAAAAGTTATCAGTATAGACCAAGCAAATTGGTGTTCAATAGAGAGGAAATCAGAGATCAATAGCAAAATTGAAATAATTTTTAAGTGGCTAGAAATAGTGGTCACTAAATTACCTTTTTAAAAAAATTTTATTGTCAATTCCAAATTCCCTTCCTGTATTCCCAATTCCAACCATTGAGAAGGCAAAAAATATGATACATAGTATGTATACACATACATGTGCACATAGAGATATAAATACATATAAACATATATATATATATATATATACACACACACACATATCAATAAAGCTTTTTCTGATATTACTCATTTTGTGCGGGGAAAGAAAAAATGTACTTCAATCTACACTCTGATTCCATGAATTATCTATTTGGAGGTTAATAGCATTTTTTCATCACAAATCCTTTGAGATTGCTGTGTATCACTTAATTGATCAGAGTAACTTCATCATTCCTTATGATTCTATTACATCACATCCATAGACCGTAATTTGATCAGTATGTTCTCAGCAATTCTTTGCCATGATAAAAATTACTGCTATAAACATTTTGTACATATATTTCTTCCTCCTTTTTCTTTTATTTCTTTGGGGTACAGACATGATAGTAGTATTGCTAGATCAAAAGGTATTCATAGTTTTATAGTCCTAAAGGCGTAGTTCCATAGTAGCCTCCAGAATAGGTATATCACATCACAGTTACAAAGACAATTAATTAGTGTACATATTTTACCTTATCTCTTCCAGAAATTCTTTTTTTTTCTGTTATCTTTGTCAATCTTATGGGCATGAAGGTCAATCTCAGAGTTCTTCTAATTTGCATTTCTCTAATCATTGCTGATTTAGAGCAATTTTTCATAAAACTATTGATGACTTTGATTTCTTCTTCTAAAAACTCCATATCTGCATTTTATTTATTTATTTATTTATTTTTTTCAGGGCAATGGGGGTTAAGTGACTTGCCCAGGCTCACACAGCTGGTAAGTGTCAAGTGTCTGAGGCCAAATATGAACTCAGGTACTCCTGAATCCAGGGCCGGTGCTTTATCCACTGCACTACCTAGCCACCCCCACATATCTGTATCTTTTGAAAATTAATTAATTAGGGAATTCATCTCATTTTACTTTTTTTTTTTTTTTAGTGAGGCCATTGGGGTTAAGTGATTTGCCCAGGGTCACACAGCTATTAAGTGTTAATTGTCTGAGGTCGGATTTGAACTCAGGTGCTCCTGACTCCAGGGCTGGTGCTCTATCCACTGCGCCACCTAGCTGCCCCTCATTTTACTTTTTTTGTTTGTTTTTCTTTTTTTGTGGGGCAATAAGGGTTAAGTGACTTGCCCAGGGTCACACAGCTAGTAAGTGTCAAGGGTCTGAGGCTGGATTTGAACTCAGGTCTTCCTTATTTAAGGGCCAGTGCTTTATCCACTGTGCCAACTAGCTGCCCCAACCCATTTTCCTTCTAATTTGTGATACCTTGGTATTGTTTGTGCAACATGTTTTAAAATTATATATATATATATAAATTATCAAATTTACCTCTAGCAAATTTCTTTCTCTTATTTGGTTATGAACTCTTATGTTAGCCAGAGACTTAACAGGTAATTTCTTCCATGTTTCCTTCAATTTTCAATTATGTTCCCCTCACACATTTTGAACTTATCTTTACAGGTGGCATAAATTCTTGGCCTATATAGTTTCTGGTAGATTACTTTCCATTTTTCTCAGTATTGTTTCTTGAATTTTGAGTTCTTACCCCAATGCCTGTGATAAAATAAATCAAAGACTAACATGATTGTTTGCTTCTGTATATTATTACCAAATCTCTTTTTATTCTCTATTAAACTGTTTTGAAATTATCACTTTGTAATATAGTTTCAGATTTAGCTATGCTCAGCCCCCTTTATTTGTATTTTTTCATTGATTTCCTTAATCATTATCACCTTTATTCCTCAAGATTAATTTTATTATTTTTTCTTGTTCTATAAAACAATTCTTAAGTTGCTTAATTGTTATGGCACTGAAAGTATAAATTAATTTAGTCAACATCATAATGTTATTACATTAATTTGGCATAACTATGATCAGTTATATTTCTAAAATTATCTAGAATTGTATTTGTGTGATATTTTATATTTGTGTTCATATCATTCCTTTTTTTTGTTTTGAAAGAGTTAGTTTTATTTCCTCATTTAATATGAAGATTCCTTCAATTTATTTTTTATTGTGGTAGCTAGCCTATCTTGTTCAATACTGAATAGTAATGGTTAAAATGGACACCCTTGCTTCACCTCTGGTCTTATGAGAAAAGTTCTAGTTTACTTCCATCACAGATAATGCTTGTTTTTGGTTTTAGATAGATATTGCTTATCAGTTTAGTAAGGGTTCCATATGTGCTACTGGGAGTTTATGCTTATTTAATTTTAGTACATCTTTTATTTTCTCAAAAGTTTTTTCTGCATCTATTAATATGATCATATGAGTTTTGTTGCTTATGTTGTTGATATAGTCCATTGTGATTATAATTTTCCCAATGTTGAACCAGCCCTGTTCCTCGGATATAAGTTCAACATGGCTATAGTGTAAGATTACTGTTGCATATTGTGAAAATCTCCTTGTATTTTATTGGAAACATTTACATCAATTTATTTTTTGTCTTATTGATATAGCTAGAATTTCTGGTATCTTTATATGTGTCTCCCTACATAAAATATACTCATGTATATGCACGTAATATGCATACATGTGTATAATACACCAAAATAAATTTAAATACTAGTCCTGTTGTTACCCTACTTGTTGATGTTTCTTCTTCAACTTCCTTCTGCCATCCTTTTTTTCAATTTTAGCTGATATTGCTCTCAATTTGCTTCTTTTATTTTCCATCACTATACCTGCTGCTCCCTGTTCCACCCTCAAATTTTCTGGTATAATATTGAATAACATGGTTGATAAGGGACATCCTTTCCTCTCCCTTGATCTTACTGGGAAGTCTTCCAGTGTATCCTCGTTACAGATATTTTTTGGCAGTGGTTTAAGAGATATGCTATTTATCATTTGAAGAAACTGAATTTTTTTAGATAATTTATATGGTATAGAAATTAATTGTTCTTCAAATGTCAGATATTATTCATTTGTAAACTCATCTTGTCCTGGAAAATTTTCAATTTCTTTTCTAAGACAGGTTTATTTAAATATGCTTTTCCTTCTGTTAATCTGGGCAATTTAAATTTATGTGAACAGTCAATCTATTTCAATTAAATTACCAGGTTTACTAGCATGTGATTGGCCAAAATACCTCCTGATATTTATTTTAATTTCATCTCAGTTGTTCGTGTATTCTTCCTTTTCATTTTTTATACTGGTAATGTAATTGGGTTTTCTTCATTCTTTATTTTGATCAAATTAACCACTGTTTTATTGTGTGTGGTGTTTTCCATAAAATCATCTCCTAGTTTCATTAGTTCCATGTTGTTATGTTTTAATTTTTTTAATATTATGCCCAAAACATCTGATCTTTATTTTACTGATATATGCATTTATACATCTGGCTCTTCCTGAGAAATAAGTACATTTCATTCATATTCCCACTCATCATTAGGCAGAGGTTTATAATAATATTTAAGTTCTAAAATTCTCTTCATAGACTTCTTTCTTTTCATACTACAAACAAAACTTTTTTTTTTGTTTGTTTAGCTATGTTGTGCAGTGAATAGAGTGCCAGATCTGGAATGAGAAAGGCATTTCCCTGACTTCAAATATGACCTAAGACATTAACTGGGCAAGTCATATAACCCTATTTGCCTCAGTTTTTTAATCTGGGAAATGAGCTGGAGAAGGAAACAGCAAACCACTTCAATGTTTTTGAAAGAAAACTGAAATAGGGTCATAAAGAATCAGACTCGGGGTAGCTAGATGGTACAGTGGAGCAGCTAGATGGCTCAATGGATAGAGCACTGGCCCTGGAGCCAGGAGTACCTGAGTTCAAATCCAGCCTCAGACACTTAACACTTACTAGCTGTGTGACCCTGGGCAAGTCACTTAACCCCAATTGCCTCACTAAAAAAAGAAAAAAAGAATCAGACTCTACTGAACAACAATAAAAACTTTTCATATTAATGAGTTACCTTACTACTAGAGTTTTACTGTCTAGTTCCTGTTTAAACTCATTTAACACTTCCCTTTTTATTCTTTTTTTACATCATAATAGTATTTTTAACAATTACATGTATAGACTTCAACATTCATTTTTCCCTGCTTTCCTTCCCTCCCCTTTCCCCAAGATGGCAAGCAATCTGATATATGTTGGAAAGTATAACCATGTTAAACATATTAGTCATGTTGTAAAATAAAATTCAGAATCTAAGGGATAAACCACAAGAAAGAAAAAACAAAAAAAATGAAAATAGTATGCTTCAATCTTCATTCAGACTTCATAGTTCTTTTCCTGGTTGTGGAGAGCATTTTCCACCATGACTCTTTTGGAATTATCTTGGATCATTGTATTGCTGAAAAGTGCTAAGTCCATCAAAGTTAGTCATTGCATAATGTTGCTAGTACTGTGTACAATGTTCTCCTGGTTCTCCTCACTCCATTTAGCATCAGTTTATTTAAGTCTTTCCAGGTTTTTCTGATATCCATCTGCTCATTATTTCTTATAGCACAATAGTATTCCATTACATTCATATACCACAGTTTTTTCAGCCATTTCCCAATTGATGGGTATCCTCTCAGTTTCCAGTTTTTTGGTACGACAAAAAGAGCTGCTATAAATATTTTGCTCCTGTTGGTCCGTTTCACTTTTTTATGATTTTTGGGGGGATAAAAACCTAATAGTTTTATGGCTGGATCAAAGGGTTTGCATAGCTTTATAGAGCTTTTTACATAGTTCCAAATTGTTCTCCAGAATGGTTTGATCAGTTCACAACTCCACCAACAATGCATTAGTTTTCCAATTTTGCTCCATCTCCTCCAACATTTAACAGTTTTCGATTATGTCATATCAGCCAATCTGATAGTTCTGAGGTGGTTGTTTCCTTGATTTATATTTCTCTAATCAAGGGTGGTTTAGATCATTCTTTCATAAGATTATGGATAGTTTAATTTCTTCATCTAAAATTACCCATTTATATCTTTTGCCCATTTATCAATTAAGGAATAACTTGTACTTTTATAAATTTAACTCAATTCTCTATATATTTTATAAATGAGGCTTTATCAGAAACACTGCATGTAAAAATTTTTCCCCCGGGGATGCTAGGTGACACAGTGGATAAAGCACAGGAACTGGATTCAGGAGAAACCTGAGTTCAAATCCAGCCTTAGGCACTTGAAAATTACTGTCTGTGTGACCCTGGGCAAGTCACTTAACCATCATTGCCCTGTCCCCCAAAATTGTTTCCCAAATTTCTGCTTTTCTTCCAATGTTGTTTGTATTGGTTTTGTTTGTGCAAACATTTCTTATTAATGTATTCCAAATGATCCATTCTGGGTTTAATAATTTTCTCTATCTCTTTTTTAGTCATAAATCCTTCCCTTCTCCATAGATCTGATAGGTAAAATGTTCCTAGCTTATGGTATCACCTTTATGTTTAAATCATGTACCCATTTTGACCTTACCTTGGTGCATGGTGTAGGATATTAGTCTATGCCTAGTTTCTGCCATGCTATTTTGAAACTTTCCCAGCAGTTTTTGTCAAATAGTAAGTTCTTATCCAAGAAGCTAGAGTCTTTAGGTTTATCAAACATTAGATCATTAATTTACTACTAGTAATTTATGAGTCATTTACCACTGTCTCCTGTACCTAACCTATTCAACTGGTTCTACCACTCTATTTCATAGCATGTACCAAATAGTTTTGATGATTGCTATTTTATAATATAGTTTTAGATCTGGTATGTCCAGGCCACATTCCTTTACATTGTTTTCATTGATCCCTTTGATATTCTTGATCTTTTTGTTCTTCTATATGAATTTTATCATTAGTTTTTTCTAGATCTATGAAATAATTTTTCGTAGTTTGATCGGTATGGCACTGAATAAATAAACTAATTTAGGTAGAATTGCCATTCTTATTATATTAGCTTGCCCTACACATGAAGAATTAATATTTTTCCAATTCAAATATTTTATATTATCTACAGATATTTTAAATGGAATTTCTCTTTTTATCTCTTCCTACTGGGCTTTCTTGGGCATATATAGAAATGCTGATGAGTTACCTGGATTTATTTTATATCTAACAACTTGGCTAAAGTTGTTAATTATTTCAAGGTTGTTTTTGTTGTTGTTGTTGTTGTTGTTGTTATTGTTGGTGTTGTTGTTGTTGTTGTTATTGTTGGTGTTGTTGTTGTTAAATCTCTAGGGTTCTCTAAGAATACCATCATATCACCTGCAAAGAGTGATAGTTTTATTTCCTCCTTGCCTATTCTAATTCCTTAAATTTTTTTTCTTCTCTTATTGGTAAAGCTAATATTTATCGTACAATACAGAATAATACTGGTGATAATTTAAGTTATTGTTCCAGGTCTGATCTTATTGGGAATGCCTCTAACTTGGCCCATTACAGGTAATGCTTGCTGATGGTTTTAGGTAGATGTTGCTTATCATTTTAAGGAAAACTCCATGTATTCCTATGCTACCTGGTGTTTTTTTTTAATTGTAATGGGTGCTATATTTTGTCAAAAGCTTTTTCTGCATCTATTGAAATATTTGTTGAAGTATATTGAAATTTGTTATTGATGTAGTCAATTATGTAGATAGTTTTCTTAATATTAAACTAGCCTTCCTATTCTGGTATAAATCCCCCCTGGTCATATTGTATTATTCTGGTGTTTAATTGCCATAATCTCTTAGCTAATACTTTATTTAAATTTTTGCATCAATATTCATTATGGAAATTGGTCTATAATTTCTTTCTCTGTTTTGGCTCTTCCTGGTTTAGGTATTAGCACAATTTATGAATCATAAAATAAATTTGGTAGGACTCTGCCTATTTTTGCAAATACTTGACATAATATTGGAATTAATTTTCTTTAAATGTTTGAAAGAACTCACTTGTAAATCCATCTGGCCCTGGAGATTGTTTTCTCAGGGAGTTCACTGATGGCTTGTTCAATTTCTTTTTCCAAAATGGAGGTATTCATGTATTTTGTTTCCTCTTCTGTTAATCTGGGAATTTATATTTTAGTAAATATTCATCAGTTTCCTTTAGATTGTCAAATGTATTGTTATACAATTGGGCAAAATAGCTCCTAATTATTGCTTTAATTTCCTCTTCATTGGTGGTGAATTCACCCCTTTCATTTTTGGCACTGGTAATTTGGTTTTCTTCTTCCTTTTTAAAATATCATATTAACCAAAGGTTTATCTATTTTATTGTTGTTGATTTTTAAAAGCAGCTTAGTTTTATTTATGCGTTTGACAGCTGTCTTACTTTCAATTTTATTAATACCTTCTTTGATTTTCAGAATTTCTAATTAGGTATTTAATTGGGGATTCTTAATTTTTTTCATAGCTTTTTTAGTTGCATGTCCAATTTATCAATCTCCTCTTTCTCCATTTTATTTGTGTAAGCATTTAGACATGTAAAATTTCCTCTAAGAACTGTTTTGCTTCACATATGTTTGGTTGGGTTTCTTATTGTCATTCTCTTTGATGAAGTATTGATTGTTTCTATGATTTGCTGTTCGACCCACTCATTCTTCAGGAAGAGATTATTTAGTTTACAATTATTCCTTAGTCTATTTTCCCATGGCCCTTTATCTCATCTAATTTATATTGTATCATGATCTGAAATGTATTCATTTACTATTTCTGCCTTGCTGCATTGGTCTGTGAGGTTTTTGTGTCTGCATACATGGTCATTTTTTATGTAGGTGTTATGTACCACTGAGAAAATGGTATATTTCTTTCCACATTCAGTTTTCTCCAAATGTCTATCATATTTAACTTTTCTAAAATTATATTCTTCTCCTTAACTTCTTTCTTATTTATCTTGTGGTTGTATTTATCTAGTTCTGAGGGGGGGACCTCTCTTCTCTAAGCATTTGGATGCTATACTATGTGACACATATATGTTTATTATAGATATTAATTAATTGTCTATGATATCTTTTACCAAGATGTAGTTTCCTTCCTTAGCTTTTAAAATTAGATCCATTTTTCTTTTGCTTTGTCTGAGATCAAGATAGCTAACCCTGCTTTTTTTTCTTTTTTACTTTTGCTGAACCATAATAAATTTTGCTCCAGCCTTTTACCTTTACTCTGTGTACATTTTTCTGTTTCAAATGTGTTTTTTGTAAAGAACATATTGGAGGATTCTTGTTTTTAATCCACTCTGCTATCTGCTTCTCTTTTATGGGAGAGTTCATCACATTCATATTCAAATTTGTGATTATTAACTCAGTATTACCCTTTATCCTATTTCACACCTTGTTTATATATTTGTCTTTCATTTCACCCTTTTATTCCTCTCTAGTGTTTTGATTCTGACCACTTCTTCCCTCGATCTGCCCTCCCTTTTATCAGAATCCCTTCCCTTTTCTTTCTGCTTTCCCCTCCTATTTCTACCCTCCCTTCTATTAGTGTCCCTTTTTCCCCTTACACTTATACTTCCCTATTTGGTAAGATAAATTTCTTTGTCCAAATGACTGTGTATGTTATTCCCTCTTTGAGCCAAATCTGATGAGAACAAGGTTGAAACAATGCTCATCCCTCCCTTCTTTTTCTCTAATGTAATAAATATTTTCAGCCTCTTCCTGTGATGTAATTTACTTCATTCTGCCTCCTCTTTCCACTTATCTTAGTATAATCATTTTTTGCCCCATAAAATATTTTTATGTCTTTACATCAAAACACACCTATATGCTTTTTTAGCTGTTCCACAAAGGGGTTTTTGGCTTTGAGATCAATTCATCTTCCTCTTTAAGCCTTCATGTGTATTCATTTTAGCATTGTCATCTTTTGAGTTATGTCTTGATCTTCCCTGTTGCTATAGCTTTTTATAGTCAGGGGGGTTTGTTTGTTTGTTGCTCATATTCTTTTACTCTATTTTGTGACTAGGTATTTTGTAACTCTGCTCCTGGGTATAGGGTATACTGTCCCAAGGTTCTTGAACTGGAGAGTCAGGAACCTATTCACTGGCTTTCTGTGCTGAGGCCTCTGGGGCTCTCAGCTTGTCCACTGCACTTGTTTGGCCTAGTCTAGTTGCACCTATCATGCCTGGTTCTCAGGATGTCAATTTGCCTTCTCTGCTGAGAGTGGAAGCTTTAGAGCTGGCCTGTTTTACCACTAGCCTGTTAAGGCAGAACCAAAGTGCCTCACTTGCTGATCTGTGCTGTGGCTAAGCGCCTCCTGATAACCAACTCAGACAGTGTCTGTGCTGGGCTGCACTCACCTTCCACCCAAGTGAGACAGACATTTCCGAGACTCCCTCCAAGTGATCTTGAGCTGGAAAATTGTTTCCCTCTGTCTTTTTCTGGGTTCTGACAATCATGAATCTGTTTAGAGGCTTGATTTAATGTTGTTTTTGACAGAACCCGGAGAAAGCTGAGGCAACTTCCTGGCTTTTCTCTGCCATCTTAGCTCTGCTCCAATTTAGCTTCTCCTTCAAGGATTTGGATGCTGTGCCATTTGACCTTGGTCACAGGTGTAAGGGCTACCAAATTGTACCTAATTCTATAATCAGTGTTTCTACAGGGTCTACTTGTAATCTCATGCTGGCTATATATATATATATATATATATATATATATATTAGTTTTCAACATTTGTTTAGATAAGATTTCCAATTTCAAATTTTTCTCCCTCCCTCCCCCTCCCCTAGACAGCAGGTAATCTGATATAGGTTTTATATATATATATATATATATATATATATATATATATATATATATATATATATATATAATTAAATATATTTCTGTATTAGTCATGTTGTAAGAGAAGAATCAGAGCAAAAAGGAAAAACCTCAAAAAAGAAAAACAACAGCACCAAAAACAAAATAAATAGTATGGTCCACTCAGCATCCATATTCCACAGTTCCTTTTTTTTCTGGATTTGGAGAGCCTTTTCCATCATGAGTCCTTTGGAACTATTTTGGATCATTGTATTGCTGAAAAGAGTCAAATCTATCACAGTTGATCAACACATAATGTTGATGATACTATGTATAATGTTTTTCTGGTTCTACTCATCTCACTCATCATCAGTTCATCCAAGTCCTTCCAGGTTTCTCTGAACTCTTCCTGCTCATTGCTTCTTATAGCACAATAGAATTCCATTACATTCATATACCACAACTTGTTCATCCATTACCCAATTGATGGGCATCCCCTCAATTTCCAATTCCTTGCCATCACAAAAGAGCAGCTATAAATATGTTTTTACATATGGGTCCTTTTCCCTTTTTTCTGATCTCTTTGGGAAAAGGCCTAATAGTGGTATTGCTGGGTCAAAGGGTATGCACAGTTTTATAGCCCTTTGGGTATAATTCCAACTTGGTCTCCAGAATGGTTGTATCAGTTCACAGCTCCACGAACAATGCATTAGAGTTCCAATTTTTCCACAGCTTTTCCAACATTTATTATTTTCCTTTTTTGTTGTATTAGAGAATCTGATTACCTCAGAGTTGTTTTAATTTGCATCTCTCTAATCAATAGTGATTTAGAGCATTTTTTCATATGGCAATAGATAGCTTTGATTTCTTCATAAGAAAAATGCCTGTTCATATCCTTTGACCATTTCTCAATTGGGGAATGACTTGGTTTCTTATAAATTTGATTTAGTTCCTGATATATTTTAGAAATGTTGCCTTTATCAGAAGAACTGGCCATAAAAATTGTTTCCCAGCTTTCTGCATCCCTTCTAATTTTGGATGCATTGCTTCTGTTTGCACAAAAACTTTTTAATTCAATGTAATCAAAATCATCCATTTTGTATTTCATAATATTCTCTATCTCTTGTTAGGTCATAAACTGTTCTCCTTTCCAAAGATCTGAAAGGTAGACTATTCCTTCTTCTCCTAATTTCCTTATGGTATCACCTCTTATGTCTAAATCATGTACCCATTTTGACCTTATTTTTGTATAAGTTGTAAGATGTTTGTCTATGCTGTGGTAAAAAATATGAAAGTTTTTTAACAGTCGGTTAGGATAACTGAAAGATGCCAGTCTTTTTTAAGGACCACCCTTTCAGGGAGGAGACCAATGGCATGAGCTACGCACATCAGTCTGCCTGCTGCACACGTCAGCCTGCCTGCTACACACTCGACTTCCGGGGTGCGAGCTTAAAAGGCAAGGAGGGAACGGAAGTGGAGATTTTTCCTGCTCTGCTGGTCTCCTGACTGCGCTGCACAGGCTGATGCTGACGAGAATTCAACTGGGCCCGGCTCGCGGTTAGCAGCAGCACGCGCTTGACACGATCTCTCTCTCTCTCTCTCTCCCCAAAGGTGGCCTTCAGCTTTTGGTGAGTTTTATACAGAATATAGACTAAGCTTAGACTTAAGATGATTTGTATTGTATTTCTACTTTCCTATCCTTCTAATCAATATCATCTTGTGACTACCATACAATAAAAGCTCTAACTAGAAAACCAGAAGCTTCTTCCATTTACTAGTCTGGGAGATAAATTAAGGGAAAGGTTAAAGAGGGGAGATTTATGATCTAATATACAATTTTAAATCTCACAATGCCTAATTTCTGTCATACTATCTTCTAGTTTTCCCAGGAGTTTTTGTAAAATACTGAATTCCTATCCCAGAAGCTGGAGTCTGGATTTATCAAACAGCTGGCAATATTTTTGATCCCATTACCCTCCCTTTAACCAAAAATGCTCCCTGTCAATGATAGCACCACTACAAACTACTTTGGTACCCTAAAATCCCAGAAAACCTCTACCTTAGTAGCCATAAACTTAACTCTTTTCTGTATTCATAAGGTACCTCAGACTAGAAATATAATTCAATATGAAAATTTTTAGCTTTATAACTCAGTGTTCAGTCTGGCATAATTTCTGTGGTTGTAGAAATGGTTTTTGATGAGCTCTGGCAGTTTTGATCTTTGTTTACCACATCACCTTTATTTATGGTCACTGCCCTTCCAATAGAAAGTTTACAGAATGTAGAATTTTAGATCTGGGGCATAATTTAGATATCCTTGAAGAGGGGTTCACAGCAAAAATGAATCACTACAAGAAGCAGTCAGCAAATCTCTGGTAACATTTCCTTCCAACCAACTTAAAAATGATGCTTAAAATTGACTTCTGTAGTGGAAGAGACAACAAAAGGTCAGGGTGAGACATTCTTTCAGCCCAAGACAACTAAGTTCATTAAAAATATGTGACATGAGGATAAAAGCTGGCCTGGAACATACATGAGTGCAAATCCAGTCATTGGAATATGTGGTGGTGACAGAAATAGAAACTTTGAGAGTTCTTAGCCCAGAAATGGTAAGATGACCTGGCAATCAGTTAGAAAGAGATTATGGGCACTCTCTATATTAGCACTGGACACAGGATCATATACTCTTTGGCAACTTCATTGGCTGTACTTGCTTCTAGGTCACAATATAAGAGTGGAGCAGTACAATTTTGATCAAAAAGGAATAAAACATCCTCAGGATCAGTATCACTTTCGGTTGCAAGAGAATGGGGACCCTGAGCAGCAATTTTGCTTCTGGGTCTAAGGGTGCATGAACCCTGAGGTGTCATAGATGTTTGTGTGTGTGTGTGTGTGTGTGTGTGTGTGTGTGTGTGTGTGTTTCAATCCCAAGGGGGAAGAGGGGCCCTTCTGGGGTAAGGAACAGAACACATACCAGTAGAGCCCTGATCAACCTGGGCCAGGTCACATTAATTTAGAATTATCAAAACCTTTGTAATCCCCAGAATTAGTTCTGAAAATAGCAGTATGAAGATACCTGAAGGAAGGTACATTACTCCTCTCTGCATCCTTGCCCAACACACCAGAAACAGAGCCCAAATAAAGAATCTGACCATAAAAAGCTGCTATAGTGATAGAAAAGATCAAGAAACAAATTCAGAAGACAATCATGGTTAAAATAGCTGCAAGAATCCCTCAAAGTGTGGAAAATATGAATTGGACATAAGCTCAAAAATAGTTCCATGAAGAAAAAAAAAACTTATAATATAATATTTCAGAATCCCAGCCTCTCTTCTCCCTCTCCTCTTGTTTGCAGTGCTGTCACATGGCTGTTTTTTCAATGGATCCATCTGCAAGTCTTTGCCTCCAGACCTTAACATCCAATGGAAGTATCAACTTGGGAATTTCAGCAAATCCAAATGCCAGGCAAATAGACTACCTTTCTGAAAGTGATTGGAAAAGGAAGCTACAAAAAAGTTCTCTTAGCCAAACACAAGCCTGATAGGAAATTCTGTGCTGTAAAAGTCATACAGAAGAAATCCATCTTGAAAAAGAAATAGAAATCATATCATGGCAGAGCATGATGTGCTCCTAAAGAACGTGATGCACCCTTTCTTTGTGGGCTTCCACTACTCCATTCAAACTTCAGAAAAGCTATATTTTGTCCTAAACTACATCAGTGGAGAAATGCTCTTCTTCCACTTGCAGTATGAGCACTGTTTCCTAGAACCTTGAGCACGATTCTATGTTGCCAAGGAGGCCAGTGCTATTGGCTACCTGCATTCTCTGAACATCATTTACAGGGACTTGATACCTGATAACATTATCTTTGGATTGCTAAGGCCATGTTGTGTTGACTGTTTTTTTGGCCTTGTAAAGAATGGATAGAGCCAGGAGAAAACACATCCACTTTCTTTGGTACCCTGAAGTATTGAGAAAACATTAAGATCAAACAGTAGATTGGTAGTTTTGGGGGGCTGTTCTTTATGAGATGATCTGTGGCTTGACACCTCTCTATAGATAAAATATTTCTGAAAGGTATGAAAACATCCTTCATAAGCCTCTCTAGATCCAGGGAAGAAAAACAACAACAGTGGCAGCCTCTAACTTCCTGTACAGCCTTCTCCAAAAGGACCAGAAGAAAAGACTGGGATCCAAAGCAGACTTTCTTGGGATAAAGAATCATGTCTTTTTCAGTCCAATAAACTGGGATAACATATCGCAAGAGACTAATTCCTGCTTTCAAGACAAATGTGGTGGGGCCTACTCACTAAATACTCTTTGACCCAGAGTTCAGAAAGGAAGCAATTTCCAGTTTTATTAGATGTACACTTAACCAGGAAGGAAGGAAGGAAAGAGGGAGGGAAGGAAGGAGGGAAGGAAGAAAGGAAGGAAGGAAGAAACAGGTGTAGAAAGAGAAGAAGGAAGGAAAAAGGAAGTAAAAGAGGTTACAATAGGGTATGTGGCCTATTCGGGATTGGCCTTATTTGAGTTGTGGTGGTAGGGATGGGGTGCCACCATGACCTATAGTGTTATTTTTAGAAACTTAGCTTTGTAAGTTTCCCTAATGGGGGCCAAGTACTAAAAGACTGATGCATGAGAAATTAATTTATAAACCAGAAAACAAATTTATTAATATGTAATGTGGGGGGGCGGAGCCAAGATGGCGGAGAGGAAGCAGCAAGCTGCCTGAGCTCTCCTTCTGTTCCCTCAAAACGAACATTAAATCAAGCCTCTGGACGAATTCTGAAACTGCAGAACCTGCAAAGAGACAGAGAGACACAGTCCTCCAACCAGAGATAATTTAGAAGACTTCAGGAAAAGGTCGGTCTGACTCAGGCAAAAGGGAGGCCCAGCGCAGGGCAGCAACCCAGCGCCGAGGGGGTCAGGGCAAGTCAGCAGGAGCTGCGGGCCACAGCCGAACAACTGAGGCTCCCGGAACCTGGTTCAAAAATCTGGTGGCCAAGAAGGACAGTGGAAAAACCTATCTGCACCGGCCGAGAGGGCCACGAACGGCGGGATCAGACACCGGGGTCTGGCGCCTGGCTGGCCGAGCACAATCAGACAGGAAGTGCAGGGCGGGGGATCTCCACACACCATAAAGGCCTCAGAGTAAAAGCCCGGTCACACAGCACCTATACCCCTGCACAAGAAGCCCAAAACAGGGACCCTGGTGCCCCCAGAGCAGACCTCAACTTAAAGAATAAATAAATAGGCTGCAATAATGAGTAAGAAGCAAAAAAGAGCCCTCTCCATTGAGAGCTTCTGTATCAATAGGGAAGAAGCCAACACAAACTCAGATGAGGACAATAGCCTCAAATTGTCTACATCTGAAGCCTCACAAGGGAAGGTGAATTGGTCGCAAGAACAAAAAGCCTTCCTGGAAGAGCTCAAAAAGGATTTTAAAAATCAATTGCAAGAGGTAGAAGAAAAAATGGGGAGAGAAATGAAAGCAAAACAAAAAAACTATGAAAAAAGAATCAGCAGCTTGGAAAAGGAAGCTGAAGAAAACAAAGCCTTAAAAAATTCATTTGGCCAAATGGAAAAAAAGCTGCATAATCTCACTGAAGAAAACAATACCTTAAAAAATTCACTTACCCAAATGGAAAAAAAGGTGCATAATCTCACTGAAGAAAACAGTACCTTAAAAAATTCACTTAGCCAAATGGAAAAAAAGGTGCATAATCTCACTGAAGAAAACAATGCCTTAAAAATTAAAGTGGGACAGTTGGAAGATAAGGAATCCATGAGACACCAAGAATCAGTCAAGCAGAATAAAAAAAATGAAAAAATAGAAGAAAATGTGAAATACCTCATTGGAAAGACAACTGATCTGGAAAACAGATCGAGGAGAGACAATTTGAGAATCATTGGACTGCCTGAAAGCCATGACCAGAAAAAGAATCTAGATACCATATTCCAGGAAATTATTAAGGAGAACTGCCCTGATATCATAGAATCAGAGGATAAAATCATCATTGAAAGAATCCACTGATCACCTCCTGAAAGAGACCCCAAAAGGAAAACTCCAAGGAATATTGTAGCCAAATTCCAGAATTATCAGGTGAAGGAGAAAATACTCCAAGCAGCCAGAAAGAAGCAATTTAAATATCATGGAGCCACAGTCAGGATTGCTCAGGACCTGGCAGCTTCAACATTAAAGGACCGCAAGGCTTGGAATATGATATTCCGGAAGGCAAAGGAGATTGGATTGCAGCCAAGAATCTATTACCCAGCAAAAATGTGCATTTTCTTTCAGGGGAAAAGATGGACATTTAATGACATTGGGGACTTTCAAACTTTCCTGGTGAAAAGACCAGAACTGAATAGAAAATTTGATCTCAACATACAAGACTCAAGAGAAGTTTAAAAAGGTAAACAGAGGGGGAAAAAAAAGTTACCCTATTAGGTTAAACCGTTTATATCCCTACACAGGAAGATAATACTCATAACTCTTAAGAACTGTAAATGTATTTGGGCAGAGAGAAGGACTTTATATAGAGGGTATAAATATAAATTGTCTTTGATGGGATGATACAAAAGAATTAAGGGGATAAAAAGGGAGTCTATGGGGAGGAGAGGAAAGGGGAGGTGGAATGGGATGAATTATATCATATGAAGAGGTGGAAAAAAACCTATTATAAGAGAGGGAAAGAAAGGAGGGGGGAACATGGTTTCAACCCTATTCTCATTAGATTTGACTCAAAGAGGGAATAACATATACGTTCATTGGGATAAAGAAACTTAACTCATTCTTTAGGGAAACAAAAGGGGAAGGGAAAGGGGGGGACTGATAGAAGGGAGGACAAAAGCAAGGGAGAAAAGGGTAAAGAAAAGAGAGGGGGGTGATAAAAAGGGAGGGCAGATTGGGGGAGTCAGAGGTAAGAAGTAAAACATCGGTGAGGAGGAATAGGGTGAAAGAAGGGGGGAAAAGTACAAAGGGGGTAAATAGAATGGAGGGGAATAGACAGTCAGTAATAATAACTGTGAATGTGAATGGGATGAACTCTGCTATAAAACAGAAGTGAATTGCAGAGTGGATTAAAAACCAGAACCCTACAATATGCTGTTTACAAGAAACACATTTGAAGCAGAGAGATACACACAGAGTAAAGGTAAAAGGCTGGAGCAGAATATATTAAAAAGAATGAATGGGCCAAACAAGGAATCATAGAAACAATCAATAACTTTATCCAAGAGAATGACAATAATGAGACAACATACCAAAATCTATGGGATGTAGCCAAAGCAGTGCTTAGGGGAAAATCGATAGCTCTAAATGCTTACATGAATAAGAAAGAGAAAGAGGAGATTAATGAATTGGGCATGCAACTTAAAGAGCTAGAAAAAGAACAAATTAGAAATCCCCAATTAGACACTAAATTAGAGATCATGAAAATTAAAGGAGAAATCAATAAGATTGAAAGCAAAAAAACTATAGAATTAATCAATAAATCTAAGAGCTGGTTTTATGAAAAAAACCAATAAAATAGATAAAATATTGGTTAATTTGATTAAAAAAAAGAAAGAAGAAAACCAAATTACCAGTATCAAAAATGAAAAGGGTGATGTTACCACCAATGAAGTGGAAATTAAATCAATAATTAGGAAATATTTTGCCCAACTGTATGCCAATAAATTTGACAATCTAAATGAAATGGATGAATATTTACAAAAATACAAACTGCCCAGGTTAACTGAAGAGGAAATAAAATCCTTAAATAAACCAATATTAGAAAAAGAAATTGAACAAGCTATTAATGAACTCCCTAAGAAAAAATCCCCAGGGCCAGATGGGTTTACGGGTGAATTCTACCAAACATTTAAAGAACAATTAATTCCAATATTATACAAATTATTTGGAAAAATAGGTGAAGAAGGAGTTCTACCAAATTTGTTTTATGACACAAATATGGTGGTGATACCAAAACCAGGCAAAGCAAAAACAGAGAAAGAAAATTATAGACCAATTTCCCTAATGAATATTGATGCTAAAATCTTAAATAAGATATTAGCAAGGAGATTACAGCAAGTGATCACCAGGATAATACACTATGACCAGGTGGGATTTATACCAGGAATGCAGGGCTGGTTCAACATTAGGAAAACTATTAACATAATCAACCACATCAATAAGAAAACCAACCAAAATCATATGATTATCTCAATAGATGCAGAGAAAGCTTTTGACAAAGTACAGCACCCATTCCTAATAAAAACACTAGAGAGTTTAGGAATAGGGGGAGCTTTCCTTAGAATAATAAACAGTATCTACCTAAAGCCATCAGCAAGTATTATATGCAATGGAGATAAATTAGAGGCCTTCCCAATAAGATCAGGGGTGAAACAGGGATGTCCATTATCACCCCTATTATTTAATATTGTTCTAGAAATGTTACCTTTAGCAATCAGAGAAGAGAAAGGAATTAAATGAATTAGAATAGGCAAGGAGGAAACAAAACTATCACTCTTTGCAGAAGATATAATGGTATACTTAAGGAATCCTCGAGAATCAACTCAAAAATTACTTGAAACAATTAACAACTTTAGCAAAGTAGCAGGATATAAAATAAATCCACATAAATCATCAGCATTTCTATACATGACCAACAAAGTCCAGCAGCAAGAGATAGAAAGAGAAATTCCATTTAAAGTAACGGTAGGTAATATAAAATACTTGGGAGTCTACTTGCCAAGACAAACCCAGGAACTCTATGAACACAACTACCAAACACTCTTCACACTAATCAAATCAGATCTAAATAATTGGAAAGATATCAATTGCTCATGGATAGGCAGAGCTAATATAGTAAAAATGACAATACTGCCTAAATTAATTTACTTATTCAGTGCCATACCAATCAGGCTACCTAAAAATTATTTTATACAGCTAGAAAAAATAATAACAAAATTCATCTGGAAAAACAAAAAATCAAGAATATCCAGGGAAATAATGAAAAAAAATTCACAGGAAGGTGGGTTAGCGGTACCAAACCTGGAGCTTTACTATAAAGCGGCAGTCATCAAAACTATCTGGTACTGGCTAAAAAATAGAGTGGTAGATCAATGGAATAGGCTAGGCTCAGGAAATGCAGTAGTAAATGACACTAGTAATGTAGTGTTTGATAAACCCAAAGACTTCAGCTTCTGGGATAGGAACTCAGTATTTGACAAAAACTGCTGGGAAAACTGGAAGATAGTATGGCAGAAATTAGGCTTAGACCAACATCTTACACCTTATACTAAAATAAGGTCAAAATGGATACATGATTTAGACATAAGAGGTGATACCATAGGTAAATTAGGAGAGAAAGGAATAGTGTACCTATCAGATCTTTGGAAAGGAGAACAGTTTTTGACCAAACATGAGATAGAGTATATTATAAAATGCAAAGTGGATGATTTTGATTATATTGAATTAAAAAATTTTTGTACAAACAGAAGCAATGCATCCAAAATTAGAAGGGAGGCAGAAAGCTGGGAAACAATTTTTGAGGCCAGTGCTTCTGATAAAGGCCTCATCTCTAAAATATATAGGGAATTAAATCAAATTTATAAGAATCCAAGTCATTCCCCAATTGAAAAATGGTCAAAGGATATGAACAGGCAGTTTTCTGATGAAGAAAGCAAAGCTATCTATTCCCATATGAAAAAATGCTCTAAATGTCTAATGATTAGAGAGATGCAAATTAAAACAACTCTGAGGTACCACCTGACACCTATCAGATTGGCTAAAATGACAAAAAAGGAAGATAATAAATGTTGGAGAGGCTGTGGGAAAATTGGAACACTAATGCATTGTTGGTGGAGCTGTGAGCTGATCCAACCATTCTGGAGAGCAATTTGGAATTATGCCCAAAGGGCGATAAAGCTGTGCATACCCTTTGACCCAGCAATCCCACTTTTAGGTCTTTTGCCCAAAGAAATCATGGAAGGGGGAAAGGGACCCACATGTACAAAAATATTTATAGCTTCTCTTTACGTGGTAGCAAGGAATTGGAAGTTGAGGGGGTGCCCATCAATTGGGGAAGGGCTGGACAAGTTGTGGTATATGAATACAATGGAATACTATTGTGCTGTAAGAAATGATGAGCAGGAAGAGTTCAGAGAAACCTGGAGGGTCTTACGTGAGCTGATGATGAGTGAGATGAGCAGAACCAGAAGAACATTGTACACAGTATCATCAACATTGAGTGTTGACCTACTGTGATGGACTATATTCTTCTCACCAATGCAATGGTACAGAAGAGTTCCAAGGAACTCATGATAGAAGAGGATCTCCAAATCCAAGAAAAAAAAAGAAAGAAAGAACTGTGGAGTATAGATGCTGATTGAACCATATTATTTCTTTTGTTTTGGGTGCTGTTGTTTTTTTTTTTTCTATTTTGAGGTTTTGCATCACTGCTCTGATTCTTTCTCTTGTAACAGGATTAATACAGAAATAGGATTAATGTTATTATGTGTGTATATATGTGTGTGTGTATATATATATATATGTATATGTATAGAGATATATAGATATAACCTATATCAGATTACCTGCTGTCTAGGGGAGGGGGGAAGGAGGGGAGGGAGGGAGAAAAATCTGAAATTGTAAAGCATGTATAAACAAAAGTTGAGAACTATCTTTACATGTAACGGAAAAAATAAAATATCTCATTAAAAAAAAGAAGGAAAAAAAATATGTAATGTGAGGCATATTTGGCCTCAGAAATAGTAATGGCTATTTTTATAGTGTACCTTTAAATGAGTGAATTCAAAGTCTTGAAATACTTTGGAATTATTAATATTATCAAAGGCCATTACATTTCAACCCAACAATTATATTATTAGGCATAAACTCCAAAGGGATCAATGAGAGAAAATGTAGCGGTACTCTTTGTAGTAGCCAACTAAAAATAAGATGGGTACCTATTTAATGTGGAGTAGGAGAACAAATTGTCATATGTGAATATAGTGGGATAATACATTTAAGAAATCATGAATATGGAGGGCAGCTAGGTGTCACAGTGGATAGAGAACTGACCCTGGAGTCAGGAGGATCTGAGTTCAAATCCTGTCTCAGACACTTGACACTTACTTGCTGTGCAACCCTGGGCAAGTCACTTAACCCCAGTTGCCTCAAAACAAAAAGAAATCATGAATATGAAGAATTCAGAGAAATTCAGAAAGACTTGTAAAAAGTCATATGACCAAATTAAGTAGAATCAAGAGAAAAGTACACAACATATATCAAAACAACCCTAAAAGCCACCAGGACTAAAAAAATGAAAAGACTAATTTGTGACTCCAAAGAACTGTTAATGGAAATATATCTCTCTCCCCTCCAAAGAACTGCTAATGAAATATATCTCTCTCCTCTCAGCAGAGATATTTTGGAAAGAGGACTGGAATAAGGCATTTATTGTCCACAAAATCAATGTCACTTATTTTGCTGAAGTTAATCATGTAACAATCGTTAACATATCTATGGTGCTTTAAAGTCTGTGAAGTACTTTGTATACATTATCTAATTTGAGTCTCCATACTACCTTTAGAAGTAAGTACAGCAGGCATTCTCTTCAATTTATGAGTGAAGAGACAGAAGGTCAGAGAGGTTTGGTAATTGTTTTCAGTCACCTAGCTAAAAAAATTCCAGAAAAAGGATTTGAATCCAGGTCTTTTTGATACCAAATTCAGTACATGATTCATTATGCCTCTTAATTTGTGGTAAGATAGGGTTTTATTTAGGAAATGATGGCAATTTTTTAAAAGTGTTCATGGAAACATTAAAAACCTGATCCTATCATATAAAACAGAAAAAAATGATATTCCAGAAGGCAAAGAATCTAGGATTACAACCAAGAATAACTTACTGGCAAAACTGAGCATAATATTCCAAAGGGAAAAATAGATATTTAAGAAAGAGGTTTCAAATTCTACGATTGATAAATTATCAAAGTATATGAACAGGCAGTTGTTAGAAAAAGAAATCAAATATATTTATAATCATATGAAAAATGCTCTAAATTACTATTGATTAGAAAAATGAAAATTAAAACAACTCTGAGCTATAACCCCATAACTATCATATTGGCTAATATATCAGAAAAGGAATGTGACAAATGTTGGAGTGAGTGTGAATAAATTGAGAGATTAATTCATTGTTAGTGTAGTGGTGAACTAATTTAACCATTCTGTAGAACAATTTGGAACTATGCCCAAAGAACTATACCCCTTGACCCAGCAAAACAATGAACAAGTCTATCTTCCTAAACCATAAAAACAGAAAAGAAAAGTACTATATACAAAATATCCATAACAGATTTTTTTATAGTGGCAAAGAACTAAAAATTTAGTAAATGCCCATGAATTGGAAAATGGCTGGACAAGTTGTGTTACATGATTATGATAGAATACTACAGTGCTATAAGAAATGATGAGCAAGATGCTCAGAAAGAATTTGGAAAGACCTACAAAAACTGATGCAAAATAAAAATGAACAAAACCAGGAGAACATCATTAAGAGTAACAGACATATTGTAACACAATGATCCAAGACAATTCCAAAGCACTTTTTATTTTTTATTTTTGGCAGAACAATTAGGGTTAAGTGACTTGTACAAAGTCATACAGCTAGGAAGTGTCAAGTGCCTGAGGCTGGATTTGAACTCAGATCTTCCTGAATCCAGGGTCAGTGCTCCATCCACTGTGCCACCTAGCTGACCCCAAAGGACTTTTAATGAAAAATGCAATCCATATCCAGAAAAAGATATGATGGAGTGTGAATCCAAATCAAAGAATACTTTTTTAACTTTTTTTTCATTTTTTAAAAATCTGCATTTTCTTTCAAAACATGACTAATATGGAAATATGTTTTGCATAGCTACACATCTATAACCTTCATCAAATTGTTTACCATTTCAATGAGGAGGTAAAAAAGAGGAGAAAGGAGAAAATATAGAAATCAAAATTTTATAAATGAATATTAAATTGTTTTTATATATAATTGGGGAAAATAAAATATTAAAAAAATAAATCCAGTACTTTTAAGCATTCCTGATGAAAGGATCAGAACTGAATATAAAATTCATCTTTCAAAAACAAGACACAAGAGATGCATAAAATATAAATGTGAAACAGAAATTATAAGGGACTCCATAAGTTTCAACAGTCCATATTATTATATGGGAAAATACTTAAAACTTCAAACTTCTTTTATTTTTCCTCTGTTTAGAATTTTATTTTCCAAAAAACATGTAAAAACAAATTTTGACTTCAATTTTTTTTTTCAGGGCAGTGGGGGTTAAGTGACTTGCCCAGGGTCACACAGCTAGTGTCAAGTGTCTGAGTCTGGATTTGAACTCAGGTACTCCTGAATCCAGAGCCAGTGCTTTATCCACTGCCCCACCTAGCTGCCCCAACTTAATTTTTTTTTTAAAAAAACTTTGTGTTCCAAATTCTCCTCCTCACTCCATTCCCACCCCCCAACCTCAAGAACTCAAGTAATTCAACATGTTATACATAAGTAGTCATAGAAAATATCCCCGCATTAGCTAGGTTGTGAGAGAAAACAGATAAAAACAAAATTTCAAATTGAGGAATTGTCAAAAAAATGTGTTTCAGTCTTTTTTCAGATACCATCAGTTCTTTCTCTGCAATTTTCATAAGGCCTTCAGAGTTATATTAGATCATTGCCTTGCTTAAAATAAGCAATTGCTTCTCAGCAGATCATCTTATGCTATGGCTGTTATTTTGTATATACTACATTTCACTCTGCTTCAGTTCATGTAGTTCTTTCCAGGTTTTTCTGATAGCATCCTGTTCATAATATCTTTTGTATGGTACCTTAAACTTGACAAAGAATTTTCTTTCCAATAGCCCAGCAAAGCAGGTAACATACATTTTGCCATTATAGTCAATCATCATAACTGTTTCCCTCTATCCTATTCCCTTCCCATGATATTTACTCTCTTTTCTATATTCTTTTACCCTATTCCTCCTCAAGAGTGTTTTACTTCTGACTGCCCCCTCCCCTGCTCTACCCTCCCTTCTTTCACCTTTCCTTCCTTCCTTATCTTCTTCCCCTCCTACTTTCCTCTAGTGTTAAGTAGATTACTCCTCCCACTTGGGTGTTAATGTTATTTCCTCCTTGATCCCACTTTGATGAGATTAAGGTCTTTGACCTAATTCTGTGTTCTACATTTTTCTTCTTCACTCCCTCCTCAACCCTCCCTATGAAATCAAGGAATTTAATATGTCATAAATGTGCAGCTATGCAGAACATCTATACCTTCATTGAAAGTGTTTTACTTTTTACTGCTCCCTCCCCCAATCTGCCCTTCCCTCCTTCTCCTCTTCTTCCATGCCCCCCCTCCTTACCTCCTTCTCCTCCCACTTTCCCTTAGGGCAAAGATATATTACTATACCTAATTGAGTATGTATGTTATTCCCTTTTTGAGCCAATTAAGATGATAGTAAGGTTCATTCACTTCTCCCTCTTCCCTTCCCCTTCATAAGCGTTTTCCTTTTTTCCTTCCTGTGAACTACCTCTTCCCAGTCCACTTCACCCCTTACCCCTCCCCCAGTGCATTCCTCTTACCGCTCAACCCTATTTTAAAGATTTCATCATGGATTAGCTAGGTGGTACAGTGGACAAAGCAAAAGCCCTGGACCCAGGAGGTCTTGAACCCAAATCTGGCCCCAGACATAAGATACCCCATTCTGTTTACCCCACAAAGAACAAGAATAAATGAAAAAAAAAAGTTTTCCAAATATAATCCCTTCATATTCAGTTCAGAACTCTGTCCTCTGTCTAAGTGTATTCCTTTCAGCTATCCTAATACTGAGAAAGTTCTTATGAGGTAGAAGTATTATCTTACCATGTAGGAATATAAACAGTTTAATCTTTTAATATCCCTCATGATTTATTTTTCCTGTTTACCTTTTTATTCTTCTCTAGGGTCTTGTAGTTGAAAGTCAAATTTTCTATTCAGTTCAGGTCTTTTCATCACAAATGCCTGAAAGTCCTCTTTTGGAGTCCTGTTTTTTCCTCTTAAAGATTGTACTGTTTTACTGGGTACATGATTCTTGGCTGTAGTCCTAGTTCCTTTGCCCTATGAAATATCATATTCCATGCCCTCCAGTCCTTTAATGTAGATGCTGCTAGACCTTGTTTTAGCCTTATTAGAACTCCACAGTATTTGAATTCCTTTTTTCCTAGCTGCTTGTAATATTTTGTCCTTGACTTGGGAGCTCTGGAATTTGGCTATAATATTCCTAGAGATTTTCCTTTTGAGATCTCTAGATCCCCCCTCCCCATCCCTGGCCAGCCATTAAGCCCACTACAGGACCATAAGTTTAGTTCTAGAAGATGTGGGTGCTGCAGCTGATTAGGAGGCTCAGGGGTAAATTCCTTGGGTGCAGCATGCTGGGGGTCTGTCAGCATGATTGAGAGGTTGGACTATGCTTGTAGCCCAGCACAGCCCCCTTTAATCTGGAAAATAATCTCAGCCCATCTTTTCGTAGGTTTTGCAGCTCCGGGGCTTGTTTTATTGTTGTTTTGGGGATAATTGTGTCAGGCACTCTGTGGGCTAAATGCCCTTCCTCTGCCATTGAGCCTGAAGCCAAATTTGAATTCAGGGGCCTAAATTCAGGGACAAATAGAGGTTAAATGAATTGTCCAAGATTAAAAAAAAAAAGAAAACATATAGTAAGTTTAAGAAACCTAATTTGAATCTAGGTTTTCCTACCTCCAGGCCCACTGTTCTATCTACTATACCATTTAGCTACCCTGAAATTTTGCTTTTCTTAATAATAAACATTTTTACTTAAAGTTTTGATTTCCAAATTTTATCCCTCTTTACCTCCCTTCTGTCACCCTCCTTGAGGTGGTTAGCAATCAGATACAGGTTATACATATGCAATTATGTAGAACATTATAATATTAGTCATTTTGTATAAGAAGACACATAAAAGAATTAAGGGAATAAAGTGACAAATAGCATGCTTAAGTATGTGTTCAAGCTATATCAGTTCTTTCTTTGTAGGTGGATAGCATGCTTCAACATTAGTCCTTTGGGATTGTCTTAGATCACAGTTCTTCATCAAAGAATATTGCTGACTCTGCAGGTTTTCCTAGTTTTGCTCATTTCACTATACTTTAATTCATATAATTCTTTCATTTCTTATAGTACAATAATATTACATCACCATCACATACCACAACTTGTTTGGGCAATCTCCAATTGACAGGCATTTCTTTGATTTCCAATTCTAAGACACCACAAAAAGAGTTGCTATAAATATTTTTGCAAAAATAGGTCTTTTTTCTCTTTTGGGTGATATCTTTGGGATATGAACCTAGAAGTGGTATTGCTGGGCTATTGTGATGAAAATTCTTTGTCAGGCATAAGGTACTACATAAATGTTATCTATTTCTACTTTTGCAATAATCAACATCATGGGCTTATTGTAAGGAAATCTCTCTTTAAAATATTACATAAATGTATCTTACTATGAAAAAATGATGAGCAGAATGCAAAGGAAAACCTGTGAAGACTTACATGAGCTGGTGAAAAGTGAATAACAGCAATATTTAAGATGATCTGCTATGAATGATGTCGTTATTTTCAGCATTACAATGATCCAAGACAACTCTGAAGGACTTATGAAAAATGCAATCCATCTCCAGAGAAAGAACTGATGGTATGGGAATACAGTTTGAAGCATAATTTTTCTGATAATGTGGAAATTACTATACATGTAAAACTTATATTTAATTGCTTGAGTTCTTTGGGTAGTGGTGAGGGAGGGGGAAGAGAATTTGGAACACAAAATTTAAAAAAATAATGTCAAAATTTGTTTTTTCATATAATTTGGAAAAATAAAATTGTAAATAAATAAATTAATTAAAAATGGATATTGATAGGGACTTTTAATAATTCATCCCCGATAGAATGTTATCACTATAGCATCATACAGCTCCTTCTAATTGCTCAAATAAATTTACCTTTCTAAATTTATAAAAAAAAGAAGAAATGGCAAGCAGATGGATTCAGAGAAAAATTACATAACCTGATTCTGAGTGAAATGAGCAGAACCAAGAGAACATTTTAAACAGTATCAACAACAATGTATGATGCTCAACTGTGATAGACTTAAGTCTTCTCAGCAATACCATGATCCAAGACAATGCCAAAAGATTTGTGGTGGAAAATGTCTTCCACCTTCAGAAAAGGAATTATTGAGTTTGAATGCAGGTTGAAGCACACTGCCTTCACTTTTATTGTTGCTTGTTATTGTTCTTGTTATTCTTTCTTGTGTTTTTCCCCTTTTATTCTGATTAAAATGGAAATATGTTTAATGTAATAGTAATGTATAAATTAAATCAAATTGCTTGCTGGCCTCAGGAAGAAGGAGGGAAGGGAGGGTGGGAGAAAAACTTGGAACTCAAAAAAAATCTTTAAAGGTAATTGAGAAAAACTAAAATTAAAATAATTTTTAAAAACACATTTTACTGATAATTTAAACTAGGAGTTGAGCTTATGAGGGAAAATAAATTAAATAGATAAACTATAACTTAATTTGATTTCAAAAAAAGAAAGAAGAAAACCAAATATGCTGTATCAAAGATGAAAAAAGGTTCATACACCCCCCCAAATGAAGATGCAATTAAAGCAGTTTTATGAACTATTTTGCCCAATTACAAATCAGAAAAACTGACAATCTAAGTGGATGAATATTTATAAAAATATGAATTTCCAGATTGACAGAAGAGAAAATAGAACACTTAAATAACCCTGCCTTGGAAAAAATTTGAACAAGTCAAAAATGAGGTACCTGAGAAAAGATTCCTAGAACCAGGGGGACTTACAATCATTTAAGGAACAATAGTATGAAATTTCAAATGCATTTAATCCCAAAAGTATAAAAGTTATTTGAAAAATAAAAAGGTGTCCTATCAAATTCATTTATGACACAAATACAGTGCAAATACCTAAATCAGGAAGAGCAAGAATTGAGAAAGAAAATGAGGGACAAATTTTCTTAATGAATATTGATGCAAAATAATTTAAATAAAATACTATCACAGAGAGTATAGTTATATATCAGAAAGATCAACCACTATGACCAGAAATACAGGACAAGTTTAATATTGGTAAAACTATCAGCATAAGTGATCATATCAATAGCAAAAAACCCCAAAAAAGTCATATGATTATATCAATGGATGCAGAAGAATCTTTTGATAAAATACAACATTAACTAAAAGCACTAGAAATCATAGGAATCAATGGGTTTTTTTAAAAATAAGTAGTGTATATCATTAGTAATCTCCATACTTATTTAATATTATATTAGTAATGCTAGCTATAGTAACAATACATGGAGATTAACTTTATTCTGCATTAAAGAGGGAATAATACATTTACAAATGTTCAAATATCTTCTAAATTTATAAAGAAATAGGAGGGTGAAGGGACAAGGTAAGAGAGAATTTTAAAAGATTTTGTATATCAAAAAGTTGAAGGGTAGGGGGAGAGGATAAAAGAGAGATTCTGAGAGGGGTGTGTAGATTTAGGAATAGGAGGTGTAAGGGTATATATAGATTAGGGGTATAGTGGTTTGAAGTAAATCAGATGTGTGAGGAGGAATAAAATAAAAAGAGCATGAGAAGGATAATGGAGAGAAAAAATAGGATGGAGGGAAATATATTAGGAATTGTAACTTTGAATATGAATGGCATGAACTCATCCATAAAACTGAAATTAATAGCAGAATAGATTAAAAATCAGGATTTGACAATATGTTTTTTTACAAAAACTATGTTTAAAAATTAGACATATATACAGTTAAGATTAAGGGCTGGAGTAGAATTTATTATTCTCCAGCTGAAGCTAAAAAAAAAAGAAAGCTTGGGTAGCAATCATAATCTTAGACAAAATTTAATCTAAAAGGGATTTAATTAAAAGAGATGGGAACAGGGTCAGCTAGATGGTACAGTGGATAGAGGACTGACCCTGAATTCAGGAGTTCCTGAGTTTAAATCCAGCCTCAGACACTTACTTGACACTTACTAGCTGTGTGACCCTGGGCAAGTCACTTAACCCCAATTGCCTCACAATAAAGATATATGGAAACAGAAACTACATTATAATAAAATATTACAAAGAAAATGAAGTTATAACAATACCAGACCCAGATGCCCCAAATGATATAGCATCTAAATTTTTAAAGGAAAAGTTAAATGAATTATAATTAGAAATAGGCAGTAATAGTATAATAATGAGGCAATTTAACCTCCCCTTCTCAGAACAAGAAAAATCTAACAAAATAAATAAATAAAAGGAGGTACATAGAATATTAAATATGCTAGATATGATATATATTGGGAGAGAATCCAATGGGAATAGAAAAGAAAACATACTTTTCTCCATGGGACAGTATACCCTTATGAAAATTGATTCTATATTAGGAGAGAAAAACTTCAAAATTAGGAGAAATTTTTATAAATAGTTTCACAGATAAATATGTAATGTGTCAAATATTTTTAATAATCCTTTGTCAAATTCATAACAATATGAGTGATTCCTCAGTTGATAAATGGTCAAAGGATATGAACAGGCAGGTCTTTGATGAAGATATCAAAATTATATATAGTAGGGTAGCTAAGTGGCCCAGTGGGTAAAGTTAGGAAGACCTATATCCCTGAGTTACAATTCAGCTTCAGATACTTATCTTGTAATGCTGGGAAAATCATTTAACACTGTCTGCCTTAGTTTCCTCATCTCTCAAATAATCTGGAGAAGGAAATGTCAAACAACTCTAATATCTCTTCCAAGAAAACCCTAATTTGTGTCACAATGCATTGAACATGACTGAAAAAAGACAGGACAACAAAAAAGGGGAAAGGGATACATTCTCAAAGAAAAGTGAAAAAGAAACAAAAAGTATTAATAAAAAACAATCTCTAGTTATATTTTAAAAGCTTTAATTACTGTTGGATGGATAAATGTAATTAATATAACTCTGAGATATCATTTTACAACTGTATGGCTAAAATGATAGAAGAGGAAAACAACAAATTTTGGAGGCAATGGGGAAAAATTCAGATAGATGTTCTTTTAGTGGAACTCTGAATTTATCTAACTGTTTTGCAGTGTAAGGTGGAATTAAACCCAGAGTTATGAAACCATTTCACCCAGCAATACCACTTTTGGATATGTTTTTCAGCGTTCTTAGGGGAAAAGGAAATAACTTATATGTTCTAAAATATTTATATCATCTCTCTTTGTGGTGACAAAGAACTAAAAATTGAGGTGATGCCCCTCAATTGAGGAATGGCTGAACAAGTGATGGTATATGATTCTGATGGAATATTGCTGTGCTATAACAAATTATGAGCTGACTGATTTCAGAATACCATGGAAAGACTTTCACAAAATAATGAAAAGTAAAATAAGCAGAACCAAGAGAATGCTGTACACAGGAACAATGATATTGTGCTAAGAACAAGTTTGAATGACTTAGTCATGTTGAGTATTATAAATAATCAAAATCAAATAAACTTCAAAGGACCCATGAAGGAAGATGATATCCCCATCCAGAGAAAAAGCTAATAAATAGCTCTATGTATGGTAGGGTGTGTGTATGCACACATATACATATATATGAGTATATACATATGTATATATTGTGGTAAAAAAATATGAAAGTTTTTTAACAGTCGGTTAGGATAACTGAAAGATGCCAGTTTTTCTTTAAGGACCACCCTTTTGGGGAGGAGACCAATGGCATGAGCTACGCACGCCAGTGCGCCTGCTGCACATGTCAGACTGCCTGCTATGCACTCGACTTCCGGGGTGCGAGCTGAAAAGGCAAAGAGAGAACGGAAGTGGAGCTTTTTCCTGCTCTGCTGGTCTCCTGGCTGCGCTGCACAGACAGACGCGGACTGGAGTTTGACTCGGCCCAGCTCTCGGTTAACAGCACGTGCTTGACTCGGTCTCTCTCCCCAAAAGTGGCCTTGGGTTTTGGTGAATTTTATACAGAATATAGACTAAGCCTAGACTTAAGATGATTTGTATTGTATTTCTACTTTCCTATCCTTCTAATCAACATCACCTTGTGACTACCATACAATAAAGGCTCTATCTAGAAAACCAGAAGCTTCTTCCATTTACTAGTCTGGGAGATAAATTAAGGGAAAGGTTAAGTAGGGGAGATTTATGATCTAATATCCAATTTTAATCTCACAATATTCATGTACACACCCTACTATACATAGAAATGCATATACATATACATACATATGTATGTATATAAAGATATAGAAACACATATACATATATAAATGACACATATATACATTAATCCACACATTTGTGTACAACTTGGAAGCACAGAAAAGTAGGGTAGCTATGAAAACTATGTATAGCATTTATTACATAGTTTAAAAAAATAATCCTTGTGAAATGGAAATTCCTGGTTTTATATCGAATCCCCTTTTTTTCTTTTGTTTTTACATGGGAATATTCTTGTTTTTATCTTTCTATTAGTTCAAAATGAATATTTTTTAAAAGAACAAAAGGTCAAACATATAAATGGATTCAATGAAAATATGTAAAGAAATGCAGCTAGCAATACTAAAATACAAAATTTATTACAAAGTGGCAATCATAAAACAATGTTGTATTATCTAAGAAATATATTGCTGGATCTGTGAAACAGATTAAGTACAAAATACATAGTAGTAAATATCCATAGCCATCTAGTGTTTGCTAAGCCCAAAGTTGCAAATTTGGGTTTTAAGAAATTACTGACAAAAATTGCATGGAAAAATGGAAACTGGTTGGAAGCAACTGGACACAGACCAACATCTCAGTGATAAGTAAAAATGGATAAATTATTTAGACACAAAGGGCAACATCATAAGTAAATTATAGGAGTATAAGATATTGTGAGATCTATCAATAAGGGACGAGTTTTTGAATAAATAACAAAGAGAATCCTGGGAAGTATAGTGGGAGAATTTTAATTAGAGGAAATTAAAAAGTATTTGCACAAACAAAAGAAATGCATCCAAAATTAGAAGAAAAACAGGACACTGGGGAAAATGTAAAAACAAGTCTCTGAAAAGGGACTAATTTTGCAAATACATAGGGTACTAATACAATTTTAAAATATATATATGAGCCATTTCCCAATGGTCAAAGGAGGAGAATGGGCAGTTTACAGAAGAATAAATCAAAGCTATAAATAAATAGTTATAGGAAAAAATACTCTAAATCATTATTGATTAGATAAATGCTAATTAAAACAACTCTCATCCACCATTTTATACCTGTCAGATTTGTTAACTTGACAAAAATGAAAATGAAAAATGCTAGAGGGGAAATGGAAAAATTTGGATACTAAAGTCTTGTTGGCAGAGTTATGAATGGGTTTAACTTATTTGAAGGACAATTTGAAACTATGACCAAATGGCTATAAAACTGTGTACTTGTTTGCCCTTGTAATATCAGTGTCCATTTACCCCAAAGATATCAAAGAAAAGGGAAAAGGACCTATTTGTACAAAAATATTTATAACAGCTTTCTTTTCAGTGACAAATAATTCACTAATTGGAAAATAGCTAAACAACTTGTGGCATATGATGGTGATGGAATACTATAGTGCTATAAGAAATGATTAGCAGGATGGTTTCAGAAAAACCTAGGAAGACATAAAAACTGATGTAAAGGAAAGTGAGAAGAATCAGATTATAGTACATGGTAACACAATATTGTAAAGTTGATCAACTATGAAAGGCTTAATTAATGTGATCAAGACAATCATCTAAGACAATTTGAAAGACCCATAATAAAAAATGCTACCCATATCCAGAGAGAGAACTGATGAACACTCAGTGCAGATTGAGACATGCTTTTGAAAAAAAAAATCTTTATTTTTCTTGTTTGTGCATGTGCATGTTTTCTTTTATTCATGGCTAATTTGGAAATATATTTTGTATGATTTCACATGTATAATATATTATATGATTTGCCTCCTAAAATGTTTGAAGAGGGGTGGAATGGAGTGAGAGAATTTGGAACTCAAAGTTAAAACAAAATGGATGTGAGTTTTAATGCAATTAGGAAATATGTAACAAAGTAAACAAACTATGTAAACAAACAAACAAACAATATCCCAGCAGCAAGAAATGCCATGAAGGAGAAAGGGTACTAAATTAAGTGTCAGACAATCAGAATGAACATAGGCAAGTCTTTTAACCTCTCAAGGCTTAAATTTCTTCCTAATGTAATCCCATCATGCTTCCATCTCATAGGTCAAATAATCAAGGCCTCTGAAACATCAGTTGGTTTGTACCAATTCAAGAGCCGTTTAGTAACAGAAGTTAGATTAAGTTCCAAGTCCCTTTATTCTCAGCCCAGATCTCCTTCCACTACTACTTTATAAAAAAAAAACAATCTATCAGGAACTTTAAAAATCTGCTTGTGGATACCAGTTGTGCATAGGCAAGGAATTTGTTTTTCTTTCATGAGAAAAAAAAAATCAAGAAAGACTATATTGTGGTTGTCCATCATGTTTACTCTTTATCCAGAGCCTTGAAAAATCAAAAGCAGAAAAAAATGACATAACAGACATCATTTTCTTTAATTATAAGAATCACTACCACACTAGTGATAGGCAAGAAAACATTTCCCCTAAGCAGTGTGAATACAAGGTGAGTAGGGAGAAGGGGAGAAGGCAAGTCACTTGAGCCTTAAAACCAGTTGTTTCAGGCAGGTGGGGCTCTTCAGTCTTGGTAAGCAACTCACCTAGGGTAAGGAAAACCCTGATTTTAAACCTCTGCTGCCTTGCTGCTATACCCTATATGGGAAAAGCTTCGGGGGTTAACCCCGAGGAAAACTCAGGATTTGGAGTCCCTTAGGCAGTTGGATGTTGGACATCACATCCCTCTGGCAACTCCTGCAGTGGCACTGGTGCCAAATTGTACTGGCTCTGCCTCTCCTTTGGATCCACCAATGTCATGGAGAGGGAAAACCTGCTGCATGGGCAACAGCTTGTTTTCCATAATGATCTGCCCAGGCCAGCACCCTGGAGAGGACACTCCAGCTACTCCTCATGGGGTAGATACAACACACAGCCACACTGTTGTGGTCTGTGGCTCTTCAAGACTCTGATCCATGATTGTCAGCGACTGGTGGAGGCATACTACTACTACTACTACTACTACTACTACTACTACTACCACTACTACTACTACTACAAGATGTGATATTTTTGTAGGATTGCTTCAAACAACTTTTTTATACTAATTAATTTACTCTAGAAGAAGATGGACTATTAATTGAAAAATAGTGATTTTTCTTCTCCCAACTTTCCAATCCTCAAATACTAACAGGTAATCCCTACTTCATACACAGAAAGAAAATAGTTTTTTTTTAATTTAATTTTGCGTTTCTAAGTCACATATTTTGTAAGAATTGCTCCCTTGGGACCCCCTTCCATCTTCACCTACTTCTCAGAAAATGCATTCAGTTCCAGCAAGCTAGAGGATATCCTTTGGGGAGGATAAAAAACACTAGAAATACATAGCTTAGAGGCAGAGTGGACACAAAGAAAGAAGGGGAAACTCAGAGAAGAAGTAGGCGCTAGCTGATCGTAAATTTCAATATGTTCATTTCAACATGATTTGGAAAAAAGATAGGATTTTTCAACACTTGAGATAGGAGAAAAAGAGTTCCATAATATTTTTTCATAATACATATTTCTAGATATATTTTGTTTTTGTGAAAACCATTTTAGTACCAATTATAATTTAAAATTTTTTTTAACTGAGGCAAATGGGGTTAAATCACTTGCCCAGGGTCACACAGCTAGTAATTGTTAAATGTCTGAGACCAGATTTGAAATCAGGTCCTCCTGATTCCAGGGCTGGTACTCTATCTACTGTGCCACCTAGCTGCCCTACCAATTATAATTTTTAAAAGCTAGAACCATTCCAGTTTATGATGTCACATGACAACTTTTGACATGAATGATACAGATAATACCCATTAATTTCTAGGATTACCTAGGTCCTGAAATTTAAAACTATGTGATTTTCTTTTTCTTTTGTTTATTTGTTTGTTTGTTTTTGCTGGGCAATGGGGGTTAAGTGACTTGCCCAGGGTTACACAGCTAGTAAGTGTCAAGTGGTTGAGGCTAGATTTGAACTCAGTTACTCCTGAAACCAGGTCCAGTGCTCTATCCACTGTGCCATCAAGCTGCCCCCTGTGATTTTCTTTAAAGCATAGCTTCTATCAGTTCTTGTGGGTGGGGAGTGGAAATGGAGGGGGGAAGAGAAGTTGGAACACAAAGAAGTTTTTAAAAAACTGATGTTAAAATTTTGTTTTTACATATATTTTGGAAAATAAAATTCTATTCAAAATATAGTGTAGCTTCAAACAAACTCCATCCCAAATAAAAGGTTCTTAGGGGTTGTGTGAGGTGATGGTAGTTTTAAGTAAAGACATTAGTATAAGTAAAGACAAAGGTACCTTTTGCAAAAGAAGTTTCAAATAAATGTCAGTTACATAAAGGACTAATAGAAAAATATTTTTCCACTATACATATTCAAAAGAAATCACAACAAAGTACACCCAGAGCACAAAGCATCAATTAAAATATGCTAATGCTGGTTATACCTTGAATTTAATTTCCTGGTAAATTAAAGGACCTGACCATGCATGCAGTACTATATTTTCATGAAGTTTTATTCACAACTGTAGCATCTCTCATTTATCTGTGGGTACTACATTGTTTATCCTCTTCTTTAAAAAAAAAAAGTATCATATGCTTTCTGATTTCTCTAGAGCCCTTTTGAAAGGTCTCACAATTCTAAACATCTTTCTGCATAATAGACAAGAAAATGCATTTTTTGTGTTATTTTGGGTGGGGATTAGGGCAATGAGGGTTAAGTGACTTGCCTAGGGTCATACAGCTAGTAAATGTCAAGTTTCTGGGGCTGGATTTGAACTCAGGTCCTCCTGAATCCAGGGCCAGTGCTTTATCCACTGTGCCACTTTGTTGCCCTCAAGAAAATGCATATTAACAAAAATAAGTATGTCATCAAAATCATCTCCATTCCCCACATTTTTTTCTTGAGTGGCTGCATTCTATACAACTTGGTATATTCACTTTTTGAGCTTTCTAGAATCCTCATTGGAAAAAAAAAAAGATGTTTTGAGATTTCTAGGGAACTCAAACAGTGAAAATAATATTATTGGAAAATAATTGGGATTTCCTATTACAATGGGAAAAATTCCATAATTGGAAAAGACTTAGGATTGAGATCTGGGTTCATATTTAAGTGTGTGTATTTTATCCAGTTATGTAAAATATCTTAATGTAAATGTGCTCATCTCTCAAAGCCTAGATTTCTTTTCAGGTAAATGGATTTAATAATAGCTCTTTCACCTCCCAGGGTTTTTTCTTACAATATATTCATTTATTCATAAAGTACTTATTAATAATTTTAACTACTGTTCTAAATATTACATATGGAATAACAAAACTGAAACCAACCCTATCCTCAGGAAGCATACACTCTATTGTGGCAAATAGTATATGTACAGAAAATTAAATGAAAAATATACACAAAATAATTTTGTATAGTCTTCCAGCAAGATAATAAATAACTGATAAAAATATTTTTAAACCATAAAATTATAAAGATATATTTATTGTTATTATGTACTATTTTCCAGTGTCTGTCACCTGGGGATTAGAAGGAATGATGTCTAGCCTGAGCTTCTGTCTACTATGACCTACTGCTTTCACAGTTCATTTGGGTGGCATGTAGGTTCTTGCTTCATTCAAAGTGGTGGGATCCCAACCTTTTGGAACCCAAACTCATTCTTTTGGAAAAACTGTTGGAAAAACTGAAAAAAGTGTGGCAGAAACTAGGTATAGACCAAAATTTCACACCATATACCAAAATAAGGAAAAAAAATGGGTGCATGATTTACACATAAAGGCTGATTCATAAGCAAATTAAGAGAGCATAAAATAGTTTATTATGAACAGAAGAATTTAGGAACAAGGAATACATAGAGAGCTTTACAAAACATAAAATAGATCATTGTGGTCATATAAAATTAAAAAGATTTTTCACAAATAAAACCGATGCAACCAAGATAGGAAAGCAGAAAACTGGGAAAGACTTTTTGAAACAAGTCTCTTGGATAAACACCTCATTTATCAAATATATAGAAAACTGAGTCAATTTTTAATTTAAAAATATACAAACCATTCTCCAATTGATAAATGGTCAAAGGTTATAAACAAGCAGTTTTCAGACAAAGAAATCAAAGTTATCTCTAGTCATATGAAAAAAAAATGTTCTAAATCATGATTGCTCAAAGAAATGCAGATTAAAAACAACTCTGATGTATCACCTCACACCTATCAGAGTGTGTAACATAAGAAAAAAGGAAAATGTTGAATGTTGGATGGAATTTGGGAAAACTGGGATGTTAATCTACTTGTGGTGGAGTTGTGAAAAAATCCAACCATTCTGGAGAACAACTTGGAACTGTGCCCAAAGGGCTATAAAACTTTGCATACCCTTTGATCCAGCAATACTTCTGGTAGGTCTATATCCCAAAGACAGCCCCAAAAAAGATTTTAAAAGAAATCTATTTGTAGAAAAATATTTATACCAGATCTTTTTGCTCTGGCTAAGAATTGGCCGTCAAAGTGATGGCTGTCGATTGGGTCATCGCTAAACAATCTGTGGTATGTGATGGTAATGGAATATTATTGTGCTACAAGAAATGAAAAGTATGATGATTTCAGAAAGACCTGGAAAGATTTAGATGAACTTAGGTATTGTGAAATTAACAGAACCAGGGATGCACAGAGCCAGCATTGTTGTTTGATGAAGAATTGTGAATGGCTTTAACATTCTCAGCAATATAGTGATCCAAGACAATCCCAAAGTACTAATGGTGAAACATGGTATCCACCTCCAAAGAAAGAACTGATATTGTTTGAACACAGACTGAACCATGCCATTTTTCACTTTCTTCTATTCATTTTTTTCTTTTGAGTCTTCTTATAGAAAATGACTAGTATGATAATATTTTACATAATCGCATATGTATAACCTATATATGATTATTTATTCCCTCAGGTTTGGGAAGGGGAGGGAGAGGTAGAATTTGGAACTCAAAATTTCTCTGTCTTCCTAAGCTCCCCTTGGATTGGAAAAAATACTCAATGTGATTTTTTCTTGGTTTTGCCACTCAGAATTCTGTTCAGTGTTATCTGAGGACATTTTGTAGGTGAGGTTTGGCAATTCTGACCTTTTATTCTGATATTTTTACTGTACCAATATGTTGAATTTGACATAGTGTTGAGACATCCCCTTGGAGACATTTATCAAATAGTTGATGACTGGATTTGGGATTAAAGGCAATCTATGAGAAAGAATCTTTGCTAGGTATTTTGAGGGACATAAAAATGACTCCTCCTAAGAGCTGAGAATTTCCATCTTCTTCTCAACATTGTAGAACTCTACCCATTTTTTTAAATGTAGAAAAGTTGGACAAAGACAATTGTGTGAAATATGAAAATTATTCTAAAGGAACAGGGAAAAATAGCTATGCACAAAGTTTAAACAAATTCAACAATGGCTGCACTCCAGTAACCCATCTTAGCAGATAGACTAAACCAGGTTGTAGGTAACTAACAGGCCTCAAACCTGTAAATGAGTTAGGAGAATGTATACCCTAGAAATGTGAAGATTTTCCCTGGCATAATGGGCAATTGAGAACAATGTTTTCCAATAGTCATGAAAGTAGCTGAAGCAAGGAGGTATGGAGTGCTTAGAGCTTGGTCAGGTATTAAAGATACCAAAGTTATCCACTGCATCCTGGGCCATCACAAGTCATCCAAAATTTTGTCTTTCCACTGGACTTTAGTTAATCAGAAAAAGAGAGTGAGGCTGAAGAGTGTGCAACTCTGACTCACTGAAATTCAATTCACATGCAAGTCAATACCTGTGATGTCATTGGTCCTCTTCAAAAACAAAGGACAAATAATAAAACAACTCTGCACTACTAAAACTACTCCAGAGCATTAAAATTATTAGCACAATCTTTAGCTTTGAAATGATTAAGAGGAGTATTACTATACTATAATTTTACTAATCCATCAATTCATTCAATAGATATCTTTTCTTGTTGTTGTTGTTGTTGTTTTTAATGAACTTTAAAATCATAGTTGCCCTTATCTCCCAAGCACATATCCCAGAAATTTCCTGAATACTAAGTCCTACAATGACCAGATAGCTTAGGTTAAGAAGAACTCTCTTAAAAGACTTTTCAAAAATCCAGTTTACTTCTGGCTTCTCTTGAAATAGGATGATCTAATGTATTATTTTTTGACAATGCAATCATATTTTCCCCAAATTTGTGAAAGGATGAATGGCAGCTATTACAATGCTAACCAGCTTCATATAACATGTGATTGAAAAGTCAAGTAAACCCCATGGTGTGGTTCTCATTTGCAAGAAGATTTCTCCCAAGAACTAACTTGGACATAAATAAACCTTTTCTTCTTAAGATGCTATTAATACATGAATAAAAAGTGAGGAATAAAGTCAATTGTTTTTCCTAGTACACTAAGGGACAATTATCCAACTTCAAGTTGAAAAAGTAATTTATTTTTGATTATTTACTGATTAAGGGGGGAATGGAAAGTGAAATGTCCTTACTTATAATACAAGAGTTGTAGTAAGAAAAGTTTTTAATAGACTTGTTAATTTTTTTAAATGCACAAAAATCCCCCAAGAAAGGTCACATATCTTTATATGGAAAATAAAAATGGGATATTGCTTTCATTTTGTTGTTGTTGTTTTTCCTAAAATCTGAAAATAGTGACTTAGACTAGAAAGTAGGAGAAAGACTTCAAATTTTCCAGTTACCCATAAAGTTGAAAACATCATATGTCTTTAAGAGCATATTGAATATATCTCAGTCTTCACTTTCTGTTAGAATCTTTGCCTGATGGCTAGGTATGTGTGATTTCTGAAAATACCCTTTCTTTGAGATACAGCTTTTACAATTTTGCTACCCTCTCTTCCAAATAGGTCCCTGTTAAGTCCCAGGGATGTATCACTAGGCATAATGGTGGTTGACATTTGGACCCACAGTTCTGACTCACCAACTTTGGCAGTGAGCAGACAAACTGCTGAGAATGCTCTCTTTCTAGCTTCTAATTTAATTGGACATATGAATTACCTTTTATTCTCCCCTTGCAAATGTCTTGGTTATTTAGCAGTAATTCAGTCCTAGGAAAAATTCTTATATCATTTCTACAATATCCATAAAATGGGAAAAGAAATTGACTCTGGACTGCCTTGGTGGAAACAATATGCACCCTACTAAAATTTTTTTTTGCAGGACAAGCCTGGTACAGTAAAAAGAATACTAGATTTAAATGATCATATTCACAGAATCAGATATGCAAGGCATAATGGAGGTAAATTTAATCCAAATCCTCAGTATTTTCCTCAAATGCTACTAGATCATCTATTATGGATACTCTACCCTTCCTACTGAAGTATCCTCTCTTAAATGAAATATGTGTAAAATACTAAACATGTTTGCCTGACACATAATAGAAAATAAATGTGTATCCCCTTCCTCTACTGGGCCTATTGCTCACATTCTTTTGTCCTATTAATTGGTGAGAGTTCACTGCAACTACCCAGGCCTAGTAGCCTGACCATGCCACATATGTATCATACCAGCATGTGGGCACAAAGACCCTTTCCCTTCCACTTCCAATTCTTTGCTTGGGAACAAAAATCAAATCAATATTGCAATTGCTTCTGGAAAGGGAGCATCATTTTTTGTCCTATTGTGCTGCTCACCATCCTAGAAACATTCCTTGTATACCTGCCACTCCTTATGTTTTGTCTCCCTCTCTTAGAATGTAAATTACTTGGAGAGCTTTCTTGTTTTTGTATTTATATCCTTAACATTTAGCCCAGTGCTTAGCACATGGTGAATGCTGCTGAATAAATGCTGCTTAATGTATTCAATCATTCTCTTTACAGATTAATAAATTGAAGCAGAGAGAAGTAAAATAATTTAGCTAAATTTACATAGGAAGTAAGTGGATAAACTGGAATTTGAATCCATGTTTCCAAGTCTAGGATGCTGCCCAATTATCATCAAAGAACTTGTGGTCGTATCCTGGATCAACCACTAACTATTTGACTTTGGGCACATCATTTAAATTTTGTGGGCTTTGATTTCTTCACTGATAAACTGGAGAGTTTGACCTAAGTGACCTCTAAGGTCTCTTCCAGCTCTAAACCCATGGAACCAAAGTACGTTCACCAGGACCCATAGTTTATCTTATTTCCCAGTAAGCCATATATCAGTGCATAATGGGGAGGCAATAAGTGGCACTTCAGAAAGGGTATATGGATTATAAATGCATGAGACTTAAAATCCAATTCTGAAGTGTTCATTTTGCCTGTATTTAGGAGGTGACAGACATGAGATTTTGAGTCTGGCAAGCATTTTGAGCTGAGACAAACATATAAGCATACCACAAGAGACAATTTCAGCAATGGCTTTGAGCTGTGAAAAAAAAAATACAAGAACCCCACAAGTTTGGAAATACAAGTGACCAATATAAACAAGATCAATGTCAGTTCTCTCAGTTTTAAAAATTTAGCCTCTGTTTCCCCTATGAGTTCCCTAATTAAAAATGATCATAAAGCTGATATAATAGCACAGATCCTCTAAACAATGCCGGAGAAAATGGAAGGCATACAATATTTTATTATAAGCCTTCTGCTTACCAATTGAATTTGCCAAATATCTCTACTGGCAACCAACCAGCAGGATTCCTTTGCATTCTGTCAGATGTCACTTGCCTAATGTGTTAGCAATTTTTGCCTGAAAAAGAGTGGATTGAAGAAAAGATGAAGGGGTACATTTTTTTCTAAAAAGATCTCATTTGATAGAAAATTAGAGTCATTCTTATTGATGAGAAGAAATGACTGAGGCCAAAGAGTAGAAGTTATAGGGAGACAAAGTAAGGCAACATGCAGTTAAGTAGCACTATGTATCAGGAAATAGAGTAACCTTGGAGATATAAATACAAGCAAAACACAGACAGTTCTTCTGCTCAAGGAGTTTATATTCTAAGAGAAGGCAATGTTAAAAAAGGTAGTTATAAAAAGGAGACTATTCACAAAAGGTCATTTCCCACTCTAATGCACTCTACATTCACCAAAGAGATTTTCCTAAGGTGCAGGTAAAGACTATGTCTCAGATCCCTCTATTCTCTCCTATTAGATTGTAAGCTTCTTGAGGGTAGGAGTGCTTGGCATAGTGTTAGGCATGTACTAGGTGCTGAATACATTTTTAATGACTAGTTGCAAAGTCAAATGTCAGTTGCAAAATCTGGAAGTGAATTAAAGGTAGTTGGCTTGGATGCATCCCTAAAATTGGGGGCCTGGAAGAAACTACCCACAAGTGGGATAAGAGGGATACAGTCATGTTCCACAATGAAACTGCCATAGGCTGTATTGGTAATTCCTAGGCAAGAACACGGTTGAAGAGTGTTGTTGAAGTCAAGAGAATAAGAAACTGAGTCAGGAGAAAAAGGGAGGCTTCAATTCAATATAAATAAGGAATATATTTATGACCATTAGAGTTGTTCAAAAATAGAATGTTTCCTCCTGAATTCATGAATTTTTCTTCATGGGAAGTATTAAAACAAATACTGGCTAACTGCTTTGCACTGATTCATGGGTTTGTAGCTTTCCATTAACTTTTGAATCAAGGACCTCAAAGGATTCTTCCAACATTAAGATTCGATGAGTCGGGGCAGCTAGATGGCGTTGGGGCAGCTAGATGGCGCAGTGGATAGAGCACCGGCCCTGGAGTCAGGAGTACCTGAGTTCAGGTCCGGCCTCAGACACTTAATACTTACTAGCTGTGTGACCCTAGGCAAGTCACTTAACCCCAATTGCCTCACTAAAAAAAAAAGATTCGATGAGTCTAGAAAACTGGAGTACAAGTACTATTATAGAGTAAGAGGAGACTAGATGTGGAACTCTCTGTAAATATCAAATGTATGACCTGACTAACTTTATACATTTTTCCACATTTGAATAATAGAATATAAGGATAGCATATGGATCTTTAGTGAAATGTGTCTTTAAAAATTATCATGTATGAAAAAATTACAAAAAGGTATATTTAAAACAATGTCCTAACTTTCTGAAACAAAACTGATTATCTCCTTTTTAAAAGATAGAAATGGTTAATATCAGAAATAATTCATAAAATAAAAAAATATCCAGAGTTGAAAATTAACAAACTGCAAGGTACATTATATAAAATATACATCAAAACTTACTGTTCAAACATATATATATATATATACACACACATATACACATACACACACATATATATGTGTATATATATATATATATATGCTGTGAGGTTAAGAAAGAGAAATTACCTTCAGTTACCTTATTTGAAAGAAATTGGGCATATCTAAGGGTTAGAGGAAACTTTTGATATGTGTATGTATGTTGTGTGAGTGTACAATGTGTATATGTATGTATGTTTGACTCCAACTAATATCATTAAAACTTTGGAAATCATTTTGAACCTATAAAGAATGCATAACAATATTTTGAAGATAAATAATTTAGGCTTTGAAAAATCACCTAAGCTTTCTGTCTGTCATTTATTATTAGAACTCTTGTGTGTATAGCACCAAACTGGAGATTTGAGTATTGAAGAGGGTGTAAAAGAAGTATAAGATTAATTACAGAAACTGCCACTTAAGAGTCTACAACCTGCTTAAGAAAATTTAACCAATACATTCACAATGTATCCCACTTGAATTATTTTAGTTATTCCTTTAAAACAGCATGAATATACTCATTGTTCATTCTCTACATTGATCCTATTTTATGTCATTTGGATAAAACAAAAGAAAATTATATTCCTTTTTGTAATTATTAACCAGCATTCAAATATCTGACTCTAGCTATTGTGATTCTCCAAAGTCATCTCTTTCCACACTAAAAATCTCCAATTCCTTTAAAAGATCTTTGTTTGGACTTTAGATAAACCACCATCCTGGTCATTATTGCATTGTGTGAATAAGAACTCAACAAAATCATTAGAATTTACTCTGATTATCAAAGCATATAGTCGGGTTTCTATCTGCTTATTCCTGGTTCCTATAACTCTAAGACCACATTATATTGCATAGTTACTATATCACAATGTTGACTCATATTGTGTTGACAGTACGTTACAATTCTCAGATCTTTTCCCAGACAAACTTCTATCCAGCCACAACATTTTGTGCTTATCAGGGTAATTTTGGAACCCAAGAATTTATTTGGGTTAAATAAATTATTCTTACTAAATTTCATCATATTAGATTTGGCCCATAGCTACAGTCTGTCAAGAATTTTTTGGAATCTGATTGTATCATCTGGTATGATAACTACCCCAATGCTGCTTTGCATTATTGGCACACTTGATAGAGATAACCTCTGTTTACTTATTCAACCAATGGACAAAAATGTTAAATAACACAATGCTAAGCATTGATCCCCTGGGCACTACCACAGTGGAGCTCATTAGATCATTGGGGAATCCTTGCTCAGAAATGCCCAGGCCCTTTCCACCTAGCTAATTTTCTGATTGGTTTCAGATCACTTCCTCCCCATGTCACTCTCAGGCAAAGCTCATTTATACATGTGCTGCCTTCTCCAAATCAGTGATAAACTAAGCCTTTATTTATTGTTTTCTGTTATTGAAATGTTAGCTCTTGAGGTATTTTCTTACTTTTATATCCCCATACAAGTACCTGGCAAATAATGAGCACTTAAATCATTCTCTGTCTCTCTTTCTGTCCTCGTATCTGTCTCTCTGTGTCTTTCTCCTCTTTCAAGTTTTTTTTTTTTTTTTGGGGGGGGGGGATGGGGCAATGAAGGTTAAGAGAGTTGCCCGGGGTCATACAACTAGTTAGTGTCAAGTGACTCAGGCTGCATTTGAGGATTTGAACTCAGGTCCTCTTGAATCAAGGGCCAGGGCTTTATCCAATGTGTCACTTAGCTGCCCCCTCAAGTTTTTTACTATAAATAACTATTGTATGTTGTCAAAGGCTTTTCCTGTATCTTTTGAGAGACTATTGTAGTTTGGGATGTTTTTATTTTTAACATAGTTATGTTTCTTGTTTTGGTTGAACTACCCTTGCAAGTATGATATTAATCCAACTTCATCATGAATGAGTTTTTACTGAATTGCTAGAGTCTGTTTGATAGAATTTTATATAACATTTTCTCATCAATATTCATTAACATTTTCCCATATTTACAGTGCTTTATCCTTGAGTGGTTTAAATATTAGGTCCACAGGTAGCTAAGTGGCACAGTAGATAGAGCACTGGCCTTGGATTCAGGAGGACCTGAGTTCAAATCCAGCCTCAGACACTTAACAATTACTAGCTGTGTGACCCTAGGCAAGTCACTTAACCCCAACTGCCTCACAAACAAACAAACAAACAAATAAATAAATAAATATTAGGTCCATATTCAACTTATTAAAGGAATCTGGTAGGGTACTCTTTCTCATTTTTTAGAATAATTTCTGTAGTATTTGCTTTTTATTGTGCTTTAATGTTTTTATAGAATTGTTATATGATTGTTAGTTTGAATATTTTATATTTTGAAAGAATTGCTCTATTTCATTTTTTCTTAGTTTTTCATGCCAATTACTGTGTATAATATATTCTGATTATTGTATTTTGTTAATTCAACTGGTTTTGATGTGATTTTAACCTAAGTTGTTGGCTATTTTTTATTTGATTTTCTAAACTATTCTTTTTTTTATCATATTGCCTAAAAGTTTATCAATTTTATTAGTCTTTTTAAGATACATGTATACATACATGCATGCATATGCACACACATATACATGCATATGTGTATTTATATATAAATGTATGTATGTGTGTGTGTGTGTGTATATATATATATATACACACACACACACATACATACACACATACACACACATATATATGGCCTAAGTACGAATTTGATTGCAGGCCAAAAATCTTTAGCATGTTTGTCATTGACATCATATTGAATATAATGATTGTTTCTTTTTAGTTCTTTAACAAGCCATTATTTAGGATTAGGTTATATTGTTTCCAATTGATTTTAAAGATTTGCTTCATAGAAACTTTATTCTCTTTAATTTTCTTTCAAATGTTGTAAAAAAAAGAAATTTTTCCTAATTTTTTTCAATGAAAAAGCATTTATTAATAACCTACTATGTGTTAGTCACTGAGATTGAGGTGTTTTTTTTTGGTTTGTTTGTTTTGCTTTGTTTTGTTTTTTAATAAAAGAGCCCAGGAAAAGGAATCAGAAGGTTCTCATTCCCATCCTACCTGTTTCACCTACTAAGTGGTGGAAATTTGAGCAAATCACTGAAGCATTTTAAACCTCAAGTTCCTCATCTATAAAATGAGTATATAGTACCTCTACTGTATATTTCATAAGGACGATGTGTGTACTCACACAAGATAATGTCAGTAAAAGTGCTTTGTATACAACTAATGTTGCATACAAATGGAAAAGGGAGACATTATTGATATAACAATAAATATAAATATAACAATAAATGCCATTTATATAGAGCAGGAATTAGAAAACCTGTGAGCCGAATCCAGCCCACTGCTTGTTCTTGGATGGACCATGAGCTCAAATATTGACATTGTAAATACATTAATTAAAATATAAAAATGTATTTTTAAAATTTAAAATAATAATTCATTATAAAGTAATGTAATTGATGTATAATGCAATTATTAAATTATTTAAAAGTTGAAATATAGATTTCAACACTTCCTTGGCCTGACTGACCAAACAGTATTCTGCATTTATTTGTGAGAATTTCATGCCCTAGCACATGGTAAAATTTTGGCAATGGTCTACACACAACTGATTAATGTGTATATTTCATTTTATTCCCATTTGAAAATATCCCAAGGTCTAGAATAACTAATTTTATAAACCTCTATTTAGAGTTTTTTATTTTTATTTTAAATTTATTTTTGTTTTTCATTTTGTATTGGATTTATCTGTCAGGTGAATTGAGGATTTCTTGTTTCAATGTTTTATTATATATTTGTCCTGGTAATTCATTTAACTTTTCATTTTAGAATTTAGATACTTGCCATTGACCTATGGAGATAGAAATATAGAGATAAAAATAGATTGAGATGAACTTAATATATATTTAATTATAATTTATGTATGTATGTATATGTATGTGTGTATATATATGTATATGTGTGCACATATACATGAATATATAAGTCTGTGCTTAGTATTTTTGTTGTTGTTTTTCTTTTTTTGTTCTTTTTTTAAATTAATAAAGTATTTTATTTTTTTCCATTACATGTAAAGATAGTTCTCAATTTTTGTTTATACAAGCTTTACAATTTCATATTTTTCTCCCTCCCTCCCCTCCCTCCCCCTCCCCTAGACAGCAGGTAATCTGATATAGGTTTTATATATATATATATATATATATATACATACATACATAATAACATTAATCCTAATGTTGAACCAGCCCTGCATTCCTGGTATAAATCCCACCTAGTCATAGTTTATTATCCTGGTGATCACTTGCTGTAATCTCCTTGCTAATATCTTATTTAAAATTTTAGCATCAATATTCATTAGGGAAATTGGTCTATAATTTTCTTTCTCTGTTTTTGCTTTGCCTGGTTTTGGTATCACCACCATATTTGTGTCATAAAACGAATTTGATAGAACTCCTTCACCTATTTTTCCAAATAATTTGTATAATATTGGAATTAATTGTTCTTTAAATGTTTGGTAAAATTCACCCATAAATCCATCATATTTCTCTGTATATTATATCCCTTAATTTTCTATTATTAAATGTTTAAGTTACTTAATATACAAATTGTTAGCAAATTCAAATAGAAAAAAGACATTCATAAATTTATAATAGTTTGAATATGGGAAAAATCATAACCAGAGCCACCTTAAATGCTCAGTTCTATAGTAGATGGCTTCTCTTCACTTCAGGAAACACAATTTCACCATTCAGTTAACATTAGATACTGATTAAAGTCTCTCAAGAATCCTCTTCACATTTTTCTTCCAGATAAGAAAAACATAAACTCTCTCAAAAATAAGTTATGTCAGTTTCTTGCTCCTTTGGTCATGACATTAAACATTCTCTTCAGAATACACAATGTATGATAATTCTTCAGTTTTTTTCTTCTTATATTTATTATCTTTTTCTTCTAATATGGTTAAAGTTGTTTTCAAAAGAAGATATTCATCTTTACCTTTCTATCTAGCTTTATCAGTAGTTTAACTTATATCTCCTCAAGTGAAATAATCCCATAGTCTCTATGATTTCATAAGAAGAAAAACCTTTGTTGAAAGTAGAGTAAATGTCTGTCATCCAATCACTTAAAAAATTCCTTTGGCACTTAAAGATACATTAACAGTATTATTGATATCCATGCACATGTTTAGTGAAATGTGTTAATAGAAAAAAATTTAAGAAAGGAAAAAAATGTAGTTCAGGAAAAATAACCAACACCTTAGCAAAGTTTTATATATATATATATATATATATATATATATATATATATATACACACACACATATATATATATACACACACATATATATATATACACACACACACATATATATATATTATTCAATACAAACAGTTCCCTAACTCTGCAAAAGAAGACATGTAGATAAATTCCTATATTTATTGTCCAAGTAAATGTTGGTCATTAAAACTGCTTAATATTTTTGTCAGTGATTTTTAAGGGAATAAATGGCACCCTCCTCAAATTTGCAGACTACAAAATGCTTGAAGAGCAAGTAGGTTAATAAGTCAGAATTTTAAAAAATGTATACCTTCAAACACTGAAGTTAACTCATTAGATAAAGTATAGTAGGGATAAGTATAAAGTGACACATTTTAAATTTCTGAAAATGAAAGTAGCTAAGTGGAAAAGATACAAGAAAATTGTGAAACTCATGAATTTATTGCTAAAATACTAAATATTCAATTATGTATTATCAAAATAGACATGTTGCAGGGCAGTTTTCAACATTTTACTCTAAAATTTTCCTGAATTTTTCCCTCCTCTAACCTATAGATGATTACATGTTCATAGATTGACTTTACCAGAAATTATGAATTCTTCAGTACATTTCTACCACTTAGGTGTTACTTGGACAAATTGGATTGAGAAACAATAGCCTAAGATATAAAGGGAAGTTAGGGGATAGCAGAAATGTGCTTGATTACTTAGAAAAGCAAACACTTCGTGAACTTTCAGAAGTTTTTTTTTCTTCCCTATACCCATGCAAGGGATATAGGTGGATGTGGACAGCATTTGTTCCTAGCATTGGTTTTAACAGTGAAATTTACAAATGTAGTAATAAGAAGCTATGACTTTTTAATTCTTTTAGAATTGTCTCTTTATCTTAGGGTCTTTGTGAATATAGCATAAAGGTGAGGCACAAGTGAAGAGAAAAATAAAAGGAAGGAGGGGAAGGGAGAATTATACTATATAATAAGATGGTCATAAATAACCAGGGAGTTTGGAAATGCAGGCAGAATATTCCCATACTTGAAGATGGCTACAGCCTGTCAGAGGCAGAAATACTTCTATTATTTTAGGCATACATCACACAATGACTTGGATGCAAATCTCCCTTTCTTTAAAGACTCAAAAAAATTTAAAAGGCAAAAAACCTGAAGCTTGTTCATAGGAGAATCTCCAAAATGATTAAAGATTTGGAAAACCAGGCCTTTTTGAAAAGGTTAAAGTAACTGAGATTATTTATCCTGGAGAAGTACAGGCTGAGAGTTGACTTTGTCCTTGTCTTCAAAGATATAAAGAATTATTATATAGAGTGTGGTGAACAGCTGTTCTTCATCTCAGAAGACAGAAGGAGAAGAAAGAAAACTAGCTGGGCTCAGACCCAAACAGACGGGATTTAAATGATATATAAGGGAGAACTTTTCTGACAGTAAGAGCTGTTAAGCAATGTACCAGACAGACTACTGGGGGAATGTGGAAATCTCCTTTGCTGGAGGTCTTAAGTGATTAGTTGATAATTATTAGTATTCAGTTATAACTGGAGTTTAGTGGGCTGAATTAGATGAACTATCCAAGAACTTTTCAATCCTTAAAGTTTTTATTTTTAAGATGAATTTGTAATAAATAATCTATTATGTATTTGTATATATACATTCACATATGTACATGTGTATGTGTCTATAAATGCATGTACAAGTACATATTTGCATGTGTGTACATCTATTCATCTGTGCGTATGTATGTGTGCATGTATACATATATGTGTGTCTGTGTGTGTATAAAAGTTTAAGAGACATGTAAGGCCAACCAGAAACCAAGTAGCCTTTATTTCTAACCCTGTCCTGACTTTTGGAATACATTTTTCCATTCTTCTTTAAAAGACCAATATAGAAAATGCATTTTTCCAGAAGTGGTTTTGAAATTTAGTCATCCCTATATTTATAATTCCAAACTCATTTCAAATTAATTTTGTCTCCTAAAAGAGGCAAAACACATTTGCTATTCCACTATCTATTAAAAAAAATTCCTGATCTCTTTAGCTCTTTAATTTTAATCACCTCTTTAACTATTGTGAAAAGTATTCTTCCACTACTTACCTTAGATTTTGGAGCTGAATGGAACATTATAGATAATTCAACATCATTTACAATGTTTATAGATTTTCTTATATGATTTCACATCTGAACCAAACCTATACATAACATAAATTAGTGAAAGATTGAAGCCTAGAATCCAAATCCCATCATCTACTACAGTTTTCTTTCCTGTATACTCCACTGGCTCCTTTAAAATGATTGCAAAACAAGAAAGGATTAGAAAATGGAAATTAAAAACTAAAAATCTTTCTTCAGTTATGTCATACTATCTAAGGATTTTTAAAAATATATGATTATCCCATTTTAAGTAAAACCAAAAGTAGCTTGTGGTTCATGATGGTGGTGGTCATGTTTACACACACCACCACCCACCCACCCACTCACACTGATTCATAGTGCCTTTACTGAGTAATGTAAAAGTTCACTCTGATTGCAAAGTGATTTTAATGTTGAACAACCTCTTCTCACTAGATTGAAGAGTACTTATTCTTCCACCTACTCAACAATAATAACTTGTTCATAAAGGGCTTTTCCCCCCATTTCATGAGCTCTTGAAGGTGAAGGATGTGAAAGAATATAGCAATTAATACATCAAATGAAGATAACTTTAAAGGATTTATAAACTAAATGTGTTGAATATCCTTTCTCAATTTAAAAATCAACCCTACTGAATAGTGGCTGCTAAGAAAGGAAAAACATTATTTTTTTTGCCTTAATTATTAATATCTCACAAAACACGTATGCTATATTTTCTTCCCCTTCAAATGAGGAAGAAAATGGGGCAAAAAGGTTATTTCCTGATTTTTATTTCAAGAGCCATAAACTTGATTGAAACTACTCACCTTTTCATCATATTTTTCAATGCCTTTTTGAAATTATCAATCTAGTTTATTCTTTCTTCATCCTACTGACCTTCCTCTCATAATGTTAAAGTTTACTAATGAAAATTTTTGTCATGGACTATAAAATAGAATGCTGAAATTAATTTAGGAAACAAAAAGAAGTTTCTTCATCTAAGCCAGCCAGCCCTGATCACATTTAAATCATCCTAACTAGAAAATTCTCTTTACATAATTTGAAATATGAATAAACAAGAAAAAATGTTTACTAAAGAAAGATATTCTTTAAAAATCTCATAATCTAAATAGAACAGAGAATCTTATCCCTTCTATCGTTCTGAATATTAAGAATCAGAAGAAAGAATTCCAGAAATTGATGAACAAATGAACCCAGTATTTATTCTCTAGCAAAATAATAAAACAAATTGGGAAATGGTATCTTAGTAGATACCAACTCATATAAAAGGATTCAGCCATAAGATGAAGGGAAAAATCCAGTGGTCTTTAGAAATTAGCATAAAGGTAGGATTCCATTTCCAAGGGTCCTTAGTTTTGAGATGCATGGCAAATGGTAAGACCTATTCAGCTTTCTGAAATAAGATAATCATAAACAAATCATCCTCCTCTACCCCTCATCTTTGACTGAATCATCGAATTAATGCAGGCAAAAGCAGGATTTTTTTTTCGTTATACTATGAGCTCCTTGACAGAAGGAACTGTTTTTTATGTATTCTTAGCAATTAAAACAATATCCAGCACATGGTAGGTACTTAATAAATGCTTCTTAATTGACAACTGATTCCTCCCTCCCTCTCCCTGAGGTGATAAGAATTTAGATATGGGTTATAGTTGTGTAATTATGCAAAACATTAGCATATTTGTCATTTTGTACAAAAAATGAATAAAAGATAACAAATGAAAAAAAAAGTGACAATAGCATGCTTCAGTCTGTGTTCGATCAATATTGGTTCTTTCTTTGAAGGTAGATAATATGTTTCATCAATAGTTCTTTGGGGTTGTATTGGATTATTGTATTGCAGAGAATAATTGTTATTCACAGTTTTTCATCAAACAATATTGCTTTCTCTGTGGACAATGTTCTCTTGGTTTTACTCACTTCACTCTATATCACTTCATACAAATCTTTCCAGGCTTTTCTGAAAGCATCTTGGGTATTATTAATAAATTGAGTCATAGAGCTATTTGTCAGGCTTACATGTTTTTATCAGTAGACTAGATATAGATATTCAATATAGGTTTTGAAAGATAGAGATGATATGAAGTTGTAAGGGGCAGCTAATATCATAAATGTCAGTATAAAATTTCAAAATAATTATCCTGACTGATTAAATAAATGAAGTAAAAGTTGACAGAGATTAATGTGAACTCCTTCATTTAGGCTGAAAAATCTGACCACATAAATGAGAATTTGGCAATAATTCTTTAGCAAAAAGTATGAGGTATTTCTCTTTTTCAATTTATATTTTAGTTGAAAATTCTATCCCGTCATCATACTTGCCCCAACTATATTGGGCAGGAAGTCAAGTAATATGATACTCATTATACATATGAAGTCATGAAAAAATTTGCATGTTAGCAATGGTATAAAAAAGGGAGAACCATAAATTTAAAATAATATGCTTTAATCTGCACTCAGATTTCATCAGTATGCACTCTTTTGGTGGGTAGAATTTTTTTCATCATGAGTTCTTTGGAATTTTCACAGATCATATTAGTCAGAGAAGCTAAATTCTTCACAGTTGATTATCATTACAATATAACTATTAATGTGTGCAATGCTCTAATTCTACTCACCTCACTTTACATCAGTTCATATAAGATTTCTAAAATTTTTCTGAAACCATCTGCTTCATAAGTTCTTATATCATAATATTATTGTTCAGCCACTTGTTTGGATGTATATATATATATGTATGTATGTATGTATGTATATATATACATATACATACATATATATTCCATATATGTTTGGGTTTATATATAAATATAGATAGTATATATGCATACATATATATGCCATATATACATTTTTGTGTATTCCATATAGATATGTTCCAGTTTTCCTTGATAGTTTTTTGAAAACATGTTGTCTAGACACTTTCCTTTGATCTTGCCATTTAAGTACTCCTATAATCCTTAAATTATCTCTCCTCGATTTATTTTCCAGTTCAGTCATTTTTCAGGTGAGATATTTTAAATATTCTTCTAAATTGTAATTTTTTTACTTTGTTTTATTATTTTAATTGATGCCTCATGAGTCATTAGCTTCAACTTTGCTAATTCTATTTTTTAAGGAATTATTTTCTTCAGTGACATTTTGAGCAGGTTTTTTTTCTATTTGACCGATTTTTATTTTTAAGGTAATAGTTTTTTTATTAATGACCTTTGCTACATTTTTCATTTTAGCCAATTCTGTTGTTTAAGGTTTTATTTTCTTCAGTGTATGTGTCTCTTTTTTGTTTTGTTTTATTTTGTTTTTGATAATAAGTGTTTTATTATTTTCCAGTTACATGTAGAGATGGTTTCCAAATTTGTTCTTATAATATTTGCCTCTTTTAGCAAACTTTGAGTTTCTTTTCATATCTTTCTTCCCTTGCTTTCATTTATTTAACTAATTTTTCCTCAATCACTACTTATTTGATTTTGAAAATATTTTTAGCTCTTGCAAGAATTCTCTTCTTTGGCTTTTGCTAATTCATTTTTCTTTTCACACTTTAATTAAGCTGTTTTATCTTCATTGTCCTCATCTAAATCTGTGTATAGCTCTTCCCTAGAACTGTAGATAGACTTTTTATGGCCAGGTTATTTATTGTTGTTGGTTATGTTGTCTTGTTATTTTTCCACCCTATTTCTTGATTTTGACCTTTATGTTAAAGTTGGACTCTGTTCCTGGCAGGGGGATGAAGGATACTGTCTGAAGCTTCAGTATTTTTTTCACACTATCTCTGACTTGAGAGCTCCCAAGGATGCTTCTCATGCTTCTATCACCCATCTCCTAGTAACACCATTGGTATTTTTCATGTAGGCTTTGGGCTAGCCTCTACCTATCTTTCTCTCTTTCCAACTTCTTAAGTTATCTTGTGATGGAAGAATTTTACACTCTAACCTCTTGTTGGCTTTTCCATTACAGAATTTAATTTGAGGTATTATTATAAAGTTATCTAGAGAGGAATGTTGGCAAAGATCAGCTGTTTTCTCAATTCTGCCATCTTGACTTAGCCCCCCAAAGTCTCTGTTCTCTCTTTTAAAATTATTTTGTATTACTTCCATCTATTAGGTGATGAAGAAGTTTTTCTTTTATCAGATTAGCTTTCCAGTGCAGTTTGCCATATGTAAATCCTGAATGTTTTGTTTACTATATGTGTGTTTTAAATAAATATGACAAAGAAAGGAGAGCTGAAAGACATCATCAAAATAATCCAAAACAACACCCTTATTTTAAAGATGAGGAAGTTGAACATTTAGGTCCTAGCCTAGTTCCTCACCTAGGGAAATAATCAAGTTTTACACAAATACTCATCATTGCACATCATCTCTTGTACCTAACCAACTAAAAAAATTAATATAATTCTCAAAATGCTTAAAAACAGGGAAAGACTGTGTGAAACTTATGAATTTAATGATTTGTCTTTGGCAATTTTCTCTCTTGATTTCAGTATCCCTCCTTTATTTTGGCACTAAATATAGTCAAAGACTGTTAAAATGTCAATATGCTATGTGAGAAAGGAAATAAAGTTGTTAACAGATATTAATATTGATGATCAGTAGGCAAATTTGGAGGAAGAAAATGAGTTGGAGAAAAATAATTGGGTTGATTTTAAATCTCACTTTTGACACTTACTTGCTGAGTGAATACTGACAAGTCACTAACCTCTTTGAGCCCCAATTCCCTCATCTGTAAAACAGGATTAATGCTACCTATAATATATGGCTTACAGGATTATTATGGAATTCCAATGTGACCATATCTGTAAAGTTCTTTGAAACCTTTAAAGTACTATCCAAATGTCAGTTTCATTTACCTAGTGCTTTAAGTTTTACCAAACTCTTTATCCAGAGCAATCCATTAGAAAATTAACAAGGGATTGCTTATGTCACTGCTTTAGCTAAAAACCTTCTGGGAATTTCCATTGGCTGCAAAATAATGATCAACTTCCCTCAAAGTCTTCCATAAACTGGTATCCAACCTCCCTATCCAGCATTATCCTCCAATTCTTTTGTTCATATCTCCTCTGATACAGCCAAACTAGATTAGTTGTTTTTCCTTAGATATAACCTAACCTTTCTTAAGTTTTTTTGGTGTGATGCTATTGGGGTTAAGTGACTTGCCCAGGGTCACACAGCTAGTAAGTGTTAAGTGTCTGATGTCGGATTTGAACTCAGGTCCTCCTGAATCCAGGGCCAGTGTTCTATCCACTGTGCCCCCTAGCTGTCCCACCTTTCTTAACTTTTTATCTGCTTCTTGTTTCCCCTGTGAGCAGAATAAATTTTAATTCTATATCTTCCTATTGGACGCTTTCCTTGAAGTATAAGATCAAATGTCCCCTTCTTGATGAAGCCTCTAATAATCATGCTATCTCAAAACGATTAACCTTTACTTTTCACTCTGAAATACTTTTTTTCTCTTTGTGCCATCATCTTCTCAGTCTATCAGGTTCTTAATTTATGTGTGATCCTCATCCCTCAATTTCTCCCACCCTCCATTTCTGTTCTGTTGCCAAGGACTGTCTATGGCACCATAATAACACCATTTATTTACCCCATTCTCTCCTCTGAGACCACCACTATTCTTGTGTAAAACTTCATTAATGAACCCTTGGACTATTGTAATGAAATCTTAGTTGGTCTCCATGCCACAAGCCTCTTCCAGCTAGAGTCCATACTTTATTCAGTAGACAAAGTGATATTTCTAAAGTGGAAGTCTCCACCATATCATCTCTACATTTAATAAAATCCAGTAGCACCATATCTCCTCCATGTCCGAATGAAAAATCATTTGATTTTTAAGTATTTTCAAAATTTTCCCTTCAAGCCCCAGCTAAAATCTTTCTATAGGAAGACTTTCCCAATCTTCCTTGATTTCTAGGTTTTTCCAACTGTTAATTATAATTTGCTTGCATATTAGTTCTTTGTGTGCTGTTCCCCTCTTAGACTGTGAGCTCCTTGAAAACAAGGAAGGCTTGTCTTTTTTGTTTTTTTTAATTCCTTAGGCACTTACCATAGGGCCTGGAACATATTAGCTGCTTAATCAATGTTCATTTAATGACTTACTAATTTGCATTTTATTTCATAGCTTCATTTATAGAGGTTATTTACATTGCTCCAAGATGACATACAGTAACAGAGCCAGTCTTTTAACTCAGGTCTTGTAATAGCAAGTTCATTTTTCTTTCCATTTCACCACATTGAGTTGTTATGTTCAAGGTTTTTTGTTTCTTCTTTTCTTCAGTTATAAATTCCTTAAGAATATCAAGCATTATTGGGAACTTGAGGAAAAATTCCTTCTACAACAACCTGAAGCTTTTTTTATCCCTTTATATGAATCTTGAGATTTTTTTCATTTAATCAAATCTCATAATTGGTTAAAGACATCCTTGAAATTCATTTTCAAATGATGATTTTTATTTGTTTGTTCACCATTAGGTAGGTCTCTGCATCCAGAGGCACTGGTTTGATGGTTTTATTCAATTATTTTTTTAGTTTTGTCTTGACTCTACAATATTCCATCTGGGGAAAGATAGTGAGGTGGTTTGCCATTTTCTCTTCCAGCTGATTTTATAGATGAGGAAACTGAGGGAAAAGGGTTAAGTGACTTGCTTAGGATAACACGCTTGTAGGTGTCTGGGACCATATTTAAACTCAAAAAGATGACTCTTCCTGACTCAAGTTCTGATACTCTATCCACTCTACCACCTAATTGCTATTTTACCAAAGTGAGAATTCCTCAAAATCTATAGTGTGGAAAGCTAACTAGATGGAAATGCTTCCTTATTCATAGAATTTTTCTCCCCCTTCAAGGATCTTTCCCTGAAGTAGATATGTAGCTGTTTAGCTCTAAAAGCTAGAAACCAGAATATGTAGGATTTCTCCTCTCAAGCTTTTATGAATTCTACCTCTTGAAGAAATAGAGCATCAAGTTATTAATTTCTAGCAGTGAGAAGAGTCTTATGAAAATTGTGCTTTACACACATGTGTGTATGTATTTAAATATATACATAGATATTTATATGCATAATCATGTATACACATATATGTATGTGTGTATATCAAGACAAATAAGATGCTCTTTGTAGATAGATAGATAGATATCCCTTCCAAAAAAAGACTTAAATAACCCTCATGTCATCTTCAGATGATGAGAAGAGAGTAAGAAGGAAGGTGGTGTTTTGAAGATTCACCGAGTCAAGTATCCTTCCTCGTCCATGGCTAATAAAGTAGTCCTTCCTCATCTCAAAATAGCAAGTCTTTTAATAATGAGCCATGCATGTCTTTTGAATCCCCCAGAAGTTCTAGGGAAGCTCCATGCATATTCTATTGCATCATCCCTAGATTATCTCTTCCATAATTGCACCATGGAGTATAAGTGCTACTGCAAGAATATACGGTAGATATAGATAGATGATAGATAGATAGATAGATAGATAGATAGATAGATAGATAGATAGATAGATAGATAGATAGATAGATAGAGATAGCTGGATGATGGATGGACAGATATAGACCTAGATATCTATATCTATCTAATAGATATAGATATAGATATAGATATAGATATAGATATAGATATAGATATAGATATAGATATAGATATAGATATAGATATAGATATAGATATAGATATAGATATATAGATATAGGATATCTATTAGAGAAGTAGATCTAGGTCCTAGATCTAGATCTGGATCTGGAATCTAGCTAGCTAGCTGTCTAGCTATACTTGCTACATTATGTTCTAAATTTTCAAAGTTAATCGTATGCTGAGCTTTTGAGGTAAATAAAAAAAATATTCTTAGTTTTGTGGCTATTCTTCCCTAAGTAGAAAGTTGGGTGGGGAGGATCTTTTCCCCATAAAGAAACTGATTGCCCAGATATATGAATGAAGAAAGAACAAAAAGGAGGAGAATGACTTCTACTAACATCTCAGGAATAAAGAACCTAGATAGGATAAGGAAAAAGCAGATCTATTATGTGTCTGTTTGATGGATAGGTCAGAAATAATGAGTAATACTCATTTAACCACAGATGACCTCAAGCAGAAATATGGAGCCCTGCAGTAGCCATTACCCCTGGTGACAGAGACTAATTAAAAATTAAGTACAGGGCCATGGAAATGTCAATAAATAGTAAGATAGAAAATTCTATGGGGTGGTATGAATGACATTTAAAAAGGGTTTAGGAAGTAGTATAATGCCGACAAACCTCAGATGAGGAAAAAATAAATTGTTTAAGATATTTATTAGAGGATAGAGACTATGAATAGGAAAAGGACTCAGGCTATTTTGTACAACAATTTTTGTTTTCCCTATAACCATGCCAAATCTATATGAATGTGAGTCTTGTGTATGGACAAAGTGCCTCCATTTTGTTTCTTTTTATATGGAGGCTGTAAGGATCCTGCTTTCTTTCTACTTCCAAGAGTCCTGATGATCAAAATGGAAATGACTTATGGACATTCCATAAGTGGTTTCCATTCACATAACCACATGCCAAAGAGCAGGTTCTTTAATGAAAAGGGGAGCCATTAAAAAAAAAATAAGACCTTTCAAATTCAAGCGCTTCCATTGCCTTAGTGATCTCTGAGAAGGTCAGCAACTCCTAAATGGAGTGGAACCTGTAACATTGTGTATTTTATTTTATTGTTTATTTTTAGTTTTATTATTTTATTTATTTTATTTTATGTTATTTTATTTGGTTTCCAAAGGTTTGTCATGCCAGGTTGGGAGTGGGGAGAAGCTTCCCACTCTGTTTAAAATGCTCCAATAGCGTGCGTCTCAAATAACCTCTGACCACCCAAAGCCCAACTCCTGCCTTCTTGTGGCAGAACTGTTTCCCCTAACAGGAGAAGGGGCAAAGGTGAGTCACTGGCACCTTAATACCAGGTCGCTTCAGGCAGGTGGGGCTTTTTAGCCTTGGCAGGCAACCCACCTAGGGAAGGAAACCCTGATTTTAAAACCTCCTCTGTGCCTTGCGGCTATACTCATATATGGGGAAAGGATTCGGGAGTTAACCCCAAGGAAAAATCAGGAGTCCAGAATCCTTAGGTATTTGGACATTGGACATCACAATCCCTCTGGCAACATCACTCCGGCGGCGGCAGCTGGTGCCAAACTGTATTGCCTCTGCCTCTCCTTTGGATCCACCAATGTCGTGGAGAGGGAAAACCTGCTGCATAGGGCAACAGCTGTTTTCCAATTGATCTGCCCAGGGCCAGTGCCCTGAAAGGACACAGCCAGCTACTCCTCATGGGGTAGATACAACACGGGATGTGGCAGTTTATCAGTTATAAATCACTCAGGAGCTGCAGCTCCCATATTGGATTGCACAGCCACACTGTGGCCTGTGGCTCTTCAAGGAACTGATCCATGGTCGTCTGTGATTGATGGAGGGCCTACTACTATTATATTTGTGGGGGCAATGAGGGTTAAGTGACTTGTCCAGGGTCATACAATAAGTGTCAAGTGTCTGAGGCTAAATTTGAACTAAGGTCCTCCTGAATCCAGGGCCAGTGCTTTATCCACTGTGCCACCTAGCTGCCCCCCATTGTGTATTTTAAATGTACAAAAAGTCTCTTACCATCTCAACATTCCAAAATTTGGATTTGCAGTAAGTGCAACATTGAGGCTTTGAAGGGAAAAGTGAAAATTTGTGAGTGATTGTTGAGACCCCCCAGATCAGTGATTTTGAAGTTAGAGCTCCTGCACTCATTCCACATCTGTACATGGACTTTATTATGTAGGCGACTGAGGCAAATTTTTATCCTACTTCCCTCAGAGACTGAAGTCGTATGACCTGGATTATTCTGGGAAATATGTTTATGTTGTTCTTGCCATATCTTTGGGGTGCATGTCAATTCATAAAAATTACCAAATATTAAATGACTACACGGGTTGAAAATTGAGATGCTAGTCATTGTCTTCTAACAATAAAAGGGTGGCAGAGAGACATAGCCAGTGAGAGCTCAACTGATAACATTGGACAAGAGAGATATCCTAACACTCTTAAAGGACCTTAGAACCTTGTGTGGGCAATGTAGGATCCTGACACAAAGACTGGGACCAGACAATATTTACTACATGGTGATACTCTCAGATAAATTGTGGTTACTATAAATTATGCTTTTTGACTCAAGAAACCACGTTGAAGGTGGATGGTCTCAGAGTGTAACATTTCCCATAGTATTTAAAAATTCTAAAATGCATTTTTGTAATAGTGTATATTATAGTTTGTTGGTTTCTTAATCCCCTGTTAAACATTAAACTCAATGAGGGCAGTGTACAATGGTATAGGACCTAAATTATTTCTGTCTCTCAGCTCTTTCAGTGACACAATGCTCTACATGGTTTACATGTTCTATATATAAGACTTCATTTATATTCATACCAAATATTATTAATTTGCCCTTTGCTAAATGAATCAATACATAGATACTGGCTCATTGATTCAGTTACACTAAGACTAAGGAACATTTGTACTAAAAGAATTGTTTACAATTACCAGACCCTATACTAGACAATTCCTTCTTTCTCTAACATTCAAGATTATTCAAGAATATTAATAATTTTTAAAAATATATTTTAAATGGGTTTGACTCTACAGCCCCCTTCCCTTTCCCTTCATATATTCTTTAACACTTTAATTTCATGATTTTCCTCAACTGTAAATTCTATTATTATTATTACCTATTTTCCTTATGATTGAACACTTCTTACAATGGGGTCTCAAGTTTGAGGGGACTGCTACAGCTGGGAAAAAAAAAATAAGCTTTCTGTTCAGGCCCATCCTGTTTCTAATCTGCTGCTGTTGCAAGAAATTCCCATCAGGGATTTCTTTACTTCCTATTGCTTTCCCTTTTCTGCTATAAACCTCACATATATTAATCTCCCTTGGTCCAATTTTCCCTTACCTACCAACTTTTTTTAAAATCTAAAATGCCTGCCAGTACTTCTCACACTTCATCATGTCTGCAGGAATACTACCTCTGGGTCAAAGCCAGACATTGCAACTTGACAAAATATGCTGCAAGGTAGTTTTCTCTCCACACCGTCTGTAGCTGTCATCTTCTCTCAGGTCCCCAAACTTCAAATTAGTAAGAGTTCCTAGAGGGTTTTAGGTTTTGTGGAACTCCCATTCATTAGCTAAACAATAAAAGGTCATTAGATTCTTCTTTCAAGTCTAGAACAAAGGAAAACACCCATAAATCCATGTATCTTAATGATTTCTTCAATCAATTTTCTGGCCTAGAGAATCAGCTTTAAAGATGCCAAGGGAGCAGATGTCCTGCTTGAAAACCAATCACTGATCTAAGAAGCAAAACTGCTGTTGTAATACCATAACATAGTATCTTCCCACTTAAGAGAAAACTCATTCTCTGTTTTAATGTTCCTTGCCATTTAGTGCAAGGAAGGGGAAAAGGATCAAAGTGTTGTAGACATACTCTCTGTATGGAGAAAAACATTCTAACTTTCTTTAGATGTCTCTGATCTGAAGAAAAATAATTCCTTTCAAAGAATTCATCTTATGTTTTAGTGACTTTTGATTTGAGAACAAGACAGCAAATTGATACTTTATAGCAACATGTTTGGAAAGAAAAAGAATATGGAGCTACCCAATGCCTACTTTTTAATTAATTATATACCTTTTCTACTCCAACTACCAAAGAATTACCTTTTCAAACATAGGATAGCCATACTCTGGATTTCTGGGTTTCTTGAGTTAAGTAACATTCTACTTTAAAAGAAGACTGAAACATCAGATTTGTTCTCTGGTTCAGATTTTCCCCCAAACCAGGTATGTGATATTTATAATCCATCTGACCTATGTAAATATCAATTTCTTCACCTGAGAAATTGAAGAGTTAAATTAAAGTTCCCTAAATTTCCTTCCTAGTCTAGATTCTATGATTTTCTTAATATTGGAGGGGCAAAATAGTGCAAGTAAGATTTCATCAAATGAATTGCAAAAGTCTATGCAAATTTCCTTTTATTACTTATATTAGATGATTATCTCAGGATAAAAAAAAATCCTTCCTCTACTGATATCTCATTGAAAGTATTTTTGGCCAGAGGATTTTTATTTGAAGTAGGGATCATTGGAATATTTACATCAAATATTTTGGAAACACAATTTGTGAGATCATATGCTTAGATATGTAAAGGCATTTTCAAATTTCATCTATTTTAATATAACTCATCTAATTTCATCTATCACTTTTACAGGAGATAAAACTGTAGTCCAAAGAGTTCAATAACCTGCTCTCAAGGTCACAAAGATAGCATGATGCAAAGCCAAATATTGAATACAGTTCTCTGATTCCAAATCCAGTATTCTTGGCATTGTACCATACTGCCTGCAAATTCATGAATTTGCTATGTAATTGCTATGTTGTTTTTTTGTTCCAGTGTCTTCTTTTTTTGGGGGGGAAGGGGAAAATTTACAAAACAACAGGGTATAGACACTACCACATTTTGTTTATTTAACATACTAACTAAAATTTTGAGCAGACTCCAAGGCCACTGTAATCTGTCTCTTGCATATGAAATTAGAGTAGATATAATTTAACACTGTGATTTCATCCATGTAGTTATTCTTTCCATTGAAAACTGAAAATTATCTATGTATTAGTAGATAGAAGATGACACAATAGTTGTTTTGGATAAGAAATTTGTTACACTATATATACCCGGACAATATTTCACAGTAGAACTAGTCTAGTTTTAGGGGACACACAGTTTATAACTGAGTGTGTATCTGGAAATGCCACTGTGATAGTATCTGTCAGAGCCTAATCTTTAAGAACTCAGTAAGGGATATTATTGGAATTAAGTGGATAAATAACATTATATAAAATCAAAAATGCCTCCCTTAAGTACTTAAATGGAAGTATGACCTATTCAGTATAAACTATTTCATTAAATAAAGCAGATAGTAACCAATATTCTTCTCTCTCCTCACTGTTATCCATGCCCCTCCCCCAATATTTTTTTAGGTAGTTCATCTAACATGATCAGGGCCCTCATTAATTTCTCTTGAAATTGCCAAGAAAGCAATGGAGCATATTGTCGAGCCATTGGTTATTCCTTATTCTCATAATTTGGCCTGCCCATTTTCTTTGTTGATAATACATGTCTTTGATACTATAGTTTTTCTTGGATTTCCATAGATAGTACTTTTAAATGTCTCCTGACTCATATCATTTATTTTTAAGTTTCTAGGACCAAAATTCACCATGGACAAAACTATAAAATTCTATTATGTCAATAAGGCAGACCATCCATCCAAGTAATTATTACTCTTCAGAATGGAACATGTAGGGGCAGCTAGGTGGCACAGTGGATAAAACACTGGGACTGGATTCAGCCTCAGACACTTGACACTTGCTGGCTGTGTGACCCTGGGCAAGTCACTTAACCCTCATTACCCCAGAAGACACACACACACACAGAATGCAACATGTAAAGCAAACCATCAAGCTTTACTGACATTTAGCCAGAGGGTCAAAACAAAAAATATGTTGCTTATTAAATCACAAATTTAGAATGTGAGATAGGATCTTAGCAATGAAACCAATATGAAGATCTGAATTCAGCTATGTTGATACAGTTGTCCTGATATATATCTTGCTAGTGGACCAAGATGTGTCCAGAGGAGAGAGTGAAGCTAGTAACTTTGCAACAGCCTCATTCAAATCCAATTCACTTGTAAGTCATGGCATCACCTTCCCAATGTGATGGTCCTCTTTGAGAATGAGGGCAAACAACAATCTGTTAATAGACATAAAATAACCAGATCATAGGCAATGTAGGAAGTTGTTTCCCTAGCACCTAAATATTTGTAAAGTCAATCAGTAGAAAATTTACTGGGAATGTTGTGAGAAATATCAGATCAAAACTAATCTAGCCAGTTCAGGGTTCAGTCACTCAGTGTCTACATAGAATAAAAGTCCTATCCTCGAATATATTCATTTTTTCTTTAATCACAATCTGATTTGTCAGACTATTTATTATTGTTGGTATTATTATTATGATTCATATTAATATTATTATAGTGATGGTCCTTTTAGATTGTAGGTCATTGACTTTTGAAGCAACATTGGATCAGGGCTTGAAATTAGACCAATTTATGGTTGTGGTTGTTTAAGTTATTTTTTTTTCTTATATTTTTAAAATATCATCATAGTTTTTACCTGTAGCTCTTCTTTGCCCCTACCAAAAATAATTCAATATATCAAATCATGTTTTTGAGACAAAAAAGAAAAAGAAAAACTGTGGAAAAATCAGCAGCATTGATCAATACATTAAAAAAGTATGAAAACAGGTGCAGTGTACAATACCTGTGGACTTCCCAGCTGTGTGAAGGGTTAGGTTAGGATCTTTCTCTCATACTTCTTCTTTCCAATAATTCTTCTTCTCTATAATTTTTGCAATACTTCCTTATGGTTGTAAGTGGAACAGTATTTATTTTCCATTTGTATTGTTGCAGTTTTTGTGTGTATTATTTTCTCGGCTCACTTCACTCTGCATTAATTCATGTAGATCTTTCTATGCTTCATTGCATTTATCATTTCTTACAGCATAGTAATATTCAATAATATTCATGTTTCTCTTTTTTTAGTCATTTTGCAATTATGGTCTTCTTTCTATTTTTATCGCAAAAATATTTTTGTAAATATGTTGCCATGTATGGGCATTTCCTTCTTACCAATAGCTTCATTTGGATACAGGCCCTGTAATGGAATCTTTGGATCAAAATATTCTAAAGGAAAGGCAGGTTACAGAGATTTTTTGTTGTTGTTGTTGAGGCAATTGGGGTTAAGTGACTTGCCCAGGGTCACACAGCTAGTAAGTATTAAGTGTCTGAGGCCGGATTTGAACTCAGGTACTCCTGACTCCAGGGCCAGTGCTCTATCCACTGCGCCACCTAGCTGCCCTACAGAGATTTTTAAAAGTCACATATTCAGGACCTGACCTGGATCACATGTGGCTGTTAGACTTCTCTAATAAACAATGGATGAAAAATCTGGTTTAATAAGTCTGAAAATAGGAGAGATTTGAGGGTGGATGTATGTGTAAACACATATATTCACACATTTAAATTATCATATTAGGGGAAAATTGGTCTTCTGATGTTACAGTAGGTAAGATCAACTCTCAGTATTCTCCAAATCACGTAGCCATTCCAAATCCTTTGAAATCCATTTATCCAGAGTCCTGCGGCATATATGCATCATCCCACAATATTGACATGTTTTTGCATTAGTTTTTCTTCACACATGAATTTTATGATTTTAATGAACTTTTGTATACTAGATATGAATCTAGGAACTCCATTGTCAAGGGAGAAATGGGATGGTCAGGGAGAGGCCGAGAAAGATGGCTTTTTGTCATCTCATTTACTGAATAGAGTATTTTCATATTCCAATTCTTCTAAGTTCTTAACTGCACCAAAGATGGTAAAGAACACATTCATTATTCAATCAAATCTACTCTCTGAAATGTTATAGAATCACTGACCTTGGTTATGTATTATCAAGATAGCATGTGTAGAGGTTTGCTCCAAGTCACAAGAACATTTTGTCAGGTCACTACTAAATAGTTAATCTGAATGATATTTTCACTATGTATGCAAATCTTTCTGTACCAGGGTATATAAAAGAGGAAGGAGAAATAGAAATTAAAACCCAAATTTAAAACTTCCTAATATCTATTACCAAATCACTTAAGTTCACAGATTATTTGCTTATTTTCAAAAGGGGAAAATTATAATTGAAACACTTCCCACAGAAAGTTATTGAAGTCAGTAAGGTAGTACAGTGAGCAGAGTCTTAGACTTGGAATCAAAAAAGACCTGAGTTCAAATTCTTGCTGAAATTCTTTCTGTGACCCTGGTCAAATAATAATTTTTCTCTGCCTTATTTTCCTCATCTAAAAAATTGGGGCAATAATATTACTTATACCACAGAGTTGTTATGAGGAACAATTGATATAATATAAGTAAAATGCTTTGCAAACTTTGAAGAGTTATAAAGATACTACTATCTATTGTCATTGTTGCTGCTATTGATGTGAGGAAAGGGCATAGGAAATCTTAGATTATACACACATGCATATCTGTGTTTATCCATATATACATATATATGTGAGTTATAACTATTTTCAATTATTAAACAATATTTATTGAAAGCCCATTATGTCATTATACAAGTGTCTTTAGTCATCAAACTTTCTCAAATGTTCACGTTCTCAAACTTAACAGACCCCAATCCATTCAAAATGGTGTCCTTTTCCCCATGTCACTCTAATCATCATTTTCCCCCAGCAAAGTATTCAATTTCATTTGTCCTTAATTCTTTCCACTTTTCTGAGTCCATACCTTTTATAAACATTCAGCATGTGCATATATGTATAATTGATGGTTTTTATTGTCTGTGTCTGTGTTTACATGCCTCTGTTCAAGATGATATGATACTATGGAAGAGGTGTTGGATTTTGAGTTAGAAAATTTGAATTATCCTTTGATAACTTACCACCTATATCTACTTAAAAAGGTCCTCATAGACCTCAGTTTCCATAGGGGTGAGTCACTAGATAATATATGTACTCACTAAATGTTATCTCTTTGTTAAAGAAGGTCAAAATAATTCTGACTTGTGTAGAGCTTTAAAGTTTGCAAAAGGAAAAAAAAATTAGTTTGCAAAGGGGATCATTGTGAGTATTCACTAGATACTGGAGTTCATTAGGATGTAAAAGACACATCCTTTGCCTCAAAGATAGTTAAGATTTAATAGAAGGGGCAGCTAGGTGGCACAGTGGATAAAGGACTGGCCCTGGATTCAGGAGTACCTGAGTTCAAATCTGGCCTCAGACACATATTAGCTGTGTGACCCTGGGCAAGTCACTTATCCCCCATTGTCGCCCCCCCCACACACACACATGCCAAAAGATTTAATTGAAGAGAATAAATAATTGTCATTAATAACATCATCAACTCACATTTATACACAGAATATTAGGATTTGAAGGCAATTTCCACACTTGTTCATTTTTTTTTAATGATGCTGTGGTATAAGTTCTTCAGGGAACGGGGAGCAGCATCATGGCCCCAGAGCTAGAAGAAAATTTAGAGATAATATAACCTCCAAATCCCAATTTTAAATATAAGGACATTCTCGATATTAAGAGCCAAGAATTGTCATTCAATCTTTGCCTCAATTTGTTCTTCCAGATTAATGAGTTCTATTCTTAATTCTTGTCCATGTACCTTAGGTTATTTAAGTCATTGCTTTCAATTCTTCTTCAATCTGCCTTCATAGACTCTGTGAAGTCTTCGACATTGTGTCTGTGTGTATGATGAAAAAGGTTAGAACAAAAGTTAAAGACTTGAATATGAAATTACAATATACTATTTCTAAGTGACTTAATGCAATCATATTTAGGTAATTTAAAAATATTTCTGGGGCAGCTAGGTAGTGCAGTGGATAGACCACTGGCCCTGGAGTCAGGAGTACCTGAGTTCCAATCTGGGCCTCAAACACTTAACACTTACTAGCTGTGTGACCCTGGGCAAGTCACTTAACCCCAATTGCCTCACTTTAAAAAAATTAATTAATTAAAAATATTTCTTATGTGTATAAATGTGTATAAATATTCATGTAGGAGACACTTGTTACCTGCCCCTGGGAAACAGGAGAACTGTTACATGGGTGGACTTTGGGCATTGGCTCACTACATTTTGGGGAGCAGCCTTTTTTCCCCATTAGCTGCCTATCTGACTAAGCAGGGGCAGCTTGGTGGTATAGTGGATAGAATATTAGCCCTGAAGTTGGCAGGACATGAATTCAAATCTCACCTCAGACACTTATCAGCTCTGGGACCCTGGGAAAGTCACTTCACCCCAGTTGCTTTAAACCTCCAGGGCCATCTCCAGTCATCCTGACATACATCTTCCCACTGGACACAGATAGCAGGAGAGAGTGTGTCTGGTGACTTTACACAGTCCTGCCTCACTCAAATCTAATTCACTGCAAGTCATGACACCACCCAGATGTTATGGTCCTCTTCAAGAATGAAGGACAAACAACAACAACCTGACTAATCAGTCTGTAGATTTCAGGCATTAATTTCTAAAATGTAAGGATTCCTTCATTCTTCTCTACCAACAGGGCACCCCATGTGGTAAGGTGGGAGGGTCTTAGGGCAAACTTCACCCACTTAGGGAGGTGGCCTTGAATCATGTGCTTAGACTTTGGTACTCTTTCATTCATCCTTTTCATTTCTAGGTATAAGGATCCAGGTCCCTGACATGGATCTCAAACCATGGATATAATGGGAGACCAAAATTCCAGGTGAAATATCAGAGCCAATTAATCAGGGAAGCCCTGAGAAGTAAGGGTTGAGGTTCCAGTTTGATGAGGCTTTGGACTTGAACTTAGGAATAATGCTATTTAGGAATTGATTGAAACCACGAACCTAATTCTCCTCTCCCCAGAGACAGGTAATATATGTGGAATTATAGCCCAAAGGTGTTGAGGAAATGTGGGATTGTTCTTAATATATACTTTTGGAGTAAATATATTTGTAATGCTAATGTGATATTAAACTGAATGATTAGTCACTGGTCCCTAAAAAGGACACAATACAACAGTGTGGCCTGAGGCCAATCACAATAGAAAGGGATCTCTTCAGCCTCCTCTGAATACTAGACAAGTCTGTGGAGGAGGGATGTAACACACCTGGCACTGAGAGAGTAGGGCCATGTTAAGGCATGTTACATAGGATTTCAACTGTTTTCTCTACTTTCAAAGGTCACCATTTGCAGGTTTGAACCAAATAGTGCTTTTGATACATCCATGAAACACTTCACAGATGTTGAGTTTAAAGCATTTGAAAAGCAACTGGTTATTGGTCTTTTTTGCTTTGTTTCTGTTTTAGATTTAGAGTATTGAACATTTATAGTTTTAACAACCATCCTTAATGTAACTTTTCAATATCTTGAACAAATATTTCATTATGTCAGTTCATAAATTTAAAAAATATATTTATTTATTTTGGCAGGGCAATAAGGGCCAAGCAACCTGCCCAAGGCCACATAGCCAGCAAGTGTCAAGTGCCTGAGGCCAGACCTGAATTCAGGTCCTCCTGAATCCAGGGCCAGCACCCCATCCACTGCGCCACCTAGGTCCCCCCATAAATATTTAATAGACAATTTTGCCTAACTTCCATTGAAAAGTTTTCTTAGTACTGATCCCATTTAAGAATGCAATTCTAGTAACATACTTGACATCAAATTGCAGGAGATTATTATAATGATCCTTAACTCTCCATCCTAAAGTTCTTGGTTTTGCCAATATATGCTTGCATTCATACAGATTTTCCTCTTTTGAAACATTATTTTGATAAAAGTTCTGTTGAAATATTACATTTATCTACAAGTTTTAAGTGTTTAAACTTTAGCTCTTAGAAGTTGATATTTCACCCTGATCATATTAAAACACCTTCTGCTTAATTATACTTTTTCTCAGAATCAAATCTACTATCACTTACACATACTGTGTTTATCATGTAGTATTTTGTATTAATGCTGCTTCTATATTCGTCCTATCTCCTTTCCAGTCCAAAGTTTTTTAAACTGTGAGTCATAACACCAATTGGGGTCACATAACTGAATGTTGGGTAGCAAAATAATTGTCAACAGTAAAAGTTTTCTCTATACCTATTTTATATACCTATATACTTAGGGTTGTATAAAATTTAATCCAGTGAAAAGGGGTAGCAAGTGGAAAAAAAATCAGAAACTGTTCTAGTCCACTGTCCCATGAACACAAGTGCCATGTTTTATCTAAACATAGTATTTTCTCTATATTCTATCAGAATGCTCCTACACAGCAGATTCAAATTTCAATTTGTTGAATTAAATTGCATTCAATATTTCCCAAATGTTATGATTGCAAGGGGTCGGGGGGGTGCTTGATGTGTTACATATTGATTCTATCATTTGTCCCCATTTCATTGGTTAAAGATAATAGACATTCTGCAAAGAGAAAGCTGGATCAATATCATGATAATTAATACACCTCTTCAATACCACCTGCTCCCAGGCCCCAGTCTCTTTCTGATTATAGAGGGTGGAAGATGGAAAACTGGCAACCTACTCACAGATCATCCATTCAAGGAAGGCACTCTGGGAAGTCATCTCATCCTTCCTCACCAGGCTGCATTCTTCTAGTGTGTTCATCCCATAGCTTCTTATTTTTATTGTGTCCCCCATTAGATTGTGAACTTCTTGAGGACAAGGACTGTCTTGCTTTTCTTTGTATCCTCAGTGCTCAGAAAATGTGCCTACCAAATAATAAACACTACATACATGTTTATGAACTGACTGATTAGCACAACCCTGCATGACTTGTACATTAATCCATGTATATATGGGCCAGTAATGGATTGTATTTCACTCATCTGAACCTAGCCAGATCTGAGATGTCTTATGCAGCGTGATGAATTATGTAGCCAAACATATTCTTCAAGACAATTTATCACTGAGAATCACCATAATAAATTAGATAAAGGACTAAATTGTGAGTGAGGAAAGCCTAGGTTTAATTCCTGCCTCAAATACTTATAAGCTAAGTGTCCCTGGACAAGTCACTGAGTCTTTTTTATTTGAAGAAATTAGTTTCTTTGTCTGTATCACAGGAGTAAATATAGCACCTAAATAACACTGTTATTGTGAAATTGAAATGAGATTATGTGTATAAATTGCTTTAACAGTTTAAAATGCTGCATATTTTATTTCAGAGCCATAGAAGAAGACAAGCTATATTGGTGACAGGAGTAGCTACAGTGCCAATACATTGCTATTATCTTGAGCATAATACAAATGAAAAAGTGGGCAATATAAAGTAAGAAGCCCAAGGTTCAAAACCTGTCTCACTGATTATCATTTCTATGATCTCAGATAAGTCAGTAATGTCCTTGGATTCTATTTATTTCCCTTTAAAATTAGAAAGTTATACTAGATTGCCTCTGAGGTCATTTTCATCTCTTGACCTATGGCCCCATAGTCCTGATTTTATAAAGAGACGTAGTGATTTAGTGAATAGAGACTTGGAATCAGGAAGACATGAGTATAAATCCCATCACAAATAATTACAAAATGTGTGATTCTAGAAAATCACTTTATCTCTCAGCCTCAGTTTCTTTATCTATATAAAAAAATAATGGCATCTATCTCACAGCAATGTTGTGGGAATCAAATCTTTTCTCTCTCTCACTCTTTCTGTCTTTGTCTCTGTCTCTCCATCTCTATATCTCGTCTCTCTCTTTTTCCATTTCTCTGTCTCTGTCTGTCTCTGTCTGTCTCTCTGTCTCTGTCTCTCTGTCTCTCTCTCTCTCCCCTCTGTACTGTAATGAATGAAAAACCCCAAGAGACAGACTTTCTGGGAAATTAATGTTAATTTATTAATTGGAGTACCGAATGATCAGTAAATTGATGGTTAACAGTTTTTTCTAGGGAACCAAAGACCAAAACCAAACAAATTAAAAACATGGAAAGCCTGAATGTCTTGCCTTAAATACTTTTTGAAAGGGAATGCCCTGACAAATGAAAATGAACCCTGATTGATGGACATTTAATGAGGAGATCGGTTAGAAAATTCAGCTCCTCCTGCTGACAATGTAGCTTAATCATAAGTCTCAGTCACCTCCAGCAATCTGGACAGGGAAATCCATCTAAATCCAGACCACTCTGGTTGTTTTTCTCCTTTGGAGTGGAGTCACCCTAAACTCTCATGGAGGGATAGATACAAAAACAGGGACTCATTTCCCCAGGAGAAGAAGTTGCCTAGATTGGATTTTATTAACACACTAAAGAAAAATTAGGTCTCCTAGCTGGGTGGGGCCCCACCAAAGATTGAAAAACTTGTTTCCTTGAGGTCTAGGATAATCTCATAAATCAGCCATGTCCTTCAGAGACTTATTTTTTACAGGGGCTGGAACTTCAATGAGGAAATAAAGAAAAAACAGAATCCCAAATTAATAATTGGTTATTAATATAATAGTAAAACAATTTCTCTTAGTAGACACATATCTTCAAATCTTAAAACATTATTTAAATGCAAGCTCCTGCTGTTGTTGTTCTTAAAAATAGGATATTCAATTACTTAACTACCAATACTCCCATTTGTTTATCTCTTCTTAATTGGTGGGAACATATTTTGCTTATAGTTTTTAAATCATAAATAATACTTTAAACATTTTGTACATATGCATTGTTTCTTAATGACCTCCTTGAAGTTGTAATTATAGTACTAAGATTGCTGAGACAAAGGGTAAGAATAATTTAGTAACTTTCCTTACAAATTTCTAAATAGTTTTTCTATAATGTGATAGTAGTAAATTAGCATACCTTTCCTCAAACAGACCCTTAAATGATGCTATTCCCTGTCTGTTACTAACTTTGGTTATTTGATAACTATGAAGTGTTATCTATTATATTTATTTGTATTTCTCTGATTTTTAGTGATTTTGACCTTTTTATGATGAGATTTGATAGCTTGTAGATTTTTCTTTAAAAGTTATTGATAGTTTGATCATTTATCTATTGCGAAAAAAATCTCTCATTCCTATATTTATGTTCAAATTCCCTATAGATTGACAAGCTCCAGATAAACCCGTCCACACACATCCAAATAATGCCATAAAAAAATTAAAACCCAGAGCAGGCTAATGCACATAAGAACAGAGTGAGACTATTTCTCAGCAAAAGAGGGCAATTCCAATCAGCTACTGATCAGGCTGAACAGCTCAGCCCACAGTCTGGACCCAGCCAGGACTGGATGGTGCTTCTAGCAGCCATCTGAGTCTTCAGCACCAGCAGCTTCTGAGGCTTCAATCACAGACTGGTGAGGGGGCTCAAAGGTAGGCCAGAGGGAAGTGGAGGCAGTCTCTCCAGGAGTTGGGGCAGAGCACCATGGGTCTGAGCCAGTGGGCTGAATCGAGTAGTGGTGGCTCAGTCGGGGAGGGGTACAGGCACACCAAGCTTCTGACCATAGAGAATCAGAGTTCAATCAGACTTCTGTTTCCAGGTCCAAGAGAAAGGAGTCATGGTTACTCACAGACCAGACAGGCTGAGAAGAAGCCCAATCATCCCCTAGGCCACACTGTAGCTCAAACAGTATGTCCTGGAAGCAGCGGTACACTTTAAGAAGGAGTTAAAAGCCAAGAAATAGTCAGCCAGGATGAGTAGGCAGGGAAAGTAGCAGACCATCAAAAACTTCTTTCGGGGAAAGGTAGACCACAATACACCCTCAGAAGAAGAAGATAATAACAGGGTCAAAGCTCCAACATTCAAAGCTTCCAAGAAAAATATAAATTGGTGTCAAGCCATGGAAGTACTCAAAAGGGACTTTGAAGAGAAAATAGGAGAGATAGAAGGAAGATTTAGAGAAATGGAGGAAAAAATGGAAATAGAAATGAGAGCAAGGAAGGAACGCCATGAGAAAAAGTCAACAGTTTGAAAAGCTAAATGGAAAAAGAAATAGAAAAGCTCTCTCAAGAAAATGATTGCCTAAGAATTAGGATTAAACAAATGGAAGCTAGTGAACCTATGAGAAATCAAGACACAGTAAAGCAAATCCAACCGAATAAAACAATAGAAGGTGATATGAAATATCTCCTTGGAAAAACAGTTGACCTGGAAAACAGGTCATTGGACTACCTGAAAACCTTGACCAAAATAAGAACTTAGAAACCATCCTCCAAGATATTTGTCAGGGAAAATTGCCCTGATATTCTGGAAGCAGAAGGCAAAATAGAAATTGAAAGGCTCCACCAATCACCTACTGAAAGAGATACTGAAAGGAAAACCTCCAGGAATATTATAGCCAAATTCCAGAGCTCTCAGGTCAAGGAGAAAATATTGCAAGTGGCTAGAAAAAAGGAATTCAAATACTGTGGAGTTCCAATAAGGCCAAAAGAAGATCTAGCAGCATCTACATTAAAGGACTGGAGGGCATGGAATATGATATTCCAGAGGTCAAAGGAACTGGGGCTACAGCCATGAATCATGTACCCAGAAAAACAGTTATACTTTTTCAGAGGAAAAGGTGGGACTTCAATAAAAAAAGGACTTTCAGGCATTTGTGGTGAAAAGACCTGAAATAAATAGGAAAATTGACTTTCAAATACAATACCCTAGAGAAGCATAAAAAGATAAACAGGAAAAAGACTTCATGAGGGATTTTATAAGATCAAACTGTTTACATTCCTACATGGGAAGATAATACTCATAAGAACTTTCTCAGTAAGGAATTCACAGAAGACACAGGACTGAACTGAATGTGAAGGGATGATATCTGTAAAGCATTTATGTTTTGTTCTTTGTGGGGCAAATAGGGTGGGGTGTCTTATGTCTGGGACCATATTTGGCCTTGGGGCCTCCTGTGTCCAGGACTAGTGCTTTGTCCACTGTGCTACCTAACTAACCCATGATGACATCTTTAAAATAGGGTTGAGGTGTAGGAGGAATAGACTGGGGGAGGGGAAATGGGGAGAGATGGTCTGGGGAGGGGTAGTTCACATGAAGGAAACAATAAAAAAGCTTATGAAGGGGAGGGGAGGGGAAGAGGGGGAAGGAGTGGGGGAGTGAGTGAACCTTAATATCATCAGAATTGTATCAAAGAGGGTCTAACATACATACTCAAGTAGTTATAGTAATATAATTTTGCCCTGAGGGAGGGGAGGGAGTTAAGGTGGGGAGGGGGGAATAGGGAAGGGTCAGAGGTTGGGAGAGAGAAGTACAATGCAAAACACTTTCAAGGAAGGTGAAGATGTTCGGCATTACTGCACAAGTAAGACATATTGAATTACTTGATTTCAAAGGGAGGGTTGAGGAAGGAGGGAGGAAGAAAAATTTAGAACACAGAATTAGCTCAAAGACGTTAATCTCATCCTAGTGGGCTCAAGGAGGGAATAACATTCACATCCAATTAGGAGGAGTAATCTATTTAACCTTATAGGAAAGTAGGAGGGGAAGAGGATAAGGAAGGAAGGGTGAAAAAAGGGAGTGTGGAGCAGGGGAGGGGACAGTCAGAAGTAAAACACTTTTGAGGAGGAATAGGTTAAAAGAAGATAGAAAATAGAGTAAATATCATGGGAAGGGAATAGGATGGAGGGAAATAGCTATGATGCTTGATTATAATGGCAAAATATATGGTACCCACTTTGCTGGGGTATTATGAAGAAAATTCTCTATCAAGTTTAAGGTACTATATACAGATTATGATGAAGAGGATACTATCAGAAAAACCAGGAAAGACCTATATGAACTGAAGCAGAGTGAAATCTACTGTATACAAAATAATAGCAATAGTGTAAGATGATCTGCTGGGAAGCACGTGGTTATTTTCAGCAAGGCAATGATCCAATATAACCCTGAAGGACTTATGAAAATTGAAATCCATCTACAGAGAAAGAACTGATAGTATCTGAAAACAGATGGAAATACATTTTTAAAAGGTTTTTTTGACAATTCCTTGATCTGATGATTTGTGTTTTTGACTGTTTTCTCTCACAACCTAGCGAATGTGGGAATGTTTTCCATTACTACTCATGTATAACTTATTTTTAAGTGCTTGCGTTCTTGTGGGGGGGTGGGAAGGAAGCAGGAAGAGAAGTTGGAACACAAAGTTTTAAAAAAATTGATGTCCAAATTTGTTTTATTTTTTTTACATATATTTTGGGACATAAAATTCTATTAAACTATTAAAAAAAGAAATATCGGGGCAGCTAGGTGGCGCAGTGGATAGAGCACCGGCCTTGGAGTCAGGAGTACCTGAGTTCAAATCTGGCCTCAGACACATAACACTTACTAGCTGTGTGACCCTGGGCAAGTCACTTAACCCCAATTGCCTCACTAAAAAAAAAAAAAAAATCTATGAAGAAGCATATGAAAAAAAACCACAATACAAACATAAGAGGTCTTGATCATTAGTGACAGCTGCTGCAGCAGCAACAAGAAGGGAGTTAGTGTAATTCTGATGGTCTCCTAATAAGAAGGAAAGATATCTAAACCTTGTAAGTCATGAGGCATGGGAGTCATGTGGAATGGGTGGCTGTAGTCTTGTATGCGGCATATATTAATGTAGCTTGTGTCTACAGTGGGAAGGCTTGGGGTTCTTGACACTGGATTTGCTTGATGAGGCAGATTTAGAATGCCTTTGCTATTTACTGGTGATACAGGAGACACAGAAGGACAGGTTCTTCCTCTTCTATATCTGATGAACTGTCTATAGTGAGGTCAATTACTTCTGCTTCTTATTTTTGTTAGAAGATTGATGTTGAGAAGATACCTGGTGATCCAAGTGAGAGCCCAAGCATCCATCAACTACACTATATGTAGCAGAAACTTCCTGGACCTTCTCTTTTTTAGTCTCATAGGATCCATCCTCTTTAAACTGTATTTCATCACAATCAGTACAATACTTTAGGATTTCCGTAAATAAACCATCAATAATGTTTGTTTGGAGCCTTCTCATCACATACAGGACAAACCCATTTGCTTTTCTTCATTCATTTGAATATGCAGAGTTTCATCAAAACATTGCAGGTGTGAACACGTCAGTGCTCGACATGGAATAGTTAGGCACATTTTAACAAGTGGACAGAGTAGAGAAACCCTTAAACTATTCATAGCTATTTCACTGTCTGAATCCATTGTAAATTTCTCCTTAATTAAAGCTCTAGAATGATCCACATTCCTTATTCCCTTTGCTTGTAGCCTCTGAAGGAAAACCATAGAGGACAACTGTTTTACAAGATATACTGTCGTTTAATAGTTTCTTCATATTTCTGCAGTCCAGAAAGCAACAATGATGTTTGGTACAGTTGTGAACAATTGGACAAGTGAGGTGATATTAATTGGTCAGCTGGTTTGGTTTGATTCCACACCATTTTGGTAGGTGGAAGATAGATAGCCTGGAAGGATATAAGGTTTCCCCATTAACTTTTACACAGAGATTGGGTGGGAAATGATCTTGTGGACTGCTGGTTTTGGATAAACAAAACCTTAGCTAGACCTGTACTGTGAACTTACATTTACTCCCAGAATTATCCATGGAATTACTGATTTGTTGCACTTGTTGTAGAATCAGTGCAAATGCAAAGGAGGTTTCTCAAAAATGCTGACTGTTGTCCAATGTTAGACAGGTGGGCTTTATCAGTTCATCTGTCAGATCATAAAATGAAATAGTAATTTCTGAAGTTTTATAACTTGATGGACAGGGTGAAGAGCAAATGTAAAATGAGGTAGTTCCAGTTCATGTTTAGTTCCCAGAAAATAAACAGGAAGTAATGGTGATGTTGCTGGGTGACCATAATTAGAAAGTTATGCAATAGTAGACAGAGACAAAGTTGCTGGTGTGGGGCTTGAGTGTACATTGGGAATAGATAAGTCAGGGTGTCAGCATTTCCTATAAAGGTCTTTATTTTTCATTTGTACAGCAAGATTGCAGCCAGCCTTTAACAAATGTAGTGCTTTGTGAGTAGTTCATGTTTATGCCCATGCTTGTTCCTTCTGGCATAGCCCAAAAGTACTTGCAGTTCAGAAACTCTAAGACTCATAACCATTTGAAATGCACAGCTTGCCTTCAGTAAGAGCAGCTGTTTCTGTTGAGTTCTTTGTGAGTTCAAGGTCTGGTGGATTTTGAGGATATTGTGTACCTTTACTTCCACACTGTTCACCATCTTGCAACTGTCCTCAGTTTCTTCTTTATAAATGGAAGAATTGGATTAGATAATGTTTATGGTTCCTTGATCCTGATTTTAAAATAAACACAACTTTAAGGGCAATTCACAAATGAGAAAAATAAAGGAAAGAGTTAAGATGTAACCAGTAACACAGTTTAAGTCATTTGTATTTGAAATGGTTTATGTTTTTCATCTACACTCCACGCTCAATATTGACCTTAGAATCACTGACTCAATGTTGGAATAGATCTCAAAATTCAATGAGTCTAACCATATTCTTGAAATATGGATCTTCTGTCTCAAATATTCTTGACACATGGCCATCTAGAGCTTATTTCAACTTCTCTAGCAATGAGAAATGTTCTATCTCATAAGACAGCCCATTGTGATTTAGGACATCAATATCCCTACTTATATGAAACTGAAATTGACCACCTCCCAGTTTCTTCCACCTCCAACCAACCACATGGAACCATGTGAGTTTGCATACAGTGAGCTCTCTAAATTGATTAGCTATTCATTAAAAATGGAATATAATAGCAGAAAATCACTATAATACATTGCTGAATATAGTTCACAGTAACAGAATTTTAGAGTTAGCAAGGACTTTAGTAACCATCTAATTCAATCTTCTAATAAGATCTCATCAATCATCTACTCAAAAAAATTTCAGTGAAGGACAATTCTCTATTTTCACATCATCCCATTTTATTTTTGGTTGGTTCTAGTTGTTGGTAATCTCTTCCTTGAATAAAGCCTAAATTTAATCCTCCCCAACTTTGATTTTGTTACTGGCTTTTTGCTCTTGGACCAAACAAAACAAGTCTGATTGTGAGACTGGTTACAACTTAAATTCTTATCCCTTCATTTTCTACTTTGAATGATATTACAATCTTCAAAATTCTTGAAAACCATTACAAAGCAACCCTTTAGAAGAATTAAGAAAGCTACAACAAAAATAGAAAATTAATGACTAAAAATATGCCTTCTTTTTTTTCCTCAAGGAAAATTCACATTTTTTTTCATACAGTGCAACACAGTGTTCTATTAGGAACTTTTCTTTTCTAGACTTTGTGAACTGGAATAGACCCTTGTAATTTTTACATGCTTCCATAACTTGTATACAATAATCAGCATAATTTAAGATGTTCATGAGTTTTTCTTCTTTGTGGTTATGGTGGTTGCTTGTTTTCTTTTCTTCCCAATAGAAATTAATAGTTTCCATTCATTAGGCAACAATGTCACTTAGTACATACATGATTATTTCTATTTGTAAGAGGTCCTTTCATTGTTTATATTTTATTTAATTTTTATATTTTTTGCAGGGCAATGGGGGTTAAATGATTTGCCCAGGGTCACACAGCTAGTAAGTGTCAAGTGTCTAAGGCCGGATTTGAACTCAGGTACTCCTGAATCTAAGGCCAGTGTGCCACCTAGCTGTTCCCTCATTTTGATTTTTGATGATCCACAATAAGGAAAATTGCCAAACTGTAATAGTATCTTGCTGTCACCTAGATGTGTATCACATCTCTAGTATAGGAAAAATAGCAAGATTTTACTTAATATTTAAATTTTGAAAATGGATTCCATATATTGTCCTTTGATCCTCACAAAAGCTCTCTTAAATAAGTACTGTTATTATCCTAATTTTACAGATGAAATAACTGAGGCTGAATGAGGTTACATGTCTTTAGCAGCATAGCACATCTAATTATGTCTAAGGTGGTTGAAGTCAAATCTAAGTCCAGGATACTACCAATTCTACTACCTCAATGCCTCTACTATTATTGATGCTTTTGCAAATAATGCTACTGTTGCTGCTACTGAAGATACTATGCTGCTAGTCAAAATGCCTGAAATATTTTAATATGATTTTTTAAGTTCTAGAAATGTTTAGGGAAACTAAAATTCCATTTGTGTTGATTTAGTTCTTTCCATATAAGAGCAATTCATATTTCTATTAAAAATCATTCAGGTGACATGGTCCTCCAAACACACACACACACACACACACACACACACACACACACACTATTCATAATCAGTCAATATGCATTTGTTAAGCTCTTACTATGTGTTAAGTATTGAGGAAGCATATACAAAAATGAAAGCTCCACTTCAAAGAGCTTATTGTCCTCTGGGGAGAGAACATTTAGGAAAGAAATAGGGAGAAGACTTGAAATTTCATTGGTATTTGTAACACATTTATGAGGAAACTCCTTCTACTAATATAGGTTCTTCTTGTTTAATCTTGAAGAATTCCCCGTGGACACTGGGAGGTTAAGGATTCTGCCCAGACTCCTGTAGTCTGTGTCAGAGTCAAGACTTGATCTCCTATTGTACTGGCCTCAGGACAAGCTTTCTATTCATTAGGCCATACTGCCTCTCACATAAATTAGATGATAGCTAGATTGATTGATCAAGTAATTGTAAGAGAAATAATAGATTACATACATGCACACATACATGAATACATGTGTATATACATGCATGCATGCATACAAAATACATGCATTTTTCCTTGTTTGTTTATTTGTAATTTTGGGGAAAGCACTAAGAGCCAGGAGAATCAGAAAAAAATCATATGTGACTTAGTCTAAAAGCTGAATTTTGAAATACACCAAAAATTCAATGTATGCTTAGATAATATTTACTCTTGAGTAATGATATCACTCCAAGTTCTGAATGGAAAGATAGGGAATATGTGTCCAGAAGAATCTATCATTTATTTATCTAGGTTTTTCAGGCTACTGAATAATTTGTTGGAAAGTTGTGATCAACTATGCTTCTTCATCAAATTGCTTTTTAGAATAAGAGAATAAGAATGTTAGCCTTCAAGAAAAAAATCTTAGATATTCTCCAACCTAATTCCCTCATTTTATGGATAATGAAACTGTGACTTGGTTATGAGATGACAGGTTTAAAGTCACAAAAAATAGGGTAAAGTGAGAGTTGGGCATCAAATATAAGTTTTCCGATTCCAAAGCCACATTATTTTCACACTGATTCCTCTTGCTTCTTATCTGCCTCCCCACCCAGAGCTGTCTCAACACTGAGGGCAGCCTCTTTGCACATGGTCACTTTCATGCTTCTATTGACATCAGATGTTAGGATGAGTACAAGACAGAATAAATGTCTGCGCATTGCCAGGCCAATGGAGTGAGCTTTTTTTGTGTGTATGTAGGGTTCTTTTTGATTTTCTAAAAATCTTATTAAGACCTGGGGATAAAGCCCATGGTATTTTTCTTGATATGACATTAATATAATTAGTCAATTGTTTGTGCAGCTAGGTGGCACAGTGGATAGACTGTAGGTCTTCAAATTAGGAAGACTCATCTTCCTGAATTGAAATCTGGCCTCAGACACATTCTACTAGACAAGTCATGTAGCCCTGTTTCCTCAGTTTCCTCACCTGTAAAATGAGCTGGAGGAGAAAATGGCAAACTATTCCAGCATCTTTGCCAAGAAAACCCCATGTGAGGTCACAGAGTCAGACACGACTGAAAATGACTGAACAACAAAATTAAATATTTTTCCTTAAACCAGCATGACCCAAGATAGAAAGGCAGTCAATTTATATCCAAAAGGAAGGAAACTCATGAATTGTCTCATATATTCCAATGCACAGTCTGCATTTCTAGCTACATTGAAGTTACAGCATACCATTCCCCAGCAACAGATGTAATAAGTGAGTCTTCTACCAACTTTCTTTTTCGAGAGCAATTCATTTGAAGATATTTTCAGAACCACATAGCCGTAAACCATGGGAAAAAATATAAAAATCTGGGCAAAGCAATATGAAAATATAGGCTTTTCCTAGCTTAGAATAAATTTCCTTAACCGTTAAAAAATTATCTTCTTTTTTTTGGTATTTTATTTTAAATCCCACATGCTTTTGCAACAGCCTTTTCAAGGCTCTTATGATAAGACTATTAACATTTTGGAATTTTGGAACTTCTCCTGCAAATACCAATCTCCCAGTGGTCCTGTTTAGTCACTGTAACTTTATAAAACTGGATTTACATGTCTACATCTTTGTTTCTTTCAATAATTGAGAAAATATAATTTGATTAATTGAGTGGTTTCCATAGCAGCTGCAAACCAGGTGGCTAGAACTGGTTGCTTAGGCTGCTAAATTCTGTGTAATTAGTTTATTTTTAATCTTTTAATTCAGTAGGAGTAGAGTTTAGTGTATTAGAGAGAGTGTCTGAGCAAGGGTGCCTTGACTAATGTATTATTATCCTTCAGGGTTTATTGATGATGATGGAACTCATAAGGAAAAACTGGGGAGCTCAAGAAGAAGAAGAAACTTTTCTTATGCTGGGACTAAGGACTGGGAGGATTTTGATGCCTTGTTTTTATATGAATTTGTTCTCATTAAGTTAAAAGTATATACAGACTTTTCCAAGAGCAGTATATTTTCCTTCAGGAAAAATAACGAGACTAAAGTGTTTTGTATTCTAGAAAACAGTATTCATCACAGAATGCCAGGGCATGGAAAACATATTAACAGTAATAGTCTTTTAGCAGTTTTCTCACAATGGTGGATTTTATTTGATTATTTTACATCATGTGCGCTTGTAAAGAGAAAATATAGTATTATTTAATAATTTCATTTCTGATTCTACATTTTTATGCATAACTATACCCTCTATTCAGTACTTGATTTATTTTTCTTTAAAGCTGGTTATTTGATAGGCTATTTATATAAAGTTAAGGTTATGTTACTGACTTGAAATTGCAATATTTCTTTTAATGTAGCCATTTATTACCTGAGTGAATTCCATTTTAATGTGAGGTCTTTTCTATGGATTAGATCCAATTAGGAGAAGATGATTTGTGAATTGGCTAACACTCAAGTGGGGGATAGAGGTTAGTTTCTATACGCATAAGACTATTCTGGTCTCCAAATGAATATTTTACTAAAAGGAAAAGATAAATCCCTTTTAAGAACACTCCCAAAGGTAAAGTAACTTCTCAACATTTTCAGAGACATAATAACAAAAGCAGTAAATTATAATATGTACTAAGAAAAAACAAATCTTATAATAATTAGGGATTCAGAAGAGAAAATATGAAAGATTTTGTTCACCTTTAATTTTCACAGTTGAGGTCATTCATACACTTAAGTATTTTAAAAATCCAAATATATGGAATTTAGAATCTATTTGCCTCTGGACATATAGGTATGAAATTAAAAGGAAAAACAAATATTGAGTTTGTTGGAGAATATTTGAAGAGGTAGAGAGGAGGGGATATGATAATGGTCTTTAAGTATTCGAGGGTGATCATGTGGAATTGGGGTGAGGATTTTTATATTTGGCTTCAGAAGGAAGAATCATAAGCAAGGGGTGAAAATTGCAAAGAGAAAAATTCAGGTTTATGTCCATGGGGAAAACAAAACAAAACTTTGTAAGCATTAGAACTGTGAAAATGTGGAATGCTCTGCTTCAAGAGGGGGAGAGTTCCTCTCTATGGAGGTCTTCACAGAGAAGCTGAATGACCACTTGTCATATATATTGTTATAACATGAATTCATTTTTTATGAATTGGACATGGATGGTTACTGAGGTCCCTTCTTCCTCTCACATCCTTTAACTCTGTAATGCTATGATTCTGGATGCCTTGTTAAAATGATGCCCCGGTTTCCAGTCCAGATGGCTCCACTGCACAAATAAGAAAGAACACTGAAGTTAATAGTTCTGTCTTCATCCAGATTCTGAGCCCAGAAACCCTTGGACTTTTTTTTTTAATTGGGCCTTTTCTTTATACCAGTGTAATTTATAGAGGCAGACATGATTTTGCCCCTAATTCTGCAAATAAATGCTTTATCCTTTCATTTCTTCTAACTCCTAAAACTTTCTTAACCTCTTCATCATCTGTTGTTTAATAGTTCCTGCTTTATAGCCATTGCTCTCTCTCTATGATACCCTATGGTCCTGTTTCTGAACTTTAATTTTCTAAAGAGTAAGGCATGGTGGTTAAAAAGCTAGTCTTGTAACTAGAAAGACCTGGGTTCTAATGTTGTTGTTATTGTTGTTGTTGTTGTTGTTGTTTTCATGAAATATATTGGTTGTGTGACCCTAGATCAGATACTTAACCTGTGAGTGCGCTGGGCCACTCCCTAAGATTATAACTCGCTGAAAAGGTGCAAATTTGCATTAGTAGAGAGAGTTTCCTTACTGGAAAGTTCTCTATATAAATGGAATCACAGGTCTAGTTACATCCTATCCCCTTACCCAAAAGCAGATTTACAATTACAAAAAATAAAAAATTAAAATATGTACTTACATAAAGATTACTATTGTCTATGTATAAACAGGACACCTTTACAGTAGCCTTATACTGCTAAAGACTTAGTTTCAGTTCATGTTATCACTAGCTAATATTTATAACTTGAATATATCAGAGAACAAAAGATCTCCCAGAACTGAAGAAGCTAGTGAATGATACCAAAGAATTTCTAAAAGGAAAGATAGCTTATATGACTGTTCACCATCATTGCCTGTCTCATGCAATGTTATGTAGCACGTTGTAGTCAAAAGCATGTTGGTCTTGAAGTTGAGACAGATATGGGTTCAAATCTTGCCTCTGGACACACTAGCTGAATGACCTTGGACAAATGATTTAATGTCTCTCAGTCTCGGTTTTCTAATCCTTAAAATGAATAATATAATTATCTCCAATGAAGAAAGATCACTAGAGAGTTAGCATCAAAATCAGAAAGTCAGGAGTTTTCTTACCCAATACCTCCATAAATCAGTGAAATCACAGTTCTAGTATTTATCACTATTTATAAACAAAAGTAGGAACTACCTCAAAGGGTCATCATGAGAAAAAAATGAAACAAATTTCTAGAGTGCTTTGCAAAGCTCAAATCAACACATAAAAGTGAGCTAATATTATTATAACTTATTCTACAAGGTTAGTGTGAAGATTAAGATAACCTTTTAAATAAAGGTTAAAATATAACAGTTATTATTAATAACAATAATCAATATTAATATTCATTATGACTCTATACCAATTACAAATGCGCTAAACATATCATAGAATCTCAGGGATGAAACTACCCCAGATGCTGCCTGGTCCAGCTTATACTTCTATGTACATGTAATGGTATGTACATTATAGAATACTGCTGATTATACTGTTTGATTTTTAGTTTGCTTTGGAATTTTTTAAAGAGAAAAGCTTACTGAGAGATAGGGAGAGGAGAGGACAGATCTGGAAATGACATCCTTAAAAAGCAAAAGCTTCAATAAAACTTTTTCAAAAAATGAGTAAAAATAATAATGTCTTTTATAACATAATTATTAAGTGGTTATCCAGCCCTTGTTCAAAGATCTCCAATTTGGGGAAAGACAATATTGGCCAACACTCCTCCTCTTACTATTAAAGACTTTTAATTTTTAGAAATTACATTTTTCCCCTTTCATCAAATCAAAATTTACCTTTCTGAAACTTCTATTCATTGATACTAGTACCGTTATCTTGGCTTTTTTTTTTTAAGGGCAAAGAGTGCTAAGTGACTTTCACAGGGTCACATAGCTAGTAAGTGTAAAGTACCTGAGGCCAAATTTGAACTCAGGTCCTCCTGAATCCAGGGCCAGTGCTTTTTCCAATGCCCCACCTAGCTACCCTACCTTCTTGGCTTTTTACAGAACAAATCTTTTTATTATTATTATTATTTTTTAATTCAACACAAATCTAACTTTTATTCCTCCTGTGCCCATCCCAATTAAGAAAAAATAAAAACAACAGAATTCTGTTATAAATATGTATAGTTAAGTGAAACCAATCTCTTCACTGGCTATGTCATATTCACATATATACATACATATGTCTCCTTCTGCACTCTGATCCCTTCCCTTTTCTTTCAGGAGTTGGGTAATATGTTTCTTCATGAGTCCTCAGGAATCATGGTTAGTCATTATGTTGATCAGAAAAGATCTACTGCCTCTTCAGCATAAGAAATAGTATATGTTGCTTATTGGATTAAACCTTTCTCATTTGGTATGAGCAGTCAAAAGTGAATTTTTAACCTCTATGCATTCTTAAACAGGGTCCATGAAAATGGACTTAAAAAATTGATAATTGTATTCCAATATAATTTGTTTCCTTTTTAATCCAATTAATTTTTGTACATTTAAAAAGTATTAGTGCAGTCCGATAAGGAAATGGTTCATAGGCTTTACCAGACAGCCAAAGGCATACAGAAAGAAAAGAAGGAAATGGGGCCCTGGCCTAGTGTATATATGAGCAGATAAAGTGAAAATTCAGTTTTGACTGCTACACAGAATACAAAAACCGAACTAAAGTTGATTCCATTTCTTTTTTTTTTTTTTTGGAGGGGGGGGTCATTGGCCCTCAGGACCTTAACATATTTTAATGTGTCCAAAATTAAGTACAATTTTGCTTTGGCCAAGTTAAATGTAAGTTTTGTTCAAGTTATTTTGATATACTTGCTAATGTCAGTAACAATACAGTAGTACCACTCCACCCCACCCCCACCCCAGTAAAGTGCTGTATAGCCTAAAAAGCATTAAAACACACACTATCTAGTTGTCTGCTTATAATATTCTTTTGGAACATTGGGAAAAAATATTTATTACCATTTTGCAGATTAAGAAAAACAAATATAGAAGTAATTATTTGAAAAGGCAGGATTTACATTTTGACTTGGCAAAAGGTTATTGAACGGAACTAGATAGTTCAGATACTATCCTTAACTTTTATTAAGGTGGGCACTGTGGTCAATGCCTCTCACCTCTGAGGTTTTTGTGGTAAACACTGTTCTCCCACAATGTGAAAAAAGCACACATTTCCTGTCTTCTTTACCTTTATTTTACTTTTCTTCAATAATATCCACAAGAATATCTGATCATAGGCAACCTGTCATATGTAACAGGACATAAATTGATCAGTAAGAATTCATTTATGTAATACATGTTATGTATCAGGAATTATCCTAATGACTGAAAAAGCATATTCAAATCATGAAATCATCTCAAATTGCAAGGAACTTACATTTGGAGAGTATGTGTGTGTGTGTGTGTGTGTGTGTGTGTGTGTGTGTGTGTGTGTGTATATATATATATATATATATACACACACACACATATGCATGTATGTATATATGTGTATAAATATAAAGTTAATACAGTATATATAAATGGATACAAAATAGTTAATGTAAGGAAGAGTGGGAAGAAAGACAATAGCATTTAGGGGATCAGGAACACGCTCATGATAGAGCTTAGGCTGTGTCTTCAAAGAAGACGTTGACCCTAGGAAGTAGAAGTCACAAGTGTGGCAAATAAAATTATATGGTTGCCCTATATTAGTCCCAAATTTAGGGAACATAGCTGGGGTTTATCATATATTTGTTACTGAGAAATTATAGGCTACTGCACCAGTTTGGGGGCATTAAGCACTTATTAAAGAATATTAAGTATTAGTAAAGATAGAGCACATGGCCCTGAAAGTTAGGAAAGCCTAGCTAGGATCTAGGGGAGAGAATCATCTGTGCCTTGCCTCCTTGAGTGTCCCAGGTCCAAGAGAAGAAGTGTCTGTGTAAGCTCCCTGAGGGCTGGAGGAGAGCCTGCCCTTATGCATTGCTCAAAGCCAATTGGCTAGCATCATTCAAATCTATTGGTTTACTGGATTTGAGGGTGGTCTGGAGCAGTGTGTGCTGATGTAAGAGTAATGAGCCTTCCAAGGGGAAAAAGCATTCAGGTAGGTGTGGCTTTAATCCCTATTAACAGTCCAAGGTCCAATCACATTTCCTTTGAAATTCTCCTGAGGCTGGGCTGGCCCTCAGAAAGGTCTGGCCAGCCTCTCTGGGTCTCATAGAACCCCAAAACACCCTATTATTAATAATTTTCTCACACAAGGAAGTTTATTCCCATCATGTAGGATACACAGAACAAAAGCATGAAGATGGGAGTTTTATGTGTGAGGAACATATAAGAGCATGCCAATTTGGTTGGGTTACATATAATCTTTATTTGGCTACTCCTCCCTCTCCCAATATACCCTTCTAATTCCACCCCCTTTTCACCTTACACCAGGTCATGTTTGTTTTAGTTCCCAAGAAGAAAATCTCTCCTAGATTGGTTTCACAACTTTTATGCAAAACAAAAACAAATTAGAGAAGCACAGAGATAGTTTGATTCCTCTGCTTAGTAGTCACACTGCTGAAAGGAAGTGTATCTGTTTATCCCTCTGTAGGTTAGTCAAAAAACTTTTTTTAAGTGATTATTTTTAAATTTTATTTTTAATTTATGGAATATAACAAGTATTTCCATAACATAGTACAAGAAAAATATGTTTGTACATGAAACTGCAAATCTACTACACACAACTTGTTATTGCTTTCAAATATCCAACAAAATTAGTCATATATTTTTTTTCTTTTTCTTCCTTTCTCCTCTTAACAATATTTAAGAACAACTTTGAGTAAATAAGTTATTTTATCTTTCTCTGAATGCAGATAGTGTCTTTCATCACATATCCTTTAGAGTTAATTTGAGCATTTATAATAGATAAAATATTGTTGTTACTGCATACAATGTCCTTTCATTATGCCTAAAGGTATTTTAATAACTCTTTGAATTTTATTTATTCTGAATTTACAAAATAAAAACAAGTTTTTCCATAACATAGTAGAATAGAAAAAAAAAGATGATTACACATTAAACTGTAAATCTACTATGTACAACTTTTAGTTCCTTTTAAATATATAATAAAATTATCGTGTCACCCCTGAGATAGATACCATTAGACACAAATGTTTATATATATATGTAAGGTAATTATATGTATATGTATATAAACATATACATACACACACATACATATATACATATACACCTATTTATCAGTTTTATCTCTGGATGCTTATATTGTCTTCCTTCATCCATCCTTTGTAGATCATTTGGATATTCATATTAGTGAAAATGACTTAATCAGCAAAGTCATTCTTAAAACAATGTTGCTGTTATTATATACAATATTCTCTTTCTTCTGCTCATTTAGATCTTCATTGTTCTGTGTAGGACTAGCCATGCTTTCCTAAGATTATAGAGCTCATATTTTCTTATAGCACAGTCGTATTCAATAAACATTTCTTAAATGCATACTATGTACCAAGTCCTGTGATAATAGTAATAGTAGTAGTAGTAGTAGTAGTAGTAGTAGTAGTAGTAGTAGTAGTAGTAGTAGTAGTAGTAGTAGTAGGCCTCCATCAGTCGCAGATGACCATGGATCAGCGCCTTGAAGCACCACAGGCCGCAGTGTGGCTATGCAGTCCGATAAGGGAGCTGCAGCTCCTGAGTGACTTATAACCGGTAACTGCCACATCCCGTGTTGTATCTACCCCATGAGGAGTAGCTGGAGTGTCCTTTCCAGGGCACTGGCCTGGGCAGATCAATTGGAAAACAAGCTGTTGCCCATGCAGCAGGTTTTCCCTCTCCACGACATTGGTGGATCCAAAGGAGAGGCAGAGGCAATACAGTTTGGCACCAGTGCCGCCGCAGGAGTTGCCAGAGGGATGTGGTGTCCAATGTCCAAATACCTAAGGGATTCTGACTCCTGATTTTTCCTTGGGGTTAACTCCCGAATCCTTTCCCATATATGAGTATAGCCGCAAGGCAGAGGAGGTTTAAAATCAGGGTTTCCTTCCCCTAGGTGGGTTGCCTGCCAAGGCTAAAAAGCCCCACCTGCCTGAAGCGACTGGTATTAAGGTGCCAGTGACTCACCTTTGCCCCTTCTCCTGTTAGGGGAAACAGTTCTGCCACAAGAAGGCCAGGAGTTGGGCTTCGGTGGTCAGAGGTTATTTGAGACGCACGCTATTGGAGCATTTTATAGAGAGTCAGAGCTTATCCCCATTCCCACCCCAGCATTACAAACCTTTGGAACCAAGTCCTGTGATAAGTGCTAAGTATATAAAGACAAAAAACAATCCCTGTTCTCAAAGGGCTCACAATCTAATGCAGGACAACATGCAAACAACTATCTACAATCAAGCTATATAAAAGGTAAATTACAGATAATCAGGAAAGGGAACGCACTAGAATTAAAAGGGATAAGAAAAGGCTTTTCTTTATGTAGAAGGGCAAATTTCAGCCTGGCCTTCAAGAAAGGAATTGAAGCCAGGATGTGAAAAACAGGTTGGAGAGAATTCATGGCATAAAGGATAGTCAATGAGACTGCTCTTTTTAAAGACATGCATCAGAGCCTTTGAAGATTTTAAAAGTGCTTGAGTGAAGGGGCTAGACCATTTTGTAGTTAGCTTTAAAGATATCATGTAAAAAATTACATATGGAGTTATGGGGCACTGTTTGCATGACCTTACAGATTTCCATATTTGTATATACATATAGATGTATAAGGCAAAGATCTTATACATACACCCCTTGTAAATGTATAAATTTCAGGAATATAACAACCAAGATGCTCTCTCTTTGTCTTTGTCTCTCACTCTCTGCCTATATATGCACACATACACATAAACATATTATATGCATACGTGGACATTGATGTTATATGAATATAAACATATAGACTCACATGTGTGTGTACATGTATAAATGTGTGTAGGTGTGTGTACATACACATATACATATATGCATTTGTGTCTGATATTCAGGGCAGGGTCATTGCTCGACTACATTCCTGAATTTTTATCATTCCCCCCTGAAGCTCATCATCTTGTAAGATCTTATCAACTCTTAAACTCACAATTCTTTAGTATTTGCTGCCTGCATTTCTCAGGGTTTTATCATGTGCCCAGACAAGGTACTCCTCACTCCCTCTGCTCCTTTTCAGTTCCTTTTCATGTGTTGTCTTCCCCATTTAGATTGTGAGCTCCTTGATGGTAGGGGTTTTTTCTTCTCTTTGTATCATTCTTGCTTAGCACATTGGGTGGCATATACTATACACATAATAAATGATTATTGGCTGACTGTTGTTTCTACTACTTTTTGGTGTCAACTGTCTCCTGAGTAGGTGAGGATGAATAATTTTCAGAACTTTTGGCTAATTACCATATTTCTCAGATTGCCCCCCCACAGGCTTACAAAAGATAACTCAATGTTATGAAGATAGAAGATCACATCATTATTCTGTTGGGCATGGACCAAATATAATCTTGTCCATTTGGGGGATTGCTAGTTCATGGAACCCTCTGATGTCATTGCAGATGCCACAACAAATCTCTATAAATCCTACCTCAACATATAATCCTGTATTTGCTTTCTCACTGCTATGAATGCCTCCATATTAACTTCTCCATGAATATCTGCTAAATTTGGTTCACACTGAGAAGTGTGAAGAGTGTTAATGGAACATTTTCTGCTTTAGCTCAGTCTGTGAAGAATTAATTTAAGTTGTCTGTTGCAATGATCCTGTCCTAAAACCAGTACTGATAATGCATTCTACTAAGTGTTGGGTTAAAAGTTAAAAGTTTCTCTTTCTCTTCTTCCTGCTAAAAATCATTCACTTTACTACTAAAAGGTGATAAAAACATGGACAAATAAAGAATTCTTGGTTTCAAATTTTCACAGCCAATGGCTGAGAGTTAATCTTTGAGTATCATCTCATTTCTTAAAACTTTAAACCACAGGGGAAATTTTCTTTAATATATAAGTGCTGTCCTATAACCAAAACATACTCACCCTCATTCTGAACTCATGTAATATTCTATAAGATAATAAAAAGAAAATAATAACAATTAGAACTATACAAAAATGTATCCTCCATTTTGAAGGATGTGAGGCTTCCCTCATAGACCTTCAGATAATTTCTAGATGATAATTAGCTAGGAATATTCTAGAGGAGATTCTTACTAAGCTATAAAAGGAGATAATATATAACTGCGGCATTCTTCAACTCCTAACTTTTGCCATCCAACTTATCCTGGTAACCTTTTGCTATTTCCTAGACACTTCAACTACAATGATAAACCGCCTAAAATTCATTATAGCCTAGTGGTACCTAATTTCTCTCCCACAGCAAATCTTACTCATGTAGCACAAATGGAATCAGAAAATCTTGGAGTTTGAAAGAAAATTAAAGATCAATAATTTCAACCTGATTCACAGTGCAAGAGTTTCCTCTAAAATCTCCCTAAGAGATGGTCATTCAATTCTCTTTTCAAACTTGATGGGGGGGGGAATTATTCATTTAAGATAGAAGACAATTTCATCTTGTAAAAACTCTGTTTTGAAATGTCTGGAGGAAATTTAATGGGGATAGAAAGAAATATAGATTTTTCACAGCAGTACATGGCACATTTTCAAAAATTAACCATGTATTAGGGCACAAAACCCTCAAAATGATGCATTATAAATTCCATTTAATAAAAAGCTGAAAAAGGTAGACTGAAAATTAATTGGAAACTAAATAATATCATCCTAAAGAATGAGTGGGTCAAGCAACAAATCAGAAAAACAACCAATAACTTCCCTCATTGTGTCTCACTCCCAGAAAAGTAAGTTTCGGCCATTGACATAGGGGACACCATTTATGGCAGGATCCCCACCACCCTATCCCTCATTATGCATCCCTCTTCTGACCTTTACCCTCCTCCTGTTCACCATTCTTCCCTATTTACTTTAAAATCTCCTTCCTGTGTTCATGTTCTTCCCCCAGGCACCAGTGACACACATGAGTTACAACTACCTTCTTCCTAGGCATGATGAACCATCTTTTAAAACACCAAATCCCCTGGTGACACCCAGCACTTGCTCCCTATCTCCCTTCAGAGAACATATATCTTCAGCCACAGGACAATTCAACTCCCACCACCAAAACAAATTCTCCCCATCCCCTTCTTTTACTTTTAAATATTTTGCAACTTCTCCTCACACACTTCTCTGTAGACTCTTCTCTTCTGAAGAGATCTCAGAATTGCTTTCCCCTTAATGCTAGCTCTTGATTTGAACAGGGTACATCATGTTTTCTTTTCTATTTTTCTTCTCCTCTTTCTTCCATGAGCCCTCCCATTTTATAATGCAGTCCCCCAAAATATATTGATTTAACTGAATGATGGGTATCATGAGTTTCTGTCCAAAATGGCGCAGGCTTTTCTCTCCACCATTACCTTTGTGTCATTCCACCTTCAGTCCCTTATTCTTGTGTACATTTTAAAAGAAATCACTTACTGGACTTCATGTTTTCACTGTTGCTATTTCTTTCCTTTGCTCCTACATTTATTTATACCTCCTATATTGCTATTGTCTGGGGTGTTTGAGAAATGAGAAAAAAATCACTCAAAAATAATTTATTTTTTGAAAAAAATTAATTTAAATTTTCAGTTTCAAATTCTCTTCCTTCATTTACCCCCTACCCAGCCCATTAAGAAGACAAGAAATACAATCCTGGTTTTCTTTTAAAGAGTGTTTCACACACCTCTTTATTATCAAATGTATGTCACTTTTTGTTTATAGTTAAGCTCAGATTTGCAGGGTATGTCACCATGGGCTACATCCTGGACTCCATTGCTCATTGGAATATATTTCATTCCCTTCCATGTTTTCTGGTGGCTGTGGCATATTCTGGTATTATTTTAATTTCCTTTGTATTTGAAGGTCTTTGCAGAAGTTTTGCAGAATTTGTTGTTTCTATATTAAATGGTTTAAGTTAAGCACTTGGCATTTGAAGCCTAGGTTTGTTTGTTTGTTTTTGCTTTATTTTTTTTCCTGAAGGAAACCTATGTATTCTTTCAATTGTTATTTCATTTTCTGTGTTCAGAAGTTTCCTACAGTTTTTTTTTTTGTATTATTTCTTTCATCTTTGTTTTAAAGATTTTTACTTGTCATGTTTATCTGGGAGACTTATAAAACTTAAATTTTACATAAAACTTAAGTCATCTCTACTCATTCTATCTTCAAGATCAATATGTATTGCTTCAATTGAAAACATACATTCTTTTACTTTCTTTTTTTGTCTTTTCTTCTTCTAGGTTGTCCTCCCTTTCTGTTTATTTGCATTTGCAATGCTTTTTCCTCTTTTGGATCTTTGCTGGAATTTTTGCATCACACATTCAAGTCTCTCTCTTTCTGTCTCTCTTTCTCAGTCATTCTCTCTCACCTATTCTTCCAATTATTTCTGCTATTTATGCCATAATTTCTACTTTTGTAATTCTTATTTAAACTACATTTATATTTTATAGTAAATCGAGATCCTCTGTTTCCTTCTGCTATTGTTTTCCTAGTTGATTTATCTGCTTATGTTCAAGGTCTTTGAGATTTTTGTTTCTGTTTGTTTATGTGCTTGTTTTTTCTGAAACCCTTGATAATTTGTCTTGTTTTCCCCTTATTTTCTTTTATTCCTCACCTTCTGACTTCCTTCTATCTCTTGATGGTTCTCCTATGCACTGGGCATCAAAGTGTTTTAACTTCCTCCCACACTGAGCAATTCACTGTTCACCAATCTAGGTCTCCTTTCCAAGTGACTATAAGGAGGATGAAACTCACCCCATGTAAATGATGAACACTTTTCTGCAGGCTTAGGAAGCACTGCATGGCCCTCCACTAATGTTATGTTGTCCTGTTTTCTCCGTAACTCATTTATATGGCTTACCAATACAGAGTACTGACCAGATAATGCTAGTGTAGCCAGGGTAAATATCTGTAGTTTAAAGATTGTATCTCCAGGGCTCTGGAGTGGGAGTGGGGACAGTGGCAGGAATGGGATTGAACTCTACTTCAAGTCTAAACATGTGTCCTGTTGCTTTCTCTCTGTTCCTCTGCTTTTATAATACTAATTTTTTTCTAACACAAAATACTGCTACAGCACTGGCCATCAAAGCCCTAAAAACTTCCACAGATTGTCCTCCATATTTCCAAGACCTTGGAAAAAGGGAGAAAGGACTGGGTTTGTGGTTGGTTTTTGATACTAGCCTGTGAATTTGATGGGCTAGTAGTCAAGCCTTGCTGCCTTTAATATGGTGGGCAGTGGTAAAAGGGGTGCTGAGTGAGCTTAAGGTAGATATTAGTTCACACCTTTTAACTTTCTTTTGAGTTCCTGATATCCAAAACCTCAGAGACAGCTGAAGTTGACTTATTTTGTATACATAAGTTCTGTTTTGGAGAGTTTTAAGAGGTTTTGTGGATCAGAAAGAAAAAATTAGACTCTATCTTGTTATATATGTGGCCCATTCAAGATGTCCAAGTGGCTCCTCATTGTCTGTATTATAAAATACACACTCTTTAATTTAAAGACATTTTAATCTAATTATAGATTACCTTTTAATTTAGACAAAGCAACAAGAATTTATTAAGCATTTTAATATATGCCAGCACAATGCTAAATGTTAGGAATATACCTAATTTTAAAAAAATGTAAATAGTCCCTTGAGGAAATTATATTTTAATGGGGCAGGACAACACATCAAAAGGGAAGGGGGAAAGAAGAAAAGGCACTCAAGCAAGGCTGTGGTAATGTACAGAAGGTCAGAAACAGAGCCAAGAGGAGAATGAAGTCTGACTAGCCTTGTCCTCTCCCAGCAATGGAGGCCCCCTAAGGTATTCATTAATGAGAGAAGGGGGATAAAATGGTTGAAGGATATTCCAGGATGAGAAGGCCATAGGAATAGATAGATTTTACAGAGTGAAGAGGCCCCAGGTGCAGAGGAAATTTGAGGGTGATCCTGAAACTGAGAAACAGTATTGAAGTCAATCAACAAACACTTGTGAGGCCCAATATGTGCCACTCATTATGCTGGGGAATACCAAGACAAAAAAAAAAAAGAAAGAAAGAAATAACCCCTGACCTAAAGGAACTTAAATTATCTTGTCAAGTAAGAGGAAAACATACTCAGATAAATACATTTAAAATGTATAAAAAACAAATACTATACAAATCTTGGTGTTCTTCCTCCTCTATCCTGTCCCCTATAAAATCCCTGTCAGATTTCCTTCCATGTACATGATATTTACATATTCATTTACATGTTATAATATGAATGTTTTCATAGCAAGGATCATATTTCCCTATTTTTGCCTCACTAATTTTTATCATAGTGGTATTTAATAAAGATTTAATAAAGGTTTATTGAATGACTTGATAAATATATTTGAGTCATCCTTACACTGTTTTTCCTCTGTCAACTTCAGTTTCCTTATTTGAAATATGGAGAGTGGGAGGATAAAACACCACCAACAACAAAAAATCAAACAATCTTCAAGGCCCCTTCCGGCTCTAAGATTCAATTAATTTATTAGTTGTCAGGGATTGAGAACAAAAGGTAATTTATTATCACCATTATTCCTTTGGTCTAATAACAATAATGCTATTGGAGTCACAAGAGATGTAGATGTAAATTTGACCTCCTATATTTTCTTATTATGTGATCTCAGGCAGGTAATTTTATCTCTTTAAGCCTATTCTTCCTTATCTGAAAAGTGATAATAATAATACTTAAATTACAGGGTTATTAGGAGGATTGAGATGACATATGTAAAACAATTCACAAGCCTTAACTTTCTATAAGTGAACTATTATTATAAATCATATTATTCCATTTCCTCATATTTGAGAGAATTCTGATAGGTAAAAATGAATGTATTTTTAATTGCATAATAATATTGGAATATAAGGTTATCTAGAACTTCACTGAAAAGAATCTTTTGGACAATTTCAATAGAAAAAAATAAACAACAGTGATGAAATATGCCTCATTTTTATTTCTATACAGTTTCAACTTCTGCTAAATCTCTCTATTTTTAAAGCTTTTTATTCCATATAATTTGGAAATTCTGAATATTCGGCACAGCATCATCTATTTTAAAAGCTGTTCTATTTTTTATATCTCAATGTTATCTTCAGGCAAGTTGTGAGCATGGGTAGGCAGCATCAAATTAGTGTATAAAAGAGGAACTTATAAAAGGTAAGCCACATAAAGGATGCCATCAGCTAACCATATTATTGAAAAATGGGCTAGTTACATAACAGCAAATCATTTACCAGTGGAAAGCTTACATATTTCACTGATGCAGGTGACACAGAAAAAAGAATATTGGACTTGAACCAGGAAGACATGAGTTCAAATGTAGCCTCAAACCCTTACTAACTGTGTGACTGCACAAGTCATTACTCTCTATTCACCTCAGTTTCCTTATCTGTAAATTGCCAATAAGAGTTTACTTTTCAGAGTTATTTTGAGGATAAACCAAGATATTTGTAAAACATGTTATAAGCCTTGAAATGCTATGTAACTATTAATATAGAAATGCTAGCCATTATTGGGAGAATCGAGGATAAGTACCTTATGCAATCTTGTAGAAATATTTCTTCTAATAGTACAACATTAGAAGATATGGGCAGCTTGGAATATGTATTGTCAGGAATGACCATATTTTGAGGTCATAGATTCACTTGGATATTTGAGTGAGTGACCTTGGGTAAGTCACTTAACTTTCCTTCAATTACTTCCTTTGTAAAATCTTGAAAATAATGCTTGTCCTGCATCAAACAATTGGAGACAAAATAGATCTGCATCTATTTGATGATGACTAAATAAGTTGTGTTACATGTGTGTAATGAACTATTCCATACTCTGGCCATGATGAGCACAGATAAACATGAAAAAACATACATAAATTAATGATAACTGAAGTAAGCAAATCCAGGAAAACTGTAAAATATCTACAAACATGCAAATGGAAAGAAAAAGAATACAAAACAAATGAAAAAGAATTATGAAGAACAGGTTTGGCTCCAAAGAAAATATATGAGAAGACACCTTCCTGTAATCCTTTAGAGAGGTATGTGTTCAGGTAAGGGGTAGGGTTGGGGATGGCAGTGGAGAGTAGAGTATGCATGGGAAATATTGCATATAGTGACATTTTTTTCAATGTAAAAATAAACTTTTTCTGTACTTTTTTGCCCTTTTTATTAAAAAAAAACTTTTATAAAAGGGAAAGTGAGGGGAAAGATACAAGGGGGAAAGCTATATGAGGTAAAAAGAAAATATATATTTTATATCTTATTATATATATGTATGTTTAAAATATCTTTTTATAATATGTTTTAAAAGTAGTACTTGTGGGACAGCTAGGTGGCACAGTGGATAAAGCACCAGCCTTGGATTCAGGAGGACTTGAGTTAAAATCTGGCCTCAAACACTTGACACTAGCTGTGTGACCCTGGACAAGTCACTTAACCCTCATGGGCCTGCAATAAAAAAAAAAAGTAGTACTTCTAGTACTTGTTGCCATTGAGGACATCTGGGGCCTCTTTCTCTCCCTGATATCCCCATATCCCCACGCAGCTGAATTTCTTTCAAGTACCTGAATTACTCAGTATAGCTCTGTAGACTAAGATAAAAAAGTTTTACTGATAGGCAAAACAAATATATGTTTTTTACTCTTGTTTTTCTTGGAAGTGAGGAATAATTTGACAATTTATCAGAGTTATAGTCATGCTTATTTTTGGAAAAAAAATCACTTGATAGCTTGAGAAAGCAGTGTATTGAAGAGAGGAAAGAGTATAAAATAGTAAGCACATCTAGATTATAATCTTGATTCTGTCCCTAATTTGTTATTTAATCTTTTGAAAGTTATTTAAGCTCTCTGGAACTCAGTTTGTTCATCAATACATAAGATAGCTGTCCTAGATAACTACTAAGTTTTTCTTAAACTATATTTAAAGCAAGTATCTTATTGACAAAATTTTGAAAATTCAAAATAAGTTAGAATACTGATACTAAGACCTCACAAACTGAACTGGACCTTCTCCACTGCTAGATAATCCAAGCCATACTTCTTTTATCAATTCTCTTTCCTATTATCCATAGCCTCTCTTTCAAACATTTTCATCCTCCTAATTTCCCATATCAATCTATTCCCCCATCCTCTCAAATGAGAACCTTACTTAATATTTAAAAGGGAGGCCATTTATTATGAGTTCCTCTTCTTCCATTCTTCGTCATCTCTTCTACAGCTATTTCTTCTTTCACCCATGATTCATATGAAGGGGTGGCCTTACTCCTAAATCAAGGCTCCACTCTGTCATCTGGACAAGTAGTCTCATTTCATCCCATCTCCTCCAATAGTCATCCCCACCCTCTTGATTATATAACATCAGTTCTAAACTCATTGGTATGGGACTCTCCTTATGGGTTGAGATCAATTCCCTGTTTCTGCACAAGGGCCAGAGTGGAGTGTACAAGAGTAGGAGAGAGCTTCAGACTCTTCAGTATGCTCTCAATCTTCTTTGAGTCATTTAGTCTCAGCAGACTTTGGGCACCCTAGGTACTTCTGGCCTCCAGCTTCAAGAGAGAAAGTGGTCAGTAACAATCCTATTACAGTTTTCTAAAGGAAAACACTCTGGTAAAAAGTCTACATGAGAAGATATGGAAGTCTCTACATTAGTCATATTCCCAAGTTGCTATACTAGAGATTTCAGGAAACTTCACTTTGGACAAGATCTGGGTCTCTTTTTCTTTGTCAAGCTGCATTAACTCACTTCCAATGGGAGAGGTCTTTCACTCCATAGTGTCCAGTTTTTTCTGTTTTCTGTCTTGCTATGGTTTGGATAAATGGGTTTCTTGGCTAATGGCTATGTATGTTCATCATGGTAATATATTTGGTTGGAAAGGGTTCAAGTTTTAGATATAAAGCCTGGGCTCCTGTTTCTCCCAGTAATCAAACAGAAATCAGAAATTATCTTGAACTGAATAATCACAGACCCCAGATTAACACTATTTAAAAGTATTCTAGCCCTGTGCCTCCAGTCTCTATGAAGAACAGAGTGACTTTCTATTTCTTCTCCTGGTGGGAATTAAATTCCCTTGGAGAAAGGTGGCTAGAGATATCAATTTCACAAACAAAACACTCTATATCTCTATTCTAGGCATTTTCCTAGCTCTTTCTCATGCCTGGAACACTTTCCCTCCACATTTCTGTCTCCTGGCTTCATTCTAATACCAATTATAATCTCATCTTCTAAAGGTAACCTTTCCTAATGCTTCTTAGTTCTACTTCCTTCCTTCTATTATTTCAATTAATCCCATGTATAGCTTATTTATATATGTGTATTTAATTTTTTTGTTCCCTGTTATATTCTGATATCCTTGAGAGCAGGAGACTGTCTTTGACCTTTCTTTATATCTTCCCTTCTTACAGGAAGGCTTAATGGATGTTTATTGTTAGATTGATTGAGTGATGTATTCACCAATATCTAATGATTGCATGTAATAGGAAGTAAAGAATCACTGCATTAAAATCTACTGTCCCAAAGTACTATTATGTATACTTGAATTTACTATAGCCAGTAAGCCATTTTTATCCTTCAGTCATGCTGAAGACTCTATTCTTCTCTTGGTATTTTTCTAAGAATCACTATTGAGTGGAACGTAGAGTGAATATGCAGATAACAAAAAACAACAACAACAACAAAAAACTTGCTTATACTTCAGAAACACTTTCCTTGAGACCTGAAATACATAGAGTATAGAACTCCTAACAAAAGGTGTGAGTTTGGTCACCCAGTGAATGTTTTGTCTTAGTGCCTGTCTATATCATAGTTTGAGGTGCCCAAGTCTCCCTCTGACTCCTATACTTGAGTGAAATGTAATCTAGCTGGGACACATTGTAATAGCAAAGAAAATACACACTATGGCTCTGTGCGTTAAGAATTACTTAGCCTATAGCTATAATTTTATTTTTGAGTGATGGCAATAGCTCTAGAATGAAATCTCACAGATCAATTTCTTTCTTTCTAATATATAGTGAAGTGTTAACTGACTTTGCTGTTAGAACTAGCTACCTCAATGAAAAATGATCAGTCTTATGGAGAAGAAAGCTGATGCCAGTAGCACTAACTAAAATGTTCAAGCAGCATGTGATGGAGTAGTGATGATGATGTGTCTGGGGCTTTTCAAGAATTATAAAGTAATCTGTATGGGCACCTTAACATAGAAGTTAGGTAAGAGGAATGAAGAATGAACTGAAGTTAAAAGTGGAATTTAGCTCAATGGATAGAAAGTCAGCATTCCCTTCTCACATTATAGTGTCCAAACCATAAAGTACTTTCTAGGTTATCTCTAACAATTATCTCATTTCAAATAATTAGGAAATTGATTTGTTTATAAACATTTGTGCCTTTAAAAAGGTACTTTGTTTTTCCTCCTTGTATCTTGGTAGGAAGGGTCGAACTTGCTAATGCCATATTTGACACTGAAATATGCCACAGGGGTTGCTTTTTGTGAGTTTAGAACAACTGAACCTATTCTACATTCTATAATTACAATTTTTTTTGGAGGGGGGCAGGGCAATGAGGGTTATGTGAATTGCCCAGGGTCACACAGCTAGTAAGTGTCAAGTGTCTGAGGCTGGATTTGAATTCAGGTCCTCCTAAATCCAGGGCCAGTGCTTTATTCACTGTACCATCTAGCTGCCCCCCTCATTACAAATTTATTAGACCTCTTCTTAACTCCGAAAGAACTTGAAAAATAAAATATATAAAAATATATATGATATATGTATTATCACACAACAAACCAAAGTGACTATCACCATTTCACATGTTATAATTTTATTAGTGGTAAATCACATAGGGCCTGTACCTTTGATACTTGATTGAATCCATGATTCCATTGCTGTGTGTATTCCCATTCATTTATGCATTCATCCATTCATCCATCCACCATTTGATATTTTCATTCCTTCAGTAATTCAACAAATCATAAAAAGTACATGGTATGTACAACACAATATAATAGGTTCTGGTGAAAATACCATTTAGGAAATATATGCTCTGTCTTCAGTGAGTCTTAAAAACAATAGTGGAACAAGATACAAACACTCAAAATTGTAAAATACAAAATTTCATGATAAGTTCACTAGATGAAAACAAAGTGCTATGGGAGAGCCAAGCAAGAGGTTTATTAATGTGCAGATCCAGTGATTCAGATTCAACCATTTAAATTAATATTATTTTTGTCTATTTTTACCTTAAATAATTGATAAAGTGAATATTCAATGTATTCTAGGGTTTCTCTATTTTATTATAATAATAGTACTTATATAGTCCTCTAGAGATGTTATCTAAATTTTTTCCTATTATGCTCATTTTACAAATAAGGACACTTCTGTAATCAGAGATGAATTATCTTGCTCAAGGTTATACAGGTAATAACTGAAACAGGATTTGAATTTCTCTTCCTAGGTGCATGTCAATTGCCCTCTTCACTGTACAACCTAGCTACCTTTTAACATATTGGAATTAGAACTGTGCCATTCACCATCATTCTAATCACCCTCATTCTTATTAGATGATTTGTCTAATATAATAGAATACTATCAGAAATAATGAGCAGGTGGACTTCAGGAAAAAAAAATACAAAGACTTACATGAACTGATGCCGAGTGAAGTGTGCAGAACCAGGAAAATATTGTACATAATAAGAGTAACACTATACAAGAATCAAGTATGATTGACTTGGGTCTTCTCAGGAATACAATGATGCAAGAGAATTCCAAAGGACTCATGATGGAAAATTTAATCCACATCCAGAGAAAGAACTTATGAAGTTTGAGGGGCAGCTAGTTGGCGCAGTGGATAAAGCACCAGCCCTGGATTCAGGAGGACCTGAGTTCAAATCCCATCTCAGATACTTGACCCTTACTAGCTGTGTGACCTTAGGTAAGTCACTTAACCTTCATTGCCCTAAAAACAAACAAAAAACTGGTGGAGTTTGAATGCAAATTGAAGTACACTATTTTCGTTATTTTCCTTTTGTTCTGTTTCTTCTTTTATAACGTGACTAATGTGGAAATATGTTTTACATTATTGTATGTAAAACCTATATCAGATTTTTTGGTGTCTCCAGGAGAAGGGAGGAGAGATAAGAATGGAGGGAGGGAAAAATTGGAACTCAAAATCTTTCAAAAAAACGATGTTGAAAATTGCCTTTACATGTAATTGGAAAAATACTATTAGAAAAAATATGTTTGTATTACTTGATTTTCTGTTCAAACAAGGTTTCTATGTATTTTATATAACTTCTCAGATGCTAATCATCATTAGCAACCAGGTAGCAGTCTACCTAAATGTTATCATTAGCATATCCACTGTCCTATGGATTATTATTTTAATTATTCTATTATTATGTTGTTCCAAATTTGTATTCATGTAAAATTAATGAAAGATTATTAGTGTTAAATATATCATTCAAACAAAAAACAGGCATTTATTAAGTGCCTGCCCTGTAACAGGCATATTGAAAATACAAAAATAAAAATAAAACTATCTTGGTGCTCAAGGGGATTACTTGTTATCTGGGAAAACAATAGATACATATATTTAAATAGTAAATAAATGCAAGGTAGAGGAATAACTGAGTTCCTTTGGGAGGAGACATTAAGAAACTATGTAGCAGGTAGGGCTGTAGGTGAGTTTTGAAGGAAACTAGAAATAATAAAAAGGTACAGTGAGCATGGAAAGAATTACAGTCATGAAGGACAGTCAACTCAAAGGCAAGGAAGCAGGCGATGAATTGTCATGCATGGGGAACATAAAGAAGGCCAATTTGACTCTACTACACAGTATAGAAGAAGAAGTAACAAATATTAAGGGTGAAAAGATACATTGGGCCCAATGTATCAAGGTCTTTAAATGGCAAGATGAAGAGTTTAGATTAGTTAGGCACCAGAGACTGCCATATGGAATTTTTGGAAAAGTTTAAGATTATTTAAATCATGTGTTTTTTAAATTGGAATCCTGTCTTAGATCATGCCTCTTTTGCCCCAGGGAAGTTAACACACTTAGTTTGGGGCTGTTAGGATTAGTGCATAAGTCAAAACTCAACTATATCACATATTAACAACATCTAGCCATCCTTCAACCATTGTTTCACATAATATCCATTCATCATCCAAGAAACCAGGACCTGCTTAGGGATCTTGCCATCTTCCCTGTCACCATACTTAGTCTTCTGCTACTACGTATTTTTTACCTCTTATCTTTGCCCTTTGAATAGTAGTAAAATCAACACCATCATTCTAATATGGTACTACCATTGCTGCTGTAAAGGACATGACTACTGATTGACCATTGGTTCCACTCACAATTCCAATGACTCCCCAAACAAAAATGCCTTTCCTTGACCACCATTTTCCTATATTTGCTTGTTTGTCTGTTTTTGTTTTTGGTGAGGCAAGTGGGGTTAAATGACTTGCCCAGGGTTACACAGCTAGTGTCAAATGTCTGAGGTCAGATTTGAATTCAGGTCCTCCTGAATCCAGGGCCAGTGCTCTATCCACTGTGCCACCTAGCTGCCCCGCCCCATATTTGCTATATCCCTATTTCAGTATAAACTTTGTGAAGGCAGGAACTAACTTTTGTATTTGTATTGTAAGTATCTTGCACAGTACCTGTAACACATGTAATGAATGATTTTTAAACATTTATTCATTACTTGATTAACAGATCAATAAATTGCCCATTTATAATGAATACCTTTCCAAAATATCCATCTTCAAGGACTAATTCAAATGATTGCTTATCCAGTTGCATCTTAGTTTTGGACAATATATGTTTTTCATTCACTTTGTTTTTTATTGTTATAGATATTCCTCATGATACTGTCAGTTTCCCTAAGGGGAGTTCCTATTTCCTGGGACTTAACTAATTAGTACAATGCCTTGTGCAAATTTGACCACTTAGGGAACTTACCATCATCAGGGAATATTTCTTTTGCTTTAACTTTGGCCAACATATAATTAATGGGGTGAGTTCAAATCCAGCCTCATACACTTGACACTTACTAGCCGTGTGACTCTAGGCAAGTCACTTAACACTCATTGCACTGTGAAAAAAATTTAAAAATTAAAAAAAAAACAAAAAAAAACAAAACAAAACAAAACAAACAAACAAAAAACAAACAAAAATATATATATATATATATAAATTACTTTGGAGTAACTTTTAATTAAACATGCAACCTCATTTTGCATTTCATCTGATGTTAATATTCAATGGATGACTAAATAACTCATCTCTGTTGTTACTCCTATTCTATAAACTTATATGATTTAATGGACATGAGAGAGAAACCTTTTCTGAAGAAGGTATATTTTCTTTGACTGAGACAAATACTTATTAAAAATAAACTTGAAAAACAGTGGGATTTTATATTCTCTAGATGACTGAATCAGTTGTGTAGCTAACAGTGTGGTCTGCTGGAGGAAATCATTTGCAAAATCTTCTTCCCTGTTGTTTTGAGCAAGAATTCCCTCAAAGATTTTGTGGTGATAAGGAAGAAGATCAATAATTGTTGATATTTTTGCTTGATTTTACTTGCGGGTGGGTGGGTGGAGGTAAAGGGGAAGATAAAACTGTATATGCCGTTTTCCATGCTTTTCAAAGTGTGTTCATGGGGTATTTTCTTCCCAAGGAACATTTTTTTGGGGGGGGGGCGAGGCAATGGAGGTTAAGCAAGTTGCTCATGGTCATACAGCTAGTGAGTGACAAGTGCCTGAGGCCACCTTTGAACTCAAGTCCTCCTGAATCCAGTGTTGGTGCTTTATCCACTGTGCCACCTAGCTGCCCCTTTCCCAAGGAACTTTAAAACTGTGTAGCCTCCAGCATGACTCTGTTCTTCATCAGTCCCCCTTCTTCAGTGCCATTATTAGTTCTTTATGTGTTAATAGTTTATTGAATTTGTAGAGTTCCCCAGAGTCTCTAATATAGTAGTAGGGATAGGAGCATAGGGAGACTGCCAACTCCTCTTATGTCAGCTTCTTTTGCAATTTTTTTTCTTCAGGAAACTGAAGTAGTGTTGGCATTATCTATTTTCCCTCTTTGAGGTAGAAGCCAGTAGTGCCCAAAGTTTTAAGATTCTCAGCAACTTGAAAAAAAAACAACAACAACAAAACAAAACAAAACAAAAAACCCCTCTAAAGCTCTCTTGCTCTCACCAACTCTGCCTAAAGCCTCACATAGATACAGGGCATTGATCATCACCAATAAAGAGAGAATTTCAACTCATAGGCCTTGGACTATGTATTCAAGTGAAGAAGTTTAATAAAACAAATGGATAGCTCATTTCACTCCTATTTTGCCCACAGTTCCTCAAAATATTGCATACAGCAACAGCTTCATTTTCAGAAAGTATTTTCAACACTATTCAATAGGCATTATCCAGAAGTTAGAATACTTTCAATAGTCTGCTGATTCCCCAAAAATACACATTCTAAGAAAAATTGAAAATGTTGCAGTTTTTTTTAATAGCATGTGTCAAAGAATAAAATACAAAAAATAAAAACTTTAATATATCTTGAGAAGTAGTTTGGAACTGTGGTTTGTTGTATTTCATGTGGGAAATGGTCCTCTATAGGATACCCTGATATTCATTTCCAGATATCGATAATTATATTAGCATATTACATTATTAAATTATGTGTTAATATTATCTGGGGAGATGGCAGCACAAATAAATCAGAGGATAGAATGTTATTATTGTATTTACACTTCATAGTGACTTAATATTTTCTTTACACTTCAGTGATCTGTTTTTTTTTATACTTAGATATAACTATCTTTCTCGAAATTAAAATAATAAATCATTTTGTATTAAATATACAAGTGAAACATTTTAATTATTGACATAAACTTAAAACAGTATTTTCATATTAATTATACTACATATTTTGAATTGTTGTTTAGGATAATTTAAATATATAAACACAAAAAGTGCAAAATTAAAATACTATGGTCTATACACAAACTATCCAGCCTCTAAGAAAACATTACATAACAGAAGACACAGTACTATACAATGTGTTGGGCTACCACTCATGCATACTTTGATGGTAACAGTCAGTTTTCACTTTCTTTAAAAAAGAAATTTTAAAATATGCTTATTATAATTATATTCATAGCATTAATGCTTGTGGTATGTCATAAAAATATATTTGAAGTTTTGAATTATTAATAATTTAGGTAAAGAACCCAGAATGTTTAAGCATTCAATGCAGGACACATGAGAAATACTAAGAAACAAATATAAGACACCAAAAGTAAACTGCTCAGAACATGGAGAACAGGCCATTAATATCAATATTTAAAGATTTTCAAAATTAATGTTTTAGTGGGAGCAAAGAGGTTTTCATACCATGAATAGAGAAGATATTTTAGAATTATTTATTTTACCTTTATCTCCTTTTGAATATTTATTTTTGTTTCTTTTATAATTTAATATTATTCCAATTGTACATGCATATAATTTATAAATAAACATAATATTTAAGTAATAGGCATGAATTTTTAAAATAGTCTGAAGGAAACAGGCCTAGGGCTCTGAGGTGTTCAGTGACTTGCCCTTGGTCACTTAAGCCAGCATATATCAATAGCCCTGCCTGCTGTAACATAAGCTATCTCTCAACAGTTTTTTACACCGTGCTGTAATATGTCTCCTTGAAAATTATAACCATTATTTCTAGTCCATCCCAAACCCTCCAAACCAATAGAGTGGGAAAACTATATCTTTCAATCTACTATGTCCAAAGTTTCAAAGATAGTGAATAAGAGAGCTAGTCTAAGTGGATCAATGGAGGAAATACTGGAATTAGAGTCAGAAAGATCTAAGCTCAAATTTTGCCTCAAGCACTTACTGGCTGTCTGTGTGATCTTCAGCAAGTCACTTAAACTTTCTCATTCTTGTTTTCTTCAACTGTAAAGTAGACAAAATAATAGAATCTACCACCCATAGCTGTTGTAAAGATTAAATGAGTGAACATATGTAAAGCACTTTGCAAAACTTAAAACATAATGTTAATTATATTATTGTTATGATTATTGACATCATTATTTACTATATACTTATTATCCTATGACATTTGGGGGTGTGAGGGAAAGGTGCATGAAGAATAGGAGTATCACATTGAAAGGACATTCCTGTCTTTATCCACCTTGTGATGCTATTGAATAAAAGTTCCCATATTCCTTCTGCAGTTCCTTTTTTTTCCCCAAGGAGAGGACTTTGTGAATCTTGAGCAAGGTTACCTCCAAAATGTCCAAGGACCTTAGCTCCACAGCCTATACAGGCAAAAGGTAGCAAGGTGGGTTTCTGGATGGATATAAATATCATGCCAAAGAAGCTGAATAGTGCCTTGGTCTTCGGAGTTTGGTTCTACCCCTGGACTCTGCCTCTGATACAGTAACCTTGTTTACAAGGGTACACTAATGAGGGCATGGAGGTCAAAGTTCAGTCCTCTCCAGCCTGATGGTTTTTAATTAATAAGAAGAATGTTCTGGCCCAAAATGAAGGTTTCCTCTTCTCCCCTTCCACCTTCATTTCATTTAATCATTGATCATGGAGGATCATAAATTCTATCACACAAGCCCCAAAGAAAGAGCCATTGCCACAATACTGAGTTTTTGCTGTTACTGACATGACAACTAGAAGCCTCATCTCCAAATCTGTATGTCACCACAACTTCCTCCAAATAAGCACCATCTTTGAACCAAATAATCCAGGGCAATGAAATGGCTAAAATAAGGTGTATTTAGAAGTTATTTTATCTCATATAGTAGATCCCATACAATTAAAGTAAAATTCATTTGATTGTGCAGGCCATTTGTAATTATTTTATCTGGCTTTGAATATTTTATTTTTATCTTAATTTATGTGGCATTATTCAAAACACAGGTTCCCTGAGGCATAGGCCAATCCCATAATTCCTGCCAGTAAAGGATGGCAAGATATCAGCATTGCTATATGAGTAGGAGAAACAGGTGCAACATTCTTTCTTGGATTCCAGTCCTTGCATATTGCTGATTGCAACATGTGTCACATTTGCAAGATGTGAAATCTTTCCCAGTGACTTTATGAAAAAAAATGTTACCTACTGTTCACATGTATCTGACTCATTAATACCAATTCAATGAATAACATTGCCAATTTGTACATTTTAAAAACAAATGAGTGTATGGCAAACCTACTTTTACCTCCATAAAATAATTGGAGAAATTCTGACTAGTATAGTAGCAGTAAACAAAGTATGAGGAAATACAAAAGAATCCAAGTTCTTTAATCTGGTGGAAAAAATACTCATATACATTCTTTCCCTGAATTGAAAAAAAAAATTATCTAAGAATACTATACAATCTTCTCAAGCTTTCTAAAACATGTGTGCCTTGAATTCATTAAAATTAAAAAGGTCCAGACAATTCACATTTAAATTAAATAGTATAGGGGCAGCTAGATGGCCCAGTGTATAAAGCACTGGCCTTGGATTCAGGAGTACCTGAGTTCAAATCCAGCCTCAGACACTTGAAAGTTTACTAGCTGTGTGACACTGGGCAAGTCACTTAACCCTCATTACCCCTCCAAAAGCAAAACAAAAAACGAAACAAAAAAAATAAAGTAAATAGTATGCTCAATATGTGAGGGAGACGTTATAAATCTGAGGACATGAGGAATGACTTTATGCAGAACAGAGAGCTTGAGTTAAGTCTTGAGGAAAAACTAAAAATCCTAAATAGTAGAAGTGAGTAGGAAGTGCATTGAGGAATTGGGGCATAGCCAGTGTAGAAATATGAAGATGGGATATAGTATCATGTTTGGGGAGGGATCAAAAGAACAGTATTATTAGGGTATAGAATAAATAGAGGAATATTAGACAGCCCAGGAATTTGAGCCTAAAAGCCCTTGCAATAGCAATACTGTCGTGACCACTAGCCCTGCTTCAATCCCAGACCCATAGCCATCATCTATCCATCATATCTCCCTGGGAGAGGTGAGCTGACAACTGTCCTGCCCCCTCAGCAGCCACTCCTACAAAAGATCTATGAAAAAAAAATAGATTCTTTCAACCAATGTGCTTGGCACTGTCAAATGGTCCAACAACAGAAATGGTTTACATTTTATAAATGCAAATAATGTTAAATATGATATATTACAATTTGCAATATCATTAAATGTTAAGGACCAAGAGTGCTTTTCATCTGACTTGCACCTGAAGCCTACTAAATATGTTATCTCTTTTATTAGAATGTGTGCTGCTTGAGAACAGAAACTTTATTTTTTTACTATGTCTATCCCTAGTAGACAGTGTAGTAATTTGAACATGTAAAATGTTTGATACTTTTTTTTTTCATTCAATGATGAAGATAGAAGGTGCCTAGTTATAAAGATGTTTATATATCAACCTTATTATTTATGTAAACAATAGTCTATTTTTAATCCCTTTTTAAAGATTCCTTTTAATTATTTTAAAAATAATGCTGATATTCTTTATTGAAAAATTCATATTTTTTTAAAGAGAGGTTTTCTTTCTTTTTTTAAATATTTTTCTGCTGGGCAATGAGGGTCAAGTGACTTGCCCAGGGTCACATGGCTAGTAAGTGTCAATTGTTTGAGTCTAGATTTGAACTCAGGTCCTCCTGAATCCAGGGCCAGTGCTTTATCCACTGTGCCACCTAGCTTCCCTCAAGAGAAGTTTTCTTAGAGTGAAGCATTCCTATTTAGGTCAGTGACTGAAAAATAACAATAACAACAAAAATATATTTGAAGAGATGGGGGCTCCTTGTTAGACAGATAACCTAAAAAACCATGGCTATATTTTTCTTGTTCAGAATCTAAAACCAATGATGATTATATTTTGCTTTTATGACCACTTTGCTTTAAGCCCTTCTTTGCCTCCTATGATTTAAATCATTTCATGAATAGAATAAGACCCATTATGCAGGATTACTTTATTCCTTTGGTGATGAGGAATGTCTCAGGCATGGTGTTATCTGCTATAACCTGACTAGAGTGATGATCACTTAGTAAACTTTGGATCTTGAAGACTGCACAAAGGCAGAGACAAATGGGTATGATTTTACTATGCAGAGCTATGAAGGGGTTGGGGGATGAACACTGTAGATATTCCTCAAAGATAAACTTTGTATTTGTTCAGTATGTTAGAGAACAATTGCTCCCATGTTGGTCTTTTTACTCAGAAATAGAGAGATCACAATAAGCAATAGCACCAGCCTTTAAAAAAAAAAAGAGAAGAAAAAGAAAATATATGCTGCATGTCCTTCTAATGCTCAAAACCAATGTCAAGCAATGTCAGACATTCTGCTTGGAAAAATAACAAAAAGAAATCTATCAACTAAGATGCAGTGAAGACCCTTTTCCCCCATATGATGTGAGAAGATAATTATAAATAATCGATTTTGGGGGAAGAACCTGAGATTACTTTCTCAGTCCTTTCTATCCCTCCCACCCCAGAAAGTCCAGTTCTCATTCAGAAACTTCATCAAATTTTATCTCTCATCTCTGAAAAATCCAAGGGAACAAAAGGAATGCAGATAGATTACTTTTTTTCTAGATCAGTAAAGGACTGATGGGTTTAAACCACACCTAGATAATCTACTTTACCTTGAGCATCTTCAGTGAAGATCTTTTGCATTCTTTTCCCTGATGTCATCCTTAGAGTTCATTTTAATGTAAACCACCCTCAAGCCATTTCAACCAATGGAACTGCATGATGCTAATCAATTAGCTTTGATCTATGTATAATCACCCACCTTATCAAAAGATGATAAAAACCTTTAGAAGACACTATGAGAGGTCTTCTGGGTCTTCCAGGTTTTCTGATCTCTTTTGATCCAAATAGTTAAATACATGGTGTTTACCTGGGAGAATGTTCAAAGAAGAAGGTGCTTGAGCTATACCTTAAAAGAGAGAGGAATTCTGTGAGATTGAGATAGAGATATGTAGAGTGTGCATTCCTGGCCTCCCTTGTACTTACTTAGTCTCCTCATTAGTAAAATGACAGGGTTATATGCCCTAAAAGAACTTATGCATCTCTAGAACTAAAATACTATGAGGGGGCAGCTTATTTTCCAAAGATCTGACATGGTGACAGTTGCCTTCTTGTTTATTTTTTACTTTATTTATTTATTTATTTATTTTTAGTGAGGCAATTGGGGTTAAGTGACTTGCCCGGGGTCACACAGCTAGGAAGTGTTAAGTGTCTGAGGCTGGATTTGAACTCAGGTACTCCTGACTCCAGGGCTGGTGCTCTATCCACTGTGCCACCTAGCTGCCCCTTGCCTTCTTTCTATAATGTCCATTCTCAGAGCAATGTGGGCTGGGTCTCCTTAGACCCCTGGGGTCTTAGTATAGCCAGCAGCTTATTGGTCCTATATACTTATTTCAGCTGAAAAGTGGAAAGGGAGAAGATTGCCCCCAACATGATTAATGTATTTGAAAACCTCCTCAGAGCATTGCTTGTAGAAAATTTCCCCCATCCTTCCCCAATACAAGGGACACTCTCATAAGTATGCCAGAACAGCAAACAATACTTAGAAAAAATATTTTGATCAGTAAAGCATAAACCGATCAGATACAGAGAGATCTGGCAACTTCCTGCTTCACAGAAGGCTTGAGCAGTTGGGTGGGGGGTGCTAAATGAAAGCAGAAATAATCAATTGTGCACATAACTGTGGAAGGAATGAAACAGTCCCAGGAGTTAAAAGCATCACTGCTAAAATACAAGCTGACTGTCACAGCTGTGCACAGTGAACTGGGAGTGAAATAAACCAGACATGGTGGTTTTCCAAAAAAAATATATTGCCTGAACTTTTGAGTACCATACCCTGTGCATTATGCTCTAAGGATGAGGCTTCCCCAGCTCCTTCTCCCAAGAACTCTGGAACATCCATAGTCTCTGTCTTTAGAGGGGCTTTTCTGCCTAGGTTCTCTCTTCTATTATTCACTACCTATTGGGATGCTGTTAGTAGCTTTCAAGAAGGGATGGGATAGGGAGTAGAAAGAAGAAGGATATGAGAGAAAAGAAGTTTGACTGAGAGTAAGAAGACCTGGATATGAATCCTAACTTCAAAACTTAGTATATGATACCTTGAGCAACAAACACACTCTCTGTGCTTGTTAGCTCATCCACCACATTATATTAGATCATCTCTAAGATTCCTTCCAGGTTTAAATTTATGATCTTTATTTTCCTGAATAAAGATTTTGTTTTTTTTTCATATTTCTTTTCCATGCCCTCAATATTCTATACAATAAAACCTTCTTCTGGGCTCATTTTTTCCAATCTTCATTTCTTAGAATTCATTATCACAAATGGGGCTGAATAAGATGATCTTAATATAACTCACAGATTTAAAGAATTGAATTGCAAGGAACCTCTTAGCTTATGTATTCTAATCTCCTTCTATAGAGAAAGGCCTACAACAAGCTCTCAATAAGTAGCTATGAACCCTCCATTTGAAAGTCTCTCATGATGGAAAACCTACTACCACTCATTTCAATTTTGGATCACTTGGAATTGTCAGGAAGTTTTGTTGTTTATTCCCCATTACAATGATTATCAGTCTACCTTTCTGTAACTTTCATCCAGGTATCCTTGATGTAGTCCCAAGAAGAATTAGCCTATTCCTTCTTCCACATAATATACCTCAAATTAATTAAAGACAGCTATCACATGCATCTTAATTATTTTCCTCTCCAAACTAAATATCTGTAGTTCTTCCTGTGACATCATTTAGAAAACTCTCACCATTCTGGCAATCCTCCACTGGATACATTTCAGTTTGTCAATGCCCCCTTTAAAAGTAATACCTCAAGGGCAACTCAGAGGTCTCCTACTCAGTCTTCCCAAGTACCCAGGCTAAGACACTGCAATTCATAAGCCACCCCCATCTCCTGCCCCTTTCCCCTAATCAGTCCTTCCAATTAATCCATTTGGGGTCCTGGGGGTGGTGAAAGGAAAAATAACAGTAACACTGAAAGCTCTTGGTTTATAAGAACTAATAGAATCCTGAATTTTGTTAGCTTAGAACCTCACTGTGGTTCATACATGTTTGTAGGACAACAACGGGCAGTTCAGTAAAGGGAAAGGAGTATGGGATTTGGGGCCAGATGATGAAGGATATCAAATAGCAATTATTCCACTTATTAATTCTGTGACTTTGGGACAAGTAATTGAACCTTTCTGGCTCTAAATTTTCATCCATTAAAATAAAATAAAATGACTAGAGGATATTTAAAGTCCCTTCTTGCTTTGTCTGTGATCATCTCAAGGAATATTAATTTAGAAAATGATGGTGATGGTGATGATGATGGTGATGGTGGTGGTGATGATGGTGGTGGTAATGATGATAGTAATGTGGTACATCTTCTGTAGTATTATAAGTATTTGTTCCCTGTTTGTGTTCCCTATCAGGTCAAATCAATTTAATGAATATATATTAAGGACTTCATATTTGCAAGTTTCTGTGATAGGTTTTTGGGGATTTTGCTGTTCAGTTGTTTTAGTGTGTTCAACTCTACATAAGCTCATTTGGAGTTTTCTTGGCAAAGACACTAGAGTGGTTTTCTATTACTATCTCTGGATCATTTTACATATGAGGAAAGTGAGGCAAATAGGGATTAAGTGACTTGCCCATGGTCACACAGCTGTTAAGTGTCTGAGGATAGATTTGAACTCACAGAGATGAGTGTTTCTGACTTCAGGCTTCTCATTCTATGCATTGTGCAACCTAGCTTCCCTAGTTTTGGGGGATACAAAGAAAGAAATGAAAAAAATAGTCAACTGCCTTCAATGAGCTCAAGTTCTATTAGGGTAATATAACATGTACACAGAGAATTAAATTCAAGATAAATTTAGGACAGAGAAAGTATCATAAACTGAGTGCATGAATACACAGTAGGAGATGAAGAAAGACTACAAGTAACATATGGCATCTAAGCTGAGCTCTAAAGGAAGCTATGCATTGTAGGAGGTGAAGAAGGACTGCATTTCAATAATAGACATGGAAATTAAATGTAATTTTAAAGTTATGACAAGTACTCCAGTTTGAATGAAACAGAATACAATAAGGAAAATAGCATGCAATAAGTCCAGCAAGCTAGGTGGAAGCCAGAATGTGAAGAGTTTTAAACTGCCAATTGAAGAATTTCCATTTTATTCTTGAGGTAATAGGGAGATAGTAAAAGTTTTAGAGAAGAACAGTGCTATTGTTGGACTTTGGTTTTTGGACTATTAATTTGGCAGTTGAATGAAGGAAAAATTATTAAGAAGAGAGACTTAAAACAGGACGATTAAATAGTTATTGTCTTTGTTCAGGACAGATTCTAGTAAACAAGCATTTGATAAGTTCCAACTCTTTGCCAGGGACTGTGCTAAGTGTTAAAGAAGATGAAGATTTATTTTTGTATAGTTTCCATGTGATTGCACAAGAAGATGGTAGTAGAAGTGCTGTGGAGGTAGAATTGGATATGGAGTGAGTTGAGGAAATAAAAATAATGAAGAATAACTCTGAGGTTAAGACCCTAGATAACTACAAAATATAGACATTGGGAGGATGCATGAGGTTTGGGGACCACAGTAATAAGATCTGATTTATACATGCTCATTTTGATGTAATGAGGTTCTAGCAAATTCAGATGGAGATGTTCAGTCTGAAAACCTTATAGGACTATAAATTTATGGCTTGAAGAGAACTTAGAGGTATCTAGTGCAATACCCTTCATTTTGCAGATGAGAATACTAATGTGTGGAGAGGATATATGCTTTGCCCCAGGCTGCAGAGATAGAAAGTAGCAATGATAGCATCTGAACCCAAATCTTCTGACTTCAAATCCAGTTTAGGACTGGAGGTAGGAAAAGAGATTGAATTCTACAAGATAGAAAAGAAAAGAATTCTGTTGATATAAAGAGCTGAAGACTAATTCCAAGATCAACTTTAAAAAGATTATTATAAAAATTCCACCTGTGAACAGATCAATATCTGGTCTAGAAGAAGAAATAGTAAAATTACCTTACCATGGAAGAAAGGTATAACTTCTTATTCTATAAATGTACCATATAGTGTAAGTTTGTCAAACATATAAATATAAAAAAAAACAGGAATGATAGAAAGGTCTAGAAATACTTTAATGTCATGAGTATTGTCTCACGTGCTTGATACATATAGATTATTTCTGTTCATGGCCTTGCTGCCTTTAAAATTTCCTAAAGAGAACATCCTGGCCTAAGATGATAGAGTATAAAACAATCCAAAGATTCTAACCAGTTATACATTCAAAACTGCAACACCAGATTATACAAACGATTAATATGAGGGATATATGAGTTGCTGACCTGCTTTTGTATACTGAACTACTCACACTGATGAAATCACAATTATGAACTTCTGTCCCTCCAAAAATATTTTAAAAACATTCCAAATTCAAGGAAAATAACTTTCATCTTGGTTTGTTTTTGTGAAGGGACATCACTTATTTTATTATTCAGTGAAATGGATATTTTAAAAAAATTCTAAAGAAGAATTTTATCACCTTATGGATTTATGCTCAAAAGGGATGGCAAGGAATACCTAATAAAACCTGCTTATTTGTAAAATAAGAAAAATGTGGAAAAGAAATGTAAGTGACTAGTTCAAGTGATTAGTCACATTGGTAGCCTGTAATACAGCCAGGACTTCCAACCCATATACTCCAACATCAAAGTTAGTTTTCTTTCCACTCTGCTTTAGTTACCTAATGCAATTAAAGACAGCTTTTAAAATACTAAAAGGAAAAGTGATTTCACTCATTATAAGCGACTCAAAAAAATGGGAAATGGTCTACAAAGGTGTTTCTGTTCCCCATCCTCAAAAAACCAAAAACCAAAAATTTAATCAAACAAACAAAAAACCCAGATAATTTAGGGTGAAATCACGACTTCTATAGAAAAGTTTGTGTAGAAATTGAAAAGGCTCTTGATGGCAGTTGCATTATTCAAAAATAACCTTAGACATACTACGAAGATAAATTATCCCTTCCATAAATGGTGCAATACTCCTTGTACAATATCATTTATGATGGCATTATTCTCTGAGCCAACTTCTCAATACAGAGTTTAGTTGTGTGTGGTTTGTGTGTTATTGTACTTGTTAGATAGAAAGGGAGAGAGAGAGAGAGAGAGAAAGAGAGAGAGAGAGAGAGATCTGATTATCACAATAAAGAAATTGAGATATGCTTCAACCAATACCCTCAATGGTTCATATAGAATATTCAATTCAAATTCCTGGAGATTTCTTGTTTCACAGTAATTTTCTAGTGAATTCACATTTGAACAGTTTTCAGAATGTAATTTCTTCTTAAAAAAAATGCAGAAGAAAAATTTACTTATTACCATAGCAATCACGAATGTTCAGTTAAAATTGAATTCCTTGTATGAATCAAGGTTCTAAAGGAGCATCAAAGTATGGTGAGTTTATGTCACATTGCAGCATTTGGTTATTTTAACCTAGTAGATTGCATGATCTACCAGGAGAGATCTTTAAGAGTAGAATTTTTCAGTTATTGAAGACAAGATCAAACAAGTCATAAGAGGCAGAAAATATATATGGCAAATGAAGATCATTGTTTATAAAAGCATGTGAACATTGGTGCCCTAGAATATCTCATCACAGTTTTGTTCTCCCACTTGCTTTTTCTAATAGCTGAATAAGATAAATTCTTGTTTTTTCTTCCCTCCATGCTCAGAGAGAACTAGAATAATTGCCTATTTCACTCATTCTCTTTTCAGATGTTTGACTGAAGAGGAAGAACTTATCTCCTTTTCAACCTACAATGAATTAAATTGTTTTTGTATCACAGTCCATTGTAAGTAGTACAACAAATCAGAATAGCAGACAACCCTAACCTACTGTACACTCATCATGGGGAAAATTTCACTGGAAAGGTGATAGCATAGTATATAGTGGGAATAGCAATGCATAAAGAATCTAAAGAACGTGTCAGGGTCTTTCCAAATTTGCCACAAAATGACCTTGAATGAGCAGCACAAGCTTTCTGATCATCCATTCTCTCAGTAAAAACTGGGATTGGATCAGAGTCACCCTGGATATAGCAATAAGTAGCTTGGAAGAGCCAATTGTTAAGTTTTTAGTGTGACTATTTACACATTGGAAACTGGCAAAAGCTACAAGTCATGGCTTGACTTAATTGTTTGACTGATTGTCCAAACTTAAGGAACCGATGGAGAAAATTTTAACAATACCAATTATACTTTAAAGTGTGTCTTGCATTTTCAGAGAGCTGTTTGTTAAATATTTACCAGCACACTCTTGGATTGGATTAAAGAATTTTGAAGGCAGCTTCCAGTTCTTATATTTTATGGTTCCAATTATGATTACTAACAAAAAGTGGGAAGGAATAGAAAGTCTTTGACCATAAGGCTGTATTTGTTATTATAAGCTTATTCTAATAAACCATAAGTGAGGATAGTTGAGAGCCTGTCCTTCTGAACAGTAGCAGCTATATCCTGATTAGATGGCTATTATTTATAAGGGAGAACTATGCAGTGAAGGGCAAAGAAAGGAGAACATCTTTAGATGAATTCATATTCAGGTTTAGAAATCACTTCCTTTTTGATCTATTGACACTATAAATGAGAGGGGAGGAAAGAAATTAAGAAGTCCTTTCACAGGAATAAATTGTTATTATTATGAGCATGGCATTGTAAATGTTTAAAGCACTTTGCTATTTTGATACCAAAATTTGGGGAAAGTCACTCTTCCCACCCCCCCTCATTTGGAGGATGTTTCAGTACACTATGCTGAAGGAATCAGTGGAATCTTTGAAAAGGTTTGAAAGGAGCTAGTTGGGGAGCCAGGGTAGTAATTAGTAAAATAGTGGGGGAAAAAGTCTTGAAAGATGATGAAAACTGAGACTGAACTATGTGAAGGGTTATTTTTGTACTTCTTATGAATTTCCTTTTAGTGAAGTTAACTATGCTATCATTTTATCCTGCTCTAAGAATTTTATTTTTAAATTTTTTGGTGAGTCAATTGGGGTTAAGTGACTTGCCCAGGGTCACACAGCCAGTAAGTGTCAAATGTCTGAGACCGGATTTGAACTCAGGTCCTCCTGAATCCAGGGCCAGAGCTCTATCCACTGCACCACCTAGCTGCCCTGCTCTAAAAATTGACCTGTAGTCAAAGAAAGTCTGAAAGGTGGGTGTACTCCATGTTCTAGTGAAAAATGCACTCATGGGTTTCATTCCCAGAGTCTATGACATAATTCCTTTCTGGGTTGTAAGTATTGAAGCCTAAGCAGGTCACTAAGGTGAATTTAATTTAGTTTGCCTACCCTTAAATTTGATCTTATCCTGGTCCCCATTCTTTTCCTCAAAGTAGTAATTTTTCTTCATAAAAAGTTTCATATATCATAGCCTGCTGGCTGATGAGGCCCTCACATTAATGGAAACCTGCATCCTTCTAATTGATCTTTTTTCATCAACATATGAAATGATTTTCTGACCCACATAGACAGTGTATACTAATGTTCTCTGCCCCAGTTCACCTTTGCTCCTTGTCTCACTCAGAGCAGGAATATGGCCAAAAGTATTAGGACCTCTTTTTTTGGTAATGCTGCAACCATGCATGGCTAATGTTCTAGGTCTGATTGACCTTTAATCCCCTAATCTTACTTTACAATCTTTTTCAGGTGAGTAAATCCATCAATCAACAATTATCTCCCTCTTTTTTTTTTTTAAAGTGAGGCAATTGGGGTTAATCGACTTGCCCAGGGTCACAGAGCTAATAAGTATTAAGTGTCTGAGGTCGAATTTGAACTCATGTCCTCCTGAATCCAGGGCCAGTGCTCTATCATTATCTCTTAAGGGCTGCCATTGTTAAGCAGTAGGGATACAAGGAAAGGCAAAAACATTATAATTGTCATCCAGGAACTCACATTCTAACAGTAGAGGATGGATGCAAAAAACAGTGCACATACATAATGTATATATAATGTAGGTTCCAGGTCAACTGAACAACATGGGAGACTACATATCCTCTGATACATGTGACCCCTGGAGGGGGGGGAAGCTAGGTGGTGCAGTGGATAAAGCACCGGGCCTGGATTCAGGAGTACTTGAGTTCAAACCCGGCCTCAGACACTTGGCACTTACGAGCTGTGTGACCCTGGGCAAGACACTTAACCCTCATAGCCCTGCCACCAAAAAAAACAAACAAATAAATAATCCTTTCTTTGGGGGCAGCTAGGTGGTGCAGTGGATAAAGCACCAGCCCTGGATTCAGGAGGACCTGAGTTCAAACCTGGCCTCAGACACTTGGCACTTACTAGCTGTGTGACCCTGGGCAAGTCACTTAACCCCCATTGCCCCACCAGAAAAAAAAAATTACTAAACAAAATTACTAAACATGTGACCCCTGGGGGATAACCATACAGTTACCTGGGGGCAACTAAGACCTATAGAAGTGGAAGATCAGGGCCACAGTGAAGAGATTTACAGGCAAATATAAATAGTCAAAAAGTGAGAGTATAGATGTGAGACAGAGGCCCCTTACCTTAGGGTAGTGTCACTCTGAAACCTGAAAAAATAGACAATGTTCTGAGAGTGGAGGACAGAGGAAAAGGCAAGTCCAGAGGTGAGCCCTACAGAGCAGTGTGAGAAAGTACCTAGAGGAAATAGCCTGGAGTAGATTACCTAAAACTTTGATTACATGAAAAAAAAAAACACACAGAAAAAATTGTGAGATCAAATTATTATAGGGGTGAAGAATCAGAGAATTAGCATCTAGTATAAACAGGGAAGATGTATATTGAAGAGAGTAAAATAAATCCTTTTTGGAAAGCAGTGCAAAAATTAAATTAAAAATGGTTATTGAAAACTAATGAATAGGATTAGTTAAAGGGGAGGAGGAAAAAGGAGAATATACATAAGAGGGGGGAAAAGGGAAAGCAATATATAATCAGATAAAAGCAGAAGAGAGGACTGAATAAATAAAACCCTAAAGGTAAAGCAGTAACAAATAAGAAGGAGGAGAACAGGAGAAAGGGAAGAAAGGCAATGTGATCAGGACCATGTTACAAAATGTAAAGTAAGTGAAGAGAAAATAATACCATGTTTACAGCAAAAATAGTGGAAAAAATCATGACTTAAAAAATTTAGAGCTAGATTGATGAAAATATAAATCTAACTTATAATTTAAATGTGAATAGACTAAACAATTCAATAAAACAAAAAAAGACTAGCAAGTTTGCTAAGAAAACAAAATCCTACAAACCATTGTTTACAATAAACATTTAAAAATATGTGCACACAATAAAAGTGAAGAGATAGAAGGAATATTCACCAGACATCAAGTGAATCCTAAAGAGCAGATGTTGCCATGATACTATGAGACAAAACAAAAACATACAAAATATATACAGTGTCAATAGAAGGTAATTTGGGGTTGGGGGCAACAAAAGTAAGTTAAATGTTTATTACACAAGCTGTAATTTAGGCAGTGTTTTAAAAGAATTCAGCAAAGTTTATAGAAGTTGAGAAAAAGTATTCCAGACATGGGGAAGAGCTAACAAAAAAGAGCTGAGAAAATATGAGGTAGAGTGTTTTATTAGAGGAACAGCAAGAAGGTCAGTGTAGTTGGATTGTAGGTGAAGCAAAGTACAGAAAAACTGGAAAGATAGAAAAGGCCAAATTATGAAGGGCATCAAAAACTAAGAGGTTATTTTCTTTTGTTGTTGTTCAATCATGGCCAATTCTCTGTGACCACATTTTGGGTTATCTTGACAAAGATATAGGTATGGTTTGTCATTTCCTTATCATCTCATTTTACAGATGAGAAATTAAGGTAAACTGAAGATTTACGTAACTTGCCCAGGGTCACATAGATATTATGAGTCTGAGGCTGGATTTGAACTCATTAAGACAAGTCTTCCTGATTCCAAGCACAGTGCTCTATCTACCTTGCTATATAGCTATCATGATGATAATATTTTTTTCCCTGAGAGACTATTTTGTATGTGGTACTTAAGATAACAGGAGTGCTATGGTTTGATTTTAGGATTATGCTTTAAGATAATCATTTTGGCAGCTGAATATAAGTTGAGTTGACATGGAGAGAGATTTTAGGCAGGAGAACCAATTAGAAGCCTTGTAATAATTGTACATGTAATAATGGTCCAGAGGAGAGGGAGGTGATTAGAATCTTAACTAAGGCTGTGGCTATATAAGTGGAGAGAAGGGGATAGAGATAGATGGATAGATAGATAGATAGATAGATAGATAGATAGATAGATAGATAGATAGATAGATAGATAAATAGATAGGGTAGGTTGGTAGGTAGGTAGCTAGATATCTCTATCATATATAAAATGTGTGTATATATGTAAATACATGTATATGTAAATACACATTTGTATCATATATATTATATATACACATATGTATGCATGTGTATATTTGTACATGTGTAGGCATGAAATTGGGAAAGTAGAAATGACAATATTGCATTAATTGGGAATGAGAAGTTGAGAAAAGATACTGAGATTGTGAGCCTGTGTGACTAGAAGGATGAGTGTGCCCTTGATAGGATAGTAGCATAATATCAGAATCTCAGAAATTTGCCATTCAGGTATAATATCTAAAAAGGCTTTGTGATCAATGTACTTGGCATGGGGGGACTAACAGGGGAAGGGTCCATACCACAACCCCTTTTGCATATGTACTCATTCACTGAATCTACACACACACAACTTCTCTACTTCCAAAAGACTAGGGTTCTATCCAGACTAACATATTATTGCCTTACACAGTCTTTCCTAGAAAGTCTTACTTCTCTTATTCCACTCCAATGTAAAACACTCTGAGTTAACATAATTATGTCTTTAAAGTTTGAAAAGAACTTTTAATATACTCCATTTGAGCCTCAAAAAGCCTATATATTATTGTAATTATTATTATCATTATCAGTATAACGAACAATGGTATTATAAATCCCCATTTTGCAGATGAGAAATTAAGTCTCAGAAGGATTCAGAGAAATAAATGGCACTTATAGTACATCCCAAGGTAGAATTTGAACTCAGAAATTCCAAATTTCAAGTTCACCATCTTATTTACTAAGCCAAGCAACAACAGGTCATATTACTTTACATATCAAACTGATTCTTATTTAAGTCACTATTTTTTCCCTTTTTTAGTACTTGTTCTCTACAACTTAATCACTCTGACCACTCTGACCACAGATCATGAAGTCTGTTTTCAACCACCATGCCTCTGTAAAGTATGTTTTGAAACTTCTTAATAATCCTGGGATACAATTAAGTACTGTAAGGAATAATGTTCCCAGAAGCTACCTCTGTTCAACTGAACATTTGATGGAATTCCCAAACACCAATAAAAAGTGAGACTTTTACTTACTTTTTAAACTCTGAGATCACTGTATCCAATACTTGTGATTAGATGAAACCATGAAAAGAACACTTGTTTAACTTCAGTGCTTCACTAGGTACTATAGTGGTATTATGAATCCTTGGGAAAGACCATTTCATTGGATAAAGAGCACTTCCTATCTGAATAATTCCATGGTATTTTTTCACTTGCTTTGAAGTCACACAATTCAATAAAACTTATCTTTTCCCACAAGTCAACATGATTTAAATATTCAAAAATATTTCATTTTATTCTCTCTTCATCATTTATTTCCTACACACACATTTTAAAACTTCCAAAAAAGGCTATGATTACCATTTAAATAATGCACTCTAGATCATAGAAAAGGGAAAAGGACCCACATGTACAAAAATATTTATAGCAGCTCTCTTTGTGGTGAAAAGATTTAGAACTCAAAGGAATGTCCATCAATTGGGAATGACAGAACAAGTTGTGGTATATGAATGTAATGGAATATTTTTGTGCTGTAAGAAATAAGGAGGAGGCATATTTCTGAAAAACCTGGAAAGACTTAAGTGGACTGATGCTGAGGGAAGTGAGCAGAACCAGAAGAACATTGTATACAGTAAGAACAACATTCTGATACAATCAACTGTGATAGATTTGACTCTTCTCAGGAATTCCAAGACAATTCCAAAAAACTCATGATGAAAAATGTTCCCTACATCCAGAAAAAAGAAATATGGATTCTGAATGCATATTGAACCATATCGTTTCTACTTATTGGCTGTTTTTAAATTTCTTTTTTGAGGTTTTTCCCTTGTGTTATGATTCTTCTTTCACAACATAACTAGCGCAGAAATATGTTAAACATGATTGTACAAATATGACCTATATCAGATTGCTTTCTGTCTTGGGGAGGGGGGAGAGAAGGAGGGGAGAAGGAAGAGAGGAAGGGAGAAAAATATGGAACTAAAAATCTTATGAAAACAAATGTTGAAAACTATCTTTACATGTAACTGGAAAAACATAAAATACTTTCATGATAAAAATGGCACAAAATAAATAAATAAAATAAATATTAAAAAAAATAATGTTCTCTATCAAATCCCTTCTTAACAGGGGGCAGAGACCAAATGGCTGAAGAAAAACAGTGACTTGTCTGAGCTCTCCCCAACACCCTTCCAAATATGTTCAAATCAAGCCATTAGACAATTCCTGGAGCAGCAGAACCTACAAAAAGAGAGGATAAAATAATTTTCCATGGGGAATCTAGGTGATGCAGTGGATAAAGGACTGGCTCTGGATTCAGGAAGACCTGAGTCCAAATCTGACCTCAGACACTTGACACTTACTATGTGAGTGACCCTGGCCAAGTCACTTAAACCTCATTGCACAACCAAAACAACAACAACAACAAACAATATTCCAGACAAAAACAACTTAGAAGATTGGCAGGAAAATTATGTTGTACCTGGGTGAGAGTGGAAGACAATCCAGCTCAGGCTGCTTCAACCCAGTCCCAGCAAACCAGAAGCAGGCCCCAGAATCCTCTGAATCAGCAGTAGCAGCAGCAGCAGCAGCAACAGCAGCAGCAGCAAGTGTTTCTGGAACTATTACATGAAAGACTGTAATGGGGTCAAACAACTAGCCAGAAGGCAGATCTCTGTTGATTTATCCATACTCAGATGCAGGTGATAGTTTTGGGTGGTGGTTACAGGTAGGGAAGGAGCACAAGCACATCAGAACACACAGCCACAGCAGAGCAGGATTATTCACAGTTCCAGGGCAGAAAAGCAGGCCTGTGGTTGCTTGCAGACTAGAGCACAGGCCAGGAAAGTGGTGAACATACTTCTCCTTAAATCTTATCACCTTGGAAGAAATAAAAACTTATAAATTCCTAGAAGTACCTCTGAAAACAGCTGCACGAACCCCATGAAGCCTGAAACAGTGCATCTTACATCCTGAAAGCAGTGCCTGACTTTAACAAAGAGCTGGGGCAGCTAGGTGGTGCAGTGTATAGAGTACCAGCCCTGGAGTCAGGAGTACCTGAGTTCAAATCCGGCCTCAGGCACTTAACACTTACTAGCTGTGTGACCCTGGGCAAGTCACTTAACCCCAATTGCCTCACTAAAAAACCCAAAAAAAACAAACAAAAAAAGAGCTTAAAGTCTAGAAATGGTCTGGGAAAATAAGCAAACAGAAAAAAAAAATGTTGACTATAGAAGATTTCTATGGTGAAAAGGAAGATCAAATACACCCACAGAAGAAGATAAAGTCAATGTTCCTACATCAAAAGCTTCCAAGAAAAATATGACTTGGTCTCAGACGATAGGGACTTTGAAAATAAAGTAAGAGAGATAGAAGGAAAGAGAAATGAGAGTGATGCAAGAAAATAATGAAAAAATGTCAACTGCTTGTAAAGGAGACACAAAAAATACTGGAAAAAAAAAACACCTTAAAAACAGATTAGGCCAAATGGTAAAAGAGGTACAGAAAGGCAATGAGGAAAAGAATACCTTGAAAAGCCAAACTGAGGGGTGGCTGGGTGGCGCAGTGGATAAAGCAACCGGCCCTGGATTCAGGAGTACCTGAGTTCAAATCCGGCCTCAGACACTTGACACTTACCAGCTGTGTGACCCTGGGAAAGTCACTTAACCCCCATTGCCCTGCCCCCCCCCAAAAAAAAAGAAAAGCCAAACTGAACAAATGGAAAAGGTGGTACAAAAGTTCACTAAAGAAAATAATCCCATAGAAATTAGGAATGAACAAATGGAACTAATGACTTTATGAGAAAGCAAGAAACAATAAAGCAAAACAAGAAGAATGAAAAAAATACAAAACAATTTGAAATATCTCATTGGAAATACAACTGGCTTAACTTGATCTAGGAGGAATAATTTTAAAAATATTGGACTACTAGAAAGCCATGATCAAAACAAAAGTCCAGACATTATCTCCCAAGAAATTGTCAGGGAAATTCCCCTGGTATTCTATAACCAGAAGGTAGAATACAAATTGAAAGAATCCAATTGATTGTGGATGATGATGAGAACTGATGGATGATGATTGATTGATGTTAATGATGGTGGCAAAACACATGGTACTTACTTTGCTGGGCTATCGTGAAGAAAAATGTTTGTCAGGTATAAGGTATTACATAAATTTTATCTTGTACTGTTGCAATAATCAACCTCATGGGTTTATTGTAAGGAAATCTCTCTTTAAATTACCATAAAATGTAGTTTACTATAAAAAATGATGAGGAGGATGCTATCAGAAAGACCTGGAAGGACCTTCATGAGCTGAGGCAAAGTGAAATGTACTGTATACAAAATAACGCCAATATTGTGAGATGATCTACTGTGAATGATTCAGCTATTTTCAGCAATGCAATAATCCAAGACAAATCTGAAGGTCTTATGAAAAATGCAATCCATCTACAGAGAGAGAACTGATGGTATTTGAATACGTATTGAAGCATTTTTTATTAGTTCCTTTATCTGAAGTTTTGTTTTTGTCTGTTTTCTTGCACAAGCTGGCTAATGTGGAAATGTTTTTCATGACTGGTCATGTATAGCTTATTTTCATGGAGGGAGAGAAGAAGAGAATTTGGAACTCAAAGGTTTTTTGTTTTTTCTAAATTGATGTTAAGGGGGCAGTTAGATGGTGCAATGGATAAAGTACCACCCCTGGATTCAGGGAGACCTGAGTTCAAATCCAGCCTCAGACACTTGACACTTACTAACTATATGACTGTGGGCAAGTAACTTAACCCCAATTGCCATACCAAAATAATTGATGTCGAAATTTGTATTTTACATGTAATTTGGGAAAATTAAATTTAAAATGTGAAATAATCCTCCCTCCCTCCAACCACACATACACCGATCCATAAATACCCTATACAAACTTACAATATCTTTCTCTCTCTCTCTTTCTCTCTCTCTCTCTCATGCTCCCTCATTCCCTCTCTCCCCCCACTGTGTGTGTGTGTGTGTGTGTGTGTGTGTATCATGATCATGGATTTAAAATTCCTGACCCTTTAGCAAGTCATTAAGACTCTCAGTTAGGAATAGTTGGCTCTGGATCTCCCAAGGGAGTAGCAATTTCAGCATCTAAGAAATCAGAGGCCATTGAGGAAATCCTCCAATCAGGTATAAGGGCTGTGATTCTTGCACGATATGAGATATTTAAAAGATCTGTTATACAAAGGCAAAAATTTTATTTTCTTGGAATTGCACAATCAGAACTAAGTTTTGTTGGGGGTTTGTCCTTCTGTATTTAAAGGGCATGCTTTTCTATATTTGAAGTGCAACATAAACTTTTCACATTTTAAGTAACTCAAATTTAATTTCTTTTCTTTGTAGGAAAAAAATCTCACAAACAATAAATTACATGGAAAATGCTTTTCCTTAGTTATATTAAGAAATTAAAATCTCTGGGGGTGGATAGCAGCCAGCAAATCGCTTAGGCTCTCCTTCTGTTACCTCAAAAAGAACACTAAGACAAGCCTCTAGATGGATTCTGAAACTACAGAACCTGCAAAGAGACATAGAGACACAGTCTTCCAACCAGAGATAATTTCAATGACTTCAGGAAAGGTTGGTCTCATTGGGGCAAAAGGCAGGCATGGTGCAGCACAGAGGGGGCCAGGGCAAGTCAGCAGGAAGCTGTGGGCCACAGCTGAGCAACTGAGGCCCCTGGATCCTGGCTCAACAAGCTGGTGGTGCAGAAGGACAGTGGCAAAACCCACCAGCAGCAGCCAGGAGGGCAGGTTGCCAGCTGGACAGCCAACCATAGGAGAGGTGTGAGCAGGTCTGCCAATCCCAGAATTCAGCTAGCAGGGCCAGGGAGGGGATAAATCCACAAGCCATAGAGGCCCCAGTGTAGAAAACCAGTGAAACAGCCCCTCTACCACAGCACAAGAAGCTTGAAACAGGACCATGATGCCACAGAGCAGACCTCAACTTAAAAAAAAAAAAGCTGCAGTATGAGTAAGAAACAAAAAAGAGCTCTCACCATTGAGAGCTTTTGTATCAACAGGGAAGAGGCAAACACAAACTCATATGAGGACAGCACTCCCAAATTGCCTACATCTGAAGCCTCAAGAGGGAAGATGAATTGGTCTCAAGAACAAAAATCCTTCTTTGAAGAGCTCAAAAAGGATTTTAAAAATCAATTGAGAGAAATGGGGAGAGAAATGAAAGCAGCACAAGAAAATTATGAAAAAGAATGAGCAGCTTAGACAAGGAAGCACAAAGACTAACTGAAGAAAACAATGCCTTAAAAATTAAAATTGGACAGTTGGAAGATAAGGAATCCATGAGACACCAGGAATCAGTCAAGCAGAATCAAAAGAATGAAAAAATAGAAGAAAATGTGAAATACCTCATTGGGAAGACAAGTGACCTGGGAAACAGATCCAGGAGGAACAATTTGAGAATCATTGGTCTGCCCGAAAGCCATGATCATTAAAAGAGTCTAGACACCATATTACAGGAAATTATTAAGGAGAACTGCCCGGAGATTATAGAATCAGAGGATAAAATTGTCATTGAAAGAATCCACCGATCACCTCCTGAAAGAGAACCCAAAAGGAAAACTCCAAGGAATATTGTAGCCCAATTCCAGAATTATCAGGTGAAGGAGAAAATACTCCAAACATGCAAAAAGAAGCAATTTAAATAGCATGGAGCCACGATCAGGATTGCTCAGGACCTGGCAGCTTCAATATTAAAGGATGGCAAGGCTTGGAATATGATATTCCAGAAGGCAAAGGAACTTGGATTGCAGCCAAGAATCTATTACCTGGCAAAACTGAGCATTCGCTTTCAGGGGAAAAGATGGACAATCAATGACACTGAGGACTTTCAAGGTTTCAAATTTAATCTTAACATACAAGACTCATGAGAAGTTTAAAAAGGTAAGCATGGGGGGGGAAAGTTACTAATATAATAAAATAATTTCAGGTAGTCTGATTGGTATGGCACTGAATAAGTAAATTAATTTAGGTAGAATTGTCATTTTTATTAGATTAGCTTGGTCTATCCATGAGCTATTGATATCTTTCCAGTTATTTATATCTTATTTGATTTGTATGAAAAATGTTTTGTAATTGTGTTCATTAAAATACCTAGGTTTGCCTTGGTAAGTAGTCTCCCAGGTATTTTATATTATCTAATGTTACTTTATTATTGAGTTAATTTAAATGGAATTTCTCTTTCTATCTCTTGCTGCTGGACTTTGTAGCTCATGTATAGAAATGCTGATAGAAAGAGAACAGTAGATAATATAAAATACCTGGCAATGTACTTGCCAAGACAAAACCAGATACTCTATGAACACAATTGCAAAACACTTTCATACAAATCAAATCAGATCTAAATAAATGGAAAGATATCAATAGCTCATGGATAGGCCGAGCTAATATAATAAAATGACAGTTCTACCTAAATCACTTTACTTATTCAATGCCATATGAATCAGGCTACCTGAAAATTATTTCATAGAGCTAGAAAAAATAATAACAAAATTCATCTGGAAAAACAAAAAGTCAAGAATATCAAGGGAAATAATGAAAAAAAATGCAGAGGAAGGTGGGGTAGCTGTACCAAATCGAAAGCTCTACTATAAAGTGGCAGTCATCAAAACTATCTGGTACTGGCTACGAAATAGAGTGGGGGATCAATGGAATAGACTAGGCACAGGAGACACAGTAGTAAATGACTTTAGTAATCTACTGTTTGTTAAACCCAAAGACTCCAGCTTCTGGGATAGGAATTCAGTATTTGACAAACTGGAAAACTGGAAGATAGTATGGCAGCAATTAGGCATAGACCAACATCTTACACCTTACATTAAAATAAGGTCAAAATGGGTACATGATTTAGACATAAGAGGTGATACCATAAGGAAATTAGGAGAAGAAGGAATATTCTACCTTTTCAGATCTTTGGAAAGGAGAACAGTTTATGACCAAACAAGAGATAGAGAATATTATGAAATGCAAAATGGATAAGTTTGATTACATAAATTAAAGAGGTTTTGTACAAACAGAAGCAATGCATGCAAAATTAGAAGGGAGGCAGAAAGCTGGGAAACAATTTTTGAGGCCAGTACTTCTGATAAAGGCCAAATTTTTAAATATGTAGGGGAACTAAATCAAATTTATAAGATCGAATTCATTCCCCAATTGAAAAATGGTCAAAGGATATGAACAGGCAGTTTTCTGATGAAGAAATCAAAGCTATCTATTCCCATAAGAAAAAATGCTCTAAATCACTATTGATTAGAGAGATACAAATTAAAACAACTCTGAGGTACCACCAGACACCTATCAGATTGGCTAATATGACAAAAAAGAAAAATAATAAGTGATGGACAAGCTGTGGAAAAATTGGAACACTAATGCATTGTTGGTGGAGCTGTGAACTGATCCAACCATTCTGAGAGCAATTTGAATTATGCCCAAAGGACTATAAAGCTGTATATACCCTTTGACCGAGCAATACCACTTTTGGGTCTTTTTCCCAATGAGATCATGGAAAAGGGAAAAAGGACCCACATGTACAAAAAATATTTATAGCTACTCTTTTTTTTTTTTTGGTGGCAGGGAATTGGAATTTGAGGAAATGCCCATCAATTGGGGAATGGCTGGACAAGTTGTGGTATATGAATACAATGGAATACTATTGTGCTGTAAGAAACAATAAGCTGGAGGAGTTCAGAGAAACCTGGAGGGACTTGCATGGACTGATGATGAGTGAGATGAGCAGAACCAGGAGAACATTGTACACAGTATCATCAATATTGTGTGTTGATCAACTGTGATAGACTAGATTTTTCTCACCAATCCAACAGTACAAGAAAGTTCCAAAGGACTCATGATGGAAAAGGCTCTCCAAATCCAGAAAAAAAAAGAACTGTTGAATATGGATGGTGATTGGACCATACTATTTCTTTTGTTTTTGGTGCTGTTGTTTTTCTTTTTTGAGGGTTTTTCCTTTCTGCTCTGATTCTTCTCATTTAACATGACTAATACAGAGATACGTTTAATGTTTTATATATATGTGTGTGTGTGTATGTATGTATATGTATATAAAACCTATATCAGATTACCTGCTACATATGGGAGTGGGGAAGGAGGGGAGGGAGGGGAAGGAGGGAGAAAAATTTGAAATTGAAAATCTTATGTAAATAAATGTTGAAAACTTAAATAAATAAATAAAATTTTAAAAAAATAAAAAAGAAGAAATTAAAATCTTCACCAATCAGAGCTCATAGGTCAAGGGGAAAATATTGCAAAGAGTCAGGACCAATTCAAGTATCGTGGAACCATAGTCAAGGTAACACAACATCTATAGAAGCTTCTATATTAAAGGATTGGAGTGCTTATAGTACACTATTCTAGACAGCAAAGGCATTGGGATTACAACCAAGAATCATCTACCCAGCAAAACTGGGTATAATCCTTCAGGGGAAAAATGGAATTTAATGAAATATAGGGCTTTCAGGCATTCTTGATGAAAAGACTTGAACAGAATAGAAAATTTAACTTTCAAATACAAGACTCAAGGGAAGCATAAAAAAGTAAACAGGAAAAGAAATATAAGGAATATTAAAAGGCTAAACTATTTACATTCCTCCATGGGAAGAAGACACTTGTAACTCATAAGAACTTTCTCATTATTGGGGTAACTGAGTGGAGTACATTTAAACAGAGGGCACAGGTGTGAGTTGAATATGAAGGGATGATATCTTTAAAAAAATAAAATTAAGGGGTAAAAGAGGAATGCTCTGGGAGAAATGGAAAGGGAGAAGTGGAATGGGGGAAAGTATTTCTCATAAAAGAAAAAAGAAAAAGCTTATACAGTGAGTGAGTCTTACTCTCATCAAAAGTGGCTCAAAGAGGGAATAACATACACATTCAGTTGGGTATAGAAATCTATATTACCCTGCAGGAAAGTAGGAGGAGGTATGTGATAGAATGAGAGCAGATTGGGGGAGGGTACAGTCAGACACAAACCACTTTGAGGAGGGACAGGGTGAAAGGATATAGAATATAGAATAATTGTTGGGGAATGGAATAGGATGCAGGGAAATACGGTTAGCAATAGTAAGTGTGAAAAAAATTTTGAAGCACTTTTTCTGAGAAAGGCCTCTTTCTCAGACTAATAGAGAACTGAGTCAAAATTATTAAAATAAGATCCATTCTCCAAAATGCTAAATTATCAATAGTTATGAACAGTTTTCAGATGACATAATCAAAAACTATCTATAATCATATTAAAAATGCTCTCACTATTGATTAGAAAGATGCAAGTTAAAACAATTGTGGGGTACTACCCTATACCTACTGGATTAGATAATAAGACAGCAGAGGAAAATGACAAATGTTGTAGGGGATATAGAGAAAATGAGACATTAATATACTCTTGATGGAGTTGTCGATGTACTCAAAAATTCTGTAAAGAAATTTGGAACTATGGCCAAAGGACTATAAAACCATGCATACCCTTTGACCTAGTAATACCACTACTAGGTTGGTATCCAAAAAGGAATTAAAAAAACAAAAATGTTAAAGTACCTGTATATACAAAAATATTTATGACAGCTCTTTTCTGGTGCAAAGAATTTGAAATTGAGGGGATTCCCATTAATTGGAGAATGGTTGAACAAATTGTGGGATGCGATTTTGATGGAACATTATTGTATGATAAGAAATGATGGGTAGGGTACTCTCATAAAAACCTAGAAAGACTTACATAAGCTGATGCAAAGTGAAATGTACTGTACAAAGTGATAGCTATATTGTAAGATGATCAGCTGTGAATGACTTTGCTATTCTCAACAATACAATGATCCAAGACAACTGTGAAGGTCTTTTGAAAAATATTATCCATTTCCAGAGAAAGAAGTGATAGTGTCTGAATAGAGATTGAGGCATAATTTTTCTAGTTTATTTTTCTTGAGTTTTTTGTTTGTTTTCTTTCACAACCTGCTTAATATGTAAATGTTTTGAATGACTACACATGTATAACTTAAATTGAATAGCTTAACTTCTTAGGGGAGGGGGAGGGAGGAAAGAAAGATTTGGAGCACAATAGTGTTTTTGTGTTTTGTTTTGTTTTTTTGTGTTTGTTTTGGGGGCAATAAGGGTTTAAGTGACTTGCCCAGGATCACACAGCTTAGTAAGTGTCAAGTGTCCTGAGGTCAGATTTGAACTCAGGTCCTCCTGAATCCAGGGCCTGTGCTTTATCCACTGCACGACCCAGCTGCACCCTGGAGCACAACGTTTTAAAAATGGATGTTAAAAATTGTTTTTACATGTAATTGGGGATAATTGGGATCATGGTCCTTTGGTGCTTTGAACTGGCAAAGACCCTAGGATTCACCTAGTCACATCTCTTCATTTGATATGTAAGGGATTCTAAAGCTTTCGCAAAGATAATTGACTTGATCAAGATAATAGAGCAGAGATTGAAAGCTGGGGTTTATCTCTGGCTCCAACCCAGTGCTTCTTGTCACCTCTCCACTTTGTTTTCTACACCACCACTATGGCCAGTCTGCTCTCTTATTAGTGAGCTCTTGATAGTGGTACAATCGGGAAATATATGGTTTACAGTCAGAGGAGATGAACTGAAATCCTAGCTTTATTGCTTAAAACTTTGGGCTTAGTCACTTAACTTCCCTGTGTCTGATGTTTGTTAACATCTAGAAAATGAGATTCAATGACCTTTGAAGTCCTGTCAGTTAAGTTCTCAACATGTTCAGTATAGGCAATCCCAACATTATATAACCCATCAACCCTTGTACACCATTCTTCTCTTGGTTAACTGAAAAAATGTTAGTCATTGGTGGGGAGTTGGGAGGGGTGGATGGAATTGGAGATTCAGAGACTCTGTGGATCAAAAGCATAGGTAAGAAGAAAATGAAAAAAAAAAAAAAAAGGATACAGGGCCTTTAGACTCCCAGTGAATCACTTCTTGATTGATCTGATTGATAGATGACATCAATAAAGCTCACTTAATTAAAAGAGGGAGAATATTACCCTGCTCCAAAAAATCTATAATAACTGGAAGAAACAGAATTGTAGGTAGATTATTAGTCTAGCACTGGAAAGAGAGATAAAAATCTGGAGGGAAGACTGAACGCAAAAAAAGAATGAGGTCAGGAAAACAGAGAACAGTCAGGTTGCCAAGCTCAACTTTTGGACCTCCAAGTTTCAGTTTCTTCAGTCAGAAAAAAATCAATTCCAAAGGCCAATTCCATAAGCAAGAAAAGGGGAGGGTTGGAGAATTCAATCACAAGCATGGAGGACACAAGTAGGAATCTTTATTACCTGGCTATTACCTAGTGCTTTCTTTCTCACCAGGAATAGCTATGTGGTACAGTGGATGGACCTTCAAAACCTGAGGTAAGAAGACCTGAATTCAAATTTGGCCTCTGATACTTGATACTTGTTCACATTTATATAGTATCAGTATTGTGACAGGGAACTGTATAATTATCATCTCATTTGAGATAATTTATTATCTCATCCTGGGAGGTAGATTATATTATTATCTCCAGTTTACAAATGAGGAAACTGAAGCAAACAGAAGTTAAGTGACTTGCTCAGGGTCACATAGCTAGTATTTAAGTCCAGATTTTGAAACTCAGGTCTTACTACCCCCTAGCTATGTGACCCTGAGCAAGTCACTTAGCCTTTGTTTGCCCTCAGTTACATCAACCATAAAAGAGGATAATAACATCACTGCTTTCCTTGTTTGTTGTGAGGATGAAATGAGGTATTATTTTTAAAGAGTTTAGTGTGATATTCTGGTTTATGGTAGACACTTAACATATATTCATTTATTGATTGATTGATCAAGGACAATGTCAGTAAGGCTCTAGTTTTTTGTTTATAATTGAAAAGATATATGCTCCATCTAATATTTTGGGGGTGAGGGGTGGTAGTGAAGGTGTGTATTTTCTCTTTTAATTAGCTAGTCCAAGGACAGACAGGAACTTTAGGAAAAGAGATTCCATTAACTCACATTCCCATTCTTTAATTACTCTTACCCTGTGTTTCAGACCATTTGCTTCTTTGTCCTGTGTCCCTGCCACTATATCCTTAAAACATAATTCATAAATGCTTAGATTTTTTTTTCCTTTCTATGAAAGATAATCCTAGTTCCTTTAGTTTTCTTGCAAGGGTCTTGAATTAGAAATATGACCCATTTATATTGCTATGTTTTTATAAGCCTTGCTTGTCCCAACATTCATAAATTCTCAGCACAGTATTTATAAAAGACACTGACCAGAGTTATGAAAACAAGACTATTTCATGACTATTCCCTCCCACTTACATCTTCCCTCCTTCCCCCCTCCATTATTATGCTTGCTTTCAGATAATACTTGGTGGTACCGTATAACTGAGCACCAGTCCTAGAGTCAAGAAGCATAGAGTTCAAATTTGGCCTCAGGACACTTACATATATGACCTTGGGCAAGTCATTTAACCTCCTGTTTGTTGCAGTTTCCTCATCTGTAAAATATGTATAATAATAGTGCCTACCTCCCAGAAATGTTATGAGGATCAAATGAGATATTTCTAAGTGCCTAACACATGATAGATGTAAAGAAATATAACACACATTTATATAGCATGTTAAATTTTTCAAAGAAGTTCTTTAATTTGGTGCTCATAGCAATTAAGTAAGATAAGTGCTTTGAATTTCAATTGTCTTTCGTATGTGAAGATGCTTGTACTGATCAAACCAACATTAGTAAGGTCACATATAGAAAAGGAATAGTTTTGCATTATATTCTTTTTCTTTTTTTCCAGTAGGGTAGATGGATTAATATTGAATTTTCTTTCTTTCATAACAGTTATGACTTCATTAACTGATCAACCAGCATTCATGTAAAAACCTATTCAGTACCAGATATTTGCCTAGTTAGTGGGAATACAAAGAAAAGTTAAATAGTCCATGCTATCAATGGACTTTATATTCTATCAGGGGAGAGAACATCTACAAATATAAGTACATTAAACTGCACAATAAATTCAATTAATTTGGGAGGGTAGATGGTAGCAGCTTTTGGGGAGGACGGGGAGAACGACCTCATGAGGTGTATTTTTAACTTACTTTTAAAGATAATAGAAATATTATAGCTGAGTTAAGTAGGAAGTAAATTGTAGGCATAGTGGAATAGATAAAGCATTCAGGAAACACTTAATGTTGCAAACGGGACTGTAATTAAGCTCATAGAATAAAAGCACAAGCAGATGGGGGCAGCTAGGTGGCACAGTGGATAGAGTGCTGGCCCTGGAGTCAGGAAGACCTGAGTTCAAATTCAGCCTCATACACTTAACACTTACTAGCTGTGTGACCCTTAGCAAGTCACTTAACCCCAATTGCCTCACTAAAAAAATAAAACAAAGTAGTTAGATTAAAAAAAAAAAACACAAGCAGAAAAGAAAAATAATCCTTATCCTCAAAGAGAGTACATTATAACGGGGGAGACATAATACATAAATGGCTATAGAAAAGTAATGTGATGAGGTGAAAAGTAATGAGTGAAGAATGAAGGAGAGGGTATGCCTGACTTGAGGACTTCCTCAAATGAAATTTCCAATGAGCAACTTAACAGTTGGAGGAGGGGACCAGAGAGGTAGAAGGATTGTCCAGGATGAGAAGAGTAAAGGGGAAGGTGAAAAAGCTGCTGAGGCATGGGAGACATAATCTGCAGAATTAGGATCAAGCCAGGAGGGGGGGAGAAGTGAGTGTTGCGTAATTGGACACTTATGCAAGTAGAGGTTCAGAGAAAGAACTCATGAGTTGGAGGATAAGAGCAAAAGGACAAAGGCATCTCTCAGGGTGAGAAGACCACAGAGACTGGAATAGATTATGTAAAAGCACAAAGATGGAAGATAGGATGTCATGTGCCAGGAAGAATGAAGAGGCCAATTATATCTGCCAGACACAAGAATGTCATTCCATAGCTGCAGAATATGTTGTTGTTGTTTTTGTTGTTGTTGAGTCACTTTAGTTGTGTCTGACTCTTTGTGACCCCATTTGGGGTTTTCTTGACAAAGATAATAGAGTGGTTTGTGATTTCCTACTCCAACTCATTTTATAGATGAAGAAACTGAGGCCATCAGGGTTAAGTGTCCAGGGTCATGCAACTAGGAAGTATATGATGCTAGATTTAAACTTAGAAATATGAATTTTCCTTACATTAGACCTGGTACTCTATCCATTGTGCCACTGCCCCAGCTGCAGAGCACAAAGAAGCTAAACAGCCCACATAAAAATTAAACCCTGAAATTTGGTCCCATTAGCACTGCAACCATTTGTCCCATCATTCAACCTATACAACTACACTCATATTTATTAGATCTTTTGAAGTATGATAGGTCAGGATGAGGAAAGCACAGGTATCCATTGCCTAATTCAAGTCTATGTGGTTTATTTTCTGTCTTGATATAGCTTTGTTTGTCAATTTTGCCTAGAAAACCCCCATTTACTTTTTCTGTTCATTTAAAGTTTGGTGTTATCCACCATTTTAATAAATCAAATTTCTTTTCAATATCCAGGTAATAAAATAAATAGTATTAACCATAATTCAGGAATTCATCCTAGGGATTTCCACATTCAAATGATAATGTTCCACAGGTACTTGATTTTTCTGGTGTGGATTTTCCAAAGTTATCAACGCGTACATCACTGTGGTAAAAAAAACTGTGACTCTCTAAAATCAATGATAGTGAAATTTTCCTTCATTTTCCATCTAGCAGGGCTATCATTTTGTAATAAAAGAACATAAAGTTAATCTGACAGGTTTGTGTATAGCTTTTGTGTATTAACTTCATTTCTTTTTCTCTCTTCCTTTGTGTGTGTGTGTGGGTGTGTGTGAGCTGATCAGGTTAACTATTTAGTATCCTGGTACTTTTGATATTATTTTATCAATTTTTTCTTACATTTAATTGCACAGAACAATGGAGTTACTTATTGCAATCAAAAATGAAAAAATGTCTATTATTTCTCAACTGAAAAACCAAAACATATTGAATAAGGAGTGGCAACAATTCCAAGTCCTCTTCCTTTTAGGCCCAGGAGTATTTCCATGGGAAAGGGGGTGAGAGGAGAAGGATATGTCTAGAAACTTCCTTATATACATTCCCTGTATTTCAAAGATTATTGCAAAAGATCAAACCATTCTGGAGAGCAATTTGGAACTATACCCAAAGGGCTATAGAATTGTGAATACCCTTTGATCCAGGTATACAACTGCTAGGTTTATGCAACAAAGACATCCCCCCTAAAGAAAAAGACCAATTTGTACAAAAATATTTATAGCAGTACTTTTTGTGGTGGCTAAGAATTGGAAATCAAAGGAATTCCATCACTTGGGAAATGGATAAACAAGCTGTGTATATGATGGTGATGGAATATTATTGTGCTATAAGAAATGACAAGCAGTAGAGTTTCAGAAAGGCCTGGAAAGATGAACTGATATTAAGAAATTAGTAGAATCAGGAACATTTTGTGACAGAGAAAGCAATATTATTTGATGAAGAACCATGAATTACTTAACTATTCTCAACAATACAATCATCCAAGACAATCTTGAAGGACTATTGATGAAACATACTATCCACCTCAAAAAAAAAAAAAAAGAACTGATATGGAAGGAACCCAGAATAAAACATGCTATTTTCACTTTCTTTCATTTTTACTTTTATTCAAGTTTTCTTGTACAAAGTAACTAGTATGGTAATATTTTAAATAATTTTACATGTATAATCCCATATTTGATTGCTTATTGCATCAGGGAGGCAGGGGAAAGGAGGGATAAAAAATTGGAACTCAAAACTATAAATAAAAATGTTTATTACTTTAAAAAAAAGATATTTCAAGCAGAAAGAGGACCACATCCATAGGCTATTGACATGTCCTTGACATAGCTTACTCCCATGATATGAGGCCTTAAGGATAGCAGATTATCCCCCATCAAACTGTTTGGAGAAATCAGATATAAAACAAAAAACAATAAAAAGGCAGGTATAGGAAAACTTCAGGAGACCTGAATATAACAAATAAGGCCTCAAATCAAAAGGAGTCATGGTACACATGCAAAATGGGAAGGGAAACTGATCACAGATCAATCTTTTCAGGCATACCTGCAACTATACAGTTATTCTCATCCTTATTCAATTGAAGAGACAGCTATGGCATAGAGGATAGAAAGCTCAACTCTAAGTTAAAAAAAAACTTGGGATGAAGTCTTTTTTTCTGATCCCTATTTTCTGTGAGAACTTAGGCAAGTTAGCAACCTTTTTAATATTCAAACATCTAGTTAGAAAAGAAGGTGTCACCCTGCATTAATAGAGGGAGTTTCCCAATCTGATATTCTCTATGTTAAGGAAAGCATAGGGCAAGTCCCTTTCTTCTCCCTATTTCTCATTTGGCTTTTCTATACATTTTTTTTATTTTCCTAAATTCTCCAACTTCATTTCCAAACATATTTGTGTTCAAATATTTGAATGGCTATCTATCTTACAGAAGAGGGATCAAACTTTCTCTTCTAAACCTCACAAGGAAAAATCTAAGCATTCTGCATACTATGAGAGAATTTGATAAATTATTTCAGCCCAGTGTAAGGGAACAAACTAGCAAAATTCTAACAACTTGAATTCCTCCAAAGTAGAATCAACTTCCTTGTGGTGGGTAATACATTTTCCATCACTGAGACCTTGAATCCTGTCCTGGAGGACCACTTATCAGGAATGTCATAGAAAACATTGGTTCAGGTACCTTTTAGTTCAGATGGCCCTGAGTTCCATCTAGCACTATGATTCTATCATTATAAAATATTCTATGATTTCTAGACTGGAGCCTATTCTACCTTCACAATTGTTTAACAACTGATATTGGCTTGGCTTTATGGCATCAAACACAGTCGAAACCCAGTTCTCCATATCAGAATTTCTCATAATAGAAGAGTTTTCATCCTCCTTTTCCAAAGCCTTCATTTCTCTAGATTGAGCATTCCTAATTCTATTAATTAATCCTCATAAGGCATAGCTTCCATTTCTTTCACTATCTTTTTTTTTTTGTGAGGCATTGGGGTTAAGTGACTTGCCCAGGGTCACACAGCTAGTAAGTGTTAATTGTCTGAGGCCAGATTTGAACTCAGGTACTCCTGACTCCAGGGGCTGGTGCTCTATCTACTGTGCCATCTAGCTACCCCCACTATCTTATTTAATGTTCTTGCTTTTAATCTACCTGATAAAATGTCATTCATAAAATATGCTGGCCAAAATTTATTACAATAAACTGAGTTGAGAAGTTTCTTATCCTCCTACACCCAGTTTCCTTTCTTGTAAACTAAGGCTATTACTTTAAATCATTTTAAATTTTCTTTCCAATTCTATATTTTATGTTCCTATGAATTTTCTGGATTGGGACCTTAATTAAACACATAGTTTCATTTGGGGTAATGTGACCCCTATTAATAACCTTAAAGGGGTTTTTTTTGTTGTTGTTTGTTTTCTTTGCTATCATGTTCATTGTTCATTAATAATAACATTCCAGTTTTTTAATACTCCTAAAAAGATAGGATCATACAATAATACAATACAATAATCATGCAATATTAGATTTAGATTTAGATCTAGAAGTGAATTTTGAGGTCAGCTAATCTAATTTAATCCTTTAATAGATGAGGTCAATTTGCTCCTTATGAAGGATGACCTGTTTGCCTGATGAAGCAATCTCATGGAATCCTTTCTCTAACAGATTGTCACCTATGCTATACCTATTTTTCAGTTTCTCCCTGTCAATGAACCACTTCCTTGCTACCTACAAATATATTTATGTTTCCCCTCAAAAAATCCCTCACCTATTTCTTCCATACCTGTTCTCATCCTATAGCTCTTCAGCCCCTTATGGAAAAACTCTAGGAAAAGCTGTCCAGTATAGGTACCTCCACTTTCTCTCCTCTCTCTTCTTAACACATTACAATCCAATTAGTGACTTTATTTTTCTACCAAAACTGCTCTCCCTAAAATGATCACTAGTGTCTTAATTCCCAAATCCATTGCTCTTTTCTAAACCATAATTCTCTTTCTGTAGTCTTTGACACCGTCAAATACCCTTGCTTCATTAATGCTCTTTTTAAGTTTTTGTACACCACTCCCTCTTCTTTCTTCTCTTATCTGACTGCTCCTTCTCAGTCCTCTTTGCTGCATCCTCATCCAGATTATACCCTCTAACCATAAGTATCCCTCAGTATTCTCTCCTGGTCTCTCTTCTTTCCCCTTCCATCCTATGTCACTCAGTTTTCTCATCAGGTCCCATTGGTTTTGTGATCATATCTATGCAAATGATTCTCAAATACACCTATCATAACCTAACCTCTCTCTCTGCTATCTCCAAAGTGACATCCCCAACTGCTTTTCGACATCTCATATTGGATATTCAGTAGACATAAACTTGACATGTCCAAAAATGAACTCCTTTATCTTTCCCCCTAAACTCTCCCACCTCTCCTATCTTCCTTATTATTATTGAAGCAACATTATCTCCCCAGTCCCTGAGGCTAGAAACTTAAGTGGCATACTCAACTCCTAACCCCTTACAACTAATCTATTGCTAAGACAGGAATTCAGTCTTGTTACTTTTTTTTTCTCAAAATACCGAATGATATACTAATATACCAAATTATCAAAAATCATTCTAAATATGTCAGTCTGTCAACAAGAAGTTATTAAACACTTCCTCTTTGGCAGACTTGGTGCTAAATATTGATGATACAAAAAAGGGGGAAAAGATACTGACCTCAAGAATTGTGTAGTCTAATGGGGAAGGCAACCACTAGATAGATACATACAGAATATACACAGTGTAGATAGAAAATAATCCAAGAGGAGAAGGCATAGGTAACTGAGATGAAGCAGGATTTGAACAGAGTCTTGACAAAAAAGCAGAGAAACTAAGAGGTAGAAGTGAGATAGTAAAATAGTTAAAAAATGAGGGACAGTGAAAATACTGCTTTTAGTCCTCCAAATGTTCCTAGTAATAATTTTGTATTACATGAAACTTTCACTCTCTTTTCATCAACCTACAGTCATTTTTTACTTCTTTTATTTGACAGGAAAAGGAAGAGGAACTAATAAATATATGTATGACAATAAACTATTAGAGCTCCAACATTGATCATGTATGCTGATGCAGATCAGGAATCCTATCATTAGAAATCCACCTGGCTCTAAAGAATAGAATCTCTTAAATTTTAAATTTAACTACTTACATTGTAGGAAATAAGGTGCTCAATATAATTTGCTAAACATAAATGAGGAATAAATATTCCACAATATTTCTAATGCATTAAATGGAAAGCTTTTTTCCCGTTAACATCTTCTTTCATTAGTCCAGCTGGCGCCACTTTTAGGTTGATTATGCTAGTCTCTTTTAGACAGGGATAAAAGGGGTAGGGGATAAGGGAAAGGCTACTGTTTCCACTTCTCTTGTTTTCCAGGAAATCTTAAATACAGCACCAAAAAAAAAATTCTGGTGGATTGGAAATCCATTTATCAGAGTTCGGATACAAAGGCAGTGATACTTTTAAGTCACTGGATGATTTTATCTTAATAAAAATATCTCAAGGAAAATTAAAAGAAACATCTAGGTGCTTCACTAGCAACCCTTTTAGAATTAAATTGTAAAAACAATCAACAATACATCTGACCTGTTGAGTTCTCTATATGAAGCAACAAGATCATTCTTAATGTCAGAAAGGCAATCAATGCCAACAGAAATGTGCAAGATTCTCCCAAAGCATTCCTTTTGATTACACCAGAGTATGCAAAAATCTAGCTAGGGGTGAGAAAATCAGGGTTGAGATTCAATAGAATATAATGAATGAGGTTCTATCCCCCTAAATATTAGGATCAAATCCAAGTTCCATGACTGGACTTTCAAAATACTTTCAGATTAAAACGTATTTTGTAGTTTTACAAGTGGAAGCCATGAGATGGGGGACCAACAATTATTAAAATATTGATTGCAAATGACATAATTAGAAACATTTATTAGACACTCAATATGTATAAAACGTCATAGTCAATAATGTGCATACCTTTTTAAAACTTTTTTAAAAAGACAATCCTTCCCCTAAAAGAGTTTACAGTCCAATGTGGAAGGTGCGAGGGAGGCAGGTTTTATAACTGAAAGTCACAGGGATGGTGAATGTATTTGTAAGACAATTGAATGAAATGTCCCTTCCAGATTTAGTAACATTGATTGCTCTGTTCCCAGAGCAAGGATGGGAAGAGGATAAATAGAGGTAAATATGGTGAGATGACATGAAAACTGAAGATGTCTTTAGAGTAACCGAATTGTAGGTCTGAGTTAGGATTCTTGCAGTAAATATTCACCTATTAGAACACCAGGGGAGTAGACAGAGTTGGTATGCCAGTTGGAAGTAGAGGCCAGAGTTCAGGTTAATGATGAAGATGACCAAAGGTTCAAAATATGGGTCTAGGTTAGGCTACTTAAAATAAATAGACACCAATCATAAGGTCAGTGGCTAAGACCCTGAGCTCCCGGCAGTGCCGCCGGGTGGAGAGGCTAAGGATACAGTGAACCAGCCCGGGGACCCTGCCGCGGGCTCGGCCATCCAGCTGGCCCGACTGGCCTGCTGTGTGGGGGCCAGACTCCATCTAGGACCAGCCGCATACTTCCTGCATGCACGGGATCGACCCCTGCCACCCACTAAAATGAATGTGTTTTTGCAGGATGAGGTGTGATCCTTGCCCTCCACATTACCCAGTTCACATGTATGCCAGTGGTCCCAATTAATGGATTCTGACATGGATTATGAGAGGCCAAACATAGACCCCACAAAGTGTGTCCTGGTCAGGGACAATGCTGTCAGCAAAACCAGGCTCATCTGTGCCTGAGCCTACAATGCCACCCTCACCCAGTACCAGCTGTTTGCCACCCATGTGCCCACCAGTCTGGGTCATTGACCAGATACTGGGTGTGCCAGAAGGTGCTGGAATGTTCTCAAGATGTAGAAGATGATGCCAGTGTGGTCCTTTCATCTCTGGGACACCTTTGGAGACCACCACAAAGAAACAGTGCTTTGCTTTCGGAAGGTAGGGACCAGCCCCTGGCTGCCTGCATGGAGCCAGATCTGATGTTGTGGTGTCTTTGCTTCTCCATTGCTAATCCCCAGTTCTTCCCTGCACCATGTCAAGAATGTGGTACCCAGAAATTAAGCACTCTTGTCCAAGGGCTCCTGTTATCCTAGTGGGTTGCCAGCTGGACCTATGCTATGCTGACTTGGTCAATAGGGCCAGGTGCCCTTTGGCCAGGCCTATCAAGCCAAATGAAATCCTGCCTCCTGAGAAGGGCCAGGAGGTGGCCAAGGAGCTGGGGCATCCCATACTATGAGACCATTTTGGTGGCACAATTTGGCATCAAAGATTTCTTTGACAATGCCATCCGGGCAGCCCTCATTTCCCGCCGTCACTTGTAGTTCTGGAAGTATCACTTGAGAAATGTCCAGCGCCCCCTGCTACAGGCTCTGTTCCTCCCTCCCAAGCCTCTGCCCCCCATCATGGTGGTTCTAGATCCTCCTTCCACAACTGAGGAGTGTCCTGCCCACTGCCGGGAGGACCCTCTCTGTGAGGACATCATTCTGGTGTTGCAAGAGCGGGTGTGCATTTTTGCCCACAAGATCTACCTCTCCACCTCTTCCTCCAAATTCTATGACCTGTTCTTCATGGACCCGAGTAAAGGAGAGTTGGGCGGTCCCTCTGGATCAGGGGGCCCCTGCATAGAGAAGTCCCAAGGCCACTCTGACCACCACCACCCCCATCATCACCACCACCATGGATGGGACTTCCTGCTGCAGGCAGTCAGCTTTGATGTGTGCGAGAGCACAGATGAGGAAGGGGGTCCTGGCCCAGCCGGCCACTGAGCTTCCACTAGTGATGGAATCCTTCAGGGCTACAGGGTTGGCTACTTGTTTGTTCATGGCCGGGTACTCTCATCCTGTAGTCGTGCATTTGTGAGCATTCAGGAAGAGATGGTGGAAGACCCCCTCACCTGATGGGGGTGGTGAAAATGGATGCTTATATTCAGCCTGGACCCTTCTGAGCTGTGTTCAAGTATTTGTATACTGAGGAATTAGACGAGAATGAAGGGATCTCATGCACATTGCCCATATCACTGAACTGCTGGAAGTGTTTGATCTGTGCATGATGGTTGGCAACATCCTCAACCATGAGGCCTTCATGAATCAAGAGATCACTAAGGCCTTCCATATCTGTAGGACCAACCAGGTCAAGGAGTGTCTGGCTAAAGGCACATTTTCAGACGTGATCTTCATCCTAGAAGATGGGACCATTAGTGCCCACAAGCCTCTGGTGATCTCCAGCTGCGACTGGATGGCTGCCATGTTTGAGGGGCCGTTTGTGGAAAGCTTAACCATGGAGGTTGTGTTTCCTTACACCAGCAAGAGCTGTATGAGAGCTGTGATGAAATACCTCTACACAGGCATATTCAGTGCTGTTCCTGACCTGGACGACCTGAAGCTCATCATCCTTGTTAACTGGCTGAGCTTGCCTCATCTGGTCACACTCACAGAAATGTACACAGTGACGGGACTGATGGAAGCCACGCAGATGATGGTAGATATAAATGGAGATGTCCTTGTTTTACTGGAGCTGGCTTAGCTCCATTGTGCATACCAGTTGTCTGACTGGTGTCTCCACCATATCTGCACCAAATACAACAATGTCTGCTGGAAGTTTCCCCAGGATATGAAGGCCATGTCTCCAGAAAACCAGGAGTATTTTATGAAGCACTGGTGGCCACCTGTCTGGTACCTAAAAGAGGAAGATCATTACCAGCGAGCCCGGAAAGAGCGAGAAGAGGACTACCTCCAATTGAAGTGGCAGCCTAAAAGGAGATGGCTCCTCTGGAATGGACCCTCCTCTCCTTCCTTCTCTGCAGCCCCTCTTCATCTCCCTCCTCCTCCTCTGCTATATTTTGAGATCCACCTCAGCCCTCCCAGCATGGTTCCACTGCTATCTTCTCTTAGCCACCTGCTCCAGGGCCCCCTCAGTCCTCTTTTATCTGCCATTTCATCCCTCCCAGGGAAAAAGAGGACCTAATCAACTAGGCCCATGAGGGTGGAGCAGATATACCAGACAAACATCTCAGTGGAAGAAAGACCAGGCTCTGGTGAGAGCAGTGGGGACTAGCTGAGAATTGGGAAAGAGCCAGAACTTTCCATGACTCCCCAAATGAGGCATCAGGGAGAGCCAGTGCCTCTGTTGTCCATCTTATTTCTTCCGTTTGGAATTTGGTGAGCCCTAGGCATGGCTTGGAGATCCACAAGCCAAGTGAATCTAAGACATCTAGGTTATTGGCAGTTGTGATTTTTGTAGAGGGGTTTAATTTTTGGACTGTGGGAGAGGGGTCCCAAAATTCCCTTGGTGAGGAGAGAACAAATACATTGGGGGAAATATCACTTGGGCAAAGTTCAAGTGCTGCTTCCCCTCTCTTCCCCCCTCCCTCACCTTATTTGTAAAAGCCAGTGTAGAGCTGCTCATCTTGGAAAGTGTCTATGAGAGGAAGATGGTGGGAGGGCTAAGAAAGCCTTCTTCCTACCCATCACCCAGGCACTTTAGATGTGGCTTTGTAGACCTGGAAAGTCCCTGGAATTTGAATAGAGCTATACCTGTTCAGAGCTCCCTAGGCTAGAAATGATGGTGCCAGTGAGAAATTCCTCCCTGCTTACCTTCTTCCGCAAGGCCTAGAGAAAACTTACTCACTGGACAGAAACCAACAGGAAGAGGTAGAAGTTAGTAGGAAAGCAAGGAAGGTAGAAGGGAATGAAATTCGATGTTCAACAATTACCAATTCGTAGGACTTAGAATCAGAAAGAGCCATAGAGATGATCCAGTCCAACTAGAAACAGGTCTAGGGAGTTTAGGTGACTTACCTAAGGTCACATAGGTAGTTTTGTGGTAGAGCTAGGATTCAAACCCAGGTACTTTGACCACTATATCATAATCTTCCTCTGCTCTTCCCATCCTCTGAAAAGAGCTTGGCTTTTGGAGGGAGGAGGGAGGAGATGGAGAGGTTACAAGGGGAGGGAGAAATAGTCAAATCCCCCCACCCCATCAAATCCTCCCACAAACTCTACAGAATGAAAAGCAGAAAAAGATACTTTATATTAAGCCTAACAAAAGCCTTGTAGGCAAAGAGAGAAGGTTGCTGTGGATGAAGGAAGGGATTAATTGGGTTGTGAGAACTGCTCTGCAAGCCCAGTCGAAAGGGAGTCCCTCTGTTTTCTAACTTTATGGAGCCCTGGAGTCACTGACTGGGGTGGTTCAGATGGGCTGGATGTAATCCTTGACCCCTTGAAGCCTAGCGATTGACACTTCTGCCCACAATGGCTTCTGTATCCTCCCAGTATGAGGTTGTCCCTTCTTTGAAAGTGAAAGTCACCTACTTGGTCTTTACTGGGTGGTATTGCAGGGTGTTTTGTGTTGTGTGTGTGTGTGTGTGTGTGTGTGTGTGTGTGTGTGTGTGGAGGGGGGTAGTGTTAAATCAAGAGGAGTTGGGGAACTTTAAATTCTTTTAAATTTATGGCATCCTTTACCCCACCCTGAAATTTGGGAGAGTGGCAAAGGGACAGTGTCAGTGTCAGGGCAGGAGGCCTTCATATTCGAGAACAAAGGGCAAGGCTATGGTTCTAGGAGGGGAAGGACGGTGATAACAGCACCTGCAGCCCCCATGATGCAAAAAGGAGGGCAGGCAAAGCCCCTTTCTCAATACTCCTTCCTCTGACCCCTTTCCTTAGTAGACCTTCTTTTGGCTAATCTTTTTGGTAGCTCTAAGGTCCAAAATGGGGACCTGGGAAATAGGTGGTAACCCTTCAGAGACTGACTACCTCTTGTGGGCAGTTATGGAAGGGGTCTGCCTAGCAATCTGATGTATTAGTCTAGTTCTTGGGTTCCACAGGGATGGTGGGGAACAGGAAGCTTTGGGATGTCAGACTTGGGCCTAGTCTGGAAAAATGCTAAGAATTCTAGATGACCAGCTTGCTTGGCTTATTGTAGATCAAGCCTTGTTCCAAATTAAACTGTGGGGACCACTAGAGCTCTGTTTCCATGTATACTATCTACCCCGGGGCACATTTCCCAATCTTACTGGTCGTCCTTGGCTGACTGTGCTGCCCACTGGTGGCCCTACTCTTCCCCAAGTATGCCCCAAGCATGTGAGAATAAGGCTGGTGCTATGTTGACAAATGCTGCTTTACCCTTGGTTTCTCCCTTAAAAGACAAAACATGCCAAGTATGGGTAGTCACAAACCTCCCTCCACAGGGGCAGAGTAGAAACTTATCTTTGCAGGGCCTTTTCCAAGCCCACAGACTCCCATGGCAGAAAGGGAGGGGTAGAGTTGGATGGAGACTTGCCCAACAAAAGATGAAAAGGTTGGGGGCTCTGGAAGTCCTCCTTGTGTCAGGGAGGTTTCCAGAGAGCTTTCAGGTCTGTGTTCAGAGTAAGAGGGTAGGAGGTCAGTTGAGGGAGAAAAGGGAGAGAGATACAGTGATTGGAGCTGAATAATTTGAGTTACCTGATTGCAAAAAAATTCCTTCTTCCTTTTCAAAGGCTCGTTTCCTAGTTAGGTCTGGACATCGCTTTGGAAGAAGAGAGACAAAATGGAAACAAACATAATAGCCAGTGAAGGACAGTTACTCCCTCAGGGATCCTTCTCCCCTTCTCCTGTGTTGTGCCCTCAGAGCCAATTTCTATCACCCTCTGGTCCAGTTTGTGGTCTGGGGGCCAACCTAGCTGAACCAGCCCTTAGAGAGTGAACAAACTTTGACCCCTTGCAGCAAAGCAGATATGCCTCTCTGCTGGGGGAAGAGATAGAGACATTGCCCTCATATCTCCTCAGGCATTGAGATGAATTCCAAGAGCTGGTGAGAGTTAATGTAACTCACCCATGCAGGGCATGGCTGACTGAATTACAGAGGGAAAGGAGAAATAATGATACTTGCTGGGAGGTGGGAGGGAAGGAGGAGAAAAAAAAACAACCCTTTTTTTATACAAGGTTTCATGTTTAATTTTATCATAAATTCATAAATACATAATTATTTTATACACAAAAAACTAAGTGAGAGAGATAGAAGGAAAAAATGGGAAAAGAAATGAGAGAAATGAGAGTTACACTATAAAAAGAAGCACAAAAATTGACTGAGGAAAACAATTCCTTGAAAAATACAATTGGCCAAATGAAAGAAAAACTGGCCAAATGGAAGAAAAATTGTCCAAATGGAAAAAGAGGTGCAAAAGCTTACTGAGGAAATTAATGCCTTAAAAATTAAAAATGGGCAGTGGAATCTAATAATGACATGAGACACCAAGAATCTGTCAAGCAGAATCAAACGAATGAAAAAAAATAGAAGAAAATGTGAAATACCTCATTGGAAAAACAACTGACACGGAAAATAGATCCGGGAAAGATAATCTAAGAATTATTGGGCTACCTGAAAGCCATGATCAAGAAAAGAGTCTAGAGTGCAGCTAGATGGTGCAGTGGATAAAGCACTGGCCCTGGATTCAGGAGATCCTGAGTTCAAATCTGACCTCAGACACTTGACACTTACTAGTTGTGTGACCCTGGGCAAGTCACTTAATCCTCATTGACACACTCAAAAAAAAAAAAAAGAAAGAAAAGAAAAGAAAAGTCTAGACACCATATTCCAGAAAATTATCAAGGAAAACTGCCCTGAAATTGTAGATTCAGAGGATAAAATTGGAATTGAAAGAATCCACCAATCACCTCCTGAAAGAGACCCCCAAAAGAAAACTTCAAGGAATATTGTAGCCAAACTCCAGAAATATCAGGTGAAGGGGAAAATACTACCAGCAGTCAGAAAGAAACCATTTAAATATCATGGAGACACAGTCAGGATTACATAGGACCTGTCAGCTTCATCATCAAAGGACTGCAGGGCTTGGAATATGATATTCCAGAAGGAAAAGGGGCTTGGATTACAACCAATAATCAACTACCTAGCAAAACTGTGTATTCTCTGCCAGAGGAAAATGTGGATGTCCAATGAAATAGGGGACTTCCAAGGTTTCCTGAAAAAAAGACTGAAACTGAACAAAAAATTTGATCTCCAAATACAAGACTCAAGAAAAGTATAAAGAGGTAAACAAGGTGGAGTGGCGATGGGAAACTTGTTCAATGAGGTTGGACTGCCTACATCATTATGAGGTAGGATAAAACTTTTAACTCTTTGGATCTGTATTTCAATTAAGTTACTGTTAATAAATTGACTTTGATGTGAAGATATAAAGAAACTTAAGGGTCAGAATAAAAGGAGACTAGGGGGAGGACAGGAAGGGGGAGGTGGAATGAGGTTAATTACATCATATAAAGAGGCACAAAAAAGAAACCATTTCAACAGAGGGAAAGAAAGGAGGGGTGAGCATTGTTTCAACCTTACTCTCATCAGATTTGGTTCAGGGAGGGAATACCATACAGTTTTGTTCATAGGGTTCCTGAGTTTGTCTTGGCAGGTAGACTCCCAAGTATTTATATTGTCTATAGTTACTTTAAATAGTATTTTTCTTTCTATCTCTTTCTGCTGAGATTTGTTGGTCATGTATAGAAATGCTTATGATTTATGTGGGTTTATTTTATATCCTACAACTTTGCTAAAGTTGTTAATTGTTTAAATTATTTTTGGTTGATTCTCTAAGATTCTCTAAGTATACCATCATATCATGTGCAACAAGTGATAGTTTTGTTTCCTCCTTGCGTATTCTAGTTCCTTTAATTCATTTTTCTTCTCTTATTGCTAAAATTAATGTTTCTAGATGTAAAAAATGAAAGCTTTTAACTAACATTTAAAAGAGTTGGTTAACCATAACTGAAGGATGCCAGTTTTTGAAGGACTGCTGTTTCGGGGAGGAGACCGTGACGAACAGCCGTGCGCCTGCTGATACCAAGCACTCCACTTCTGGGGTGTGAGCTTAAAGGCAAGGAGAGAACAGAAGTGGTCTCTCTCTCTCTCTCTCGCTCTCTTGTTCTCACTCTGCACACACACGCTGACTCAGGTTTGATGGCGGTGTGGTCTGGTGATCAGCCTGGTCCTCCATAACAGCATGTGCTTGACACAGTTCTCAGCCTCAGAGGTGGCTTTGGGATTTGGTGAGTTTTGTAAGGAATATAGAATAAGCTTAGATCTAAGAATATTTATTTGTACTTATACTTTCCTATTTCTCTAATCGGCATCACCTTGTTTGTTGGCTAATTATTTCCCAAAAATAAAAGCTAAGTAATCCATCTCTAACTAAAACTCAGAGGCTTCTTTCTCTTACTAGTCTGGGAGATATATAAGGGAAAGGCTAAAGGGGAGTTTAATGCTCTTATATCCAATTTTAAATCTCACCTAGTACAGTATTAAAAAATACAGGGGGCAGATAGGTGGTGCAGTGGATAAAGCACTTGCTCTGGATTCAGGAGGACCTGAGTTCAAATCTGACCTCAGACACTTGACCCTTACTAGCTGTGTGACCCTGGGCAAGTCACTTAACCTTCATTGCCCTGCAAAAAAACAAAAACAAAACAAAACAAAAAATACAGGTTATAATGGACATCCCTGTTTCACCCCTGATCTTATTGGGAATGCCTCTCATTTATCCCCATTATAGATAATCTTTGCTGGTGGTTTTAGGTAGATACTGCTTTTTATTTTAAGGAAATCTCCACTTATTCCTATGCTCTCTAGTTTTTTGTTTTTTGTTTTGTTTTGTTTTGTTTTTTGCTATGAATTAGTGCTGCATTTTGTCAAAAGCTTTCTCTGCATCTTTTGAGATAATCATATGATTTTGGTTAGTTTTATTACTGATGTGGTTGAATATTTTGATGGTTTTCCTAATGTTGAACCAGCCCTGCATTCCTGGTATAAATTCCACCTGGTCATAGTGTATCATCCTGGTGATGAATTGCTATAATCTCCTTGCTCATATTTTATTCAAGGATTTAGCATCATTATTCATTAAGGAAATTGGTCTATAATTTTCTTTTGAGCCTTCTTTGATTTCTCCACCATGACTTTATTTCTTCAGTTTGTGTGTGTGTGTGTGTGTGTGTGTGTGTGTGTGTGTGTGTGTGTGTTCTCTTCCCCTATTAGATTGTAATCTCTTTGGAGGCAGCACTATCCCTGGTACTTAGAATAGTACCTGGCTCATAGTAGGCACTTATTGTTTATTGATTTTTGACTATTACCTAAGGTCACATACCCCTAGCCTAAAATTATTTCCACTATATTCCCTGTCTTGAGCATTGTTATAAGATAAATCAGAGGATTTTTTTTATTCATGATAACAACAGATAAATGCAGTCAAACACAGTCACTACCAGTTAGCAACCAGACAACTCCATCAAAACAACCATGTGTGCATTAAGCCACATCCCTAAATAAGAAGTAATGTTGTCAAAGATTTCCTTTGTGTTTACCTGTTCTCTTCCACAGCTTTGAAATTCCTTATTTGACACTTTATCTTTGACTTCAAAAATACCCTGCCAACTTTCAATGTAAGCCAAGAATTGATTTTTTCATTTTGGTCCTTGATTGACTGAGCTGATTTTATTTACACAGTCTAAAAGGTACTTTTTGGCATCTATCTAGGCATTCACTGACATCATCTAAGCTTTTTAGAAAAACAACATTTTTTGTATTCCTAGGTCTACCTTGTCATTCATCCCTCAATCTAATTTTTCATTCAGTTTTACAGAGTACCTACTGTATACAAAGTACTATTTTTAGCATTTAATGTTTCCCTATTGTAATTTTTCCATTTATTTACTTTTTTTCTATTTCAAATACATATTTTAGAATGTTAGATTTGGAAGATGCCTTAGAAGTCATCTACCCTAACCTATAAAATATCCCTGATTGCTGGCCATGCATCTTTTGTTCCATTGCCTCCCTTAATTGATAGCTTACTCTCAAATGAAGGATTGGATTCCCATTACTGACAGATCTAATTGTTAGATAATAAAAATCTGCTCCAATCCATTACTCTGAGTTTTCATTTCTGAATCAATTCAAAACAAATATATTCTCTCTCTGGTATAACACCCCTTCAAACATTCAATAGCCAGAAAATAGTTGTTACTATATAGTCTTCATCATTCTAAGCTATATATTCTTGTAGTCACCTCTCTAGATTAAATATCTTTAGTTTCTTCCATCTTATATATAATGATTTTGATAAGCTTCATCTTCCTGCTTCCTCTTCTCTCAATGCATTAAAAGATATTAATACAGAAATATTCGAATGGGTCTATAATATCATCAGAATGGGAGGCAGTCCTCTCTCTGATGATACAAATTGCAGTACATCTAGTATAACTCAGAACTCACAATCAAACACACACTGTGCTACCAATGTAATCTGAGCAGTATGAGATAATTTGGACACTGTTCTTGAAATGATATAGTCAAAGATAGTATTAGCTTTTTTCATAGGATCATCACTCTGTCATCTTTGCTTTTATTCTGATTTTCAAAGGACATTAACATTTTCCTGATTTTTGCATCCATTGGCCATTCTGAGAATACTCTCTATTCTACTATTTGAATAACTAACAATACTTCATTAACAGAAAACAAAGGTAAAAATCCCTTTGGTACATACATATATACACATTGATTTTGGTACTGGATTCAAGTAATTTTATCAATATGACTCAATGAAATGTACTGATATAGACCTTATAGAAGAGGAGGAGGAGGAATAAAAGAAGAAAGACGAGGAAAGTAAGATTAAGTGGGAGGAAGAGGAAGAAAAGAAAAAGAAAAAAAACAAGAAAGTTCATTTGATCTTCAAAACAACCCTTGGAGGTAAATGCTATGATTATCTCCATATTATAGATGAGAGAACAGAGGCTGACAAAGGTTAGTCAAATGACTGGCCCTGGGTCAAATGCTTGCAAGTAAAGGAATTGCAGGAAGGGTTTAATACATGGAAATAGAAGTTAACAGTCTGGAGAGCAGTTACATCTGTTCTTGAATAGTCTGCTTCCTCAAGTCAATCTCTAAACTCAGATACAAATACTAGATACAGGAGTTTGCATAATATGTCAGTGAACAGTTCAGGGTCAAAGTCCTGTATTTGGGTTTGTGTCTGAGAGTGTCTTGCCAAAATACTATGTGCACATGGAATTTGCCTCAGAGTAATCTTGGTCCAAATACCATCTTGGATATACACCTGTTAAATGTTTTATCTGCTCTGGAGTCAGGTACCCAAAATATTCATAAGGCTTTGAAGATAGCTGGAGATCCAGGGAAATTGTAGTCACTTATGGCCTGTACCTAATACCTACCACAAAAAATTGATCATGCCCTTATTTGAATTTTATTTAAAGTCTACTCTAAGCTTAGGAGTGCTCAAATCAGATTCTGGAGTGGTAGAACCAACAACATTTTGAGATGCAAAATTGTCCAATCTAAAAGAAAAAACACTGAGGCAGACCTCCAAATTAATAACACTTTATTAAATGCTCTATGAACCCCTCTAAAGAAGTGGACCTCAAATCTTCCTGATCACCTTTTGAGCTCAAGACCTTATTTTTATAGTACATGATACTTAGAAACATAGAAAAGGCAAAGTAAACTATCACATCTCAATGATAGCTCTTGTAAACTATTTCAGCAGACATTGCAAACCAGGCTGAATGTAACTAATAGGATTAAAACCTGTCAGTGAGCTATAGGAATGTTTATTCCAAGCATGTGAAGACTTTCCTGGTAGAATGGGTAGATGAGAACAATTTTTTTCCAGTAGCCATGAAGTTTGCTTAAGCAGTAGGAGCTATGTATCTTTTTGATCAGGCATGAATGATGCCAAGGTCATCCACTGCAACCTGGGCCATTGCCAGTCATCTTGACTTTCGTCCTGCCACTGGACTTCAATGATTAAAGAAGACTAAGTGAAGCTGACTTTTGAGGATAGAGCAGGTAAAAGAGAGAGAATAAACAAGGAAAAGATAGGATGGAACTAAATACAAAGTAATCGTAACTGTGAATGTGAGTGGGATAAACTTACTATAAAATGGAAGGATATAACAAAATGGATTCAAATCCAGAACCTAACAATATGTCGTTTACAAGAAACACACATGAAATAGGAACACTCAATAAGTAAAAACAAATTGCTGGAGCAGAATCTTTAATATTATAGCTGAGGTAAAAATAAGGCAGAAGTAGAAATCATGATTTAAGACAAAGAAAAAGCTAAATATACCTAATTAAAATGGTTAAGCAGGAATACTACATTTTGCTAAAAAGTAGCAGAGACAATGAATTAATATCAATACTAAACACATATGCTCCAAATGCATAGCATCCAATTCCTTAAAATAGTACTTAAAAGTTACAGGAGGAAATTGGCAATAAAACTATACTTGTGGAAGAACTTAACTTTCTTCTCTCAGGGTTGGATAAGCCTAATAAAAAAATCAACAAGAAAGAAAGTAAGGAGATAAATAGAACTTTAAAAAACTGAGATATGATATATCTCTAGAGAAAAATGAAAGATTAAAGAAATAAATACCCTTTTTCTCAGCTATAAATGTCACCCTCATAAAAATTGACCTTGTATTAAGGCATAAATTTATCCCCAAGAAATGTAGAAAAGCAGAAATATTAAATACATTCTTTTGAGATCACAAGACAAGAAAATCATGCAATAAAGGACCATGGAGAATAGGTTAAAATTACTTGGAACCTAAATAATCTAATTCTAAAGAATGGGTCAAAGAACAAATCATAAAAGTAATCCATAATTTCATTTAAGAAAATGACAAAAACAAGATAGCATACTAAAAATTAGGGCATGTAACTAGAACAATACAAAATAAGATATCTCTAAATGCTTACATGAATAAAATAAAGAAAGAATAGATCAAAGAATTGGATATGCAAATTTAAGAAACAACAACTAGAAATAGATCACATTAAAAATCCCTTATTATATGCCAACATTTGGATTCTGAAAATCATAGGAGAAATTAAAAATATTGAAAGGTAAAATAAAAATGAACTAAAAATAAACTTATAAATTAATGTTATGAAAAATAAAATAAATAAACCATTGGTTAATTTGAAAAAAATGCAAAGTAAATTACCAGCATCAAAAATGGAGATGAAACTAAAACAATTCCTAAGAGATATTTTTCCCAATTATATGTGAAGAAATATGACAATTTAAATTACTTGGGGGCATCTGGGTGGTGCAATGGATAGGGCAATGGCTTTGGAGTCAAGAGGATGTGAGTTCAAATCCACCCTCAGACACTTGACACTTATTAGCTTTGTGACCTTGGGCAACTCACAATCCCAATTTCCTCATTAAAAAAAAATTAAATGGAAAAATATAAATTGCCCAGATTAACAGAAAGTAAATAGAATACTTAAATAGCCATATATTGGTTGGGTTGTGGGGAATTGAACAAGTCATAAATTAGCTTCCTAAGAAAAAATCTACAGGACTAAATAAATTCATAAGTGTATGATATCAAACATATAAAGAACAATTAATTTCAATAATACATAAAGCATTTGGGAAAAAAGTGAACAAAGAGAAATCTTGCCAAATTCCTTTTATGGCACGAGTGTAATTTTGATACCTAAACCAGGAAGTATAAAAATAGAGGGAATAATAATAAAAATAATAATAAATTCTCTGAAGGAATATCAATGCAAAAAAATAACAAAATAAAATACTGGATGCAGAGCCAAGATGGCAGAGGAGAGGTTATGACTCCTGCAAGTTCATCCACTCACTCTCAAATAATGGCATTAAAAAAAAAAAAAACTACCCAGAGTAGCCTGACTCACATAAGAACAGAGTGAGACTGTATTCTACCCAAAAACAGCAATTGGGATCACCTGCTGCTCAAGCTGAGAGAGGAGCTCAGTGGGCAACCTGGACCCAGCCAGGAATAGACTGCACCTCTAGCACATTGGAGTCTTCAGCACCAGTCTCTTCTTCTGAGGCACAGCTCATGGACTGGTGAGGGGATTCAGCATTTGGCCAGAGTGAAGTGGCTGCAGTCTCTGCCAGATTTGGGGCGAAGCACCCTGGTTCTGAACAAGTAGGCTGAATTGAATGGTGGTGGCCAAGTGGGAGTGGGGGTCAGTGACACCAAGCTTCTGACCATAGAGTATTAGATTTCAATCAGACATCTACTTCAGGGTTGAGATGAGTAGAAAAAGAAAACAGCAGATAATAGAAAGCTTCTTTTGATGAGGGGTAGACCAGAATGCACCATCAGAAGAAGATAATAAAAATTAAAAGCTCTAACATCCAAACTTCCAAGAAAAATATGAATTGGTCTCAGGCCATGGAAGCATTCAAAAGGGACTTTTAAGAGAAATTAGGAGAGATAAAAGGGAGATTTAGAGAGATGGAGGAAAGAATAGAAAGAGAAATGGGAGTGATAGAGGAGAGCATGAGAAAAAAAGTCAACTGCTTTAAAAGTCCAATGGGGGGGGCAGCTAGGTGGCACAGTGGATAGAGCACCGGCCCTGTAGTCAGGAGTACCTGAGTTCAAATCCAGCCTCAGACACTTAACACTTACTAGCTGTGTGACCCTGGGCAAGTCACTTAACCCCACTTGCCTCACTAAAAAAAAAATAATAAAAAAAAATAACAAAAAGTCCAATGGGAAAGGACATACAAGAGCTCTCTGAAGAAAATAATTGCCTAAAAATTAGGATTGAACAAATGGAAGTTAGTGACTTTATTGTGAAACCAAGACACAGTAAAACAAATACAATTGAATAAATAAATAGAGAGTAATATGAAATATTGCCTTGGAAAAACTGCTTACCTGGAAAATAGATCCAGGAGAGAAAATGTGAAAATCATTGGACTACCTAAAAACCATGATCAAGGAAAGAGTTTAGATAGCATCTTCCAAGAAATTGTCAGGGAAAATTGTCCTGATATTCTAGAAGCAGAATGTAAAATAGAAATTGAAAGAATCCACTGTTCATTTCCAGGAAGAAACCCAAAAATGAAACCTTCCAGGAATATTGTAGCCAAATTCCAGAGCTCCCAGGTCAAGCAGAAAATATTGCAAACAGCTAGATAAAAGGAATTCAAATACTGTGGATCCACAGTCATGATAACATAAGATCTAGCAGCATCTATATTAAAGGACCAGAGGGCATGGAATATGTTATTCCAAAGGGCAATGGAACTGAGACTACAACCTAAAATCACCTACCCAGAAAAACTGTATATAATGTTTCAAGGGAAAAAATGGGACTTCAATGAAAAAGAGGACTTTCAGTTATTTGTGATGAAAAGAACTGAACTGAATACAAAATTTGACTTTCAAATGCAAGACCCTAGAGAGGTATAAAAAGGTAAAGAGGAAAAGGAAATCATGAGGGACATTAAAATGTCAAACTGTTTACATTCATACATGAGAACTTTCAACTCACAGGAACTTTCTCAGTATTAGGACAGCTCAAATAAATATACTTAGAGGCCACAGGTATGAATTGAATATGAAGGGATGATATCTGTAAAGCATTATTCCTTATTTTTTGTGGGGCAGGCATGGTGGGGTGGCTTATGTCTGTGGCTGGATTTGGGCTCAGGGCCTCCTGGGTCCAGGGCTGGTGCTTTGTCAACTGTCACCTAGCTGACCCATGATGACATCTTTAAAATAAAGTTAAGGGGTAAGATGAATGCACTGGAAGAAAGGGATAGGAAAGGGTGGAAGGATATAAAGAAGCTCATATAAAAGAAACAAGAAAAAAGGTTATGGAGTCGAGGGAGAAATGGGGAAGGAGTGGTGGAGTGAGGGAGCCTTAAATTAATCAGAATTGGATCCAAGAGGGAATAATATACACACTCCAGTGGATATAGAAATATATTTTGCCCTGAGGGAAAGTGGGAGGGGAAGGGAAAAAGTGGGAGAAGTGAAGGAAGGGAGGTCAGAGTATCAAGGGGAGGGAGTGGGATGTAGGGTAATACAGTTAGCAATAGTAACTGTGAAAGAAATGATGAGCAGAATGCTATCAGAAGGATGTACAAAAAATGCAAACCATCAACAGAGGAATAACTGATGGTATTTGAATACAGATTGAAGTATTGTTTTATTTATTAGTTCCTCTCTCTAAGTTATTCTATTTTCTTCCACAACTTGACTAATATGAAGATGCTTGGCATAACTGCATATGTATGACTTATATTGAATTGCTTGATTCCATAGGGAGGTTTGAGGAGGGAAGGAGGAAGAAAATGTAGAACGCAAAGTTTCTAAAAAAAATCAATGTGAAGAAATGATGAGCAAGTATATTTCATAGAGACCTGGAAGGATTTACATGAATTGATGCTGAGTGAGATAATCAGAACCAGGAGAACATTGTACACAGTATCAACAACATTGTGTGTTGATCAACTGTGATAGACTTGACTCTTCTCAGCAATACAGTGGTCCAAGATAGTTCCAAAGGACACATGATGGAAAATGCTCTCCAAATCCAGAAAGAAAAGAAAGAAAATCCACCCTACCCCAATTTTCTATATTTCTTCTGTTTTTGACTACATTGGCTTTATTTTGCAAGAAAATATCAATTTATAATAACCAAAATGTTCAATTTAACACTTCAACAATGCTCTCACCTTAGAATATAGTTTCAGGTCTGATCCTTCTGAAACTCCTTCTTTTATATCTTTTTTTCCTGGTTTCTTTGAAATTCCTCACCTTTTCTTTTTTCAAATGAACTTTATTATTATTTTTTCTAATTCAATAAGATAAATTTTTAGTAATTTAATTGGGATTGCATTGAACAAACAAATTAGCTATGTTGAAATTGTCATTTTAAAAATTACATTGGTTTTCCCTATCTATGAAAAATAAATAATAGTACAATTATTTATATCTGACTTGTAAAAAATAAAATAAAATAAAATAAAATAAAATACCAGCAAGATTTTAGCAACATTTAAGGCCAGTGGGGATTTATACCATCAATGTAAGGCTAGTTCAATATTAGGAAACTATCATTATATTTGACCATATCAATAATAAAAAGAACAGACATCATATGATTTTCACAATAGATGCTGAAAAAGCTTTTGTCAAAACCATAAATGCTATTAAAAGACTGTAGAAAGCATAAGAATCAATGGAGCTTCCTTAAACTAATAAATAAATTTATCCAAAACCATTAGCAAACATCTGTAATTAGGATAAACTAGAAGCCTTTTCTTTTTTTATTGCATGAACATATTTGATAATGTTATAATAGGAGCTAATGTTAATACAGTGTTTCAAGTTTGCAAACACTTGCTTCTCACAACCCTGTGCTAATATTTCTATTTGGAGAGAAACCAAGTGACTTCATGTCTAGAGTTACACAGCTTGCTGAGTCGGGGTTTGAACGCAGATCTTCCTGATTTTGAATGTAACACTATCAGTTACATCTAGAAAATAGGACTGGATATATGACCTTAATGGCAGGAAAAAAAAAAAATCTGGGGTGAGGCATTCCTTCTAGTAGTGCCGGTTAGCATTTTCTCTGCAACCTTCAGTCTTTCCACATTGCCATGAGCATTGAGAGATTCAGGGTCTTATAGACTCAGGCCTTTTTGACTATAAGTCTAACTACCCCAAGCCTCTTCTCCGTTGATATGTATAAGAGGACCTTCTTCTGGGAGGAGAGAGCTTTCTTCTTAACTCTTCACAAACTTTCCTTGGTTTTTCCTTCACTCACAAGCTCACCTTCCTTTTAATGATCTTTTCATTCTTACATTGTTGTAGTTATTGCAAATGTTGCTCTTTTGGTTCTGCAGTTTGCTCTGAATCAATTCAAACAGAATTTAGCATGTTTCTCTGAATACTTTGCTAGTCATTTCTTTTTCTTTTTTTTTTTAACCTTTTTGGTGTTTTATTTTTTTTTTGGCAGGGCAATGACGGTTAAGTGACTTGCCCAAGGCCATACAGCTAGTAAGTGTAAAGTGTCTGAAGTTGGATTTGAACTCAGGTCCTCCTGAATCCAGGGCCAGTGCTTTATCTACTGCGCCACCTAGCTGCCCCCTGCTAGTCATTTCTTACTCCACAATAATTCACTTTTAAATTTATATTCCCCTTCACTTAACCCCTATTGCCCTGCAATCTTTGGTAGTAGCAAAAATCTAGAGAAAAAGTGGATTCCTATCACTTGGGGGATATATATATATATATACACACACACACATACATACACACATACACATACATACATACATATATACATATATATGTGTGTGTGTGTGTGTGTGTGTGTGTATGTGTGTATCCCATGGTTTTTCAGTCATCTCCCAAATGATAGGAATCCACTTTCTGTCTGGATTTTTGCTACTACCAAAGATTGCTTCTGTGACTACTATTTTGGGAAATACTGGGTCTTTGTTTTTGCCTTTGATCTTGTTAGGAGATAAAGGCAGCAATGGAGAAGAGCAAGTAGAATTTAGTCACTTTTATGGCATAATTACAAACTGGAATCCATTATGGATGGATTACTTCAGTGCTCTACCAACATATGGTACCTATACTGCTGGGCTATTGCAAAAAAAATTCTTTGTAAGGTTTAAGATACTTTATAAAAGTTATGATGAACAGAATTATATCAGAAAAACCTGGAAAGACCTACATGAACTGAAGCAGAGTGAAATGTACTGTATACAAAATAAAAGCAATAGTGTAAGATGATCTGCTGGAAAGCATGTGGTTATTTTTTTTTTCTGGGCAATGAGGGTGAAGTGACTTGCCCAGAGTCACACAGCTAGTAAGTATCAAGTGTCTAAGGCCAGATTTGAACTCAGGTCCTCCTGAATCCAGGGCAATTGCTCTATTCACTGAGCCGCCTAGTTGCCCCCACATGGTTATTTTCAGAAAGGCAATGATCCAATGTAACTCTGAAGGACTTATGAAAATTGCAATCTATCTACAGAGAAAGAACTGATGGTATCTGAAAACAGATTAAAACACTTTTTTTTTTACAATTCCTTAATCTGAAGTTTTATTTTATCTGTTTTCTCTCACAACCCAGTTAATGTGGAAATGTTTTCCATGACTACTCATATATAACTTATATTGAATTGCTTGAGTTCTTGGGGTGGGGGGCTTGAAAAGGAAGGGAGGAAGAGAAGTTGGAACACAAAGTTTTAAAAATTGATGTCAAAATTTGTTTTTACATATAAATTTGGAAAATAAAATTCTAACAGAAAAAAAATCCCCTTCAAGAAGGCCCCTCAATTAATGTATATGTAATTATTCTTCATATTGTTAAAGCATATTAGGCATATCAACTTTTCCCTTATATATTGATATCTGATGTATTGATATTCCCTCAAATCACTAATCTACCAGCTGCCTCAACTATTCATTCTCCATATACTATTCCTCCTTCTTCACCTCAGCTTCAGATAAAATGATAATACCCTTCATATTGCTATCACCCACAAATACTCTACTTTCATAATAATTGACTTGAAATTCACATACCAGTGGTCATTTCATCTGTCCCTCTGACTCACAACCACTAACTCTGTTATTTTTCTTAAAATGTGTGCAAATCCAAAGGTATGCCCCACCTTTATCACAATGTTGTATTAAGTCAGCTTATGTGCTGCAAAACATTATTTTTTTCAGAGAATCCACACTGCTAGTATAAGTCAGAAGACAACAGGACTTCAGATCCTGTAACTCCTTGACTTTTTCTGAGTACTACAGAAACCACACTGTTCTCTCTCCATGTGTAGAAAGCCTTTCTAATAAAGGATAGAAGGGATCTACATGAACTACAGAATGTTGATGAATAGTCCAGAAATTCAGCCAAGGAAGTCAAGAGGATTCATAAAAGGCCCTGCTCAATCCTGCTTCATCTCTGCTGACCTTAGGAAAACACCTGACTGACTGAATTTGTCATTTCTATTATGGATCCTATTTACCTCTTACAATATGAAGGCTGTGGTCATTAAGATTAGATGCCCTTTACTAAATTAAGTTCTCCTAGGAATTCTAGTGTCTGAGAATCTCCAAGTTATAAAACTCTAATTTGGGACTAATTTGCATATGGACCTCCATACTTTAGAGAGGCTTAAATATCTCTTTCAATCCTTTCATCAGTTGTATAGTCACAGTTCAGTAGTTGTGTTTATCCAGGTTGAGGGAAGCAGGATGCTAAGCAATTACCTTGATAATTGAATCAATAGAAAGTGTCAATTTGTAAACACCTAGGCAAAACTAGGAGAAAAAGAAAAAAACCCAAGGTAATCTTGGGAGAATGTGATGGGATTTGGAAGTAGGGAAAGAAGAGATTTCATCAATTTGAATTATCCAAATATTGAGCCAGGATGATTAATGAGTAAGTATAGCTCTGTAAGGGTCTGATAGATAGTTGAAGATAATCTTTTCTGCATTTTCTTTTCTCTGTGGGCTGAATGTTTAGTTTAGTTTGATCCGCCAGATCCCAGAAACTTGTTAATGGTAATCTGGTTTTACTAGTTATTATTCTGCAGGTGACACTGATAGAAATGTTCAAGAAGCCAGGTGTGATAGTGGCAGCAACTCCAAGTTTCAGAAACATATACCAGATCACCAGCTGCATTCAAACTCTTCTGCACACCATGTGCATTGAAGTGATGCTGAACTCAATTAATCTATGTGAGGCAGATGTGTACATGAACATAGAATATCTAAGCAGCTGCTGCAGAACAATGTTGAATAGGTGAGGATGGGTGGTGATTTAACATTAGGTGAACAGGAGAAACACTGAGGATATTGAAAATACAACTTCAAATATGTTGGTTATTGTAGGTAGAATATGAAGAAATAGCAACAGATACCAGGGCCCTGAGTGTGCAATTTTTGAATCATTTCAGTCCAATTTAACAAATCCTTATTAAGTGCCTACTATGTGTAAGACATTGTGCTTATGACCAGAACATACAACAATCAGAAACACAAAAAGCCCTATTGAACAAATTCCCTGAGATAATTTTTGCTCTGGACGGGGAGGAAATTAGCATGAAATCTTGGAAGTCACAGCTACATATAAAAGAGGTGAATGCAGTCTTTTCCTGGGTATATTCTGGGAAGACCTTTGAGACAGGCTTCACTCATCTTTAAGACATGCTTAGCCCCAGTTTGCTCATCTACAAAATAAAGATAAAAGTACATGCCTGGCTTATTTCAGAGGGTGCAAAATTTGGCAATGCTTTAGCAAGTTCAGAAGCATTTCATACACACATACACACACATCACAGCATAACACAGCACAACACAGTGAAACCTCAGTTAACTTGGATTTTCTCTACCTCCATTTTTTTACAAAGGGAATAAATCAGAGTAATAAAGCTGAAATCAGGGAATTGTTTTAAATATTTATGTATGTTTTAAATATATGCATATATACACACATATACATATAAATGTGTGTGCATGTACATATATGCACACATGATATATTATATACAAAGCTAAATATATGTGTGTACAGATATATATCAGATATATAATAGATTATGCATATATATACATATATGTATATGCATGTAGATATATTTATGTTTGTTTCTCTGATATATTATGATGATTAAAAATATAAGAGACATAGTTTATGGGTAATTTAGTCATTTTATTAATAGCCTGGGGTTATTAATAAAAGGAGGTCTATTAGCCATTACATCAAAATCAAATCTAATTGGTTAAAAAAAAAATCTAACTGGTTGACATGATTGGAGTTGGGTTATATTAATATGAAGACAGGAGATGCATGAATCAGGTCATTTGACTCTTGTGGAAGATGCTATAAGAGAAAAAAGTAGATTCCCCATTCAAGCTCATCAGGGCAAAATCCTTTCCATGTAGATGTGATTTAATCTCAGCAGTAACTGCCTTCAGCTATTTATACAAAAGGATCTGTCTCCCCCAAAGACTCATTTGTCAGCTTGGGTCTGTTTTTAACCCAGAAGAATCTTACTTTCAAGGAAAACTTAGACCTTGAGTGGGGCAGGGAGAGAAAGGAATACCAAAAAAATGGAGATCACTGCATCCCCCAAAATATCAATTATTAATAATTATTTCTCACAATATCATGGATTCTCTATAAATTTATACATACATCTAAATTCCTGTCCAATGAGAACAAATTTAAAAATAAATACTGGGAGGCAGGCTAATGTTCTCAGACTTTAAAGATTATATTTTCTTATGATTATAGATTCTAATAAATTCTGGAAGTGACATCAAAAACTATATAATCTGGGTTCTTCTTTTTGCAAATGAAAAAGCTGAGGTACAGGGCGGTTTTGACTTGCCTAAAATCACACAGGTAATTAAAACCAGGAGAAGGATTCAAATCTATCTTCTGACTCAAAAGCCAAGTTTATTTCCATGGCAGTGTTTACTTTCTTCATAATTCTGCACATGGAAGCTGGAGTAAGAATTGTTTGAATGAATTTTATTTCAAGATTTGAATTAAGAAAATTTCTTGTTATCCTTGCACAATTTCACATTTTTCATCATGTTTTAAGGCTTTCAAAGCCCTTTCACATCCATTGCCTCCTATGATCCTCTCAGCAACCTTATTTCTCTGAAAGGGTGACTGTTACTCCTTCCATTTTATATATGAGGCAAGTTGAAAGCTAGGGGTTTAAAATGATTTACCAAAGAGATATACTATTACTTAGGTTGCAAAACTCAAGCCCAGATCCCAAATTTTCTGACTCTTAATCTTATACACTTTCTATTGCATTACAAGTGAACCTTCAATTTGCCAGAAAATTAAATACATTATGACAATGAAATCATTGTTTATGACTGATACATGTGAAGGTTTCTAGGTGCCCGCTGAATAAATAGGAATGTCACCAAGGAGTGATTAACTTTTGTGGAAATTTATTTTAATTTGATATTAGAAAGCCTTAGGCCCTCAGGGTCTCTCCCCCACCTCCTCAGCTTCTGTTGAGTGAAAAATCCCCGTGGGCTGTACAAGACGCCAGGTCAGAGAGCTGGGGTGGGTGGGTGGGGGGAAAGCCCCCAGCTCCCTCTGAACTGAGCAGAGCTATCTGAAAGATAGCCTGTGCTGAGGCACGTGAAATGGGAGTGCACTACCCCCCAAACCAGCCGCAGCCCTGGCTGGTGGATTAGCTTGGTCTGTGGGGGCGAAGGAGCCCCACGATTTGAGTGGAGACAAGAAAAGGTATATATAGACCTGGGAGTTAGACAGGAAAAAAAAAAAAGGAAGGAGAGAGGATGGACTAGATAGAGAGACAAGATTAAGGAGAGGGGCTGACTAGAGGAGGATGGACTAGATAGACAAGATTGAAGAAGGAAAGAGGGTGTGACTAGAGGGGAGCACGGAAAAGGACGGAGAAGAGTTCGGTTCAGACAAGGAGACAGGGGGCTGAGAAGAGGTCAAGAGGGCGGCTGACAAGATTAGAAAGGAGAGACAGGGGACAAGACAAACAGTAATGCAGGACTAGGAGGGCTGACAAAGTTACAGGCCTTATTACAAACCAGGGAAAGTGTAACATGCCCTGAGGCAGGAGGCAGCTAAGGCCCTTATTGCATTCAAGAAGTTTGAGGCGCAGCAGGTGGGAAAGAGATGCAGTAGAAAGAGACCGCAGGAAAGCAGTCAGGTTGTACATTTTATTTCCCTGTATTCTTAATTTTCAACAGTATCTCATAAATAAACTCTGCTTTGATTATTTGGTTAAGAGGCTTCTTAATCTTTAGTCTATCAGTTTGGGAGCAGTGTGGTGGAAATTTATAAACGGCCCACATTAGATTAACTAAGTCAGATAGCCAAATAGTCAAAAGTCCCCAGATTAGTCCTCCAGTCAGCATCAGCCCTCAAATTAGCCCTAGTTAACAAAAATATTTTACAGTTTTAACATCTGGAATAATTTGCTTTGGTCAGTTGTCTATCTTTGATGTGCCCATTGAATTGGTTCTACAAAAGGAAGTTGTTTCAAGATCTATGGGCAGATCTAGATAGAATTAATCACAGAACAAAAACACGAGAGAAGATATGTATCCCTGAGTGAAAGGTATTATAATGAAACCTGCCAAAATATCAGTTTCTTAAGATCCAAACTTTGGGTGTGTCAGGATCTCCTACCCTGAGGACTTCAGGGTAGCTTCGTGAAAGAGAGGTAACTTGGTATAGTGGATAGCATGTTAGATTTGCTGAAAATAAGACCTGAATTCAGAATCCCTCCTTAGGTAACTACTAACTGTGACTCTGAACAAGTCACTTAACAACTTCCAGGCTCATTTTTCATATTTACAAAATAGGAATAATAATACTAACTATATCACAGAAGAGTTGTAAGGATCAAATGAGATCATATGTGTAAAGCATTATATACACATTTCCTATTATTATTATTATTATAGAGCATGGGTGTGTGTGAAAGAAATGAAGAATAGAGAACTATGGTAGGATAAAATATGCAAAGTATTTGGTAACCTGTCTACACATGTAGATCTAATAAGATCTGATAAACAAGATCTCAGGCTTGTCTAGGGCTCAAATAACTTCATATAATCTGAAGGACTCCCAAATAGATGTGATATGATGGTGCCACAGAACATGGAAAATATGACCTTTCTGAGTATACTGGGTTGACATTTCTCTATTAGCAATAGAAGTACCTTCCATTCTTCAAGTTGAGAACATTATGTAGTGAACATATTTAGCACTCGAGTTTCCCCAGACTATTATATAATTATACAGCAGAAAAAGGGAAAGCATGATTAGTCTTCCATTAATTTATTCAATATCCCATGATCCTTTTGGATTAAATCCTTGATTTTTAATCAATAAAACTTTGAAAAATACTTTTTATTTGGCAGATGTTACTGAGTAATGAAAGTAAGGAAGATAGGTAAGGAGAAAAGACAACCATCACTCCTTGCAGATGATATGATGGTATACTTAGAGAATCCTAAGAATCAACTTAAAAATTACTTGAAACAATTAATAACTTTATCAAAGTAGCAGGATATAAAATAAATCCACATAAATCATCAGCATTTCTACACATGACCAACAAAGTCCAAAAGCAAGAGATAGAAAGAGAAATTCCATTTAAAGTAATGGTAGACAATATAAAATACTTGGGAGTCTACTTGCCAAGACAAACCCAGGAACTCTATGAACACAATTACAAAATACTTTTCACACAAATCAAATTAGATTTAAATAATTGGAAAAATATCAACTGCTCATGGATAGGCTGAGCTAATATAATAAAACTGACAATTCTATGAAAATTAATTGACTTATTCAGTGCTATACCAATCAGATTACCTAAACATTATTTTATAGAGCTAGAAAAATAATAACAAAATTCACCTGGAAAAACAAAAGGTCAAGAATATAAAGGAAAATAATGAAAAAATGCACCAGAAGGTGTTTAAGCTGTAGCAAATCTGAAGCTCTACTATAAAACAGCAGACATCAAAACTATTTGGTACTGGGGCAGCTAGGTTGTGCAGTGGATAGAGCACTGGCCCTGGAGTCAGGAGTACCTGAGTTCAAATCTGGCCTCAGACACTTAACACTTACTAGCTGTGTGACCCTGGGCAAGTCACTTAACCCCAATTGCCTCACTAAAAAATAAAATAAAATAAAAAACAAACAAACAACTATTTGGTACTGCCTAAGAAATAGAGTGGAGGATCAATGGAATAGACTAGGCACAGGAGACACAGTGGTAAATGACTTTAGTAATTTACTATTTGATAAACCCAAAGACTCCAGCTTCTGGGATAGGAATTCAGTATTTGACAAAAACTGCTGGGAAAACTGGAAGATAGTATGGCAGAAATTAGGCATAGACCAACATCTTATACCTTATACTAAAATAAGGTCAAAATGGATACATGATTTAGACATAAGGGGTGATACCATAGGTAAAATTAGAAGAAAATAATGAAAAGGCTTGGAAAATTACAGGACTAGATAGTCATTGGTTTTTGTTTGTTTGTGTGTTTGTTTTTGTGGCACAATGAGGTTTAAGTGACTTGCCCAGGATCACACAGCTAGTAAGTGTCAATTGTCTGAGGTCTGATTTGAACCCAGTTCCATATCCAGGACCGATGTTTATTCACTATGCCATCTAGCTTTTCCCCTAGATAGTCATTGTTGTCCCTATGCCCTTACCTTCCCTACAACCCCCACCCCCAAAGAAGAAAGGCTGATTGAAAACTGTGACAATTGGAGGTGATGCCTTCTGCTGGAGAGATACTGTAGGAAAGCTCTGCCATGAGGGAGAAGGTGTCTGAGGGCAAGCAATGTAGCTTAGGTCAGTTCCTTGGTGTCAGGAAGTGATGTTTAATATTTCCAGTTTAGCCAGGAGGCTTTTGGGAGAAGGAAGGAAGCTTTGGGGCCTTTTTGTTCCTGACCATGCCATGGCAGGTCAGATGATGGGGTGTCTTAGAAATAGTTAGATTTTACCTTTCTCTCTGTTCATTAGATCCTAATGCTCTTTAATAAATACTCAAAAGTCTGAATTCTTACAAAAGCTTCTAATTTATTGGAGACCACTCATTAGATTTTTAGACAGTATAGATAGAATTTTAGCCCCTTACAAAAGGAACATTAAATCATCAACTAGTGTGTTTTTTATTAATAAAACCTTATGTTGTGACAACATTCTGTATCAAAATAATGCATTTCATGGATAAGACATAAATAGGTTGCTTATCAAATTTGTGGCTGACAAAAAGCCAATAAGAAGAGCTAATACACAGAATGAGAAAATTAAGATCTTGACAGTTTAAAACAATAGGTCAGATAAAACAGACAAAAATATCAAACTTTTTGAATGTAAAGTTATATAATTACATTGTAAAAAGTCAACTACAGTCAAGTATAATCTGGAAGAGTTGGTAGAGATGTGAGTATTCATATGAAAAAAGGACAAAGTATTGCATGGCACTAGGTGCTCATTAAGATTTCACAGTTTGTCAGAGCAGCCTAAACAACATGGATTCAAGTTTAGGGTGAACTAGAAGAAAGTGAATTGCCAGAGCAATCTGTCTGTCATCCAGCATTTAATAAACACCTACTATGTGGCAGGCACTGTGCTAAGCACTGGAAATGCAAAGAAGGACAAACAAAATCCAGTCCTTGTTCTCAAGAACTTACCAATTTGATAAAGTAGATATCATGGAAACAACTATGAACAAATAAGGTATGTGTATATGTATATGTATACTTATGTACATACATATACATATGTATGTGTGTATGTGGGTGTGAGAGAGAGAGAGAGGAGAGAGGAGAGAGAGATGAGAAATTGGAGATAAGTTTAGAGGGATGGTACTCAGATTAATGAGGATTGGGAATAGCTGCTTCTAAAAGGTAAGGTTTTAGGTAAGATTTGAAGGAAGCCAGAGCAAGGTTGCTGTCAATCCCTCTGTACTCATAGGAAATATTTGTAAATTGTTTAGCACAGGTCCTTACACATAGGAGCTATGCAATAAATGTTTTCTTCTTCCCTTCCTTCCTTCTTTTCCATTTCTCTTCCTTCTAAACCTTCCTTATCAACCTTGAAATTTGAGATTCTATTTTGATTGACATATTTTAAAAGAAATTTAACACCCTTGACCATGTCCAGAAATTGAAATATACTGCCTTATGAAGTAATGACATCCCTGTGATTGGAAGTGTTTTGGTGAAGGATAAATGACTTGGTGTCAGTGATGTTGTTGAAACAAATAAGACATAACTATAGATGGCCTCTAAGGTCCCTTATTCTAAATAAATCCTATTTCACCTCTCTCTCTTTCTCTCTCAAAAGTGTGTTTGTGTGTGTGTATGCTAGACTCCTTAGAATTTAAAAATAAATACTGAATTGCTGACAAATTGATAAGATTATGAACTATCAATATCATAATGCACAACTCAATATATTATATCAGCTCCTATCATTGCTCATAGAGCAATGAGTGGAGTTCTCTGCACAACAGATTGGGAAGAATTCAACTGGGATTATCTTGTAAAGTTACCTAAAGTATGTCTCTTGGTGTTCCCTTAAATTCCAGTAGCACATCTTACTTTTGTTGAATATCATATTGGTCAATTTTATTTGTATACATACACATGTGCATGTACACATATCTAAAAATATTTATGCACAAAGCTGTATACGTACATATAATGTACATATATAAATATACCTAAATAAATAACTATATATATATATATATAGGTATACTATATATACATATAATTCCACTTGACATGAGAGCAATTATAGGAGCTGATATCATGTATGGATTTGTGCATTATGATATTTATAGTTCATAATGTTATCAATTTGGCAGCAATTCAGTATATCTTCTTAAACTCTAAGGAGTCTGGCATAGATCTGAGCCCTCTATGTAACTAACTGTTCATGTGCTTTTAATTTAAATAAGTCATAAGGCACTCTAATGCTTGCATTCTCACAATACAGAGTCAAGGGCAATGAACCTTATCTTCTGGAGATTACCATTTCACTATAATGACACTACATTATTAGTTTAAAGAAATTCATTTACTGAAGGACAAACAAATTATAATAAATCAGTATTGTGAAGCCTACATATGATCAGCCTCTTCTTGTTTTATTTTGTAACAAACATAAATTATAGAAATAATTTTTAAATATTTTTCTGCCTTTGAGGTTAAATGTAGGTTTAACATTGCACAGTGGCTAAACATGGCCCCAGATTTTATCAACATGCATACATTTAGGAACTAGCTCAATGTCTTTCATATATACAATTCTATTTTCTTCTCCCGAATATTTAGCCGGTGTCAGCAATCATAAACCATTTCAAAGTAGCCTCATTTTCCAAATGACATCATCATATAATTCTTTAGAACTTGAACAGATGGTTAAAATAATGATGTAACCTTAACAAGTTTACTTCCCCAAAACTACATGGAAAAAGTTTGCCATGTTTATGTTTATGTCCTATAAGCCCAATGAATGCAGAAAATGTTGAATGAAATTATTAAGACAGTACTGAATTATTGCTTTAGAGTATGGCTTCTTAAGCTTTTTTCTGCTTTCAACCACTTTTTAGCTGACAAATTTTTATGAGACCCCAGGTATAAAGGTATATAAAACAGGTATTCATAACCTTTTACTGTTGCCAAATTTTTTGCAATCCCCACATTCATTTATGTGACCTCATATGGGATCATGCTCTACTGTTTAAAAAGCTACGTTTTAGAAATCAGATATGTATCAGAACATTCTTAACTCTATATATATATATATATATATATATATATATATATATATATATATATATATATATATATATACCTCCTACAAAAAATTATCTACTTTTCCATTTTGTATCTGCTTATCATTTTCTTTGAAGTTTGGACAAGTGGCAGAAATCTCCTGGTTGATTCAAGAGAAGCCGAAATAAAAATCCAAATATCACATAATTACATTTCAAACACATCAGAAGAGTATTTCCTTTTTTGGAATGGAAGAAAGGGGAAATGGAGGAAAAGTGTGGATTTTTTAAAATCTCTGATGGAGTAACATCAAACTCAAATAGAAAGGGGTCCCTGTGTGCTGCATATTGGCATAGAGCAAACAGAAATAAATATTATTTGTGTTACAGTTTTAATTTATTTTGGTCATTGCCCATTACATTTAATCTGATCTAGGTCTCTGTAAATTTGACTCCTCTGTTTAATGCATGCATATAATAATACTATGAATTAGAATTATGGGTTACTGTTGTACCCTTCACATAGATTATAATTCTTTTGGGCCCAAGGAAAAAGTATTATTTAAACTTTCTTTTTAAGAACTCTATTCTGGTATCTAGTACAGCATACTGCATATAGTAGGTACTAATTTATTGCATTGTTGTTCTAATATCTGACAGTAAATCATACTTGTTTAAGAATTAATTTTATCAAGGCAGCTAGGTGGCACAGTGGATAAAGCACCAGCCCTGGATTCAGGAAGACCTGAGTTCAAAGTTGGCCTCAGACACTTAACGCTTACTAGCTGTATGACCCTGGGTAAGTCACTTAACCCCCATTGCCTCTCAAAAATAAAAATACAAAAAAACAAAATAAAAAGAATGAAATTTGTCCCTAACAAAAAAGTGATGGGCATCATCATGTTTATGGCTATGGCTATCAATGAATCACATAATATTCTTTAAGTGCCTACTATGTGCCAGTCATTATGCTAGGCATTACAGATACAAAGACAAAAAGGGAACAATTTCTGCCTAAAAGAGGTTAAAATAATTATGATTATGAAAATTAAATTCAATAAATCTTCGCAGTTCTGTACCATATTCAACACTATGCTAAGCATTATTCTTTAAGTAAATATATAATTTAATAAATAAATAAAGGTTCCTTACATTTTTAGATGTCAAACATCTTTTTTTATAAAACTATTTTATTATTTTCCAGTTACATGTAGAGATAGTTTTCAACATTTGTTTTTCTAACATTTCTAGTTTCAAATTTTTCCTCCTCCCTCCCCATTTTTTCTTCTATCTCTCTCAATTGATTTTTTAAATCCTTTTTCATTTGATTTTTTTTTTTTTTGGTGAGGCAATTGGGGTTAAGTGACTTGCCCAGGGTCACACAGCTAGTAAGTGTCAAGTGTCTGAGGCTGAATTTGGACTCAGGTCCTCCTGACTCCAGGGCTGGTGCTCTATCCACTGCACCACCTAGCTGCCCCTTAAATCCTTTTTGAGCTCTTCCAAGAAGGCTTTTTGGTCTTGAGACCAATTCATCTTTCCTCTTGAGGCTTCACATGTAGGCAATTTGAGAGTATTGCCCTCATCTGAGTTCGTGTTTAGCTCTTCCTTGTCAACACAGAAGCTTTCAATGGTAAGAGCCTTATGTTTTTTTTTGGTTTCTTACTCATATTGTAGCTTATTTTTTTAAGTTTAGGTCTGCTTCTGGGGCACAAGGGTCACCATTTCAAACTTCTTGTGCTGGGGGATAGGGGCTGTGTTACTGGCTTTCTACTCTGAGGCCTCTATGGCTTGTAGATTTCTCACCACCCTGGGTTTGCTCCCTGTACTTGCTCCAGGTGCTAGCATGTCCTGGTCCAGTTGTGCCTGTCCCATGGTTGAACCTCCAGGTGGCAGCATGCTCTCTCAACTGGTGCTGACAGATCTCACAACTGTTCCAATGGGCCACCAGCTTGCTGAACCAGAGTCAATGGGCACCAGTTGCTCTGCTGTGGCCAAGAATTTGCTGATGATTTGCCCAGATCACCTCCATGCTGTGCTGTGTTCCCCTTTTGCCCAAGTGAGACCTATCTTTCCTGAAGTCTTCTAAATTATCTCAAGTTGGAATATTGTCTCTCTCTCTTTTTGTAAGTTCTGTAGTTTCAGAATCCATTTAGAGGCTTGGTTTAATGTTGTTTGTAAGGGAAACTTGGGAGAGCTCAGGCAACTTCTTGGTTTCTGTGTACCATCTTGGTTCCCCTTTCCTAACCACTGTTTTTGAGAAGAGATAAAATTCATGTCAATTTATCAATTTTGGAACATTATTCTTTGACTTCTACTCATTTTTGGTTCTACTCAGAATAAATTACATACTTGATGTTTTGAGCAATTTTGGAGAGGACAAAAACATCTTCATTTTTTTTTTCTTTCATTTTATCTCCAGGTAGAAAGTCAAAAGCCTTGGGTCTAGTCCCAATCTTGTCACTAATAAGATAAGTGATCTTGAGCACATTATTCAATGCAACAATGTATTTATCAAGTGCCTATTGTGTATAAAGCAATCTCCCAGGTGCTAGAGGACATATGAAGTTTAGATATAACACAGTTCTTATCTTCAAGTTCATTCCATTTTACAACTCATTTAAACCATTTGGACCTTATTGAATAAATTAAATCTTAGCTCCTTTAAACCTAAGTGTCTATTTAGATTGTTTTCTTTTGCCTCTTTTCTTTCTCTCTGTTCCCCTCATCCTTGCCCCACACAGATCTCTTATAACTTAGGATGGCATCCCTAATGATGAAAATTCCTTGTTCTAATGTTCCAGCCCAGTGTGTTATCAAGGGAAAGCATATCATACTCACAAATGTAGAATCACTTCACTGAGTAATCCACTTCCAAATGCCATTTAAAAAATGGTATTAACAATTGTTTTGCATTTTCCTCATGCTGCTCATCCCCAACAACCCAATCACCATATGTCATTATTTAGCCTCAACTGCAACAAGACTAGCTTCCAAAACCACACCATTTGATTGTTCATTCCTCTCCACTAGGTCTCAGGCAGGATCTAACTCTTTCTGGCTCTCTCTGGCATGCTGACCAGCCAGATTTAAAAAGTCAAGGCAACAACTGTGATCAAACTAAGCCTGGAGTCAACTCTTTTTACCAGATTCAAAGAAAAAGAGCTGGGTGGCCATAAACTGACCTTAGCAGATTTTAAGTTTGTCAACCAAGGAATCACTTGGCCACTGTTTGGGGGACTGAAGGCCAGAAGCAAGCTATTTCTACCTTCCAACATGCTAGTCTACATTTTGGTCTGAAAACATTGTACTCTAGGTAAATTGAAATGATTAATCATCCTGAGAGTGATCCCAGATCCCAGACCTCATTCTCTGCTCCCACCATTCTCTTAACTCTGAAGCTCTTTCTCTGTTCTTGAATCATACATTGGTTTAAAAAAATCAGCTGTACTGGTGATTCCCCCCACCCCCAGTTACTTATGTGGATATCAGTGATTTATTTTATTCTTTAGATAAGAGCATTTTTTATATAAATAATATTTTATTGATTATATAATGTGCCCCCAAGTGCTTTCCCAGCAAAGTACTTTATAAAGAAAAAATCCAGAAGTGTTTCTGGGACAGAGTGTTTCTCTTCTCCTTTCACAAATAATCTGAATTAGCTTTGGCCTGGAAGATAGGTCACTGTTTATTTCCTTCAGATCTGCCAGAAACCCCACTCTGATATTTTTATCTTAGACCTCAAAACTGAAAGAATAGTAAAGCTTTGCCCAATCCATTTCTAAGAGTCTGCCAGGAAACTCTTTTTTCCCCCTTGTCTGGGACATATATCAAAGGATAAGCTCAGCTAAAAAGTACCAATATTTCTCTTGCAACTGACCCCCAAAGTTGAAATTTTTGTGGGACAATGAGTGTAAAGTGACTTTCCCAGGTTTGCACAGCTAGTAAGTGTCAAGTTTTTGAGGTCCAAAGTTGTATTTTTTTTCCCCCGCTGGGCAATGAGGGTTAAGTGACTTGTCCAGGGTCACACATCTGGTAAGTGTCAAGTGTCTGAGGATGAATTTGAACTCAGGGCCTCCTGAATTCAGAGCCAGTGCTTTATCCACTGTACCACCAAGCTGCCCCCCCAAAACGTTGTACTTTTAAAAGATTAAATCATTCCAAATAATAATGACAGCCTTAAGTTAAGTATTTTAATGCATAAAATAGCAAATCACATTATGGTAAAGCTAGAAAAGAACTTAGAAATTATCTAGTCTAAACCACTTAATTTCTAGAGAAGGAAACCAAGGGACAGGGAGTTTCAAGTGACTTGTCCTTTGTTGTTTTCAGTCATTTCAGTTGTGCTTGATTTTTTTTTTAGTGAGGAAATTAGGGTTAAGTGACTTGCCCAAGGTCACACAGCTAGTAAGTGTTAAGTGTCTGAGGCCGGATTTGAACTCAGGTACTCCTGACTCCAGGGACGGTGCTCTATCCACTGTGCCATCTAGCTGCCCCCTGTGTTTGATTTTTGATGATGGCATTTAGTATATTCGTGACAAAGACACTGGAGTGGTTTGCCATTTCCTTCTCCAGCTCATTTTACATATGAGACAACTCAGAGAAACAGAGTTAAGTGACTTGCTGAGGGTCATAAAGCTCATAAGTATCTGAGGCTATATTTAAATACAGTTCTTCCTAACTTCATATCCAGCTTCCTAGTCACTTAACAACCTAGTTGCTCCTGCTACTGCCACTGTGTCAAGTGATTTGTCCAAGGTCTTACCATTTGTCAATGACAGAAGTAGACTTCACATCCAAGTCTTCTCACTCAAAGGTCAGTGTTTAATACTAATAGTAGAGGTGGTTAAACATGTTGATGAGCAACCAAGAAGAACAAGAAGAACAAGAAGAAGAAGCCTGCTCTTTATAATTGGTGTAACATTTACAAGAAAAGGAAATTGCCAAGGTGAAATATCATTCAGGTGAAGGGAAGTCATTTATCATTGTAGTTAAGAACTTGGACTGTCAACCTCAATAAATGAAATGGTCCATTGATATAACTCCAATCACTGATGCATAGCTTCAATATAGAATGCCTAATTAGGTGGACTAAATTAACTTATTTCTATGTAAAATGTTCTGTGTTTTACACAATGAATAATACCTGTGTATGTGTGTGTGTTTGTGTGTGTGTGTGATAAGAGAGATTCAAAGGGAGTTTAAATCACCACAGAACCGTGTTTCAAATCACAGTTTTGATTTCCCTTTGCAAAATAAATTTCCAAAGGAAAACCAGTAAACACTGAATACCTCAACAGAGTGAACTTTGCCCAGCAAAAGATGATATTTGATGTATTATCAATCCTTCAGAGATATTACATTTGAACACTTTTCAGGAAATACAAAAGAAGGCATGCCTTGGGATACAACATTTATCCTTTCTCAAGCAGTGACCTTTAGAGGATACATTCACTATGACCATTGCTTTTGGAGATGTTTGGTTTTGCATACAAATGCTTTTCCTGTACCATATTTTGAATGAGTAAGTTTAAGGAATGCTTGGTGTTAGAGAATATAATCGGACCATATGTTTTTAATCCTAATGGAATGAATTAAAAGCGATTTTTGCATTAAGATTTTAAGGGGGGGATTTTGTATATGCATTTTCTTTCAGGCCACAAAGTAGAAATCAGATTATTTTATTTGAACTCTCTAAAGTGCCTTCCAACTAAAAATTCTCTCATGAATGCTCTAGGCTATTCTTTCTTCAGTGCCCATATTATCCTTTTGCCACTCCCCCAAACCCAGAAAGCTGACAATTTAGAAAAAGTATCACTGAAGCTGAAAATCCCCACTGGCATTAGTGTTCTTTGTCTCTTCTTTCTAGGAAATAGTTCATTTAAAAGTATCTTTCTTTGGTGGACTGTTTTCTGACTACCATTATAAGGTTATTCTCAAAAAGAAATTACTCCAATCTTCCTTGCAGAGAAAATTATTTTTTTTTAATCAATGCATCTTCACATGGTGAATATATTTCTTGGTATGATACTTGGAATTATGCAGTCACATTTCCACGTCAGGGAGAATAAGTTGTAGTCAATCCATCTAAAGCTACTAATTTAAGGCATGAGTAGACTTGGAATAAATAAATCCCATTTGCAAACTTAATGAGGCCTATGGATGGTCTATCCTGGCAAATAAAATTGTTGTAATGCTAAAATAATGTTTAATATTGCCAGGCCAAAGATCACTAATATCTTTGGGACATTCAGGTCAGACTAGGGCAAATTACTTGTTCAATGACACATGTTACAAACTGGAAATTCTTAGTTTTCTCAGAGGATTTCAAGTCCAACTGATCACTCATACTGTCCAAATTACAGAAAATATATTGCGTTTTCCTATATGTATTATCTTACAGTGTGAAACAAATATAAAATGGTGTGGATTTCTTAATATACCAGTAAAAATGTTGGGCCCAATGAAACCAATCCAATTCAACTAAATGATGGTCATTTGGATGATCATCGAATATGAAAATGGATAATGGAACCAAACAGAGCACCAATTTCACAAACATTTTGTTTTGGGTTTTTGGTATTTGTAGGGGGTCAAGAAGGTAGAGAGGTGAGGTAGTGCTAAGATATTTAAAAATAATTTCCCTCATTACGTACCAACATTTCACTTTCTAATTTATAGGATAATAGGAAAAGAGATAAAGAGCTAGAAAGAAGATCAGGAGTTATCTAATTCCCATCCTTTGGTTTTATAGATGAGGAATTTTAATCCCTAGGAGAATAAATGATTTGTCCAAGGTCACATTGCTGGGCTATGTCAACAATAAAACTTGAACCTAGGTGTTTCTGAGCCCAGTGTCAACCCTCAAGCCATTTTGCTATGCTGCATCTCCTTGGTAGAGTTAATAGTCAACAAAAATAAGACTTTTTTCTGTACTTAAGGAAGGTAAAGTGGCAATAGTGTGATGCTGGCTATAATGTCAGAATATTGTGGTTGCAATATCTTTATTAATGGGACCCTGCATAATTCATTTCACCTTTAAGCCTCAATTATGAAATGGGAATAATAATATTCATAGTAACTATTTCAGATTTTTGTGAAGAAACTACTATGCAAATGTAATTATTATTGATAATACATGAGCCAGGAAATCTGGAGTTATTAGTGCAAGAAGATATCAAGTTCTGTAGTTCCTTGTACCATCAAAAAGACAGTTTCTAAGTCCATCACCCAAAGTTATTCAATCTAAATCATGATAGGACTATTGGGAGATCTAGTAGGATGCTACTAAATTTATCCCTGAAGCAAAATACATTTGTCTTGAATGAAATGCACAAAGCATAGTTTTTTAGGCAGAGGTTTCTTTCAAATTGTAATTTTAAAACTACGAATAAGGTACATGAAGGAATCTATGCAAGAAATAAGTGATAACAATTTAGGATAGATTAGAAAATAAATCAATGGCACTGTATGCAAACTCTGCTTGGGGGGTGTCACTATATGCTAATATACTAAATAATTTTAATACTGCTTTACTGACTCACTTGAATGTGTGCAAAATTCTATTTCTGGCAGACACTATAAACTTCCCAGACAACCAAAGAAATAAAAACCTACATAAAAATGTTAACAATAATGGCATTGTTCCTACTAGCTCAGCCCTTCGAAAAGTAAAAAAAAATACCCAAAGTCATCTGTCTCACAAGCAAAAACCTGTATAAATAATTCTCTTTCACCCTCTCTAGAGTCCCAAATTTGTACTTGGCTGCATCAAAAGGAAAGAAAGAGAATAATTTTCAGAGAATGCCTGTATCTATACCCAAAGGAAAAACATAATGACTCTCCTTCTTGTGTCTTAGAAAGCAGGAAGGTCCTATGGAACCAATCTAGATCATTTTCACATAGAAGAATCCACTACTCAATGGAACAGGGAAAGAGATAATCACAATTGAGGTCCATGTAGCTCATAATTACCTTTTGGAGAGCTAATCAGCAATCATTTGACATTATATCTTGAATAATCTTGCTCTCTCAGTATTGCACCAAACAATATGATGCCCACAGAAAATCATTATACAAGGTCTTGACTCTCAATCAGAAAAAGCATACACCTCATTTATTCATTTGTTTATCATTCATTCATTTAATAACCATTTATTCAATGTCAACTTTATATGATAAAAAATATAAACAACTAAATACAATAATATTTATTATGTACATACTACATAACAGTCTTTAAGCTTGCAGGTAGAGATAGTATTAGAGATAGAAATTTCCTTCAAGAACTTTAAAATGTAAAGAGGAGATGGGAATAAGACCACAAAAACTCAAATGTTAAATGTAATGAGAACATAGGAAAAATTCTTCCTGGACAACCTAGAAGAAAATAATACAAGTAGAAAAAAAGGTGATTCATAGTGGGAAAAGCACTGAGAGGTCCAAGAAGAAAGAGTGTCAAGAAAAAAGGTGATTTGATTTGGCAATTAAAATGTCATTGGTTACTTGGGAAATAGTAATTTTGGTTGAATGATGACTTTTTTTTTAAGTGAGGCAATTGGGTTAAGTGACTTGCCCGGGGGTCACACAGCTAGTAAGTGTCAAGTCTCTGAGGGTCGGATTTGAACTCAGGTACTCCTGACTCCAGGGCTGGTGCTCTATCCACTGCACCACCTAGCTGCCCCGAATGATGGATTTTTGAAGCTTGATTGTACAAAGTTAAGAAGGAGAGTGAGAGGAAAGGAAGAGAAAGTCAACTATTGTATGTAGTCTCCCAAAGAGTTTAGCTACAAAAGGTAGATGAGATATGGGATACCGGTTAGCAGAGATAAAAATTTAAGTTAGAAGTTTTTCAAGGACGGTTGAAATGTGAGCATGTTTGTACCTCATGAAGAATAATTCAATAAAGAGAAAAAATAGAGATGATAGAAACAGCAATCTGTTAAATGAGGCAGGATGGAATGGTATGACTTATGCAGGTAGAGGGGTTTGCCTTAGGAGAGGGACCAATTTTTCATGTGAGACGAGGGGAAAGAACAAAACAGTGGAGAAAGCATCTGAGTGATATGAAACAAGGAGGGGAAAAGAGGAAAGCTCACTGCAAAATGGCCTTGAAGTCCTTTCAATAAATATGAAATAGGGGGCAGCTATGTGGTGCGTAGATAAAGCATAGGCCCTGGAATCAGAAGTACCTGAGTTCAAATCTGGCCTCAGACACCTGACACTTACTAGCCGTGTGACCTTTGGCAAGTCACTTAACCCCAATTGCCCTACAAAAAACAAACAAACAAAATAAAATATGAAATAAGGCTCTCCACTGAGAAGGTGGGGATAGGAAGAGTGACAAGGGATTTGAGGAAGGATGAAAATAGTTGGAAGAACTACCATGATTAATAGGATAGTGACTTAATTGTGGAATGATTACTTAGCAACAGTAAGGGCACAGTCAAGTTTATATAATATAAATTTGTAGTAGACCCATCAGAATGATAGCATTATTTTCTCCACTTTTGTTTAGCCACACATGGATGGAAGCAAAGGCAAGGAATGTGAGAGTGTTCCAAAAATCAGGGTTCTTAGAGGACAATTAGCAGCATTATAAGGAGGTAAGGGATTCCAGAGAAGATAATAATGTAGATTTGAATAGGCTAAGAGCTCAATATGGAGATATCAGGGGAGTATAGTTAGTGTAGGGGGAATGACTTGAAAGAAAAGTGTTGGACTTGGGGATAAGATGTCACATTGTGGATAAAGTACAGATTTTGGTATTAGAAAGCAGAGGAAGAGATGAAAAAACCAATAAATTGTGGTCAGAAAAGGAAATTTCTGAGTGCATGAACATGGTGGGTAATGTTTGATTGGGACATTAGAGAGTAGGGAAGAGTAAGGGGCATGGAAAAAAAATCATGTAGTTGGAGATGAGGCATTGGGTTTGGATGGTAACCTACAGGTGTTCAGATTCACTGGAATGTGGAAGGTATGAGCAGATGTGTGTTTGTTATTCATTAGCTGCACTTTTAGAAAATATTTTCAATAATAGTAGCATGACCTAATGATTAAGTCTTCTCAGAATCTCAGGCAGGTTGGGTGAGGGATAAATACTTAGAGCAGGAGTGGTGATACTTTCCTTCCTAAAAGCAGGAGACGAGACTGGAAACTTGAAAGTAGTAGTAGGCATCTACCAGTCACTGATGACCATGGATCAGTGCCTTGAAGAGCCACAGACCAGTGTAGCTGTTTGTTGTGTGTACCCCATGAGGAGTAATAGCGGCAGAACAAAACAAAACAAAAAAGACTTGAAAGAATGGTGCACTTTCCCCATACCATTGCAGTTTGAGGCTAAAATGATAGAATGGTATTTCTCTTCTTCCCACAGGAACATGTGGATTAATCAGGAGATGTGTAAAATACTATGGTATTTTACTCTCTATTTCCCATTCCCATAGAAGGCTGGAAATCAGACAGGAGATGGGAGGGTCAATATGAGAGCTATCTTGAAGTAGCAACAGCTAGCTGATGGAGCCCTGGTCCTGGTGGTGGAGGAAAACATAAATTCCAATTCAGCCTCAGACATATCACTAGTTGTGTGTCCCCTGACTAAGTCACTTTATCTCCTCTTCAATTTTTCTAAACTGCAAATTGGTACTACCTCTCATGTTGTTGTGAGGGTCAAATGAAATATTATTTGTAAAGCACTTAACAGTGCCTATGGCAAATATTAGGTACTGCATAAATTGCTAACTCTTCTTCTCTCTTGTTGTTGTTAATTTCATAGAGCTTATTTTTTTTTTAGTGAGGCAATTGGAGTTACAGCTAGTAAGTTTTAAGTCTCTGAGCCCGGATCTGAACTCAGGTACTCCTGACTCCAGGGCCAGTGCCGTATCCACTGTGCCACCTAGCCACCCCATAGAGCTCATTTCTTTTCAAGAATCCATTGGACTAGATAACCTCTAAGGTCTCTTGCAGCTCTGTGATTCAATGTAAGGGTGGAAACAAATCAAATTTAATAGGAGAGGCACATTCCATGGATTGAAGCAATATTGTGATAAACTGCACTCTGGTAACATGAAATAGTTAAATTCATTTCCAATAATGTTTAATCAACTTCAAAGGAGTACCACATATAAGTACTGGGGAAACCTGATTTAATCAGAACCATATATAGTACAGAGTAAATAGGGCTTTGGCTCAGGAATCTAACATCTGGGGAGGGTGATACTTCCTCCCTGAGGCAATGACAGCCACTTAACCTTACCTCTTACCCGTCTGTTGGCCCACACTACACCCAGGCATCAACACCGGGTTACATCAATGTAGCAATCTTCTTTCCAGACCATGTTCCCTGAAAACTTCAAGAGTTTGAGGACTAGATCACCCCTTCTCCTCAAGTTGCTTTGCTTAATCTCCCACTATCAACCTCCTCCTATATCTCAAATATTATTCCCACAGGTATAAAGACACACACAATTCAGACATATACATGACATACAATTAGAGTTCTAACTCCATTAAGTTCATTACTATCAATGAATATTTATTGAGAGCACCTACCTTTAAACTTCATTGATTCTGTCCTTTGTTCCCTGTATGATTTAATCTCATATCCCAAAGTTACCTCATTTATAAAATGAGAGGCTTGTATTTGACCTCTAAATGTTTTTCCAGCTCTTAATCTATGATACGCTCAAGCTACAAGTAAGCTACATCACCTTGAGCAAATCATTTTGCCTAGAGTTTACTTTTCTTGTTAGGAGAATGAGGATATTGGATTATATCATGACTAAAAGCCCCTTCATTTTGAAACTTCTATGATACTATATTCAAGACATAACCAAATGCCATACACTATCCCTGTGCTCTAATAGCTTGGGTGTTCTGAGTGCACCTAAAAAAATCAGCACAAGATCAAGAAAACATATGATAAAAAGGAGAGTACTTTTGGGTCTGGCTTACAAAGGCCCAAGTTGGAGTTTTAGTTTTGAGGTTTACTAGTGGTGTTGACTTGGGCAAGTCAATAATAGAAATTTACCAAGCCCACCAGGTTTGAAGCCTTACAGTCATCTTAATCTATTGACTTTCTTTGTCTTAGCACATAAATGCCAAGGCTTGTCAATTCTATCTTTGCATCTCTTACTTCTACTCCCTTCTATCGCACGTGATCAGCACTATGATTCAAGCAATCTTAATCACCTGGAGGCTGAATTTTCTTAGGTCCATCCTCTATACACCTTCCAAAAACATAACCCCTTAAGATGTTCTAGGAGCTCCCTATATTCTCTACGATGAAACACAATCTCTTCAAAGTCTGTGTCTGCTAACTTTCAAGGTTTAGCACATATTATCTCCTTTCATGCACTATATGTCCAGACAAATTGGAAAACTTTCATTTCTTCTTTCATATTCATGAGTCTTTGCACAAGTTTTCCCCATCAGTCAGGGTTGGGGGGGGCATGCCCAGGGTTGCAAAGTTGGGGAGTGTCTTATGTCTGAGGCCAGATTTGGGCTCAGGTCCTCTTCGGTCCAGGGCAGATGCTTTGTCCACTGTGTCACCTAGCTGCCCCATGATGACATCTTTAAAATAAAATTAAGGGGCGAGAGGACTGCACTGGGAAAAAAGGAAAGGGAGAAGTAGAATGGGGCAAAGTATCTCACATAAAAGAAGCACGAAAAAGTTTATGGCTTGGAAGGAAAGATGGGGGAGGAACAGGGGAACAGAATTGACTGAGAAAGGGAATAAGATACACACTCATGTAAGTATAGTAATATAGCTTGCCCTTCCAGGAAGTGGGAAGGAATGGGGAAAGGGGGGATGGGTGAAGGAAGAAATGGCAGATTAGGGGAGGGGCAGTCAGAAACAAAACACTTTTGAGGACGGATAGGGTAAAAGAAGATAGAAAATAGAGTAAATATTAAGGAGAGCAAATAGGATGGAGGAAAATACAGTTAGCAACAGTAACTGGGAAAAATTAGAAGCAGAGTCAAAAGCAATGGAAGATGAGGATGATGAAAATGATGATGACAATCATGACTACAATAGCAATGATGATGGTGCATACTTTGCTGAGCTATTGTGAAAAAAATTTGTTGGTAAAAGGTACTATATAAATGTAGTTTACAAAAAATATGAGCAGAATGATATCAGAAAAACCTGGAAAGACTTCCATGAGCTGATGCAAAGTGAATTGTACTATGTATAAAATAACAGCAATATTGTAAGATGATCTGCTGTGAATGACTTATTCTCAGCAATGCAATAATCCAAGACAACTCTGAAGGACTTATGAAAAATGCATTTCATCTATAAAGAACTGATGGTATCTGAATATAGATGGAAGTATATTTTATTGTTTTTAGTTCTTTCTTTCAAAGTTTTTTGTTTGCTATGTTTTGCATGATTGCGCATGTATAAGATATATTGAAATGCTTGAGTTCTTAAGGGGGAATAGGGAGGAAGGATGAGAATTTGAAACACAAAATTTTAAAAATTGATATTACAATTTGTTTTTACATATAAGTTGGGTAAAACTTCTAAATAAATAAATAAACAAGTTGTCCCCATGCATGCAATTCATTTACTCTCTACTGCTTCCCCTTAGAATTCCTAGTTTATTCCAAAACTCAACTCAATGTCATCTTATAGAGGAAACCTAACATGGTGCCCTCAGTTTTTTATGTTCTCCACCCATGAAATTACTTTGTAGTTTTTGTACTTTCATTTCTGTGTATGTGCTATTACTTCTTAATATAGCAAAACCTTCTCAAGTGCAGAGTCTGGTTTTTCTGTTTTTTTGTTTTTTGATGAGGCAATTGGGGTTAAGTGACTTGCCCAGGGTCACACAGCTAATAAGTGTCAAGTGTCTGAGGCCAGATTTGAACTCAGGTTCTCCTGACTCCAGGGCCGGTGTTCTATCTATCCATTGTGCCATCTAGCTGCCCCCAGAATTTGTTTATTCTTTGTTTTTCTATCTCTAGCATCTATCTAGCATGGTACCTAATAAATAGTAGATGGCTATTAATTGATTATTTTAGTTTCTTCATGATATAATGTATATAATACCACATGCAAAACACATCCAAGGATCATTTATAATAACCAATAGGTTTGTGAGAAAATGTATCTAAAGCATTATGATTAATAAGATGCTGCAATTCTAGGACAAATTTGCCAAAAAGAAGGGGAAATTACTTAAAACACAGAGGTAATCAAAATGTGAAACTGTCATTAAAAAGGAAAGGGAAAAGAGTAGTGTACTACAAAGATGTCCTAACAGAAGTATTTTCTGAAAATTTTGAAAAATGATTTGGTACAGCAGAAAAAAAAATATGTCAGATTAGGAGTCAGTTCAAATCTTGTCTCTTCTGCTACTACCTATGTAACCTTGGACAGGTCATTTAAAGTTTTGGGGTCTTAGTTTTCTTACTTATAAAATGGGAGAGTTGGTCAGAATAATCAAATCCCTCACAGATCTCAGACCGTGAAACTGGCTCTATGAACTTAAGAAAAACATGTGATTGAGAAACTGAGAACTGTTCACTGAATACAAGTTATCAGAAAAAATAGAAAATATTTCTTAAACTTAAAGAGGAATAAAATTAGCCACGATAAGGAAGGGGGAGAAGCCAAAGTTTATTTATTGCACCCCTTCAAATATGTAAAAAATAAAAACCCTGGAGTACTTCTTGACTTTCTCTTCTTAGGCATATAGTCTCGGGGGGGAGGGAAGAAGAAAGTAAAATTTATTGCAGGGGAAATATTTTACTCTATTTCTTCTTTAATTAAAATCTCCAAAATGTTGAATTTTAATTTTTCAAATATATAATAACATAAAAGTATGCACAGATTAAGATTAGGTTCATATATTTTAACCTTCGAAGGAACATACTCCTTCCCTGGAAACAGTACATGTGACCTAATATACATAGATAATATTGGGATGTATGTAAGGATCCAAAACATATATTATCCATCATTTCTTATTAATTTAGAAAATTGGTATCATAAATGGCAAAGGGAAAGAGCAAATAATAGCTGGTAAGGCGAGAGAGTGATGCTGAATTCCTAAACTAAACAGAATGGATGGCGCTCGAGCAGAGGAAAGCATGGATTCCTAATCACCACCTCCTGCTTTGACCTCCAATGGTTCATTTCTGAATGATACAATCATTCCCTCTCAGCAGACATCATGCATTATGATTGTGTTCCCCAAGGTTATGCTCTCACTTCTCTCAGGAATATGGCAAGAACAACTGTAACATATGGAAGCATTTCCACATTATAAGTTATTCAGAGGAGCAAAAAAAAAAATTAAAATAAAAACGGCCTGTGATTTGAAAATACTGGCAAATGAAATATGCATTTTCAGATGTTCTTAGAATGACCAAATGCATCACTATATGAGGGGTAACTTGCCAACATTAAAAATTCCCTCATGGGTGAGAGCAAGGAGTACAATGCTGAAAAAAGTACAAAGAGCTCTTTCCAGAATTCCTTAACTCATAATGCTACCACTCCCCTGTTCCTTTGCTGCTTGGGGAAAGTCACTACCATATAAATGATTGCCTAATCCATACTCAAGTAACCAAATATTGTAAGTATCTGCATGCACAAAAGAAAAGCAAAGAACAAAAGCAAAAGCAAACAAAAATCCCACAGTGACTTAATGTGTACACAAGATTGATACTTGGAGAAAAGGAAGAGAAAACTGAACCAAAGTCTTACAGTTGTGATATATTCTTCTGGAATTCCATTGTCAATGAGTTAAAATACCTAATGGTAGGAGCAAAGACTAACATGCACTATGTTCCCAGTAGATTTTCTTGAAGGAAGCCCCTTAGAATCAGAATTCAAACAGATAATGGAATCCATGTCATGAAGCATCATGTCTGGTAGAATATAAAGGTATATGAACATTTATGAGAAGTGATTGTGGTTGACCCTACAGTTAGTTTTTGTTTTTAAGAAATGGAGGAAAAAAGAGAAAACAGAAACACCAGAGTTATGAAATATGTGAAATCCTACAGTGGAGAGGGAGCAATGAGGTGTTTGTTTTCTCTGACTGCCAATACAAGTGACGGGAAAGCAATCTTTCAGGTCTACAAAATTGGCTGTTTTAGAGCCTAGCCATCTTAGTGACCAGTTACTTCTACTCTAAACATAAACCCTTTCTCTTGCTTAGCACTTCCTCTTTTATTCTGGAATCTTCTATTCCCAGAATTTACAAATGCTAGAAACTTCCTTCTGCCTGGTCCTGGGCAGTATCAAGAATGTACAGTGGCTCCCTGACTGTGAGATTGTCAGATGTAAGAACTAAGTCAAGTAGATAGAGCAAATCCCTACCCTTTCCCTATTAAATCAATTCCAGTTTCCTGCCTTGATGCTGGCCAAAAGACTGGCCACTCCCTCATAGGACTATCCCAGGACTTTTCCTGCTATTAAACCACTTTTCTGTTTTAGATGTGCCAATTCCCAATCAAGGGTCCTAGAATTGTGCTCTAAAAAAGGATGACATCCCCAAGAATCCAACTTAGTATACCCCAGAAGGAATAACAAGGGGCACTCTTTCAAAAGGGACAAGATTTACCCTGCCCCCATTCTCCTCCTACTGAGGCTAAAAGAACATATACCGAGATCCCTGCATCTCCTTCGTCAAATGGAAACTTTATTTGAGGTTTTCCCCTTGCAGCAACTAAAACTTTGCCATATTCTTTTTTCCCCCTAAACCCATCTGTGCTTTGTGTTCACTCATGTCCTAGATTCTCAATATCTTGAGTTATCCCTGATGTTTTTTCTTCGTTGGTTTAAATATACCTGTAATAAAGAATTACTTTTTTCTACAAATCGATTACTTGTGTGACTCATGTATGAACGTCTATGATTCCCAAACTTTTACATTGAATTGGAGGAAATGGATAAATCCTAACCTACAACAACCTATTCCCACCAAATGCCAAATATGCTAATACTTAACAGCATTAAATTGAAAACTCTCCAAAAGGGATTCTGAAAAGTGAAGGAAAGACTAAAGCAAGTACAGGGTTCTAAACTAATATAGATACTGCCTTAGATAAAATAATAATTATTGTAATAATAATAATTATTATTATTATCCTAATACTCAAGAAGGGGTACTAAGACTGCAACAAATAAATGGGTACAGAGTTATTGTCCTTTGAGAATTTACTAAGGAATCAAGGAAGTACCCCAAAAGCAATAGTAATCAGTAATCTCAAAGTATTCTCTACTGTAAAGAAAGTGCTGCCCTCTGGATTGATCTCCTGGTTGATCTGAAGCAAAGTCTATTGTAATTACTGTATCTGTATCTAGTGGTTCAAGTTGGTCAGATGTTCTTTACCAAACAGCCCAGAGAAGATCAGTTATTGTGAAGCCATTGGTCATAGCTTCATTTAAAAATAAAGCTCATGTTTCTATACCACTTCAATATTTATAGCTGGGTGGTACAGTAAATAGAGTGCTAGGCCTGGAGTCAGGAAAACCTGAGTTAAAATCTGGGCTCAGACAGTGATTAGTCGTGTGACCCTGGAAAAGTCACTTGACCTCTCAGACTATTTCCTCAATGGTAAAGTGGAGAGAATAATAGCACCTACCTCCCGTGCTAGTTGTGAGGATCAAATGAGATATTTGTAAAGTCATTATCATAATGTCTGGCACACTAGGCACATAAAAATGTTTGTTTCCTTCTTATTTTTTAATTTCATAACAGTCCCAAGAATCAAGTAGCATAGGTTTAATTATGCTAATTTTACAGATAAGGAAACTGATGTTCTGAGAAAATAGGTAACTTGCCCAATCTCTTAAAATAGTATTGGTGCCTGATTTTAAATCTAGTAACAGCAAGTCGAAATATCTCTCATTATACTGTGCTGTATACTTAAAAGTACCAAATAAAGTAAAAGATTTAAATAAAACAATAAAAAATCTTATCAGAGGGAAAAATATACTATTGCATGTCTCTGAAGCCTAGGATTCTCCAGAAGACATCTAAGTTGTCATAGCAATGTTACTATTATTACATATTTTGTCTTTAATTATCATTGAATTTATTGTATCTCTCCTCCTCTTCCCAGTGAATGCATGTTGGAGACTGCTTTGTGTTTTTTTTTTGTGGGGGGGGGGGTCTTTTTTTTTATATCTCTAATGCCTAGAATATAGGATCCAGGGAACACATAAAGAATGGATCTGTGATTTCGTTTATATAAGGATTAAGAAAGGCCCTTTACCAGTGAATATAGATATTTCCTTTGCAACCTACTGCTTTAAAATTCTGTTTAGAAAACTAAGGAGTTGTCATTTGCCCAGAGTAATAGCCAGTATGTGTCTGAAGCAGGACCTGAATTCATAACTTTTTGGGTTTTGAGGTCAACTCTATCCACTGCAGCACATTGCCTTTCTGTCTTACACATAGTAAGAGCTTTAAAATAGTTGTTTAATTGCATTTACATTTTATAGGATTACAAGAACTGCATATTGTAGAAGGTCCTTACATAAAATAAAGATTGAATTGTACTGATTCTGTGATGCCTTCCAATTATGTAGTTTTACAATTTTATTGATCTAAATGTTTTAAAGCAGAGAATATCATTAGGTATTTAGTCTGGGAATGCAGTCTCGGATTCTGCCAAAAAAAAAAAATCTCTTCTGCTTTTCACTAGAAGCATCTGACTTAATACTTCTTTTTGGTCTGGAATTGACCCTTGAAACAGCACATTTATTTTCAAGTTATCATGAAGTCAAAAAATTTCCAAAAGATAAAAAAATAACAAACGCTATTATTTTTTAAAATGGCATTCAAAAAGATATCAACATTTTATGTCTCCTATTTTAATATCTCTAAAAAAATTTTTATAGTCTGTATATAGGTCTATGTAGGTATCAAAAGCATCCTGGATGAAAATGTAAGAGAGGGAAAAGGGAGAGAACACGTAACTGAATGACATGTATAGAGAGGTAAGAAACCATCACTCATTTAAAAAAAAAAAAAGCATTCAACCTGAAAAAATAAAATGCAGCCTAAGGTTTTTCTCATGTAGGTAGCCACCCATGTCTAAGTTAAAATCTCTATATAATATCCAAGCATTAATCATGAAAATACAATTTTCATGATTCTGTTGGTTCAAGGATCTTGCTGAATATTCATTTTACTCAAGGCATAAAACAGGGAGACTATACTTGCCAAAAGCCTTTGATACCATTATAGGTGATGTCCTGCATGAAAGCCCATTCAAAATGGAAATTGCCTACTAATTTTTAATACTGTAAGGTTCTTGCTTCACAGACAACATTACTCTTGTTGCATTCAGCCCAGAACATTTTAAAGTCTCTTTGAGATCCATGTTTGCTGAAATTAATTAGGCCAGCCACACACTTTGAAAAAAAAAGAAACCAAACCAAAGCTAATTGACACATTTATTCAGACTGTGCTCACACATACAAAGAAAAGGCTTTTTGATTTAGTTCATTTTGAATGTCCTGAAGATGTGATGCATTTGGGCAAAGCACTGGGCAAGAATTGGTTAGGAGGAAATATTTCACAGGCTGTCCTTAAAATTGGGTGGTGACCTATATGACCTGTGAGAAAATAATGGAATTTGGAAGATACTTAAAGGCTCACCTAGAGATTAATCTAAACTGATTGAATTAAGTGAGAGTGATTGACTTTGCTGATTAGCCTACTTCAAGTCAATTAGATTATAACCATACCTGGCTGGCCCTTAAGAAGGTATTGTTCTCAAAAGCTAAGGACTTTGAACTCAACTTGAGACCAACTTCAAGTACAGTGAACCAATGGATTTGGATGATGCCTACCAGCTTGAAGCAGTGTGTAAGGACTGTCTCTCCTCCAGACCTATAAAAAGCTTCCACACAGTTTTTAAAAAGTTCCTGGTTGAAGCAGGCTTATGGCAGAGGACTTGAAGAAGAACCAGACCAGGCTGGAACTCTAGGCTAGATAGGCCTTTTCTTAACTCCAAGTGTTTTCTTTTTATAAATACCTAGTATTCTTTAATAAAGTCTTAATGCCCAAAGACTGGTGCTAAAGCTTTTAATTTAAGGCAACCATACATTAGATTTTTTTAGACATCACAGTTAGACTTGAAACATCAGACAGCCTACTTCCCAAGTCCAAGATAAAAAAAAATCAGCCTCAGTTCATTGATATTAACATTAAAATTACTAAATTCATTAATCCAAGTTTTATTAATGGTTCTCTTATGGAGGCTAACCATTTAAGTGAGACTCTGTACTGTGATTATAGCTATGAGACCATGAAAATACTTACCCAGACTCTGTTCCTGCTGTGAATTTCAAGACCCATGAAATATAAACTGATTCTATGTCCCTGCTGTGAATCTAAAAACACATTCTGGGAAATTAAACTTATTTTCACTTACTCTTCAGGATTAATGATTTTAGTGAAGTCAATATCTACTTAAAACAAATGATTAGTGTTCTAAGAAAAGCTACATCCCTATTCAATGATTCCAATACATTCATAAACAGGAATTTTAAGAACCTACTCTGCTTCAATGTAAGCATATTAAATGTTCAGATTTTGTCATAAACATGACCAAATATGGTTATTGTAGGAACCCATTTTTAATTGGGTTGTGTTAGGTAGGCAGCTTACTGCAATATGGGGTAAGGAAGGAGACTACAGCCTCCCTTAAAATGGAGCAGGATTTATTAACAAGAATGAATTCAAATAATCACAAATGGGATCAGTAGGATTAAGGGAAAGGAAATAAAATGGGGAAAGGGAAATTATACAACCTGAACACCACCACCACCCAGGAATCAGCTGAGAACACACAGCAGTATCCTGTCACCTACCAGCTTCATGCTAGAATGGTGAAAAACCTCCCTTCTTCCCAGCAGACCCCAGGCTGACCACACACAGCCCCCAGCCAATTGTCCCAGCCTCTCTGACAGTCACATGACTGCTCTTAACTAGGCCTTCCAATCATCATAATTTTGCCAGGCCCATGTAGGCATAGGTGAATGATGATGAGGTGAGGTGCCAGCACCATGGCAATGGCTACAACCAGTGGGTGGAGCACCGTGTGGTATGCAGAGACCCAGGCTGGGGAGCCCACTGAAGTTTTTGTTTTAAAATCTAGCCAAAAGATGGGGTCATAAAAACCTCAAATAACAATTAATTATTTATATTATATAATTTTTATACATATAGGCACACAGGCATGCATCCATTCCTAAAAAGCTTAAAGCTATTTCTCCTCTCCAAGTAAGTGCTAAAAGTCTTCCTTTTATTGATCCTGACTATTGATCTTTTCCACTGCTTTAATAAATGAAGGGAATTATGAAGGCCACCAACCCTGATGAAGAGGCTATTCTGTTATCATATTTTGCTGATGGTTGCTTTCATGGAGGTCTAGAATTATAAGTCCTTTGTCATAGGAATTGTTACCTCCATGTAATTTGTCCAGGAGTACCAGAAAGTACTACATTGCATTGCTTTTTCTTGTCTGTCTTTTTAGTTCATAAGTGATTTCATGATACAGTTTTGATTTCATTCTAGCCTGTCTTTTTAGTCCATAAGTGATTTCATGACACAGTTTTGATTTCATTCCTTTGTTCACTCTTACAACGTATTATATCATTTTAACCTTCCCTGCATCATACATCTTCTGATTTTATATGCCTTCTCCTGGAAAGCACTCTTGTACTCAGTGCTATCAATCCTCCACCTATTAGTAGATGAAAAAGACTATCTTTGAGGAGTAGTACTCATCATTTATTTCTATTTTTCTTTTTTTGGGGGGGGCCAATGAGGGTTAAGTGACAAGCCCAGGGTCACATAGCTAGTAAGTGTCAAGTGTTTGAGGCCAGATTTGAACTCCGGTCCTCCTGAACCCAGGATTGGTGTTTTATCCACTGTGACACCTAACTGCCATATTCATCATTTCTTAATCCCAAATATCACTATCTAACATAAGTATTACTTTACATATTATATTATCACTTAAAAGAAGTGATCCCTTACTGTTTTTTTTGTTTTTTTTTTAGGCAATTGGGGTTAAGTGACTTGCCCAGAGTCATACAGCTAGTAAGTGTCAAGTGTCTGAGGCCGGATTTGAACTCAGGTACTCCTGAATCCAGGGCCGGTGCTTTAACCACTGCACCATCTAGCTGCCCCCAATCCCTTACTGTTTTAACTTATATTTATTGGACTTTTATCCTAAACACAAACCATGAGACAAGTGGTAAAGGTTCAATCAAACCTTCATTATTAGTCAAGTGTACAATATGAACCTAGCAAATGAAGGGGTCAGTATTGATCTCAGGTTTGGGATTCACAGGAAGGTGGTCTTCAGAATGGTAAGAATTCTGGTTGTAACGGAAAAATTTAATCTACCATTTGATCTCAGGAATATTAAAGAGAAGTTTACACTGCCAGGCAAGGATGAATCATTTCACTATGGTGTGGCTTGTATAGGAGCAGTTTTTTATTCCATTTCTTTTTAGGTCTATCATAGTTTCAAATATATATTTTTTTAATTTGATTTTGGTAGGCAATTGGGGTTTAAGTGACTTGCCCAGAGTCACACAGTTAGTAAGTATATCGTGTCCGAGGCCGGATTTGAACTCAGGTCCTCCTGAATCCAGAGCCAGTGCTTTATCCACTGTGCCACCTAGCTGCCCCGTTCAATTGTATTAAATACAGTTTGGGCTATCAGTAATAGTTTATTTAAAAAAAGTTAAGAACTTAAGAAATAAAATAACATTTCCATAGCATAGTAGAATTGAAAAATAAAAGGTACTTGCACATGAAACTGCAAATCTATTATATACAACTTGCTATTCCTTTTGTTATGTGTTTGTTTTGTTTTGTTTTTTTGTTTTTGTTTTGCAGGGCAATAAGAGTTAAGTGACTTTCCTAGGGTCACACAGCTAATAAGTATCAAGTGTCTGAGGCCAGATTTGAATTTAGGTCTTCCTGAATCCAGAGCCAGTAATTTATCCACTGTACCACCTAGCTGCCGCTATTGCTTTTTAATATATAATAAAGATATCATGCAACTTTATTTTCTTCCCTCCATCCCCCATCCTAGAGATAGCTACCATTAGACACAGATGTGTGTGTGTATGTGTGTGTGTGTGTGTGTAAGAGAGTGTAAAACCATTCTTTATATAATTCTATTTATCACTTCTTTTTCTGGATACATATGGTGTATTCCTTCCTCTATCCTTTGTAGTGAATTTGGGTATTTATAATAATCAAAATGATTAAGTCACTCAAAATTGTTCTTATGACAGAGTTTCAGTTACTAAATACAGTGTCCTCTTGGTTCTGCTCATGTCACTCTTCATTGTTTTGTGCAAATCTATCCACTGTGTAAGTCATCAAATTCATCTTTTCCTATAACAGTATTATACTATCACAATCATGTATCACAACTTTTTCAGCCTTTCCTCAATTAATGGGCATCCCTGCAATCTCCAGTTTTTTGTCACCACAAAGATAGCCACTCTAAATATCTTATAACATATAGGTGTTTTTTTCCTTTTACCTAATCATCTTGGGAAATAGACCTAGTAATGGTATTAATGGTTAAAAGGGTATAGTTTAATAACTCTTTGGGCATAAGTCCAGATTGCTCTACAAAATGGTTAGATCAGTATGGAATTATGCCAACAGTGAATTACTGTTCCAATTTTTCTAATTTTCTTCCATGCTCTGCCCTTCAATAATTTTAGACAATCTGATATCTATAAAGCAATATCTATAGATTAGAGAAATGCAAATTAAAACAGAAATAGCTTCAAAACCTAAGCTTTACTCTATCACAAATGTAGGTAGCACAGTGCAGAGAAAGTTGAACTTGAAGTCAGAAAAAGCTAAGGTCCAACCCTGACTCACACACTTATATCTTTTTCCCTGATTAAGAGATTTAGCCTCTCTGTCTCGATTTCTTTATCTATAAAATATAAATAAAAGTAACAATACCCTTACAGGGGTGTGCTGAGGATAAAGTGAATTAACATGAGTAAAGTACTTTGAAAATCTATTACATATTTATTTGGAAGGTCTTCCTAGATTTTGTTGGTTTCTTCAGTGTCTTCTGTGTATGGAGGAGCACATTCTTATCCCCTCAAAAAGCTTTACATTTACATAGCTGTGAACATGTTGTTTACTTCCCATAAAAATGTTGTTGTTTATCCTTAGTTTTCAAAAAGGACCAATAATATCATAATGTTGGGGTAAAATAATGAATAATGGATGATCACTTGCACATGAATTGGAGTTCAGTGAAGCAAAGTTGCATAGTGTTGTCACCCTCATTCTCTCTTCCAGAGTTATTCAAGTCCAGTGGCAAGACAACAGCCAAAATGACTGGCAATGGCCTGAGATACAATGGATGACTTTGGCATCTTGGATGTCTGATCAAGCTCTAAGTGCTCCAAATCACCTGCTTCAGCCTCCTTTCATGCCACTGGAACAAATGGTTCTCACCCACCAATTGGTGGGAGAGAACAGGGGAGCATGCTTAGTCTAGGTTTCCCTTAAAAAACTGATAGGTTTTAAGGCCTGTCCATTATCTTTTGGTTTTACTAATATCCACATCCTAATGTGGACCCTTGATACATTTCATCTTCTTGTAGCCACAAGTGAATAATGGGTTTCAGGTGAACAGCAAAGGTGGATTAGCAGCCTTTAAAAGGGCTCAACAGGTCCTCACTCCAGAGGTGTTAGTTGAGGGTGGTGTGAGGAAATGGTTATAAAACTGTGGGGCAGCTAGATGGCACAGTGGATAAAGCACTGGCCCTGGATTCAGGAGTACCTGAGTTCAAATCCGGCCTCAGACACTTAACATTTACTAGCTGTGTGACCCTGGGCAAGTCACTAAACCCCAATTGCCTCACCAAAAAGAATAAAAATTAAACAAACAAATAAAACTGTAAGATTCCTCTGAGAAAAGGGACCATTTTGTCTTTGTAACTCTAGCACCTAATATGATGCCTGGTACAAAGTTGATGCTAAAGAAAAGTTTCTTCAATGAAGAATAAAAGGAATACAAACAAGGAAAGGAAGGTGCCATGTTTTGAATGCCTCACTGTCTCCTAACTAGTATCTCCTCATCCCTGTCTATACTGATCGGCCATTGTTACCCAACCTGGCATCATTATCTTTTTTTTACTGTCATTCTCTGTATTATATTATAACCTCCTCAAAGAATTCTGATGAGCCAATTCTGATGAGAGTATGGTTCATTAACTTCCCAGCACCTCCTCCATCTTCCCCTCCACTGTATAATCTTGTTTCCTTTATGGGAGATACTTTACCCCATACCACCTCTCCCTTTCTCTTTTTCTCAGTGCATTCCTCTCTCACCCCTTAATTTTATGTTTTAAAGATATTATATCTTCACACTCAACTCACATCTGTGCTCTCTGTCTAAATACAGTCCATCCATATGCCCTAATAATGAGAAAGTTCTTATGAAATACAAGTATTATCTTTTCATGTAGGAATGTAAAGAGTTTAAGCTTTTAATATCTCTTGTGGTTTCTTTTTCCTGTTTATCTTTTTATGTTTCTCTGAGTCTTGTATTTAAAAGTCAAATTTACGCTTCAGCTTAGGGTCTTTCGTCAAGAATGCCTGAAATGCCTTTTCTTTCATTGAATTCCCATTTTTAACCCTGAAGGATTAAACTCAGTTTTGCTGGGAAGGTGATTGCTGGTTGTAATCCCATTTCCTTTGCCTTCCAGAATATTATACTCCAAGACCTCTGATCCTTTATGTAGAAGCTACTAAATCTTATGTACTCCTGACTTTGGCTCCACAATACTTGAATTGTTTCTTTCTGGATGCTTGCAATAATTTCTTCTTGACCTGAGAGCTCAGGAATTTGGCTATAATATTCTGTGGGAGTTTTCATTTTAGGATCTCTTTCAGGAAGTGATCATTGATTTCTTTCCATTTCTATTTTTCCTTCTGGTTCTAAAAAATCAGGGCAATTTCCCCTGAAAATTTATAGGAAGATGATTTCTAGGTTCTTTGTCTGATCATGGCATTCTGGTTGTCCAATACTTTTCAAGTTATCTCTCCAGGATCTATTTTTCAAGTCAGTTTTTTTTTCCCAATGGAATAGTTCACACTGACTTCTATTTTTTCATTCTTTTCATTTTGCTTTAGTTTCCTGATTTCTCATAAAGTCATTAGTTTCCATTTGCTCAATCCTAATTTTTAAGCAATTATTTTATTCAGAGAACTTTTACCTCCTTTTCCATTTGGCCAATTCAGCTTTTCAGAGCATTCTTTTCTTCATTGGCTATTTATAGCTCTTTTACTATTTGGCTCAGTTTGTGTTTGGTTTTTTTTTTTTTTTTTTTGAGGCAATTGGGGTTAAGTGGCTTGCCCAGGGTCACACAGCTAGTAAGTATCAAGTGGCTGAGGCCGGATTTGAACTCAGGTACTCCTGAATCCAGGGCCAGTGCTCTATCCACTGTGCCACCTAGTTGCCCTGGCTCAGTCTGTTTTTAAGGTGTTATTTTCTTCAGTATTTTTTGTTTCTCCTTTACCAAACTGTTGACTTTTTTTCATTATTTCCTTGTATAGCTTTCATTTCTCTTTTCATTTTATTCCTCTACCTCTCTTACTTTATTTTCAAAGTCCTTTTTGAGTCCTTCTATGGCATGAACCCAATTCACATTTTTCATGGAAGCTTTTGATTTAGGAGCTTTTACTTTGTTATCTTCTTCTGAGGGTGTATTGTTATCTACCTTGTCACCATAGAAACTTTCTAGGGTCAGCATTTATTTTCTATTTACTCATTGTTGCAGAATACTTCTTTACTTTTAACTCTTTGTTAAAATGGAGCACTTCTAGTAATTTGGAAAATAAAGTCCTAAATAAATATCCCCCCAAAATAAAAAAAAATAATAAATAAAATGGGGCATTGCTTTCAGAGTAGATGGTGAATTGTCGCAAGCTTCAGATCATTTATGCAGTTGTTTTCAGAGATCCTTACTTCTAGGAATTTGTAAGTTCTTACTTCTTCCAAGGTGGTATGATTTAAGGAGAGGTTTGTTCACCACTCTCCTGGCCTGTGGTCTGGTTCTGAAAGCATCCACAGGCCTGCTTTTCTGCCATAGAACTATGAACAGATTCCTGATGCTCTGTGGCTACAACGTCTCATATGCTTGTGCTTCTCCCTCTCCTGGGACCACCACCCAAGATGGTGACCTGAGTCTGAGTATGGGCAAAATTACAAAATACTGCTTCAATGCTAGCAAAGAGATTCCTGTATTTTCCATCTATCCATTTGGTTCACTCCCTTACCGTTGTTGGGCTGAGTTCCATAAGCACTTGCTGTTGCAGCTGATTCAGAGGCTCCTGAGGCCTGCTCCTGGTTTACTGTGGCTGTGGCTGGATCTGTTCTGGGACTGGGTCTGTGTTGGCACAGCCTATGATGGGCAGTGTTCCCCTCTCAATCTGGTACAATAGACCTTTCCTGCCAACCTTTTAAGTTGTCTTTGGTTGGAAAATTATTTTATCCTCTTTTTTTGTGAGTTCTGCTGCTCCAGGATGTGTCTTATGGAATTATTTGAAGTTATATGTAGGGATCTTGGGGAGAGCTAAGGAAAGTTATTGCCTTTCCTCTATGATCTTGGGTATGCCCCCCTCTGCTTTAAGTTTAAAAAGTGATTTCCTTAGAGTGGTGGATCAGCAGAATAGGTTAGCCATGCAAAACCCAATAGTAAATGAATACAGCAATCTACTGTTTGATAAAGGCAAAGACTCAAGCTTTTTTGATAAGAACTGATGATTTGACAAAAATTTCTGGGAAAACTGGAAAATAGTATGGCAAAAAATTGGAAAATAGTAGGCACAGACCAACATCTTACACTGTATACCAACATAAAGGCAAAATGGGTCCCTGATTTAGACATAGGAGAGGTGATAACATAGGCAAATTAGAAGAGGAAGCAATAGTTACCAGTAAGCTCTATGGAAAGGGGAAGAATTTATAACCACAGATGAGATAGAGAATATTATGAAATGCAAAGTGGATCATTTTCACTATGTTAAGTTAAAAAGGTTTTCTACAAACAAAACCAATGCAACCAAAATTAGAAGGAAATCAGAAATCTGGGAAACAATTTTTCTATTCAATGTTGCTAATAAAGGACTACTTTCTAAAATATAGAGAGAACTGAATCAAATTTATAATACAAGTCATTCTGCAATTTAAAAATCTTGAAAGGATATGAATAGGGAGTTTTTAGATGAAGAAATTAAAGATATCTATAGCCATTTGGAAAAATGTTCTTAATCACTATTGATTAGAGAAACACAAATTGAAACAACTCTGAGGTACCATCTCACACCTATCACATTGGCTAATATGACAAAAAAGGAAAATGATAACCATTGAAGAAGATGTGGGAAAATTGGAACACTACTGCATTTTTAGTGGAGTTGTGAATTGATACAACCATTCTAGTGTTGAGACCAATTCATCTTCCACCTTGAGGTTTCACATGTAGGCATTTTGAGAGTATTGTCCTCATCTGAATTTGTATTTTGGTCTTCCCTGTCAACACAGAAGCTCTCAATGGTAAGGGCCCTTTTCTGTTTCTTACTCATATTGTAGCTTAGTTGTTTTTTTTTTTAAAGTTGAGATATACAACTGGGGCACAGAGGCCATTTTTGTAAGCTTCTTGTGCTGGGGGATAGGGGCCGGGACATAGGCTTTCTGCTCTGAGGCCTCTGTGGCTTGTGAATTCATCACAACCCTAGACATGCTCCCTCTGCTGGGATGGCTTGGCCAAGGCATTCCTGTCCTGTGGGTGGTTCTCTAGTGTGATGTTTACAATCTAATTCTGTCTGTCTAAAAATCTAGTGTGCGGTCACCTTAAATTAAAAACTGATAGCACCAGTCTTTGGGACATTTAGCATTTATTATATTATAATAGGGGTTAGTAAAGGGAACATGTGGAATTCAGAAAGAAGGACCCTAGCTCCCTACACCTGCTGTTCCAATATCCAATTGAAAAGAAAAGACAGATCCCCTGTTCTCTTGAGCAGAAACTTCCTGTGGGTCCACCCAGGCATGGTCCATACACACAGCTCCAAGCTAATTGGATGGTAGCATTGATTGACATGACTTACAGTTGATTCTATGAATAGATGGAACTTCCAGATACTAGTCACATGATTTCTCTTCAGGGTGTAGCTGCCCTAGTTCTCACAATGTCTTTCTCAACAGGGGGATGACACTTTGATTCTCATACTAGCTGGCAGTTTGCCATCTCAGCCAGGGATGGTGGGTCTCACAACTGGCCTGCTGCACTACCAGCCTGCTGATCCAGTACCAAGGGGCCTCAGTTGCTGTTCTGTGGTCAAGGAGCATCCTGCTGACGTGGCCAGACCACCTCCATGTTATGGTGTGCTGCACTGAGCTGAGCTGCGCTCCACTTTTGCCCAACTGAGACTGACCTTTCCTGAATTCTAAATTGCATCTCTGTCTTTTTGTAGGTCCCTGTACTTTGAGAATCCATCCAGAGGCTCATTTGATGTTGTTTTTGAGGGAAACTTGGGAAGCTCAGGCAAAGTCCTGGCTTTTCTTCTGCCATCCGGGCTCTGCCCTCTCCTAATCCTATCATTTCTGTTGAGCATTTGGGGATTTTGCCCAAAGGCGATAAAACTGAGCATACACTTTAACTCAGTTATACCAGAACTAGGTCTAGATCCCCAAAGAGATCATGAAAAATGGGGAATGAGTCCATATATACAAAAATATGTAGACTGTTCTTTTTGTGGTGGCTATGAATTGGAAGTTAGGAGATGCCCATCAATTGGGGAAATGGCTGAGTTGTGGTATATGAATGTAATGACTGAAAATTTAATTGGAAACTAAATAATCTCATCCTAAAGAATGAGCAGGGTCAAACAACAAAACTTAGAAACAATCAATAACTTCATCCATGAGAATGACAATATGGAGACAATGTACCAAAACCTGTGAGATCAGCCAAAAGAAGTCTTAGGGGAAAGTTTTATATCTCCTAAATGCTTACATCAATAAAAAAGAGAAAGAAGAGATCAATGATTTGGCATGCAACTTAAAAAGCTAGGAAAAGAAGAAATTAGAAATCCCCATTAATACTATTAATTAGGAAATTCTGAAAATCAAAGGAGAAATTAATGAAATTGAAAGAAAACTATAGGTATTATTAATAAAACTAAGAACGACTTTTGTGAAAAATAGCATTAAAATAGATTAACCTGTGGTTAATTTGATTTAAAAAAAGAATTAGAAAACCAAATTACAAATATAAAAAATGAAAGAGATGATTTCACCAAACCAAGTGAAGTGGAAATTAAAGGCAATAATTAGGAACTATTTTGCCATCTATATACCAATAAATCTGATAATCTAAATGAATGGATGAATATTAATTCTTTTTTTCTTCTTTTATTGTGAGGCAATTGGGTTAAGTGACTTGCCCAGGCTCACAAAGCTAGTAAGTATTAAGTGTCTGAGGCCAGATTTGAACTCAGGTCCTCCTGAATCCAGGGCCTGTGATCTATTCACTGTGCCATCTAGCTGACTCAAAATGGATGAATATTTACAATAATACAATTGTCAGGTTAGCTGAAGTAGAATAAAATCCTTAATAAGCCCATATTAGAAAAAGAAATAGTACAAGACATTAATGAACTAACTAAGAAAAAATCTCCAGGGACAGATTTGTTTACAAGTGAATTCTACTAAATATTTAGCAAACATTTAATTCCAATAATATACAAAATATTTGGAAAAATAGGCAAAGAAGGAATTCTACCAAATTCCTTTTATGACACAAATATGACACTGATACCAAAACCAGGCAGAACTAAAACTGAGAAATAAAATTATAGACCAAAATTCCCTAATGATATCAAAGCAAAAAATCTTAAAAATATTATAAAGGAGATTACAGCAAGTGATCACTAGGATAATACACTATGTCCAGGTGGGGGTTTTATACTATGAATTCAGGGCTGTTTCAACATCAGGAAAACTATCAACATAATCAACCATATCAATAACAAAACTAATCAAAATCATATGATTATGTCAATAGATACAAAGAAAGCTTTTGGCAATATAAAGCACTCATTCTTAATAAAAAAAGCACTAGAGGGCATAAGAAAATGTGGAGCTTTCCTTAAAATAATAAGTAGTATCGGGCAGCTAGGTGGCACAGTGGATAGGCACTAACCCTGGGGTCAGGAGGACTTGAGTTCAAATCCAGCCTCAGGACACTTGACACTAGCTGTGTGACATGGGCAAGGTCACTTACCTCCAATTGCCTCACACACAAAAAAAAATTAAATTAAAAAATAATAAGCAAATCCGAAAAAAGAACTGTGGCTATCTAGATGCAGATTGAACCATCCTATTTCTACTTATTTTGTTTTTCTTTTTTTTAGGGTTGTTCCCTTGTACTCTGATTCTTCTTTCACAGAATGACTAATGCAGAAATATGTTTAATGTTATTGTACATATGTAACCTATACCAGATTACTTTTTGTCTTGTGGATAGGGGAGGGAAGTGAGGGAGGGAGAAACATTTGCAACTAGAAATCTTATAAAATCAAATGTTGAAAACTATCTCTACATGTAACTAGAAAATAATAAAAATAATTTCATGATAAACACCAACTGGGTTATTTAGTATGGTGTAACCTTGATCAAGTCACTTAACTTTTATAAGTCTATTTCCTCATTTGTAAAATGAGGTGACTATACGAGATCTTCTCTAAGACTTGTTTTATCTCTAAATATATCACCAGTTGAGAGTGGAAGGCAAATAACCAAAAGAGAGAAGAGATGAATGGCAAAAGTGAGTGGAAGAGTGAAACAATTATGCAAACTCTACCCATTCCAATATATGTATAAACTCAGTCATGAACACTTTCCCTGGGAAGAAAAAAATACCCTTAAACACCTACTATAGCACTGCCTCAGAAAATCTCTTTTCCACTCTCTCCCTTCCTTCCTACCTGCCTTTCATTCTTCCATTCAGCAGCTTGGTGCAAAGTGGATAGAGATCTGGTCAGGAATAAGGAAGATCTGGGGTCCAAATAGGGCCTCAGATGCTATCTAGTTGTAACTCTCTATAAGCTAACTTAACCTTCATCTGCCTCAGTTCCCTCAGCCTTTAAATGGGAATTAAAAACAATACCAACTTCCCAGGATTGTAACGAGGATCAAATTAAATAATTTGAATTTGAGGGGCAGCTAGATGGCGCTGTGGATAAAGTACCAGCCCTGGATTCAGGAGGACCTGAGTTCAATCCTGCCTCAGACACTTGACATTAGCTGTGTGACCCTGGGCAAGTCATTTAACCTCATTGCAGAAACGAAAAACAAAACAAACAATAAAGAATGAAATTTGAAAGGTGTTCAGCACAGTGCCTGGAAAATAGCGGGCGATTATTAATGTTTATTTGCCCTTCCTACATTCCTAGTCTATCTTTCTAAAAAAAAAATACCATTTCTTGAATGGCTTTGCACAAGGTAGCATGGAAGTGGAAAAAGTCAATGAAAGTAATTATTTTGTTCTAGATAAGAGTGTAACCAGTAGGACAGCTTGGTCTCTCATAAGTGGTCTATTCTGCAACTCCTGGGCATTCTTGTGACCACATCTTTTGCCATGCTAGGAAGGTCTTTCTGTCTTTCTTTCTTTTTGGGGTGTGTGTGTGTGTGTGAAGGTAAGTGGTTTGCCCGGTGTCACACCACAGCTATTAAGTATCAAGTGTCCTGAGGGCCAGACTTGATCTCAGGTCCTCCTGAATCCAGAGCAAGTGCTTTATCCACTGCACCACCCAGCTGCCCCTAGGAAGGTTCTTTCTATTCTAGTTCTCAGCTTCCTTTGCTCTTTCATCTTTCCCTCATTACCAATAACCACTCTTTCTACCCTTCAAGTCATTCAAGTCCTTTATATTCTCTTAATTCAAATCAATAAACAGTATTAAGAACCTTCTACATCCCAGGTGCTATGTTAGGTGTTTGAGAACAAAGACAAAAAATAAACACACACTGCCCTCAAGAAGCTTCCATTTCCCTAGGAGATTCACCATTTATATACAGCAATAAGTAAATCCAAAATATATAACAGTAATTGCAAGAGAGAGAATATTAATTTTTTTCCCTATGCTCTGGGATTGTACAACCTTGAACTTTTCTTGGGTGTTCTCTCCATTGTTTACACTCTCTTTTAGCCTCATCTTAAGATCCATGCCACCCCCCCCACATCAAACACTATATGACCTCATTTTACACTAATACTCACTTTGCCAAGAAAAGCACTGCCCTTACCTGAGTATTCTAAATCCAAAGGTCATTAAGAATAGAGGAAATAAAACAAAACAAAACAAACAAAAAAAGATAGAGGGAATAAAGTGAAACAAAGACTTGAAGTTGCTAGTCTAAAAGGACCACCAATACCATTAAAAACATTTTTATAAATGCCATTGTGGGGCCTGAAGATAAATTGCTCCTGTTCCAGGGTACAACTGTTCCCTTACTATAGCATAAACTATATTTCCTCTGACCAGCTGCCACCTATAGCTCTTCCAAAAAAAGCCCACCCAGCACTTTCCTGCTCCCTGATTTTAAAATTTTGCCCTTGTTTCTTGCTAACAATCCCCAGATGGGCCAGTTGGTAGATACCTCCTCTGTACCTCCATAGTTCAGTGGAAAACTGTTTTTCAGTAAAAGTCCATTACAGCAATGCCTTGCCAATTGGCAGCCTCATCAAACCTCATTCCCCTTGGGCTTCAGGTGGAATGGTTTACCTTACCACAGGTGCCAAGACAAGCACTGACCACTCTCGATATTCCCTCCAGCACAAAACCTGGCAGCCTCACTTGAAAACTAGAGCCCGTATGGAAATGAAGTATTTGGGAGGATCTACTGTCATGTCTGCTTCAGTTTATAGCTGCGAGCAGTAAACAAAGTTTGCACATCTGGAGTGAAGCTTGTAAAAATAATGAATACAATGGACTGTATAAACATTTCCAAATGGTTTGAATACCTTAGGAAAACTGTAGCCTTATGAGGTTCATTGTTCAGTATGTGGGGGCAGCTCTCACTGGTGTTCTCATTAGATTTCCAGGGAAAGTCGTAGTGGTTCAAATGTGTAGTATGGAGCTGCACTGGCAAGAACTCTTAAGTATAATTGGTCATACTCTCATTTCAGAGAGAAAGGTCTAGCCTGTGGAAGACAGATGTCCATCCAATATCATTGGTAATGTTGAAATTGCATATTGCTTATGAATTCACCTCTTTAAAACAGATAGCTGTGACTTGGACTTTCAGAGACAATCTGAGTGAACAGTCAGAAACAGGTAATCTTGACTTATTTCATTTTGCCACTGCCTCTGAGGGTTTTGGTTAATTCAAAGTTGTTTTATAGGAAGCTACACCATTTCCTGATTGCTGCCTCCTAGTCTATGTAACCAAGGTCACAGAAAATGGAGGAAAGGATAATTTCTATGGATGTTTCTTCTTAATGAATCTTATTTCGGACCCAGTCACTCACCCTGAGAAAAAACAAGGAATAGTAAAAGTTATCCAGGGGCTACTTCTGCATTTTGTTTTCTTTTTTATATGTGTACTTACTTTGTTCTGTTTTCTTCTTTCTTATTTTGTTTTATGGTTCTCCATTAAAGAGTGATATATGATATGGTGATACTGTTTGTTTAATAATGATAATATGTGTTGCTTTTACACTTCTCAAAGTGATTTCCAATGCAGCAATTTATTTTATCCTCAGAAAACCAAAGAATAAAAGTAAAGTACTTATTTATTCCCATTTCAGAGATTGAAGACCTGAGACAGAGAGAAGTTATATAACTTCCTTAACATTCCATAGTTACAGCAAGCCCAAGATGAGAAGCCAGATTTCCTGGCTATCAATAGTATGTTTGTTGTTGTTGTGTTTTCTTCACAGTAGCATATGCTCTAGGAGATAAGTATAAAAACTGTGGTAGTAAGGGTGGCGCAGTGATAAAGCACTGGCCTTGGTTCAGGAAGACCTGAGTTAAATCTGGCCCTCAGACACTTGACACTTACTAGCTGTGTGACCCTGGGTAAGTCACTTAATCCCCATTGTGCTGAAAACAAAAGAAAACAACAACAAAAAACAGTGGTAGTAATAGTGATGGTGGTAGCTAGGTGGTGGTGGTGCTGGTGGTGGTGGTGGTGGTGGTTGATGGTGGCAGTAACAACTACCTAAAACCATAAACCTTCAACTTATCAGACATACTGTTGTTGTTGTTTGTTTGTCTTTCCTTTTTATTGTAAAGGCATTTTATTATTTTCCAGTTTCATGTAAAGACAGTTTTCATCATTTATTTTCACAAGATTTTTAGTTCTAAATTTTTCTCCCTCCTTCTCTTCCCTCCCCCATCCTCAAGACAGAAAACAATCTGATATAGGTTATACATGTACAATTGCAATAAATATATTATTTCATTAGTCATCTTGTGAAAGAAGAATAAGAACAAAAGGGAAAAACCTCAAAAAGTTAAAAGTAGAAGCAGTATTGTGCAATTTGCAACTAGATTCCACAGTTCTTTTTTTCTGCATGTGGAAAACATTTTCCATCATGAGTGCTTTGGAATTGTCTTGGATCATTGTACTGTTGAGGAGAGCTAAATATATCACAATTGATCATCATACAATGTTGCTGTTACAGTATACAATTTTCTCTTGGTTCTGATCCTCTCACTCAGCATCAGTTCATGTAAGTCCTTCCAGGTTTCTCTGAAATCTGCCTCCTCCTCATTTCTTAAAGCACAAGTGTATTCCATTACATTCATTTACCACAACTTCTTCAGCCATTCCCTAATTGATGGGCATACCATCAATTTCCAATTCTTTGCTACCTCAAAGAGTGCTGCTATAAAAATTTCTGTACATGGGGGTCCTTTTCCCTCTTTTATGATATCTTTGAAATACAGGCCTAGTAGTGGTATTACTGGGTCAAAGGTTACAAACAGTTCTATAGCCCTTTGGGTATACTTCCAAATTGCTCTCCTAAATGGTTGGATCAGTTCATGAATCTACCAACAATGCATTTGTGTTCCAATTTTTCCACAGTTTCTCCAACATTTATTATTTTCCTTTTTTGTAGGTGTAAGGCAATACCTCAGAGTTTTTTAATTTGTATTTCTCTAATCAGTAGTGATATAGAGCATTTTTTCATATGACAATAGATAGCTTTGATTTCTTCATCTGAAAGCTGTCTGTCCATATTCTTTAACTATTTCTTATTTGTGGATTGACTTGCATTCTTATAAATTTGATTTATTTCCTTATATATTTTAGAAATGAAGCCTTTATCAGGAATATGGGCTGTAGGTGGAGCCAAATTGATGGAGGAAATCCTGTGACTCACCCGTGCTCCTGACAAAATAATTCACATACTCCAAAAATAATGCCATAAGACAACTCCTGATACAGCATAACCCACAAAAGAAGAAAGTGAGACTAATTTCAGCCTTAATTAGGTGACTGGGATCACCTGCTATTCAGGGTGAGAGAAGAGCTCAGTGCAGTGCTGATCCAATCCCAGGGAGGCTAAGCCTCCAGAGCCTCAGAATCTTCAGAAGCTACTTCTGAAACTAGGCTCATAGACCATTTAAGGGGTTCAGCAGTTTGCCAGGGAAAAATAGCTGCAGTCTCTACTGGAGCTAGGGCAGAGCTCCCATATTCTGAACCACTAAGCTGACTTGAGCAGCAGTGGCCCAGTGGAGGAGGGGCACAGGCATGCCAAGCTTCCAACCATAAAGAATCAGATTTCAATCAGACTTCTGCTTCCAGGTTTAAGAGGAAGTGGGCCGTGGTTACTTACAAGTCAGGCTGGCTGAGAAAAATCCAAATCGTACACCCTGGGACCCACTGTAACTTGGGTCAGTATGTCCTAGAGGCAGAGCTACATGTTAAGAAGGAGGTAAAAGCCAAGAAATAGGCAGTCAGATGAGCAGCAGAGAAAACAGCAGACAATCAAAAGCTTCTTTGGTGGCAAGGTAGATCAGATACACCCTCAGAAGAAAATAATAACTAAAGTCAAAGCTCTTACATCTGGGGTAAAAATTATTGGAGCATAGCTGACTCATTTGGGAGGGGCCACACCTGGCCCACCTTGAAGTTACATATGCTACTGAGGTCAGAAGGAGAAACCTCTCCATAGGCAGTTTTTGAAGGACCTCTCTTTTCCACTTTCGGAATGCTGGCTCTCTCTTCTCTCTCTTCTCTCTCTTCTCTCTCTTCTGCCCCTTTGGAGGCATGAGCAACTAGCAGACTTCCCAGGTGTGGTAAGTGAACACAATAGCCCTACTTCCTTTGAATTAGATGAATTGGAAATGAGCTGGGGATTGTATAGGCTTAGGTTAGAGCTAGGAAAATTTGTGTGTATTTCTTTCCCTGTACTTCTTTATCTGTTTTTTATTAATTTCACCTTTGTTGTTAATTAATTCCCCAAGTAATAAAATCTGATCCTTTTGTGGAAGAGAAGCTGTAAGGTTTCCTTTCTTATTGGCATGGGAGAAATATCTAGAGGGCAGCTTAGAGGGGAAGGAGATTTGAACCTAAACATCCCTCATTATTTTCCAGGACCCTAATATTTCAGTGAGTCTCCCAATTAACTCTCCATATATTAAAATTTGACCCCCACACATTCCAAGCTTCCAAGAAAAATATGAATTGGTCTCAGGCCATGGAAGTGCTCAAAAAGGAATTTGAAGAAAAAGTAAGAGAGGTAGATGGAAGATTTAGAGAGGTGGAGGAAAAATGGAAAGAAAAACACTGGATATAATTTTTCTCCTTGCTTTCCTGCTTCCCTTCTAATTTTGGCTGCATTACTTCTGTTTGCACAAATCTTTTTAATTTAATGTAATCAAAATCATCCATTTTGCATTGCTAATATTCTTTTTCTCTTGTTTGGTCATAAATTATTCTCCTCTCCATAGATTTGAGAGGTAAACTATTCATTCCTCTCCTAATTTACCTATGGTTTCCCCTTAATTTCTAAATCATGTACCCATTTAGACATTATTTTAGTATACAGTCTAAGATGTTAGTTTTCCTTCATTCTTGAAGAGGGCCATGACATCAGGGCGCTATCATGATTTGCACTGAATTGGATTTAAGTGAGGGAGGACTGTGAGAGTTCACCAAAATCACTCTCTCCTCCAGAGCCATCTATATCTAGTGGTGAAATATACATCGGGATGACTGGAGATGGCCCTAGATGTTTAAGCAATTGAGATTATATGACTTGCCTAGGGTCACCCAGCTAGTTTAGTGTCTGGGGTGAGTTTTGAATTCAAGTCCTCACAACTTCAGGGACAGAGTTCTTTCCACTGCACCATGTAGTTGCTCCCTCCCCAATATAACTTGTATCATTGTAACACACTGAAACTTGACTAACATAGTGATGTCATTTTGGTCTTCTTTGAAAAACAAAGGACAACCAATAACCCATGTAAAAGCCAGGAGATGGACTTAATGGTAAGAGAGGGCATGCCACCCAATGTGATAAACAGCAAGGGTTTTGTGTGTCTGAGATTTCTACAATAATTAGGAAAACCCAGCAAGAACCCTGTAAGGTAAGCCAAGTAGGGCCTCTCACAATACCACAGGCTGAGTTAGTTCTCTAGATAGTGTGACATAATTGCCTTTATGACTCCAAATTTAAGAAATTAATAGGTTAGCCCAAGTTTGTATACTGGTCCTATTTGAAATTGTTGTGAAAAACAATTTGATATAGAATATAGCAGTGTTCTTTTTTAATTAAAAAGTTGTTTTATTATTTTCCAGTTAAATGTAGAGATAGTTTTCAACATTTGCTTTTATAAGATTTCTAGTTTCAAATTTTTCTCCCCCCCTCCCCCTACCTCCCCCCAAAGACAGCAAGTAATCTGATATATGTTATATATTTACAATAACATTAAACATATTTCTGCATTAGTCATATTATAAGAGAATCAGAACAAAAAGGAAAAACCTCAAAAAAAGAAAAACAACAGCACAAAAAACAAAAGAAATAGTAGGATTCAATCTGCATCCATATTCCACAGTTCTTTTTTCTGGATTTGGAGAACCTTTTCCATCATGAGTGCTTTGGGAACTATCTTGGACCATTATATTGTTGAGAAGAATTAAGTCTATCACAGTTGATCAACATATAATGTTGATGATACTGTGTACAATGATCTCTTGGTTCTGCTCATCTCACTCATCATCAGTTCATGCAAGTCCTTCCAGGTTTCTCTGAATCAGCATGCTCATTGTTTCTTATAGCACAATAGAATTCCATTACATTCATATACCACAACTTGTTCAGTCATTCCCCAATTGATGGGCAGCCCCATAATTTCTAATTCCTTGCCACCACAAAAAGAGCAGCTATAACTATTTTTGTACATGTGGGTCTTTTTCCCTTTTTATGATCTCTTTGGGGAAAAGAACTAATTGTGGTATTGCTGGGTCAAAGGATATGCACAGCTTTATAGCCCTTTGTTCATAATTCCAAATTGTTCTCCAGAATGGTTGGTTCAATTCACAGCTCACCAACTATGCATCAGTGTTCCAATTAAGCAGTGCTGTTTTAAGAAGGCCACTAATATTAAAGCAAATCGGAAACACTGAACTTCAACCTGCCAGAAATTCTTCAGTGTAAATGATGCTGATCATGAAAGGGGGCACAAAACATTTTTGTATGAAATGAATTCAATATAGAAATAGTTTTTATTATGCCCCACTACCACATCATATAAAAAGAGAAATAGATCTGACCAGTTATATTCAGGGATTTTATAGTGCTTTTTGTCATCAATATCCTCAGCTCCAAGTTACATCACAATATATTAATTAAGACAATCCTAAGAAATAACCCTATTCCTCTTTATATATTATAATAAGAGTAGAAATAGAGTTCTTTAAATTTGAAGAGGGAATAACTAAATAACCACAAAGATCCTGAAAAGAAACTCAATGCAAAACCAAGACATGATACCAAATAATGCAGTGAATAACATTTCAAAATGGCAAGAAATGATGCTGATGTCTCTAATGATTTTGAGGAAAAGATGGGCTTACCTAAAATAAAATTGTAAAATAATGCTTTTAAGTCTGGTGGTAGAAATCCAACTGTTACACCAACTATACTAAAAAAATTACAAACCTCAAATCTGCTAAAACTATTATTAATGAATATATTCTCCCACTATATTTGACTAAAAAGTGCAAAACATTTCATGAATTACACGCAACAATATATGCTTTGGCTATTGCCATCTATGGTAAGAGCCAAAGAAGGAGAGGTAGAACTTTTAAGGAATAATTCCAAAGTCAGTTATCAAATATCACCATGGCATAATTATCTTAACCAAATTGCTGGAGGACCCTGGAGGCATTGGGGGACTAATCAGGTAATATCTAGCAGTAGAAAAAATTAAATATCATCTAAGGTAAGTGATCTTAATATTTTTTGAATGTGATATAAACCATTTCGGGAAGTCTGATGAAACCTGTGGACCCCTTCTCATAACAAGGTTTTGAAACACATAATTTAAAATCCATAGCATCACAAAATATATCAATACATTGAAATACAGTTATCAGAACATTAAAGAAAATTAAGAGCTCAAGTTAAGATTTAATAACCCCTCTGATTTAATAACCCCTAATCAATAGCAAGGAAAAAGAAGCATGTGAATCAGAAAAATAAATGTATGTCATAAATTATTCATAGTCTCCACCAACAATTAAAAGCAAAAGTCAATAAGTTAAGTAGAAAGAATAAGTCAAAATTTGACAAAAGACAAAAAAAACAACTTAGAAAACAAAATGCAAATATTAAACATAAATCAAGAACTATACTATTTACAGATTAAGGTATAAAAAAAATAGTGGCTTGAGGGAGCTCCCAACGGAGGATGTGGAAGTTCAACACAATGTAAAAACAAGTTGTAGTAATATTATAATGGAAAATTTGCAAATCATTAGCCTAATCAAGAAGGGAGGGGATTGAAATGCTAGCTTCTCTGCAAAACTGGAAAATGGCAGAAACAGATAGGATGCAGTATTATTGGCTGCAATAATTCAGAATACTTCATAACTCATTAGCAAATAACAGCCAACTTCCACAAATGACACCCTAATTCCATTTCTCAACAAAATGCATCACATATCTTGATAACCAAAAATAAGAACTCCAGGGATTGCTATAAACGAAAGTTAATTACATATATATCTACCCTACAAAAAATCCACATATAGATCACTCACAACAAAAGTGTAAACCGTTGCAACAAAATTACTTTTTCACTGAGAATAATTAATTCTGTGTGTAATCTCCATTGCTTTGGAGGTTGAGGTTGGTGAAGTGCTTCAATTGAGGAATTCTGAGCTATTGGAGCACTAAGACTGATTAAGTGTCCACACTAAGTCTAATACCAATATAGGTTTACTCTTCATGAAACAATAAGGCTACCAGCATGCCTAAGGTTGGCCCAAATCAAAACAGAGCAGGTCAAAGCTTCCATGAAAATCAGTGGTATGGATCAGGATGATATATGGTTATAGAACTTATAGGCAGAGCTAGATAGGAAGAGTCATTTTCTGAAAACAAAAAAGACACAAAGAATATATACACATATATGTATATGTGTGTATTATGTGTGTGTATATATATACATATATATATATATACATACATATACATATATATGTATATACCTTTACCTTCCTATTAATTAGGGGATATATATATATATATATATATATATATATATATATATATATATATATATATATATATATATAAGAAACATGTAATCAGGAAAATAAAAATATATGTGTGTGTATATATATATATATATATGTGTGTGTGTATATATACACATAAATGCACATACACACATATTTACACACATACATATATAAATATAACTAAAATTAATTTACTAAAATACACAAATCATTATCAATTTAATGTTTATTACACAAATTGTTTAAAGTACCTTAACATTTCTACTTTATCACAAATCCTTTCAGTCTTGCACTGATGATATAGACACATTCTGCAAATACATAAAAGACATTCAAGCATAGTGATAATAGAAAAGCATTTGATATCTACATGATCCTATCTTACATTTAAAAGAGGACACCAAATGAAAAATGGCAAGAACAATTATAATAAAATCTAGTATATTTTAGGGTAATTTTAAGTCTCTTATGTTTCTGCATTAAATTCATTACCATCACTCCTGAATAGAGCTATGTGTTACTTTCAAATCAATGAGAAAGCTGAGACCACATTTTTCTTGCTGGGACAATGAGGTTAAGTGACTTGCCCAGGGTCACATAGCAAGTAAGTGTCAAGTGTCTGAGGCTGGATTTGAACTCAGGTCCTCCTGAATCCAGGGCCAGTGCTTTATCCACTGCACCAGCTAGCTGCCTTCTGAGACTGTATCTTAAGGGAATGACAGCTACACTGAAGTCACAGTTTAATAGTAAGTACACATTCAGAGCAATTAACTAATAAACAATAGCAGTCAGGATAAAATTTTGCCATAGTAAAATGAACATTAGTGGATCTCAAATATTTCCAAATAAAAATGTAGATGATATAATGAGACACAGGACTCCTCACCTCCAATAAAGCTCTAAATGAAGACTATGACTTCTTCATCAAAACCAAAAAAAGATTTACAGATAGAACACAAGATAAGTAGAATAAAATTTATGATTTCTTTTAGGAATACCACTTACTTCATGAATCAATAGTGAATTTTGACAACATTAATATATCACCATATTTGTCAAATGTGAATGAAACTTTGAACCTTGCACAGAACTTTTGAAGCGGTTAGATACAAGAGTACAATCAAAAGGCAATATGAGAACAACTTGAAAGTGTTGAAAAATGATTGCTAAATACATATTTGTTTATAGAAATTGATGTCTTTAAGATAATAATTCAGGCTTAAGTCCTTGCTACCAAAATTTAGAGAAAAGATATTCTGAGGGAATAGACTTTTTGATAGGTGCAGATTCTGCAATGAAGTGGTAGAAACTGAACAACATACTAGGTGGGGGCAGCTGATCATTTTTTCTTATAGTACTTAAATTGGGAATAAGTAAAAAAAAAAAAAAACCAAAAGGACTACCAGGAAGGTAGTAGCAATTTATGTATCAAAATATCCTGCAAAGTTTGAAGAAATAGAGACATTCTGTTAAAATGCTTTTAAAATTGGGGCAGCTAGGTGGCGTAGTGGATAGAGCACTGGCCCTGGAGTCAGGAGTACCTGAGTTCAAATCCAACCTCAGACACTTAATACTAATAGCTGTGGGACCGTGGGCAAGTCATTTAACCCCAATTGCCTCACTAAAAAAATGCTTTTAAGATCAACTAATTTAGTTATGACAAACTTTCATACTGAGTAAAATTAATGGGAAAGAAGATATGAAGGATAATGGTTTTTAAAATATCACATATACACATACATGTATGCATCTAGAGATAGACACAAAGACAGGATTAAATATTTATTTTAAAATGGCATAGACAGACATAGACATAAAAATAAATTAAATTGGGTCAATGACTTGAGCAGTTAAATGACTTACTCAAAGTCTCACAACTACTAAGTGTCAAAAAACAAGATATTAGGGAGGAAGTAGGTCTTGCTATTGCAAAAACAAGTCCCTTTACAATCAATTACATCAATACATCAATCAATATATTTATTGTGTACTTCCTATATGCGAGACACTGTGATAAGCACTAGGCATATAAAGGCAAAATATATATATATATATATATATATATATATATATATATATATACACAGACACATACACATTCATCCATACATATACACACATACATATGTATGCATGTATACATACACACATGCATATACATGTACATGTGCCAATGTATGTGCATATGCACATGTACATGTATACACAGATATATGTGTATATATATTTAAAGGTAGTGCATATATGTACTTTTGTTTCTTTCACTAAATATTTACAATTTCATTTTTTAATGTTTTAACATTCATTTTTTTAAAAAATTGAGTTCCAAATCTTTCTCTCTCCATACCTTGAGAAGGTAGGTAATATGATAGTGATTATACATGTGAAATCATGAAAAATTCATTTCCATATTAGCCATGTTGCAAAAGAAAACACAAAACAAACAAGAAAAAGTATTCTGCAATCTGAGCTCTTTCTGTTTCTCTGTATCTTTCTCTTTCTCTGGAGATGGATAGCATTGTTCCTGTTGCATCCTTCAGAATTATCTTCAAGTATTATCTTGATTGGAATAGCCAAATCTTTTTTATAGTTTATCAACCTTACAATATTATTGTTACTATGTCTAATGTTTTTGGTTATGCTCACTTCACTTTGTGTCAGGTCATATAAAACTTCCCAGATTTTTTGTGAAATCATCCCATTCATCATTTCTTATAGGACAATGTTGTTCCATCACAATCATATACCACAAATTATTCAATTATTTCCCAGCTATTAAGCATCCCCTTGATTTCTAATGCTTTGCTACCACAAAAATTTGCTAATAATATTTTTTAAAAACAGATTATTTTTCTTTTCATATAATTTCTTTGGAGTATAGAACTAATAGTGAGATTATGAGGTCAAATGGCATGTAGAACTTAATATCCCTTTAGGAATACAGTGGTACCTTGGTATTCATCATTAATTGGTTAAGAAGGTAAGATGAGTGGTAAAAATGATGAGTACTGAAAAATTTTTTCCCATAAGGAGTAATATAAATGGACATAATCCATTTCTGAAACCCAGAAATTTTACATTTTACTTGGCAATTTATAAACTATGTTGTTTTTTAATGCAAAACCTCAATGTGATATAGACATAAATTTTAAAAATAGATAAATAAAATAAAATTTAACTTAACTTTACCAGACTCATCACAATAGAAATACTGGGAAATAAAATTGTCAGCCTATACATAGTCCCTAAAATTCCTAACTTTTCAGCTGCTTCTTTATTGGTATTGGCTGCCTCTCCATGCCACACTATGAAGGCCAGTTCTCTTTTTGAAATTTATCAAACCATTCATGACTGGCTTTACACACTTCACTACTCTCACCATTTGTTCTAGGCTTGTCTTTTAACAGATCAGCATGCAATTGTTCTGTTTTCTCACAAATTGTTTCCTCAGAAATACTATTATCTGCTAAATGTTTTCCATTTATCCAAATGTACAATTTCTCCACTTCTTCCAATGTCTGTGAACTTTCATGAGTCAGAGTCTTCATACCTCTAGCAACTCTGGTTCCCTTAATAGCTTGCTTATTTTTCACTATGATAGAGAATGTTGTTCTTGAGATTTTGTACTTGACAGCCACATCAGACACACTGCTACTGCACTCATACTTAGCTATTACTCCTTTTTCCTGTTTTATCTTTATTCTCACTAGTTTTCTTTAATTCTGAGCTGCATCACTAACCTTCATCAAACTCATGATGACTTGTAAGAAAAAAATAAGCTTGAAATGAAAAAAAGAATGTACTGAGCAAAATATGTGTAGTTCTTTATTCCCTCTGTAGAGACTAGATGTGGGGCAGCATCTTGAATCATACAGGTTTTAGCAGGTAGAATGAGTGCCGTGCAAGTGTTGAGTGCTGAAGAATTTTTTTTTTTCATTGAAATGATTCAGATAGGTGTCAGCTGGTGGCACAGTGGATAAAACACCGGCCCCAGATTAAGGAGGACCTAAGTTCAAATCAGCCTCAGACACTTGACACTTACTATCTGTGTGACCCTGGCTGAGTCACTTAACCCTCATTCCCTTGCAAAAAAAGAAAAAAAGAGAGAAAAGAAAAGAAAAGAAGAATATACTGAATTTGACAAGCTTTGAAATCAATGAGTACTGAGGTATAACTGTAGTTCCAAATCCTTCTCTAGAGTGGTTGGATAAGTTCACAACTCCACCAAGAGTATGTTGGTGTCCCTATTTTTTCACATCTCTTCCAGCACCTATCATTTTCCTTTTCTGGCATGTTAGCCAATCTGATATGTGTCAGGTGGTACATGAGAGTTGTTTTCATTTGTATTTCTCTAAGCAATAGTGATTTAGAGGATTTGTTCATGTGACTATTAATAGCTTTGTTTTCTTCTTCGGGAAAACTGCCAATTCATATCCTTTGACTGTTTTCCAACTAGGGAATGACTCTTATTTTTATAAATAGTTCTCAGTTCCATATATATTTGACAAATTAGGCTTTTATCAGAGAAAATTGCTGTAAAGACTTCCCCAATTTCCTACTTTCCTTCTAATGTTGACTTCATTAGTTTTGTTTGTGGCAAAATTTTTGCAAAACCACTTTCTACTATAATTTGCTATAACTTGCTACTATAACTTCCTGATAAAACAGCAAATCATCTAACACCTGGTTTTCCCAAGTCACCAAATACCACGTGCATTCCAACAAAACAGTCTCCTATTGAAAATGATTTATTTATAATTATATGTATGTACATATTTCTGATCTCTCTCTCTATATATATATGCATATAAGTTTTATACATCAATCAACAGCAATATACCGTTGGAATATAAACAATGTCTTATAAATGTTGCAGTATCTTTAACAATGGTCAATACTGATATATAGTACAATTTCACATCTTAGTCAAGGTCTTTCCTGCATCAGTAAACATTTATGCCAAGTCCAATGCTAATATGGCTGTAGCTATGAATACTTGAATCCTCTATATTTTTATGTGCATCCCTTAGGCTAACTGTTGGCCAATAGACTTTATTTTTTCTTTAAAGGATTACCTTGATATTCATTGAGAATGGAGTGACAGCCAGGATAATAAGTTCAAAGTAAGGAGAAATGGATTTGAGCCCTAGTTACCTACTCACAAACTCTTTGACCTTGGGCAAGGCAACTATCCTCTCTGAACCCATTTCTTCATATATAAAATATGGATAATAGAATTTATACTATGTGCCTCAAAGGGGGTGGTCACATACTCATGAAAACCCTATATTACATAAATATGAACTAGTATTATAATATTTCATTCCAATGTATGAATATAAGGAGGATCAGTAGGGTGTGAAAGGGCCTGGATATCATGAAAAATGTGAATTGTATTCATGCCTTTGAACTGGTTGTTACCCATGCCTGAAATGCACTCCCTCCTCAACCTTATACCTCAGAGAATCCCTCTCTTCCTTTAAGAAATAAGTCAAACATCATATTTCACATGAAGCCTTTTCCTTATCCCTTCAATAATTATTCCCTTTTCTCTTAAACTACCTTGTATTTACTTTCATACTTATTTGTTATATATACAGATTTGATAAGATGTGATATGATGTAATATGATATAATTATATCATATGTACTATATCATATCATATATCAAATTCTACTATACAATATTATACTGTACTATGCTGTACTATACTATATACTATACCATGCCATACCATTTCATATCAATGTTATATCTATCTATCTGAGAGTGTATATATATATATGTGTGTGTGAATGTATATATACACACAAAACATATACTCTATTTTTACTTATATATGACCTTGTTTCTTCCATTAGTATTTATGCTTCTCGTGATTAGGGATTACTTCATTCTTTGTACTTGTATCCCTAGGCCTGATATATAGTAGCTACTTAATGAATGCTTTCTGATTGATTTATTAAGGGAAATGACTATATTGCCTTGAAAGTAGATCTCTTAAAAAGAGATTGAAGAAAGAATGATTTCATACCTTAGAAGGGCTGTCTTGAAGAAGTAGGCTTGATTGATGGGTGGAAGTAAAAAATAATAAGATTTTGGTTTGCTATTGGGAGAGGAGCGGGTGAGGAAACACTTCCAAAATATTAGAACTATCCACAAAAGTGGAATGAGATTCCTTGAGAGCAATGGAGTTCCTATGACTATATGGGCTTTGAGCAAAAGATAGATGATAAGTTGTTGAAGAAGTTGTATGTAGGATCCTAGATTAATTATATTGGGGTTCCCGTCCAACTCTGAAGTTCAGGATTTCTGTGAATAGTTCTGTACTCTACAAATTAAAAACAACAACATTGTTAGTCTGAGTAAGAGAAATCAGTGAGGGCAATGTGTGATGTGTTCTGTGGCAAATACTGGGTCACTGTTGGTTGAGCTGTTCTATGATAAATCCACTGCTGTGACTTGTCAGGATTATTGACCTTCATACTGGTGGATGCATGCATGACTAGAGAAGATTTAATACACTAAAGGGAGTCCAATTAGACACCAGGCTTATCATGTCATACTTAGACAAAATGCTCCCCTGTTTTTAGGTTTTTATCTATTGCTTACTTATTTTTTTTAATTAAATTTAAGAAAAAAACCCAGCTTTGAGAGTGATATAATCCACTGATTTTTAGGATAATTGAAGATATGACTTCTGATTAGATGCCAACATTTGCATAGCAATAAACAACTTACTAATTCCTGCAAGGTTGAGAAGAGGGTGGGTGTATATTCAGCGTGTATATTAGAAGACTAATTTTCAGTGCTGTTTTTTTTTTCTGATTGTTTCTTCTTTATGATGAAAAAAAAAAGTAGCCTATTTTTTTATCCAACAAGACTGATTACTTCTTGCACTGAATCTGAATATTGTTTTAAGAAAATGACTCCCTCCTAAAGCCTCCTGACCTTACACTTTATTCCCTATGTTCATAATTCAAGTGAACAGAAGGGCACCTAGACAGTATATTTTTGCTTGGCTTTCCTGTTAAGGTAGTCACCTGACATTTATTTATGGAGGAGAGGGAATTGGGCTGGGGAGAAAAACTAAGCTCTGACACAATTTTTAAACAGTATTTCCTCCATGGCCTTTAATTTTTCTCATGCTAGTGGGCATTCATTCATTCATTCATTTATTCATTCATTCATTCATCCAGCAAACATTAAGAGCATAAAATATATAAGGCCCTTCATGATGTCCCTTAACTCATGGCTAATAGTGATTTAGAAGGGTCTTGGGTTTCCTAAAATCTATACCAAGAGAACAAAATAATGCCATGTCCTCCCAAGACTGAAATATTTTGAACAGAAAGCAAGAAAGCATGATCTTATCTGTAATTGACCTTGATGAGGGTCATCACTACTTGGTTAGCCAACAAGTAGTTGGTTGACTATTTGATTATAATTTACCATATATACATTAACAAATGCATAGTAACTGCTTGTATTCATAGTAAAGTATTAGAATTGCTGAAATTATATATTCCTGACATCAAATAAGCATATAGAATGTATAGCATTAGGTGTTTGCCATAGGGTAAATAAAAAATATATTCCTGGGGCAGCTAGGTTGCACAGTGGATAAAGCACTGTCCCTGGATGCAGGAGGACCTGAGTTCAAATCTGACCTGAGACCCTTGGCACTTACTAGCTGTGTGACCCTGGGCAAGTCATTTAACCCTCATTGCCCTGCAAAAATAAATAAACAAACAAACAGACAGATAGATAGATAAATTAAAAAATCAATATTGTCCCAACCAACAAGTATAATAAAAGGATAAAAGCTATTTTAGGTGGCATAAAGGAAGACTAAGTTAAGGAAAATGAGAAAAGAGTAATATCTCTTCTGGTTTGGGACATCAGTGAAAACTTCATGGAACAGAGTACATCTGACCTTCATAGAGAAGAATGTGTTTTGAAGGACAATAGGATTTCAAAAGGATTAGGTGAGTTAGTCCAAGTATGGGGAACAGCATGGGTAAAGGTATAGTGTTTGGAAAGTACAAAATTTATTCAAGGAAATTTGAGTAAATTGACTGAAAGGTAGAAATGATAAGATGTTGTGTGAGATAAGGTGAGAAATAAAGAAAAGGTGGAGTCAGACTATGTAGAGTATTACATGTTTGAGTGAGGAATGTAGACTTCATTCAATAGGTAATGAGGAGTTATTGAAGAATCATGTTGTAATAGGAGAATGTATTAGTGGGTGGTTGTGTGTGTATTTGGGGAGGTGAGGTGAAGAGTATGAGGAAGAGATAAGATTCAAAGTTATTTCTTAGGTTGCAAACATGCATTACTGGGGAAATTATGGCATCATGTTTGGATATCAGGGAGTTTGGAAAAGAAGCAGATTTTGTGAAGAAAGGTGATTTTTAATTCGTTAAGATTCTGATGCTAGTGGAACATGCAGGTAAATTACCAGGAGAATATTGGAAATGGAGTATGGGAAGGAGGTCAGGAATTGGAAGATGTATATGGAAGCCCTATATATGGAGGTGAGGTTGTGGTCATCCGCTAGTAGGAAAGGTGGGAGGGCAGTTATTTGGAAACAAAGAACAAATTTGAAAAAAAAACTACTGGGAATAAAGCATTAAGAAGCAGTTAAACAGCTCTATTATCCATTTACCATGTTTTATTTATTATACTTTTGTGTGCCTATGCCATATTCCCCCATTAAACTATAAACTCAATGGTGAAGAGACGTTGTTTAACATAGACTCATAGAGTTACAGATTTAGGGCTGAAAAGGGCCTTGGAAAGCAACTAGTCATTTTGTAGATAGAAAAACTGAGCCTCAGAAATGTTAAATTATTCACCAAAGGTCAGACAAGTAGTAAAGTACTGAACTGAGATTTAGGTTCTCTGATGACAAATCCAGGGAATTTTCTGCTACACTGTGTTACTCCTCTCCCCTACCCCAATCTCAGCACCTTACATAGCATTCTATAGACAGCAAGAATTGAAGAAAATGGTCAATTGGGAATTGCCCATGGTGAGGATTTGATAAAACAGCTATAAATGAAAAAAATCCTGGAGAGCAAGATCTGGTTAATATTTGTTCTGGTGTATCTTCTAATTTCAAAGGATCAGAGATTTAGATCACTGAGGGGAACCATCAGAAGGGATCTAGTTCAATCCCCTTGTTTTTCAGACAAGGACATTGAATCTTGAGGTGATTCACTGACTTGTCTGGAGAAGTGTTAAGCACTTTAGAAATATATATATGGAACAATGAGGGTTAAGTGACTTGCCCAGGGTCACACAGCTAGTAAATGTCAATATGTCTGAGGTCAGATTTAAACTCAGGTCCTCCTGAATCCAGGCCAGTGCTTTATCCACTGTGCCACCTAGCTATCCCCTTTAGAAATACTTATTGAGTGATTACTCACAGTCACACAGACAGGTAAGAAGCAACACTTGCACCATTTGAACCCACATCCTCTGAAAACAAGAGCCAATGCTTGTTTTTGCCCTTGAACTGTGCAGGCCTCCACTTAATTCCTTGATCAAGCTAATTCTCCTTTCCACAGCACTTCACTCACAACATATTTGTAGGTAATAAAAATAATATTTTCCCCATTTTTCAGGTGAGGAAGCTGAGGGTCTGAGATTTTCCCATGGCCACATCATTCTTACAGGTCTGGATCTTTAATCCAGATGGACTGATTCCACTTTTCCCACTGTTCCACATTACAATAACAATGAGCTGGGAAGATATTTAGAAATTATGAAATAGAACCTTATTTAAACAAATTAAATGAGGAAACTGAGTCCAAATCGGTTAGACATCAAGCATTTAAAAATCCTTTCAATATCAAGTACTGTGATACCTGATGGATATGCAAAGAAAAACAAAACATAGTTCCTTTCTCCAAGAAACAAATACATACACAAAACTACCTACATTACACACAGAATATATACAAAGTAGAAGAGAAGTAAGTGGAAAGGAGAAATCACTAGAACCTGGAGGAATCAGAAAAGACCACCTGCAGAAATGGTAATTCAGCTGGGTAGTGAATGAAGCCAGAGAAACTAAGAGGTGGACATCAGTATTCTGGACCTGGGGCTGGGTCAGTACAAAGATTCTGATATAGTAAGTGCAGTAACTTATTCAAGGAGTAGCAATAGACCAGTATAGCTGTATCATAGCATGAGTGGAGGGGAGAAATGTGTGAAAACTTCAGGCTAGGACACTGCTATGGAATGAAGAGTTTTAAGCATGAAACAAAGTTTATATTTGATCTTGGAAGTAATAGTGGTTCAGTAGTGCTCATTCAGCAGAAAGGTAACATGTTTAGCAGAAAGGTAACATGTTTACAAAATCACCAGGGCAGCTAGGTGGCACAGTGGATAGAGCACAGGCCCTGGAGTCCCTGGGCAAGTCACTAACCCCAATTGCCACACTAAAAAAAAAAAAAAAAGCAAACAAAAAACACCAGGGCAGCTGTGTGGAGGAGGGATTTAAATGGCTACAGACCTGAGTCAGACCACTTAAAAGGCTATTGAAGTAGTCTAGGGGAAAAAGTGGTGAAAGTGTGTACTAGACTAGAAGTTATATGATTAGAGAGAAGGCAAAATATACAAGATATGTTATGAAAGTAGGGAACTATGAGATTTTGATATCTTGCAACATATTAGACATGTGTTGGACTGTGTGAATCTAAGAATTCAAGAATTTTTGTATAGCCTTCAACAGCAATAGGGAAATCAGAAGATTGAAGGTTTTAGGATAAAGATAACTAATTGTGTCTGGACATTTTCAGTTTGAGATTCCTACAGGATATGTAATGTGAGTTGCCCAAAAGGCAACTGGTAATACACAACAGAGGAAGACCAGGGATGTATGTGTAGATCAACATCTACATAAAGGTTATAAGTGAACAATTGGAGCTAAAGTGATCACCACGTGAAAAAGTATAGAGAGAAAGAGGAAGAGGGACCAGGGCAAGACCTGGTAGATATCCATGGTGACTTTTGGGTGGTGGTTACATAATGAAGAATTTACAAAGAGAGTGAGGAGGAAATATGACAGGGCAGATCTAAGAGTGACCTGGAGAGAACAATGTTTTGAAAACCTAAAGAGGAGGGATTGTCTAAGAGTGTCAAATGATATAAAAGAGTCCAGCAGTATGAGGACTAAGAAAAGGTCATTTGATTAGGCCAATGAGAGATCATTGGTACTTTTGGAGAGGTCAGTTTCAGTTGAGTGATGAAAGTGGATCATAGTCACAACTCATTAGTGCCAGAACCAGGATGATTACCCAGATTCTGATTCTTTTTTGTAATTCCTTGTTAATTAATAGACATCAACTAGGGAACAGCTAGGTGGTGTAGTGGATAAAGCACCAGCCCTGGATTCAGGAGTTAGGCCTCAGACACTTGACACTTAATTAGCTGTGTGACCCTGGGCAAGTCACTTAACCCTCATTGCCCTGAAAAAAAAATAGACATCAACTACCTAACTAAAAAAGAAGTCTCCCCCATTGTCTTGCAGTAGTGTTCAAAATATCATTCCCTTTATACAGAAGCAATGAAGGGTTAAAGTTAAAATGAAAATATGCTGCCTGGGAAGGGGACATATTAATCCAATAATATATTAACATATTAATTTATTAATTTTACTTAGAAATACTGTTTCTAGTGGAAAGAGCCCAGAATTGAAATCAGAATATTTTGTTTTACATTTCAGTTCTTTTTCTTACTAGCTATGTGACTTTGTATATTTAACCTCCTTAAGTCTTTTGTGAAACTGGAATAATACTGAAACTATTTACCTCATTAGGGAATTGTGAGACTCCAATGCCATTCTGGATTTAAAAGTACACCTCTATGTAAATATTAGTTATTGTTAGTGCCATGTGTTCCCTAATAAATGCAAGCACAGGGAAAGAATGGGTCAGATAAGTATTAATGGAGAGGATAGGAAATGTGGAGATGCGAAGAATTAAAAATTAAGCCTGAGGGTTTGGCTACAGGACAGGGTCACAGTTGGGAAGGTGAGGCTGCAAGAAGACTCTATAAAGGAACTAGGTCCATTTTGAGAGACTGAAAGAGGATTAAAGGGGGTCAAAGATTAATGTCAGCTTCACTACCCTGAATAGGGTTAAAGAGAGATTTGAGAAGGATCTAATTAACATCAGAATTTTCAGGAAAATTCTTAGCCAAGAAAAAACATGGAAATCTTTCACAAACTACTTCTATAAATTGAGGATGTTACTTAATAATAGCCCTAAAATGTAGTTGGAACAAAGGTCCTTTAGAGAGTATAGGATATTATGTATCCTTTCCTATGCTAAACCCAATTGGGATATAGATATGAGTTCACCCCAGTCTCCCCAAAAGGAAAGAAAGGGAGAGACCAGAGATAAATCTCAGTTTTCATTAAGACAACAGAGAAGAGACACAAAATATTTCCCCTTAGTAGAGCCTCCAAAAAAGACCAGAAGACTACTGCTTTGAGTTTTTACTCTACCTACCCAAACAAATATGCTTGGGAGAATGAAAGTTTTTTGAGGGCATGAACTTTCAGGTTTTCATCTCCATATACTCAGAACCTAGCAGTGTCTGACGTTTAGCAGATATTTGTTGAATCGTACTAAATCTAATTGAATTAATTGAGTTGAATTAAATTGCCAAAGGAGAAAAGGGAAGGCTTCTAAGTTTCTTCTCTTATATCCCTCCTACTGCTTCCTATCTAGTTTCCTCTTTACTAGTCTCCATAGCTTTACTATCAGCTCTATGTCTGTGGGAAAAGCATATTACAATCTCTATGTCAGTCAAGGAATGGAAGGGGCTTGGAGTGTTAAACCTCTTTTAAGAAGAGTCCAGCCCTGTTAATGAGAGCTACCATTTCAATTCAGTCATGCGATCAATTTGCAAGGGAAAGAGTGCTGAACCTAGAGGCAGGAAGACTAGAGAGTTCAAGTCCATCTAGAGACTAGCTGAGTCACTTTGGACAAGTCATTTAACCCCTCTCTGCCTCAGTTTCCTCCTTTGTAAGAAAAGAGACCATAAAAGCATTTATCTCCCAGGGTTGTTTGGAGGATAAAATGAAATATTTGTAAAATTTTCTCAGCAATTTGGAACTATGCCCAAAGGGCTATCAAACTGTGCATACCCTTTGATCCAGCAATACAACTGCTAGGTTTATATCCCAAAGACATCCCACCCTATTTGTAAAAAAATATAGAAATCAAAGGTCTGCCCATCAATCTATTAGTTGGGGAATGGATAAAGAAAATGTGGTATATGAATGTAATGGAACCTTGTGCTATAAGAAATGACAAACAGAAGGATTTAAAAAAGACCTGGAAAGACTTATATGAACTGATATATAGTGAAGTGAGCAGAACCAGTAGAACATTGTGCACAGAGCTAGAAATATTGTTTGATGAATAACTATGAATGATTCAACTATTTTCAGCAATAGAATGTTCCAAGGCAATCCCAAAGGACTAAGGATGAAGCATACTATCTACCTCCAAAGAAAGGACTGATATTGATCAAACATAGACTGAAGTATGCTATTTTTCACCTTCTTTCCTTTCTTTTCTTTTATTCAACTTTTATTATACAAAATTACTAATATAGTAATGCTTTACATAATTGCATATGTATAACCAATATCTGATTTTTTTACTGCTTGGTGAGGTGGGAAGGGAGGGTTAGAATTTGGAACTCAAAACTTTAAATAAAAATGTTTATTACCAAAAAAAACCTCACCTCTCTCTCTCTCTCCTACAATAGACAAATATACTAAATAGCAGCAAAAGAAAGAAACCCTGAACAGTAGTAATGGAATATGATGATGGAAGAAGAGGGAAAGAATGAGCAAATATTCTAAATAGAGGCAAAAGAAAGAAACTGTGAAAAGGGAAATAGAAATTTAATGATTGGAAGGACAGAACAGAGTGCAGCTCTCAAAGAAGAAATAAAACATGCCAGCACAGAGTCAGATTGTAGGCTTCTGATTGTATTTCATTTATAACTGTTCTTACATCTTATTATATTTCCCTGGCAGGCATCCCACATCTCTTTATGTCTGAAGGAAGGGGGTGGCAGAAAAATGTTGCTCTGGGGATTTGAGATTTTTTACTTTGTACACTTAGTGTTGGACAGATATTTTCCAAAAGAAAAAAATACACACCACTGTCATGTTCAAAACAAAAGCCTAGGATGGACTGAAAGCAATGGATCAGACTTACATTTTTTTTTTTTAGGAATATGAGTTCTGCAGAAATATAGCTTAGTTCAAAATCTACATGGAAATAAGGTGAAACACCCACCAACACAGGCACTACCTCAAGTTTTCCCCTGCCTTGCAGTATTTACAGCACCATTTCTGGGTGCTTAGGGTGTCAATTTTCTATTAAACATGCACCTAGTGTTTAAAAGAAATATAGGAAAAAAGAAAAAAAAAAGAGGGCAGCTGGGCATAGTGGATAAAGCACCGGCCCTGGATTCGGGAGTACCAGGAGTTCAAATCCTGCCTCAGACACTCATGACTCTTACTAGCTGTGTGACCCTAGGCAAGTCACTTAATCCCCATTGCCCTGAAAAATAAAGAAAAAGAAAAAATGAAAGAAATATAGGTAATATTTATGTTTTCTTGAAGGCAACAGCCTGAGAGTCCCAAGACATGCATTTTAGTCTCAGCTCTTCTAGGAACTCACTATGTACCTTTAAACAAGTTATTTAATTAGTCTATGCCTCAGTTTTTACATATGTGAAATCATCCAAGATGAGTAAATGACAATTAAGATACTTCTAGCTCTAATATGCTCAATTTTTTCCCTTCTGACATAGTAGAAATTAGATGGATGATTTTGCTTCTTTGTTAAATTGTATAAATTCTATATCTTCATCAGTAAATAACACAGTTATTTTGCAAGTAGTAGAACGGAAATGGCAATAGAACCTATGATTTCATTGAATTTACAGATGAGTAAACTCACTCTGAATACAATTGAGCACCTTCTCTGAAATTTAAAGTCTTAGAGGGGTGCCTGGACCCCTAAGGGATTAAGTGATTTGAACAGAGTCCTGCTGTTCCATTATGTGTCAGAGGCAGGACTGGAAATCAGTATTTCTGGCTCTCTGTCCACTACAATTTAATAAATGCATGTTGAATGAATGTGTATATGCATGTATATTAAAATATATAAGAATTATATGTGAATAGATTATGTATATATAATTGCCATATCCCAATAGATAAATATGTTACTATATAATAAAAGGGTATATGTTATTATATAGTTCAATAAATGGGAAGATGGTTGATTATAAAAGATGGAGATCAAGAGAAAAATGGATGAAGGTACTGTTATGGATATAGATATAGATACAGACATAGTTGGCAGTTAGGTAGCACAGTGGATAGAGCACTGATTTGGGGAAAACCTGAGTTAAAATCTGGTCTCAGACATTTATTAGCTGGGTGACCTTGGGCAAGTCACTTAACTCCAATTGCCTTAAACATTCAGGGTTACCTCCAGTCAATCTGATGTATATTTTTACACTGGAGCCAGATGGCTCTGGAGGAGAGACTGAAGCTGATGACCTTGCACAGACCTCCCCCACTTAAAATACAATTCAGTGCAAGCCACGATATCACCCAATGTCGTGGTCCTCCTCAAGAATGAAGGACAACCAACAACAACAAGAAATGGACACAAATATATCTATACCAGATGGTTACAAATTACTACAGATAGAGATTATATAGATATATTTTAAAAGCCACATTGTAGACTCAAGAACAGCTCTCATAGTAAGAAGGTCTCCTGCTTCTGACATATAACTGTGTGACTTTGGATAATTTATTTACCCTTTCACTCCCCAGGAAAATCTCTAAGGCTATTAGTGGCAGAGCAGCCACTGATTATCGTTGGTACAGTTTTTGAAAATCCAGAGTTCCCAATACTAATAAAAACAAAACAACTGGAATCTCCCTTTTCTCCTCTTTCCATCCCCCTTTCTCATTTTGTGTATTTAAGTGTATATACATATGGATTCCATGGACACATAAATTATCTATCTATCTATCTATCTATCTATCTATCTATCTATCTATCTATCTATCTATCTATTTATCTATCTATCCATCTATCATCTATTGAGAGAGAGAGAGAGAGAGAGAGAGAGAGAGAGAGAGAACCATAATTTTTTGGTTTGTTTTTGTTTTGCTTTGTTTTGGTTTTTTTTTGGCAGGGCCATGAGCATTAAGTGACTTGCCCAGGGTCACACAGCTAGTAAGTGTCAAGTGTCTGAGGTCAGATTTGAAATCACATGCTTCTGAACCCAAGCCAGTGCTTTATCCTCTGTGCCACTTAGCTGCCCCCAGAGAGAACCATAGTTTAACATATTCATATAGGTATACATGAGCAAAGACTTACAGCCAGGTCCTCTTGGGTATGAAACCAAGTCTATCCAGATGAAGAATTAGAGTTCATTTCTTCCCTTCCATTTTCTGTCCATTCTTGGTATGCTCCTAGATAAATTGTAGTGCTTTAAATTAACATTAATTCTTAATCAGTTGCCAGCAGTCAAATTTAGGATTAAGAACCTTGGGAGAAAATGTGACGGTGAAGTAGATGTTAGGGAGACACACCAAAAGCCATTTATTCCCTGAAGTGCTTGTGTTCCCAATAATAACTCCACATGTTAAGATGATATGGTTAGTTCTTTTCAATGGATATTGTGGTTAAATAATTCACTTTTTTGTGGCTGTTTCTATTTTTAAAAATTCAGTTCATTTTCCACCCTTTATCCTCTGGGAAATTTTGGAATGAACCAGACTTGTGATTGGGGCCACTTGATGTCAGTTTATCAGATTTCTGCTCTGGAGAAAACTCTCTCCCAACCTGTATTGTAGCAATAACACCATGGATTTAGGGAGACCTCATATTTCAGACGTTCTGCCCAAGGAGCTAGCCAGCAAACCTATCCCCAAGCTCAGATAACACCATTCCCCAAACATGTTAAGATATCTGGTGTGCTTTGGGGAATAAAGGCTAAAAGGTCAAACTAAGTTTCCTTAGTTTCAAGTTGCCATGACTTGTTCTCTATTCTCCTTCTCCTGCTAAGCATTCATTTCTACAATGCCATATTAAAGAACCCTGCTCTAATTCAATTTCAGTTAATAAACATATATTAAGCTTCTACTGTGCTCAAGGCTCTGTACTAGTTTCTGGAGATAAAAGGATAATTTTTTTTTTAAATAGTCAATACTCTCCAGGAACTTACTTCTAGAGCATTCAAATGTTTACAAAGTGTTTTCTCCACAACAAAGCATTGAAACAGCTAGTATTAACACGTTGCTTTTATTGATGAGTTTATGATATCCATGCTTAGGAAGATGGATCAGTGACTTAGCCAGCATGAATCAGCCAGGATATATCAAAGCTAAGAATTAAGCACTCGGTTCATTACCTGAAGCCCAGAGCTGTATCCACTACACTATATTGCCTTTCTGGGCAAAATCCCCATATGATTTCCCTCTATAAAACTCTTCCTAACTATGCCCAAAGGACTATGGGACAATGCATACTCTTTGACCCAGTGATACCACTACTAGGTCTGTATACTGTGATAAAATAATGGGAATTAGCAGATACTCAAATACCCACCTGGAGATTAATCTAGACTGATTGAATCAAGTGAGAGTGATTGACTGCTGATTAGCCTACTTCAAGTTAACTGGATTGTAATCACACCTGGCTAGCCCTTAAGAAGATATTGTTCTCAGAAGCTAGACTGTGAACTCAATTTGAGAACACCTTCAAGTTCAGTGAACCAATGGATTTAGATGACCCAACCAATCAGGTTGAAGCAGTGTGTAAGGACCGCCTCTGTTCCAAAACCTATAAAAAGCTTCCACAATCAGCTTGCTACAGAGTTCTGATTAAAGCAGGCTCCTGTAGGAGGACTTGAGGAAGAGCCCAACCAGGCTGGAACTCTAGGCTAGATAGACCTTTTCTTAACTTTCTGAACTCCTTGTGAATACCTGTATGCTTTAATAAATGTTTAATGCCCAAAGACTGGTGCTAAAGATTTTAATTTAAGGCAACCTCAATTTAGATTTTAAACATCACAATACCAAAGAGATCATAAAAAAGGGAAAAGGATCAAATGTACAAAAATATTTATAGAAGCTCTTTTTGTGATGGCAAAGAATTGGAAATTGAGGGAATGACCATCAATTGGGGAATGGTTGAACAAGTTATGGTATATGAATATAATGGAATACTATTGTGCTGGTAAGAAATGATGAGAAGGCAGATTTCAGAAAACCCTGGAAATACTTAAGTGGACTGATGCTGAGTGAGAGGAGCAGAACTGGGAGAATATTGTATGCAGTAACAGTAACATTGTATGATGATCAGCTGTGATAGACTTGGCTCTTCTCAGCAGTACAATGATACAAAACAAGTCCAAAGAACTCATGATGGAAAATGCTCTCCACATCAAAACAAACAAACAAAAATAAAAACAAAACCAAAAAGATATGGATTCTAACTACAGATTGAACCATACTGTTCCTATTTTTGTATTTTTGTATTTTTTGAGGTTTTTCCCTTTTATATTGATTCTTCTTTAACAACATGACGAATGCAGAAATACATTTAATTTGATTGTGCATCTTTAACCTATATAAGATTGCTTTCTGTCTTGAGGAGGGGGGAGGGAAAGGAAAGAGGGAAAAAATTTGGAACTAAAAATCTTATGAAAACAAATGTTGGAAACTATCTTTACATGTAACTGGAAAATACAAAAATGCTTTTATGAATTAAAAACAAAACACAACAAAAAAGTCTTCTTATATCTCATGAACACTAGAAAAATATTTTGTTCAGTGTCTCCAATTATGTCTAAATCATAATGACCCCATTTGGCATTTTCTTGGCAAAGATAAAGGAATGGTTGTTGCCATTCCATCTCCAGCTCCTTTTACAGGTGAGAAACAAAAGTGACTTGCTCAATCTCACACATCTTAAAAGATTCTGAACTCAAGTTTGAAACAAAGAAAATGAGTCTTTCTGACTTCAGGCCTGACACGCCATCAACTGAGCCAACTGGCTGTCCACCTAGAGAAACCTTATGACAACCCAGATACTATTCAAAGGCCAACTCTTCCCCTTTCTTTGACTTTTTGTTCAAGATGGTGTGAAATGGGCTCTTCCATTGTTATCATGTTGTTTGTAACTCAAGTAATCATGTCCAGTATTCTTAGTGAAAAAATGAACAACAATTGGCCCCCTTCCCCAGACTGAACACTTCATCCAAACTGCACTATTTGATGTTCCCCATACATGTCCCACACTCATCACTGGAATCTTTCTCCCCTTCCAACTATTAAAATCCTATCCATCCTTTCAGTCTCAGCTGAAAAACAAATTTCTTTGTAAATTGAGTTAACTTTGAAAAATATTTGTTAAAACACACTATATTCAAAAAACTGTTGTAGGTGATAGCAATAGAATTAAAGAGGAGGTAGTACTAACAAGTGGGATGATGGATATTCTGACAAGTGGGGGTGAAAGAAAAGAGCATTGTAGTCATGGCAGGGAGTTTATACAAATACAATAATACCAAAGATGGAATGTGGATCATAAGGAGAATCATTCAATTAGCAGAATCTCAGAATAGGCAGCAGCCTCATAAGTGAACTCTGCTAAAACACACCTAAAAGAATGTCCCCTACTACATCTCAGTAATAATGATTTGGACCGTGCCTGAAGACCTATAATGAGAAGTATTCACTACCCACTTTCTCAGGATTACCATTCAACTTCTCACAATTTCTAATAGGAACCTTTCCTTTCCATGGAGACAGAATCTGTCTTGTTGCAACTTCTAGCCATTTCTTCTCTGTTTTGTTCCCTCCGAAGTCATACAGAAGATCCTTAAATTCTCTTGCAAATGACAGACCTTCAAATACTTGTAGAGAATTAAACATTCCTCCCTCTCCCCCTGCCAAACCTACTCTTTTCTTTTTTAAATGTCCCCAGTTACTTTAATTGATCTTCATATGGGAGAAGCAGGGTCATATAGTAAAACAAGATAAAATAAAAATGTGATGTGGGGATACCTGGGTTCAAATTTTCTCTTTCATGTTGTGCTTTACTAACTGTGGGACCATAGATGTGTCATTGAAATCCTGTTTCAGTTGCCATGTGCAAAGCAAGCCTAATAGCAGCAGCTATTTCACAGTGTCCTCGAAAGGATCAAATGAAATCAAGCAGCACCTTCTACATGAAGCCTTTACTGATCTGGTCAAATGCTAGTGCCGTCTACACAAACTTCCTTATACTTAAGTACTTCATATTTATTTGGATTTACCCTTTTTATATTTATTTTTCATAATAACATATTTTCTTTCCCAATTAGATATGTTTTTTTGAGTATAGAGATTTTTGTATTCTTTGTATTTGTATTCCAGCAACTAGCACAGTGACTGGTATGCAGAATAAAACTCTTAATAAATGCTTGTTGTTTGGTCAAGGGCTGACACGGTCTGAATAATGATGATAATAATTGAAAAATAATAATATTTACATAGTGATTCAAGGTTTGTAAAAATCTGTGTATATATATACATATATATATATAGAGAGAGAGAGTCTATATGATGTATGTGTGTGAGTATATTTTATATTCATTTGTTCTCATTGTAGATATAGGAATATATTTACAGATCAATAAATATAGATACACAGACACACATACTCATTTGTTCTTAACAATAACCCTGGGAAGTAGATGTTATTATTACACAGATTCTATAGGTGTGGAAACTAAGGTTCAGAGAGGGTAACTGCTAAAAAAGAAAAAGAAAAATTTACAGCTCTATGATCTTATTGTCATAGTGTGAATTATTATTATTGTTATTATAATTATATGACATGAACTTAGCCTTCACTGTCCTAGTCATCTTCCTTTATAGGCATAGAATTCAATTCCAAAAACACTTATTGATCTTTTACTACGTGCAAGTCTGTGAAGGATGCAAAATGAATAATAAAAAGTAATGACAGCTAATATTAATATAGCATTTTGGAGTTTATAAAATACTCTCCCTTCTGCCAAAGCATTTGTGGAGTAATCAAGGAAATATCCCTATGTACCATAAAGTACAATATGGGGCAACAGGTGCAGATACAGCAAGAAGGACAAAGTGTTAGAGGAGCACAGAGTAAAAGCACATTAGTTGTTAGTAGGGAAGAGGGATCAAGGAAGGTTACATAAAGAAGACAGGTTGCAGTCTGTGTTTAATGGTGGACTGATGAAGCTGGATGGAAAGATATTCCAAAAAGAACAAAATCATGCTGTCTTGAATAAAGTATTGCATCTGGGAATTCATAGGGAGACCTTTTCAGGCCTTTAATCAGACCCTAAGACCTAAATTTACAATTATTTAAAATATGACTTCTCACCACTCAGAAATCATTCAGTCTTCTCAAATGAATGTTGCTAAATGTCACAATTTCAATGGAGTAGTTTCACAACCTTCTGCTATGTCTTCGTGTCTCCTAAGGTTCCTCTTTTGCTACTGCTGCTGCTATATTTTCTCCTTATTCCTACCTTCCTTCCTTCCTTTTCTTTCTTTCTTTTTATATATATATATATTTCTCTTTCTTCCCTCATTTTCCTTCTTTTTTCTTCATTTCTTTCTTCTTTTTTCTTTCCCTTCTTGGTAACTTACTTTCCCCTTCTCTTGTCCCTCCCTCTTTGTTTCTTTCTTTCTTTCATTCTTTCCCTTACTTCTACTTTTCTTCTTTCTCCCTTCCTTTCATTCTCTGTCCCTTCCTTCTTTCCTTCCTTCTTTATTTCTTTCTCACTCCCTTTCCCCTTGATTTTTCCTTCCTTCCCTCCTTTCTTCCTTCCTTCCTCCTATTTCTTTCTTTCTTTTTTCTTTCCTTTCTTTCTTTCTTCTTTCTTTCTTTCTTTCTTTCTTTCTTTCTTTCTTCCTTCCTTCCTTCCTTCCTTCCTTCCTTCCTCTCCTTCCTTCCTTCACCTTCCTTCCTTCCTTCCTGCCTTCTTCCTTCTGTCTTTCTTTCTTCTTTCTTTCTTTCTTTCTTTCTTTCTTTCTTTCTTTCTTTCTTGCAGAGGCAACAAGGGTTAAGTGACTTGCCCAGGTTTCACACAGCTAGGAAGTGTCCAAATGTCTGAGGCCAGATTTGAAACTCAGGTCCTCCTGAATCCAGGGCTGGTGCTTTATCCACTGTACCCACCTAGTTACCCCCTTTCTTCCTTCATCTTTTATTTCCTGTTTCTTTCTTTCTTTCATTCTTTCTTTCCTGAGAGTCTCTAGACTGTCAGTGATGCATCTTTTAGTTTAAATTCCCAACTCCTCCAAATTTGTCCTATCAAACCCAAACTCCTTTTAAAACTAATAACTCCATCTTCAAATGTTCACATGACTTCTCATTTTCTGACTTTTACCCTTAATTCATAAAACATAGATGCAAATTATCTTAACTACCATCATATTTTGCAGGTCTCTGAAACTCTTTACACTGTAGAGTCTCTCTTTTGTGCCCTTGAAACTGTGTTTCTTCACAGTCAGATTTGGGTTATATCTTTTTTTGTTTGTTTGTTTGGGTTTTTTTGGTGAGGCAATTGGGGTTAAGTGACTTGCCCAGGGCCACACAGCTAGTAAGTGTTAAGTGTCTGAGGCCGGATTTCAACTCAGGTACTCCTGACTCCAGGGCCAGTGCTCCATCCACTGCGCCACCTAGCTGCCCCCCCCCTTTTTTTTTTTTTTTTAGTGTTTTGTTTTTTAAAGATGAATCCTTTTCTGTACATATTGAGTTTGAGGTGCCTAAAAGATTTTCCACTTGAGATGATGCTATAGATAGGTAGATAGATAGATAGATAGATAGATAGATAGATAGATAGATAGATAGATGGTAGATAGATGGATGGATGGATAGAATGATAAATACCTAGACTTCTTTAGGATTATCTGTGCCTCCTGCTACTGCTTCTCTCATAAGCAAATGGCTATGGAGATTTTTCAAATATTAATTTTAAATTACTGTAGGATCCAAAGAAGATGAGAGATTTTTCCTAGGACTTGACATAGTTAAAGAAAAAAATAATAAATGAATTTGGTCTTAAATTACTGTAATGGAAAAAAATGACTAGTTTAACAATGATACAAATTCAAACCATATAGACTACATAGGTAGAATAATATGGGATTGAAAATTTCAGAATGGCCAATTTGGAGGACTGCTGGGGTAGAACCAAGATGGCAGAGGAAAGGCAGTGAGCGCTCAAAATCACAACACAATCGCTCCAAAACCATCCAAATAAAGTCATAGGACAATTCCTGGAGCAGCAAAATCCACAGAAAAAATGTGTTGAGATCATTTTCCAACCAAGGCTGGCTTGGAAGGATGAAAAGATGAAGATTCTGTGCTGAGACAGGAATGGAGCTCAATCCCACAGTCATGCTGACACAGATCCAGTCCGAGGAAAGCTTCACCAGAGAAAAATACTGCCAGAGCCTCTGAATCAACTACATCATCAGGGTCATCTGGAACTAAGCTCACAGTCTAGTCATAGCGCTGAGCCCTTGGCAGGGGGGAGATTACAGGGGTCTCTGCTGGTGCTTAAGTGAAACTTGAGTATTTCACCCCTGCTGGAAACCAGGCTTGAGTAGCTTTGTCCCAGGTGGGGGATGGGCACAGGCTCATCAGAGTTGACAACCACAGCACACAAAGCTGGTTGATTAGCAAGTTGGACTAGGTCCACCTGTGGACCACGGAACAGGCCAGGCAAGTGAAAAACCTGCTCCTCCTTAAATCATACCACCTGGGACCTCCTGAAGCTTGGGATAGTGCAGCCTGGAAACAGTGCCTCACTTTAAGGAACTAAAAGTCAAGTAAAAGGCAAGATGAGTAGACAGAGAAAGCTGAGGACCATACAAAGTTTCTCTAGTGACAAGTAACATCAAGGTGCACCCTCAGAGGAAGATGTCAACATCAGGGCCCCATATCTAAAGATTCCAAGAAAAATATGAATTGGTCTCTGGCCATAGAGGCACTCAAAAAGTATTTTGAAGATAAAGTTAGAGAGATAGATGAAAAAATGGAAAGATAAATGAGGGTGATCCAGGGACAAGAGAAAAAAAATCAACAGCTTGAAAATCCAAATGGAAAAACTCTCTGATGAAAATAATTTCCTAAGAACTATGATTGAAAAAAATGGAAGCTAGTGACATTATGAGAAACCAAGACACAATAAATCAAATCCAAATGAATAAAAAAAGAGAGGGCAATGTGAAATGACTTCATGGAAAAACTGCTGAACTGGAAAATAGATGCAGGACAGATAATTTGAAAATTATTGGTCTACCTGAAAACCATGATCAAGGAAAGAGCTTAGACACCATCTTCCAAGATATTCTTAGGGAAAATTGCCCTGAAATTCTAGAAGAAGAAGCTAAAATAGAAATTGAAAGAATCCACTGATCACCTCCAGAAAGAGATCCCAAAAAGAAAACTCCTAGAAATATTATAGCCAAATTCCAGAGATCTCAGGTCAAGGAGAAAATATTGCAAGCTCCCAAAAAGTAAGAATTTAAGTACAGTGGAGCACCAGTCAGAAAAGCACAAAATCTAGCAGCTTCTACATTAAAGGACCTGGTGGCATGGAATATGATATTTCAGAGGGCAAAGGAATTGGGATTATAATCAAGAATCACATATCCATCAAAACTTTGTATAATCTTTCAGAGGAAAAAATTGGATTTAATGAAAAAGAGGACTTTGAGGTATTTCTGATGAAAAGACCTGAACTGAACAGAAAATTTGGCTTTCAAATACAAGATCCTAGAGAACCATAAAAAATTGGAGCTGGGGGACATACCTGGGGTCATGCAGTGGGTGACTGTCTTGTGTCTGAGGCCCAGGTTTGGCTGGGGCCCCCCTGGGTCCAAGGGTGATGCTTTTTTCCACTGTCACCTAGCTGCCCCATAATGGCATCTTTCAGATGAAATTGATGTCTGAGAGAATTGCACTGGGGGAGGGGGAAGGACAGAGGTATCATGGGGTGAAATCCTACATTAAAGAAATAGGAAAGGGCTTATGGAGTGGGGGAAGAGATGGGGGAAGAACAGGGCAGTAAATGAACTTCACACTCATCAGAATAGGCTCAAAGACCTTAATCTCAACAGAGTTTCTCAAGGAGGGATTTACAACAAACACACCCAACTAGGTGGAGTAATCTATTTAGTTTGGGCAGTAAATGAGCCAAACACTCATCAAAATTGACTCAAGGAAGGGATAACAAACACACTCTATTGGGTGGAGTAATCTATCTAAACCTACAGGAAAATAGGAGGGGAAGAAGATAAAGAGAGAGGGACAAAAGAAGGGATGGCAGATTGGGAGAGGGGACAGACAGAAGTAAATCCCTTATGAAAAAGGATAGGGTGAAAGAAGATAGATAATAGAGTAAATATCATAGGGAAGGGAATAGGATGGAGGGAAACAATTAACAATTTTAATCATGAAAAAGAGAAAAGGGGGAAAATGTACAAAATATATTTATAGCAACTCTTTGTGGTAGCTAAGAATTGACAATCAAGGGAATGTCCATCAACTGAAGAATGACTAAAGAACAGGTGGCGTCATTCCAATCATTACAGCTGTGATATATTATTGTAGTGGAATGAAATTGTGCTATAAGAAATGACAAACAGGATGATGCCAAAAAACCTGGAAAGACTCATATGAACTGATGTATAGTGAAGTGAGCATAACTGTGAGGACATTGTGCATAGTGGTAGCCGTATTGTTTGATGAACAATTGTGAATGACTTAATTACTCTCAGCAATACAATGATCTAAGACAATCCCAAGGGACTAATGAAGAAACATACTACCCACTCCTATAGAAAGAACTGATAAAATGAGCATTTGTGGATTGTATATATATATAACCTATATCAGAATAGTTAATGTCTTATGGAAGGGGAAGGAAAGGGAGGGAGGGAAAAAAATTTGGAACTCTAAATCCTATGATAATGAATGTTGAAAACTACCCTTACATGTAACTGGGGAAAAAAAAATATTTGTTGTTGAAAATTTCAGATATCCTATTTCATTGAGAGTCATGTTATTACTAGTCATCCAAGTAACTTGTCTAGTGTTCTTGATAACTTTACCAATGTCCCACTGAGGATATAGACACCTCAGCCCATTTTGCTCACGTGGTTTTATGAAGAAGAGTCACAGGAAACAAACATAAAATGTTGTATGGTAATGTCTATTCCACATCTTACCTTTATGCATAAAATTCTATGAAGATTATATGTGTATATATACACATACATGTGTATATGTATGTATGTATGTATGTATGTATGTATATTTTGGTATGTATATGGACACATATATTAGAGAATACTCATTTTTACTGCGTGCTGGTAAAAGAAAATGAACCTCTAACACTACAGTGGACATTTTGACTTTGGGACTAAAACCTATCATGAGACCAAGGAGAATGAATACACCTCTCACTGAGATCAAACACCTATTCTCATTCCTATGACCTTGTTACTGAATGGGTCACTTACATCTTTCTTCCTCCAACTTCTTTTCAATGGGAGCAGTGAAAAAAATCATTAAGCAAAAGTAACCAATGCTTGTATTTCATGGTATGGTGGAAGGATTGCTTGATTTGGAACCCAAGGCCTTGGTTGTGAAAACTGGGTCTTCTACTACTTATGATTTCTATAACCAAGGATGAATTAAGACCATTGGGTGTCATTTTCTTTTATGTGTTAAGTGATTTGAAAAGTTGGCATTTCTCACCCTATCTTAATTTCAATTAGATCCATTTGAAAATTGAACTGGTTAGCAACTTGGATCTATTGGTACTTGCATCAATACTCACACTTCATTACTTCTGGAGACAGCTAGGTGGCACAGTGGATAAAGCACTGGCCCTTGATTCAGGAGGACCTGAGTTCAAATCCAGCCTCAGACGCTTGACACTTATTAGCTGTGCGACCTTGGGCAAGTCACACACTTATTGCCCCACACAAAAAAAGAAAAAAGAAAGATAAAGGAAAAAACACTTTATTACTTCTAAAATACTTTTGGTTTAATTTTATTTTATTTTTCTCTTGATCCCACTTCTACTACCCTATTAATTTTTTAAAAGTTCTATTCCATTCGGGTAATCTTTAAAAAGCTGGCCTTCCAGTGGTAATGGAAGCAGCTAGTTCTAAGTCTAAGCCAAGTATTGGAGATGGTGGAAAAGAAACTTTGAACACCCAAGAGTGAAGGCAACATTGACCTGATATGATGGGTTTCTCTAAAGGGATTTTGTTGGAGCATTTTTGTTGTTGTTGTTGTTGTTGGAGGGATAGCAAGGGCTACTCTTTGCTACAATGAATTCTGTTAAGAATGTGTCTTCTATTATTTTTTCTATTATTTTTATTCTCAGTATAATCACATGACAAGAACATCAAGCACCCACAAACTTGGGCCATTTTTAACTGCCTACAAATAATATACCAACATTTTAATGACTTAAAAAATATATATTTCTATTCCTCCAGATGGCTTCATAGAAACTTAGATCTTATGAAATTATCACTATGCTAACCCCATAAGTATCTGTGAAAAATTGGTATTTCACTTGAGCCCGTGAAAACCACCCTTCTTTTATAGAGAGATGGGTTGTCAGTCAGCCACATCTCACTTCTGTAACATGTTACGATCCTCTCTATTTTGTGTGGCTACCTAATCCACACATAAAAACTCATATCAAACTGCAAACACCATGAGCTAAATACTTACATCTAATTATGAAGAGGCTGTTGGCTAAGTATATTTATTTCAAAAAGGAATCAGTTATTTATTCAGCAATCTCCTTTGAGATTATAATAATCAGTTGGGAACTGGTTTTAGGTACAGTTAAATCAATCTGTGATTAGTTATCTATAACAGAGTAGAGTTTCTAGGAAATGACTGTGGATCTATGAAGGAAACTCCAGTACAAGTTTTTGACATTATTGTAGGCCAATGTGGTGACAATAAATGATTAAACCTGAGAGAAGCAATAATATACAGCAAGAATGGGGTAGGGATTTCCTATCAACTGAGCATGCATCAAAACTGATTGAAAAAGGGGAAGCAATTATCACCAGATGTCAAGGTAATAGGCTTTATAGACAAAGAGACCTCAGAAATCAAGTAGTCAAATCCTCACTTTACAAGTGAGGGAACTGAGGCTCAGAAATGAAAAGTTACTTTGCCTGAGCCACAAAGGAAGTTTTGCAACTTCCTGTGATGAATGTTTGGCTATTTTAATGGTTACAGACAACATTTAGCTATCTGAAGAAATAGCCATATTCTGATAATTGTTACTGTAAAAAATGAATATGAGCACTTGATAAAATGTCAGATTGTCATCTCATAATACACCCTCATGCTCTTCAATAGAATGTTAGGTTCTTGATGATATGAACATTTATTTGTTTTCTTTGTGTCCTTGGAGTGCCTGATGTAGTACTGGGCATATAGTATATAGTAAAGGAATACTGAATGAATACATGAATGAATTCCTGCATGAAACCTTTCTCACCAAGTCTCTCTTCCACTTGGCACTCTTATCTACCATGCCATTCATTTATACTGTGTTTAAGTATTTCCACCATTTTTATCTTTTATCCAGTGGAAAAATAGAGAAATAATTCTGAACTGAGAAAATTACATGCTTATTTGAACAACTAGATATAAAGAATTTGCACATTATCTGCCTTTGATGAATCTATGACATAGTTCCTTAGAATAATAAACTTCATTCTCCCTTCTGTCATACCACTACAACCAGAAACCAAGTCCCATAGGATTTTAATCTTTTCTTGATTGCAAAAGATGAGTTAAAAGTCAAGAAGTAGGATAGGGAAATTACAAACAAAAGAAAAAAAAATTCTGACCATAGACAGTATTTATGGTGACAAGGAAGATAAAATCATACCCTTAGATGAAGTTTAAAAAGTTAAATTTCCAACCTCCAGGAAAATAAATGTAAATTCATCTCAGGCAATGGAAGTTCTACAAAAGGACTTTGAAAATCAAGTAAGATCCAAGATAATTCCAAAGGACTCATGATGGAAAATGCTCTCCAAATCCAGAAAATCAAAAAGAACTGTTGAATCTGGATGCAAATAGAACCATACTATTTCTATTGTTTTTATTCTTGTTGTTTTTCATTTTTGAGGTTTTTCCTTTTTGCTCTGATTCTTCTCTCATTAAATGACTAATGAAGAAATATGTTGAATGTGATAGTATATATATAACCTATATCAGATTACTCGCTGTCTTGGGGAGGGTGGAGGGAAGGGAGGAATGGAGAAAAAAATTAAACTAGAAATCTTATAAAAACAAATGTTGAAAATTAGCTCTAAATGTAACTGGAAAATAATAAAATATTTATATGGAAAAGAGAAAATCAAGTAAGAGAGATAGAGTAAGAATTGGGAAGAGAAACAATAGTGATTCAAGAAAATCATGAAAATAGAATCAACAGTTTGGTAAAGGAGATACACACACACACACACACACACACACACACACATATGAATACCGAAGAAAATAACACCTTAAAAAACAGACTGAGCCAAATGGCAAGAGAAGTACAAAAATCCAATGAGGAGAATAATGTCTTGAAAAGTAGGAATGACCAAATGGACAAAGAGGCACAAAAATTCACTGAAGAAAAAAAAATCCTTAAAGAGTAGAAATGGCCAAATGGAAAATGAAGTATAAAAGCTCACTGAAGAGAATAGTTCCTTAAAAATTAGAATTTGGCAAATGGAAGTTAATGACTTTATGAAAGATCAAGAAACAATAAAACAAAATCAAAAGAAAGAAAAATAGAAGAAAATGTGATATATCTCATTGGAAAAAATAAAACTGACCTGGAAAATAGATCCAGGAGAGACAATTTAAAAATCATTGGACTACCCCCCCCAAAAAAAAAAAACCATGATCCAAAAAGAAGCCTAGCCATCATCCTTCAAGAAATTATCGATAGAATCTCCTGGGATATCCTAGAACCAGTGTGTAAAATTGAACTTGAAAAAATCTACTCTTCACCTCCTGAAAGGGATGACAAAATGAAAGTTCCAGGGAATATTATAGCCAAATTCTAGAGTTCCTAGATCAAGAAGAAAATATTGCAAGCAGCCAGAAAGAAACAATTCAAGTACTGTAGAACCACAGTCAGGATCACACAAGATTTAGCAGCTTCTACATTAGAAGATCAGAGGACTTGGGATATGATATTCTGGAATAGGAGAAAGGGAAAGGGAGAGGTCTAATGGGATGAATTATTTCACATAAAAGAAACAATAAAAAAGCATTTACTGTAGAGGGGAAGATGAGGGAGGTAAGGGGAAGTAAGTGAACCTTACTCCCATCATAATTAACTCAAAGAGGGAATAACATACACACTCAATTCAATATAGAAATATTTATTTCCCTGCAGGCAATTAGGAGGGGTACAGGATAAAAGGGGGTTAAGTAAGTGATGGAAGAAAGGGCAGATTGGAAAGAGGGGGGAGTCAGAAGCAGTTGAGGAAGGACAGGATGAAATATGAGAGAAAATGGAATAAATAGTGGGGATGGAATAAGATGGAGAGAAATATAGTTACAATGTGGAACTATGCCCAAAGGGCTTTAAATGCATACTCTGACCTAGCAATGCCACTCCAAGGTCTGTATCAAAAAAGAGTCAAAAAAGCAAAAAGGAAAAGTATATAGGTACAAAAATATTTGTATCAGCTCTTTTCTGCTGTCAAAGAATTGAAAAATGAAAGGATTCATATCAATTGGAAAATGGCTGAACAATAAAAGAAGAAAAAATATTGAAGGAATTTGAATAGGCAGTAATGAAAAAATAATTATCATTCTTTGCATGTAATATCATGGTATAATTAGAGAAACCTAGACAATAAACCAAAAATATAGTTTAAATAATTAAAAAGCTTTAGCAAAGGTGAAGGACATAAAGACAGATAAATCATCAATATTTACATGTATCACCCTCAAAGTCCAGCAGGAAGAGAACTTTTATTTAAATTAATTGTAGAGAGCATAAATACTTGGTAGTCTATCCCTGGCAAGACAAATCCATGAAGGATAAGAACACAATTACAAAACACTTCCCACAAAAAGTCATATCTAAAACATTTGGAACATTATCATTTACCCATGGATGGGCTGAGCCAGTATAATGAAAATGACAATTATACCTAAATTAATCTACTTATATAGTGCCATAACAATCACACTAAGAAAAATCATTTTATAGAGCTAGAAAAAAAATTTCAAAGTGTTTCAGTAAAAGCAGGATGTCAAGAATATAAAGGGAGGTAATTAAAACAAATGTGAAGGAAAGTGGTCTATCCATACAAGATTTCATACTGTATTATAAAGTGGTAATTATTGAAAGAATCTTGTACTAGATAAGAAATAGACAGAGGTATCAGTGGAATAGAAGAGGTACAAATTGTGCTATAGTAAATGACTACATAAATCTAGTATATGATGAACCCAAAGATGCAAGCTTTTAGAACAAAAACTCATTATTTGGCAAAACCTGCTGGGAAAACTGGAAAACAGTATGTCAGAAATTAGGTATAGACCAATATCTCACACCCTCTACTAAAATTAGGTAAAAATACATATATAATTTACACATAAAGGGTGATACCATAAGCAAATTAAGAGTGCATGGAATAATTATCTGTCAGATAAATGGGAAGAGGAAGGATTGTCTTTTTGTAGATTCTAACACTCCAGAATATGTTAAGTGACTTGATTTAATGTTGTTTGTGAGGGAAACTGGCAAAATCTTAAGCAACTTCCTGTTGTCTTTCTGCCATCTTGGTTCCACCTCTTTTCTGGATATGTTTTTTTTTAGGGAAATTTATGGGGTGGTATTATCAAATCCCACATAAGATGAAATGGCATTACAAGGTTACCATCTGCAGCTAGAGAAATAGGAACCATATCTAATAGACTGTGGATCTATAAAAGTATTTTAACACTTCACCATTCATCATTAGCAACCACTCTATAGAGAATGATATGATCTAGAATGAATATTCCTTAATTTCTTTAACTTTAGGCTCCATAAAATAAGTGTTATCTCTATTTTAATCTTTTGTAACTTCAAGACTTCATTAAACAAAATTTACCTATATTTATAAGATAACCAGTCACATAAGAATTCCTTATTATTCCTGTTTTATTTATTTCTCAGATACCTTCTCACTTCATTGATGCAAGTTTGACCAAGTATTTTATTGTAAATAAGAGCCAGATTGAATTACATAATGTTTCAATTAACCATTCCTTCTATCATAGATGTTTTGCTCATTTTTCAAGGGAAAATATATTACAGGCTGTTTTGAGCCAGTTCATATTGAAGAAAGGGTGATTTTATGCATATTATATGGTTTAGTTAATATTATTATGGTTAATAGAATCTTCTTGTACTGAGGCACTGAAAGTGATATTACTTAAACATGGATAGAATGTTAAAAAGTATTCATTAAGCCCTTACTATGTGCCAAGTACTGTTCAAAGCACTATGCAAGTAAAAAGAAAGACAATTCTTACCACCAAAGAGCTTAGGTTCTAACAAGGGAAGACAATGCATTAAAGGGTATTGGAAAGCATATCAGTGTGGGAGGATGGAGGATAAGGGAAATATTTAGGGAACCTTGAAAAAGTACTTAAAATCACCAGAATAAGTACTATTATTCTGGGCTCATCCCAAAAAAATGAGATCCCCAAATAATTCACCAATTGGAGTATGGATTCAGCAGGGCAGAGGGATATCATTTCATACACACACACACACACACACATATACATATGCACACATGCATGGACACCGTTGATTAAATCCTATTGATTCACTATTACCTCAAGGGTCAAATAAAAACTCTGGCTGTTAAAAACCTTCATAAACTGGACTCTTCCTACTCTGGAGAGGGCTGTCCCCATTAAACATTGAGTTTCCTTGTGTGGTTCAAAAGAAGGCAAAATAGGGGAAGCTAGGTGGCGCAGTGGATAGAGCACTGGCCCTGGAGTCAGGAGTACCTGAGTTCAAATCTGGCCTCAGACACTTAACACTTACTAGCTGTGTGACGCTGGGCAAGTCACTTAACCCCAACTGTTTCACTAAAAAAAAGGCAAAATAACTATCTCTAGCTTTTCATATTCCTCTTCTCTGAAATGAAGGTTTTAGACTACATCTCTAAGGAGTCTTCTAGAGCTCATATTCTATCATTCTATGAATGTGAAAAGTCACAGCCCACACAAAGAACAGGGCACTATATCAGTTCTCTTTTCTGCATGGTTTTTAAATGAGAGAGAGAGAGAGAGAGAGAGAGAGAGCTAACACCAGCATGAGCAAATTGAAAAAGGAAAAAAAAAATTACCCAGTTGTTGAATGAACAGCTTCAAAAGATGTTTATTTCCCAAAGGTATTTGGCCTCTAAATAACTGTTGATGATACCAGTTTGAAACTAAGTAAAGTAATGTACCCTGTCAAGGGAATTGAGAAAATAAAGACCACACACACACACACACACACACACACACACATACACAGATAGCTATATACACACAAATAATATGTATGTATATATGTATGTATGTTTGTATAGGTGTATATATATTTTAAGTTTGAGGTTAGCACACTAAAAGGCAGCAAAAAATCAATTGAAGTTTAGGGAACAGGCTAATTTCTGAGAAGGAGCAGACTCAGGATCACACATCCCAAGGCCCCAGCTTAATTCTAAAATCAAACTGCCTCTTGTGTGGTCACTTACCAAGACCATGGGAGCAGGAAAGTGTTTTTATTTAGACTTTTTAAAAAATACAGCAAACATTTAGCCACCATGACAACCACTTCCACAGCCTTTCCCTGACCAATTTTGAATGATTTCCTTAATTTCTTAAATTAAGGAAATAGCAGGTTATAAGTGATACGCTCCAAGGTTATGTCCACACAAATAGAGCACTGAAAAACTCGTGAAACAGTGTAAAAAATCCTCCCTTCCTTATCCCTTCCTTCCCTAGCCACACATCCTTTCTTCCTATTGGCTTTGCACTATATTAGAAGATTACTGCAACAACCTCTTATATGATATATGCAACTGATTCATAAAGAAATTTAGAATTATACTCAAAAAGTTACTAAAACTCAGTGCATGACCTTGATCCTGATTTATTCCAATGTGGGATAATTTCTGGGACAAGGTATTTTGCTTTCATAGGAAAGGGTTCTGCATTTAGAGTCAAAGAACATGTTTCATTTCCTGGTTCAACCATTTATTTTATAGCTTTGGGAAAATGAATGGTAAAACATTTATTAAAATTATTTAGTTATCTCATCAGTAAAATAAGAGATGTCTCCTACATGACCTTTAAAACTCTTTCCAGCCTAAATCTTATAATAAAAGGAACAGAAATTTCATAGAATTTTCTCATATGTGACAGCTATATAGGAAGTAGATTTATAAAGGTCTCTGTTGTTGTGAACTTCAACTTTCAGAAAAAAAATTTCCCAAAATTCTGTGTGTGGGGCACGGGGGGTGGGAGGCAGGAACCATTAGAAAGTTCAAGACATGGCAATTAGGAGTAGCCAAGAAGTATTACACAACTAAAAACCCAAGTCATTATAGATGGAAAGACATTTGGGAATGAGTAGTGGGAGAGTTTAATGCTTGATTTAATTCCATGTTATTTTCTATTATGCTATTTCATTAAATGCTTTTGCTTTGAATTTGGTGCTATTGGATCTAGTTTATTAAAAGCCTCTTTTTAGGGGTTATGATGAGTTGGTTTAAATAAATTACTATCTATAGCAGTACTAGGAACCTACAGAAAGCTGAGAAAGGATGACATTGGAGATGAACTCTAGGAAAATAAAAGGGAATATTTCATATGACAAACTCACACAGTTATTTTCTTCTTCTGGCCAAAGTTGAACTTATCTCTAATTTTCATGCCATTATTTTTCTAGAAATAAATAGCACCAAGAGAAACTCTGAAGAAATACTAGAAATTAGGTCATAGCCTAAGACTCTATTTCTCTTTATAAGGTTGGGTATGAACAATCTCTCCACTAATTTACTAATGATAGTGGATACCACCTCTCACCTCCATTGCCCTTCATGTTCTCTCAATGCATTTCTCTGTCTACCCATCAATGTGTATTTATGTCTTCCTCCCTGCTAGTTTGCTTTTTTTTCCCCCTCAACTGATATAACTTAGAGTTTCTAGACTAAGTCTCTGCTATTAGCATTCTATTAAGAGATAATTTTATAAAATCCTCATAAGGATGTGTGTTTGTGTGTGGCTGTGCATTTTCTCAGTTTGCAAATGTTATTTTCAGTATATTTACAATTCAAATTGAACTATGATTTTCAGAATCAGTTAACTTCTCTGATATATTATACAAGCTTGTATTTCAATAAGCTTTGTGTGTGTTAGAGGTTAGCCCATTGAGAGTTAAGCATTGGTCAATTACAAAAAAAAACAAAACAAAACAAAACCAAAAAAAACCCCAAAAAGGTCCCAAGTAAACAGAGGGGACTGTCAGGGAAGAGGGATTGTGCTGGAAAGCCCTCTAGTTCATTAAATATCCTCTTTCCCCCTGAAGGAATATGTTAAATTTTTCTGGATAGATGATTCTTGTTCTGCACCTCCTAGCCCTTTTGCTCTCCAAAATATCATATTCCTAGACCTCTGGTCCTTGAATGTAGCAGATGGAAAATTTTGTGTTATCTTGACTGTGGCCCCTTGATATTTGAATTGTTTCTTTATAGCTATTTACAATATTTTCTCCTTGACCAAAGTGCTCTGGAATTTGTGCATCATGTTCCTTGTGGTTTTCATTTTGTGACATTTTTCAGAAGGCAATTGATAAATTATTTCAATCTCTATTTTATCCTCTGGTTCTAGGGTATCAGGAAGGTTTTCCTTGATAATTTCCTTAAGAAGGATTCCAGGATCTTTTTTTATCATGTCTTTTAGGTAGTGCAGTAATTTTTAAAGTATCACTCTATCTATTTTCAATGTCAGATATTTTTTCTATATTTTCACGTTTTCCTAATATTTAAAAAATATTTAACCTTATGATATGTTTCTTGCTTGTCTCATGGAGTCATTACTATTCAACATATCCCAGGTTCTAATTTTTGATAAATTTTATGTGTTGAGATTTGTACCTTCTTACCATTTGAACCAAATTCCAAATTTTTAAAGGACTTCTGTTTGTTTAATTTATACTTTTTTTTTCAGTTAGACTAATTCTGCTTTCTAAGGAGTTCCCTTCATTATTTTTGCATTTCTATTACCATTTGGTCTATTCTATTTTTAAGGTGTTCTTTTCTTCAGCATCTTTTTGTGCTTCCTTTACTAAGCCATGAACTTTTTTCATGCTTTTCATGCATCCCTCACATTTCTTTTCCTATTTTTTCTCTACCTCTTTTATTTGATTTTGAAAATCCTTTTTTCATCTCTTCTAGGAATTCAGATTGTGTTTTTGGCTTTGTTTTTTTTTTCTGTTTTACTTGTTTGTTTGTTTGTTTTTGTTTTGTTATTTGTTTTTTGCCTGAGATAAACTTACATTTTTCTTTGAGGCTATGGATGTACCTATTTTGTCTTTGTTGTCTTCTGAGTTTGTTTTGGTCTTCCTTATCATCATAGTAGCTTAGTATGGTCAAGTTATTTTGTTTTTGCTTATTTTTGAGTCTACTTCTTCACTTTTAGCTTTATATTAAAATTGGGCTCTGCTCCTACAGTCCAGGAAATGCTGTCCCAAGTTTTAGGTTTTTCACAGCACTTTTTTTCTAGAGTTAGTTATGCGAGAGTAATAAGTTTTCAGTTTATCTAGTGTATTATGATCTACCAAAAATATATGTCACTGCTCTCCTTACCTGTGTCTGATCTGTGAATGATCACATGCATTCTTTTTCAATTCTGAAATTGATCCTGAAAACCAGGATCCCTGCTTCCCAGTGACTAAACATTCTAGTGTAATAATATGCTATTTGCCCTAAGACCTGAAACCTGGAATCCTGTACCCAGAGGCAGAGAAGGATCCCCTTTCATCCCTTCTAAGCAACTTTTCAACCTTATTACTCGTCAATTGTCTGACGATAAAGGAGCTGCGCCTGCTGATTCAGTCACCACAAGGCTTGCCTGGCTGGATTGCAGGGCAGGGCCTACAATAGACTGCACTCCACTCTCACTCAGTGAAAGAGATCTTTCCTATGAACCATTTAACCTTTTCTTAGGCTATAAAACAGTTTCATCCTGTCCTTGTTTTTGTACAAGTACAAGATTAGAAGGAAAGCAAAAAATCGGGGGGAAAATTGTTTGTAGCCCCATGTTTCTGACAAAGGTCTCATTTCTGAATATATACGAGAATTAAATCAAATTTATAGAATATGAGTCATTCCCTAAATGTTAAATGGTCAAAGAATATGAACAGGCAGTTTCATATGAAGAAAATTAAAGGATCTATTGCCATACTGAAAAAATTCTAAACAATTATTGATTGATTAGAGAAATGAAACATAAAACCAAATATGAGGTACCACTTTATACCTCCTCAGATTGGCTAATATGCAAAAGAGGAACATAATAAAATGTTGGAAAAGATGCAAAAAAATTGGAATAGTAATACATTATTTTGTTTGTTGTTTTTTTTTTTAGTGAGGCAATTCGGGGTTAGTAGTGACTTGCCAGCGGTCACATGGCTAGTGGTAAGTGTCTGAGGCCAGATTAGAAGTCAGGTACTCCTGACTCCAGGGCCAGTGCTCTATCCACTGCACCATCTAGCTGCCACAGTAATATATTATTTTTGAAAATAATTTTACTTTATTTTTAATATTTTTCCAGTCACATGTAAAGATATTTTTTGAGTTTCAAATTTTTCTCCTACCATCCATTTCATCTCCCCTCCCAAAGCCAGCAAACATTCTAATATAGGTTACACATTACAAGCATTTTAAACATTTCTACATTAGCTATGTTGTAAGAGAAGAATTAGAACAAAAGGAAAGAAAAAATGCAAGAAAGAATAAACAACAAAAACAAAAGACTAAAAACAAAAGTGCATTCAGCCTCCATAGTTCTTTTTTTTCTGAATATGGAGAACATTTTCCACCATGAGTCTTTTGGCATTTTCTTGGGAAATTGTATTGCTGAGAAGAGTTAATTCTATCATAGTTGATCATCACACAATGTTGTTGATACCGTGCACAATGTTCTCTTGGTTCTGTTCATTTCACTTAGTATAAAGTCATGTAAGTCTTTATAGGTTTCCCTGAAATCCATCTGTTTATCTTTTCTTACAGCACAAAAATGTTCCATTATATTGATATACCACAACTTGTTTAGCCATCCCCTAAAAGATGGGCATCCCCTCAATTTCCAAATTTTTCACCACAAAAAGAGTAGCTATAATTTTTTTTGTATATGTTGATCTTTTTCCCTTTTTTATGGTCTCTCTGGGATACAGAACTTGTATTGGTATTGCTGGTTCAAAGGGTATGGACAGTTTCATCGCCTTTTGGGCATGGTTTCAAATTGTTCTCCAGAATGATTGGATCAGTTCATGGCTCCACCAACAGTACATTAGTGTCCCAATTTTTCTACATCTTCTCCAACATTTATCATTTTCCTTTTTTTGTCATATTAGCCAATACTTATAGGTATGAGGTGGTAACCTCAGAGTTATTTTTATTTTATTTTATTTTTTTGCTAATTTTTTGGTGAAGCAATGGGGTGAAGTGACTTTCCCAGGGTCACACAGCTAGTAAGTGTCAGTGTCTGAGGCCGAATTTGAACTCAGGTCCTTCTGAATCCAGGGCTGGTGGCACTATCCACTGCACCACCTAGCTGCCCCCTCAGAGTATTTTTAATTTGCATTTCTGTAATCAGTAGTAGTTTGAATATTTGTCTTTCAATATAATTGTATATAGCTGCCAATATATTTATCTGAAAACTGCCTGCTTCATACCTTTTAACCATTATCAGTTGTGGAATGGACTTGTATTCTTATATATTTTATTCATTTCTCTTTGGAGAGAACTGTTTTAGATATGAGGCCTTTATCAGGAAAAAAAAAAAAACACTTGTAAAAATTGTATTCTCAGTTTATCTTCATTCCTTTTAATCTTTCTTGATTGGTTGTGTTTGTGCAAAAACATTTTAATTTAATGTAGTCAACATGCTCACTCTGCATATCATACTGTTCTCTATATCAACTTTGATCATAAAATTCTTCCCTTCTCCATCTATCGACAACGTAACCTATTCTCCTTTACTAATTTGCCTATGCTATCACCCTTTATGTCCGGATATTGTATCATTTTGACTTCTACTTTAATTTACAGTGTAAGATGTTCTATGCTTAGTTTCTGCCATTCTGTTTTCCAGTTTCCCCAGCAGTTTTTGTCAAATAGTGAATTCTTATCCTGGAGGCTAGAGTCTTTGAAATTATCAAACAAAAGTTTGAAATATTCATTTACTGTTGTGTTTTGTGTGATTAAACTATTCCTGATTCTCTCTTCCTTAGCCAGCACTAAAGCATTTTGATGGTTGCTGCTTTGTAATATAGTTTTAGATCTGTTATAGCTAAGCTACCTTCCTTACCATTTTTTTCATTTGTTTCCTTCATATTCTTGACCTTTTGTTCTTCCAGATGAATTTGGTGATTATTTTTTCTAATTCTATGAAATAATTTTTGGTAGTTTGGTACGGCACTGAATAAGTAAATTAATTTAGGTAAATTTTTTATTTTTATTATATTAGCATGGCCTACCCATAAGCAATTCATATTTTTCCATTTATTTAAATCTGCATTTATTTTTGTGAAAAGTATTTTGTAATAGCATTAATATCGTTTTGTGTTTACTTTAGAAGTTAGACTCCCAAATATTTTATATTGTCTACAGTTATTTTAAATGTAATTTCTCTTTCCAGGTCTTGCTGTTGGACTTTGTTGGTCATATGTAGAAATGCTGGTGATTTATGTGGGTTAATTTTAGATCCTTTAAGTTTCCTAAAGTTGTTAATTATTTCAAGTAGTTTTTTATTTGATTTTTTAGGTTTCTCTAAGTATACTATAATATCATCTTCAAATGATGATAGTTTTGTTTGTATGTTGTCTATTCTAATTCCTTCACTTTATTTTTCTTCTCTTATTGCTAAGGCTAACATTTCTAGTACAGTATTGAATAATAGTGTGATAATGGACATCCTTGTTTCACCCTGAATCTTACTGGGCATGCCTCTAACTTATTCCCATTGTATAATAATGGTTACTGATGGTTTAAGATAGATACTATTTATCATGTTAAGGTAAGCTCCATTTATTTCTATGCTCACTAGTGTTTTTAATAAGAATAGGTGCTGTATCTTGTCAAAAGCTTTTCCTGCTTCTACGTAGATAATATCATTTTGATTAGTTTTGTTATTGAAGTGGTCAGTTATGTTGATAGTTTTCATAGTGTTGAATCAGTCCTGCATTCCTGGTATAAGTCCCACCTGATCATAGTGTATTATCTTGGTGAAAAAATTGCTGTAATCTCTTTACTAATATTCTATTTATATTTTTTGCATCAATTTTCATTAGGGAGATTGGTCTAAAATGTTTTCCTCTGTTTTGGCTTTTCTTGATTTAGGTATAAGCAACCTATTTGTCTCATAAAAGCAATTCTTTAGAATTCCTTCACTTACTTTTCCACAGTTTATATTGTATTGGAATTAATTGTTCTCTACAAGTTTAGTAGAATTCACTTGTAAACCCATCTAATCCTGGAGATTTTTTTTCTTAGAGAGCTCATTGATGGCTTGCTCAATTTCTTTTTCTAAAATTGGCCTACTTGATTTTATTTTCTCTTTTGTTATTCTAGTCAGTTTATACTTTTGTATATATTCATCTCTTTCATTTAGATTGTCAAATATATTGTCATATAGTTGGGGAAAATAACTTCTAATTATTGTTCCAATTTCCTCTTCATTGCTGGAGAGTCCCCCCATTTAATTTTTGATGCTGGTAACATGTTTTTCTCCTTAATCAAAGGTTTATCTATTTTGATGTCTTTTTTCATAGAACCACTTCTTCATTTTATTTATTAATTCTATAGTTTTCTCACTTTCAATTGTATTAATATCTCCTTTAATTTAAAAAATTTCTAATGTGGTATTTAATTGGAAATTTTTAATGTGTTCTTTTTCTACCTTTTTTAGTTGTCTGCCCAATTCATTGATCTCCTCTTTCTCTTTTTTATTCATGTAGGAATTAGAGATATAAAATTTTCCCTAAGAACTGCTTTGGCTGCATCACATAAGTTTTGGTATAGTGTCTCATTTTTGTCATTCTCTTGGATGGATATTGATTGTTTCTATGATTTGTTGTTTGACTCACTCATTCTTTAGGATGAAATTATTTCATTTCCAATTAATTTTTGGTCTATTTTTCCATGGCCCTTTATTCCACAGAATTTTTATTGCATCATGATCTGAAAAGGCTGCATTTACTATTTCTGCCTTTATGCTTTTGACTGTGAGGCTTTTATATCCTACTAAGTGGACAAATTTTGTGTATGTGCCATGAAAGACATTCAGTTTTCTCCAGAGGCCTATCATATTTAATTTTTCTAATATTCCATTCACCTCTTTAACTTCTTTCTTATTTATTTTATTGTTAGCTTTATCTAGTTCTGAGGGGGGAAGTTTCAGATTCCCCACTAGTATAATTTTGCTGTTTCCTATTGTAACTAATTTAACTATTCTAAGAATTTGGATGCTGTACCACTTGGTGCATACATGTTTAGTACTGATATTATTTCATTGTCTATGTTACCTTTTAGTAAGATGTTGTTTCCTCCGTTATCTCTTTTAATTAGGTCAATTTTTGCTTTTTCTTTTTCTGAGATACAGATTGCTACCATTCCTTTTTTTGTTTTTTAAACTTCAGCTGAAACATACTATATTCTGCTCCGAACTTTTACCTTTACTCAGTGTCTATAACTCTGTTTCAAATGGGTTTCTGGTAAACAATGAGTTGTAGGATTCTGGTTTTTAGTCCACTCTGCTATGTCCTTCCATTTTATAACAGAGTTCATTCCATTCCCATTCCCAGTTATACTTACTATGTATTTTTCTGCATCCTATTTTTCCATTACTTGAATTTTCTCTTTCCCTTTTCTCTTATCACTAGTGTTTTATTCCTGCCCATCACCTCCCTCATTCTACCCTCCCTTCTATCAACCCCTCCTCCTTTTTGTCCTTTCCCCTTTCCCCTCTTAGTTTTACTCTCTCATCTATCAGCACCCCACCCTTTTCTTTCCCCTTTTGCCTTTCCCCTTTTCCTTCTGTATAGGGTAAGATAAAATTCTCTACTTAATTGAAAATACATGTTATTCCCCCTTTGAACCAAATCAAATGAAAGAAAGACTAAAACAATGCACAGCCCTCCCTTTACTTGACTTTTAACTCCCTCTTACAGTGGGGCCCTACTTCCAAGCTACACTGTCCCAAGCTTCAGAGGATCCCAGGAGTTTTGGTTTGAAGGAAGTCAGATTTTTCTCTCTACTGGCCTGTTCTCTGCTCAGAAGATAACCTCAAGCCAACTTGCTAAGCAACCAACCAGCCAGCAAAACTTTCTGTGCTCTGCTGCTTAGGTCTGACAAGCCTGCACCCCTCCCCCACCTGGGTCTCCTGCTGCTCAAGATTTCTTCCTGGTTCCCTGCCGGGATTTGATAGATAATTCCTCCTTAGATCCCACAGACACCCTTGTATTTCCCCCACACCAGACAGTTATTTAGCCCTCTCAACCAACCATAAGCTTAGTCCCAGAAGACAATGGTGCTGCAGCTGATTCAGAAGCTCAAGGATAAGTTTCTCTGGAGTACGATGCCTGAGGACTGTGTTGGTATAATTGTGGAGTTGGACTCTTCTAGCTGTCCAGCATGGCCCCCTGTAAACTGTCTTTGGCTGGAATATAATCTCAGCCCCTCTTTTTGTAGGTTTTGCTGCTCCAGGGGTTGTTTAATTGCTGTTTGGGGGGTAATTGTGTCAAGAGCTCTGTATGTTTTAAGGTGTTTTTTTTCTTTTAAATCATAACATCAGAATAAACTTATACCAACACCTACTGTCTGTATGCACTCCTACTATCTGTCTTAATAAAGATACATTTCTCAAGAGTTACATGTATGTTCTTCCTATGTAGAGATGTAAACATTTTAACCTTATTGAGTAACATGTTTTGGGTTTTCTCCCTATTTACCTTTTTATGCATCTCTTGAGTCTTGCATTTATAGATTGATTTTTTTCCTTTCAGTTCTAGACTTTTCATTAAGAGAGTTTTAAAGTCCTCATCTTTTCCCCTGAAACATTATACTTAATTTTTCTGGGTAGTAAATTATTGGATATAGTCCCAGTTTCTTTGTCCTCCAGAGTATTCCAAGCCCTCCAATCCTTTAATGTTGAAGCTGCCGGGTCCTGTGTAACTCTCATTGTTGTTCCTTGATATTTAAATCATTTCTTTCTGACTGCTTGCAGTTTTTTCTCTTTTACTTGATAATTCTGGAATGTGGCTACAATATTCCTTGTCCCTCCTGTATCTTTTTTTCCAAGACTCTTATTTTATCTGAAGGGGTATTTTATATTTTCTTCTACTTTTATAATCTTTTGATTCTGCTTTACTTCTTCCTATTCTCATTGAGTCATTAGCTTCCATCTGCCCAATTCTGATTCTTATTAAGGAATTATTTTCCCCAGGCAGGTTTTGCACCTACTTTCGCATTTTTCTAATTGCATTTTTTTAAATTTTTTATTTTTTATTGAGGCAATTGGGGTTAAGTGACTTGTCCAGGGTCACACAGCTAGTAAGTATTAAGTGTCTGAGGCTGGATTTGAACTCAGGTACTCCTGACTCCAGGGCCGGTGCTCTATCCACTGTGCCACCTAGCCGCCCCTTTCTAATTGCATTTTAAAAACATATTTCTACATTAGGCATGTTATGAGAGAAGAATAAGAGCAAAAATTAAAAACCTCAAAAAAATAAAAACAACAACAAAAATATAATAGAAACAATATTGTTCTATCTACATCTAGATTCGACAGGTTTGTTTTTTTTCTGGGGTTTGGAGAGCATTTTCCATCATGAGTCCTTTGGAATTATCTTGGACCATGGTATTGCTGAGAAGAATCAAGTCTATCATAGTTGATCAACACATAATGTTTTTGATATTGTGTACAATGTTCTACTGGTTCTGTTCATATCATTCATCATCAGTTCATGTAAGTCCTTCCAGGTTTCCCTGAAATCCGTGGGCTCATATTTTCTTTAACATAATAGTGTCCCATCACATTAATATACCACAGCAATTCCCCAATTGATGGTCAACCCCTCGATTTCCAATTCCTTGCCACCACAAAAAGAGCAGCTATAAATATTTTGGTACATGTAGGTCCTTTTAGCTTTTTTATGATCTCTTTGGGAAAAAAAAATCCTAATATTGGTATTGCTGGGTCAAAAGGTATGAACAACTTTATAGCCCTTTGCATATAGTACCAAACTGCTTTCCAGAATGATTGGATCAGTTCATACCTCCACCAACAATGCATTAGTGTCCCAATTTTTCCACAGCTTCTTCAAAATGTATTATTTTCCTTTTTTGTCATATTAGCCAATTTTTTCTTAGGGAGTTCATTAATAGCTTGTTTAATTTCTTTTTCTAAAATGGGCTTATTTAAGGATTTTATTTCCTCTTCAGTTAACCTGGGCAGTTTGTATTTTTTTAAATATTTATCCTTTTAATTTAGACTGTCAAATTTATTGGCATACAATTGGGCAAAATAGATCCTAATTATTGCTTTAATTTCCACTTCATTGGTGGTGAAATCACCCCTTTCATTTTTTATACTGGTAATTTGGAGTTCTTACTTTGTTAAATCAAATTAACCAGTGGTTTATCTATTTTATTGTTTTTTTTTTCATAAAATCAGCTCTTGGTTTTATTGATTAATCCTATAGTTTTTTTCCTTTAAATTTTATTAATTTCACCTTAAATTCTCAGAACTTCTAATTTAGTATTTAATTGGGAATTTTTAATTTGTTCTTTTTCTAACTATTTAAGTTGCATGCCCAATTCATTGATCTCTTTCTCTTTATTATTGATGTAAGGATTTAGAGTTATAAAATTTCCCCTAAGCGCTGCTTTGGCTGCATCGCATAGATTTTGGTATGTTGTCTCATTATTTTCATTCTCTTGGATGAAGTTATTGATTGTTTCTATGAATTGTTGTTTAACCCACTCATTCTGTAGGATGATATTACTTACTTTCCAATTAATTTTCAGTCTACCTTTCCAAGGCTCTTTATTACATGTAATTTTTATTGTGTCATGATCTGAGAAGGATGTATTTACTAGTTCTGCCTTTCTACATTTGACTATGATTTTTTGTGCCCTAATACAAGGTCAGTTTTTGAATATGTGCCATGTACTGCTGAGAAGGTATATTCATTTCTATCACCTTTCAGTTTTCTCCAGACATCTATCATGTTTAACTTTTCTATCATTCTATTCACCTCTTTAACTTCTTTTTTATTTGCTATATTTATTTGATTCTGAGAGGGGAAGATTCAGATTCCCCACTAGTATAGTTTCCCTGTCTATTTCCTCTTGTAGCTCATTTAACTTCTACTGTAAGAATTTGGATGCTATACAACTTGGCACGTACATGTTTAGTATTGATATTACTTCATTATCTATACTACCTTTTAGCAAGATGTATTTTCCTTCCTTATCTCTTTTAGATCTATTTTTGCCTTTGCTTTGTCTGAGATAAAGATTGCTACCCTTGCTTTTTTTACTTTGGCTGAAGCATAATATATTCTGCTCCAACCTTTCTCCTTTACTCTGCGTGTATCTCTCTGCTTCAAATATATACATATATATGTATCTCAAGAGTTATAAGTACTATTTTCCCATGTAGGGATATAAACAGTTTAACCTTATTGAACAACTTTTTCCCACAGTTTACCTTTTTAAACTTCTCTTCAGTCTTGTGTGTTAAGTTCAAATTTTCTATTCATCTCTGGTTTTTTCATAAGGAAACCCTGACCGTCCCCTATTTCATTGAATATCCATCTTTTCTCCCAAAGGAGAATCCTCAGTTTTGCTGGGTAGTTGATTTTTGTTTTCAATTCAAGTCCTTTGCCTCCCAGAATATCATATTCCAAATCTTGTGATCCTTTTATGTTGAAGCTGCCAGGTCTTATGCAATCCTGACTGTGGCTCCATGATATTCGAATTGCTTCTTTCTGGCTGCTTAGAATATTTTCTCCTACACTTGATAATTCTGGAATTTGGCTACAATTTCCTTGGAGTTTTCCTTTTTGGGTCTCTTTCAGGAAGTGATTGGTGGATTATTTCAATGATGATTTTATCCTCTGATTCTATAATATCAATGCAGTTCTCCTTGATAATTTCCTGCAATATGGTATCCATACTCTTTTGCAGATCATGTCTTTCAGGCAGTCCAATAATTCTCCAGTTGTCTACCCTGGACCTATTTTCCAGGTCAGTTGTCTTTCCAATGAGGTATTCCACATTTCCTTCTATTTTTTCATTCTTTTGATTCTGTTTGACTGATTCCTGGTGTCTCCTAGAGATATTAGTTTCCATCTTTCCAATTCAAATTTTTAAGGCATTGTTTTCTTCAGTTAGATTAAGCACTTCCTTTTCCATTTGGACAAATGATTTTTTTTTTTTTTGGTTAGGCAGTTGGGGTTAAGTGACTTGCCCATGGTCACACAGCTAGTAAGTGTCAAGGGTCTGAGGCTGGATTTGAACTCAGGTACTCCTGACTCCAGGGCCAATGCTCTATTAACTGTGCCACCTAGCTGCCCTGGCCAAATCAATTTTTTAAGGAATTGTTTTCTTCAGTCAATCTTTGTGCTTCCTTTTTCAAGTTGCTAATTCTTTTTCCATAATTTTCTTGTATTGCTTTCATTTCTCTCAGCATTTTTTCTCCTACCTCTGTCTTTTGATTTTAAAAATCCTTTTTGAGCTCTTCCAAGAAGGCTTTTTGGTCTTGAGACTAATTCATCTTCCCTCTTGAGGCTTCACATGTAGGCAATTTGAGAGTATAATTATCATTTGAGTTTGTGAAGCTAACGCTCTTCCCTGTTGACACAGAAGCTCTCAATGGTAAGAGCACTTTTCTGTTTCTTATACATATTGTGGCTCATTTTTTAGAGTTGTGGTCTGCTCCTGGGGCACAGGGGTCACTGTTTCAAGCTTCTTGTGCTTGGGGATAGGGGCTGCCTGGGCTTGCTCCCAGCACCAGTCCTGCGGGTGGCCTTCTAGCTGGCAGCCTGCCCTCTCAGCTGGTGCTGGTTGATCTCAGCACTGGCCTTCTGCACCACCAGCTTGCTGAGCCAGGATCAAGGGGCCTCAGTTGCTCAGCTGTGGCCTAGAGCTTACTGCTGACTTGCCTCAACACCCTCCATGCTGAGCTGCACTGAGGTGTGCTGCACTCCCCTTTTGCCCGAGTGAGACTGAACTTTCCTGAAGTCTTCTAAATTATCTCAGGTTGGAAACTTGTGTCTTTCTTTCTTTTTGTAGGTTCTGTAGTTTCAGAATCCACTTCAAGCCTTGATTTAATGTAGGTTTTTTTGAGAGAACTGAATGAGAGCTCAGGCAACTTCGCTTCTTTCTGTCACCTTGGATCTGCCCCTCCTGCAATTGCTTTTTTAAAGCATCATTTTATTTTTCCAAGCTATTGACTTTTTCTTTCATAACTCTCATTTCTTTTCCCAATTTTTCTTCTACCTCTCTTATTGGGTTTATAAAACCCTTTTAGAGCTCTTCCAAAAGGGCTTTTTGGTTTTATGACAAATTCTTCTTCACCTTTAAGGCTTCACATGTAGGCATTTCATCATTGTTGTCCTCCTCTGAGTTTGTGTTTTGATCCTCCCTGTAGCCATATTAATTTTCACTGTTTTGGGTTCTTTTCTGTTTCTTATTCATATTTTAGCATCTATTGTGCCTTTTAAGTTTGGGCTTTGCTCCTGGAGTACAGCATGCACCGTCCCAAGCTTCTTTTGCTGGAGGTCATTGGCCCAGTCACTAGCTTTTTCCTCTAAAGCCTTAGCAGCTTGCAGCCTGCTAACTACTCTGGAGTGGACCAGTCCATTAGGGTCTGTTGGGTAGCATATATCTGAGCAGGCAGATTGTCTTCTGTGTTGGGGCTGGAGGCCTCACAACTGGCCTGCTATGGCACTAGTTTGCTGAGCTAGAACATTTGGTCCTTAGCCATTGATCTGTGCAGTGGCTAAGAGTCTTTTGCTAACTTGTCCAGACACCCTCTGCACTGAACTATGGTCTGCTTTTACCCAGATGAAACAGACCTTTCCTGAAGATCTTCTAGGTTGTGTTAAGTCTGAAGATAATTTCACTCCTTTTTTGCAGGTTTTGCAGCTACAGCATCTGTAGATAGGCTTAATTTAACATTGTTACTGAGGGAAATTTCAGAGAACTCAGGCTCTTTCCTGGTTTCACTCTGCCATCTTGGCTCTACTTCTGGAAGTCCCTTACTAATGCATTGTTGATGGAATTGTGAACTGATCCAAACATTTTGGAGAGCAATATGGAACTATGGCCAAAGAGCTATGGGGCTGTGCATACCTTTTGACACAGTAATGCCACTACTAGGTCTCTATCCCAAAGAGATCATCAAAAAAGGAAAAGGAACCACATGTACAAACATATTTTACAGGAGCTCTCTTTGTGGTGGCAAAGAATTGGAAACTGAAGAGATGCCCATCAATTGGAGAATGGCTGAACAAGATTTGGTATATGAAAATAATGGAATAATATTTTCTATAAGAAATGACAAGCAGAGAAATTTCAGAAAAATCTTAACTGGACTTATGCTGAGTGAAGTGAGCAGAACCAGGAGAACATTATATACAGTAACAGCAACATTGTGTGATGATCAACTGTGATAGACAGGTCTTCTTAGCAGTAAAATGATCCAAGACATTTCCAAAGGACTAAAGTTGGAGAGTGCTCTCCACATCCAGAAAAAAGTACTGGGGAAGTGCAGCTAGGTGGTGCAGTAGATAAAGCACTGGCCCTGGATTCAGGAGGTGCTGAGTTCAAATCTGGCCTCAGACACTTGACACTTATTGTCTTTGTGATCCTGGGCAAGTCACTTAACCCTAATTGCCTCTCTCTCACACACACACACACACACACACACACACACAAACAGAACTGTGGAATCTGAATGGATTTTGAACCACACTACTTCGACTTTTTTCCCCATTTTGAGTTTTTTCCCTTTTGTTATGATTTTGTCATAACATGACTAATGTGGAAATATTTTAAAGGTGATATTACATATATTAGACGTATTTATGTCTTAGGGAGGGAAGGAATGGGGAGAGAAAAATTTGGAATGCAAAATCTTGTAAAATAAATGTTCAAAACTTTATTTACCTGTAACTGGAAAAAATAAGATACTATTAAGACTAAAAAAAAAGAAGCATATTGACAGGGGATTAACCCAAATTTTTCATTCATTGAATTAAAAACTAAAAAATATTGTACTCTCATCTCACTTCATTTTGCATTTTTCAGAATTGACTCAGCCTTAGATGACTCAAAGAAATACCATGTATTTGAATCAGCTGCCTAAGCAAAGGGCACAAGGAGGACTAGTCCACTGTCTTCTAAATCATCTGCAATTACCTTTAAATGTGTTTGCCATTTAGAGTGACATATTTCAGACATATTTGTGTACTTTTTTGCCCTCACCTCTCAGAAATTGAACTGAGAACCTCAATCAAGGTTATTTTTGAACATAAAAAAGCATGCCATACCTTTAAAATCCCTGTCAATACATGCCAATTGAAATAATTATGGGGAGTGGTTCACTAAGAATGCATTTCTGACCATTCTGTTTACAAAATGCATCAGAACACATATGATTTGTTTCAGTATAGGTCGGTGAATGTTCTTAAAGACAATATTTATTACTAAAATATTTTTTCAGAATTGTGTTTATAGTTTTCTTCTAAAAGACAATCTCTTGTTAGCTTGTCACAGTGTTCAAATGTTTACAAAATTTGAGCATCTTCCATGATTTCTGTCATTTATGAAAATATTTTCTTTCTTACTGACAGGTAGTAATGACTGTAACAAATTAAGGAACTCTCAATTCAAACCATGAAATAACTAAAGTTAACATTAAATTTGTAAAATTGGGCTATTTAATAAATTTTCTAATACTCATTCATTTTTTGGATGTAGAGCAAATTCCTTGGCTCATACTAATACGTATGTATGTATATATATATGTGTATATATGTGTATGTATGTATGTATGTATATATGTGTGTGTATGTATATATGTGTTTACTCATTCATTCATTCATTTGCATATTTGTTCTCTTATATGCCACAGTAGGAGCACAAGAACTAGGCTAGTCCAGCACAGGTTACAGAACAAATGAACTACATAGTTATACAGCATTTTTGCAAGGGATATTTTAAGAGAAATGGGTCATTATTGTTGCCAGTGAATTATAAGACTGATTATACCCAAGTGGCTTTTGTGAAAACTTGTCTTTCAGGAGAAAGAAAATGAGAGCAACATAGTGCTGCAGACATTTAGTATCTATGTAAACATGAATTAGTCTCTGTCCTTCTCTGAACCTCAGGATTCTCATCTATATGATGGTGATAATACAATTTAAATAATCTTTCTCAGTGGTGGAGCCAAGATTGTAAAGTAGAAAAGGCAGTCATCTGGGCTGTCCCAACATTCCACTCCAAACAATTTTAAAATGATTCCTCAGATCAAATTCTGGAGAGGTGGAGCAAACCAAAGGTCAGAGTAAGACTTTTTTTTTTTCACTCAAGAAAAGATTGTGTTTTATTTAAAGTTTTGAGTTCCGAATTCTGTCCTCTTATTCCTTCCTTCCCTCCCCTCCCCCCTCCTCTGGGGTTGCAAGCCATCAGTATAGGTTATACATGTGTGATTATGTAAAACATTTCCATATTAGTCATTTTACACAAAAAGACTCAAGTAAGGAAAAAAAAGAAAGCACAAAACACCACATTTCAGTTAGTGGTAGGGCTAAGTGGTGGTGCCAGTAGCAGCAGTACATTCAGGAGCTTTCAAGCCAGAGACAATAAAGGACCCTGACAACTTCTCTGAAAAATACTAAAGGACACCCTTGTACTATTACGTGACACAGGAGCAGAAACTGTTTGGCTAATTTATTGTCTATATTCACTTCTTGGTCATAGTTCAAGACCAAAAAGGAAAACTTCTGTTCAAGAGGGAGTGAGAGCTCTCATAAGCAGTGTCAGTTTAGGTTACAAGGGATTAGGGACCATAAGGAGCAATATAAATTGTAGTTCCAAGTGGTCAGGGTTCTTTCTGGGTAAGAATCAGAGTGAACACTAGGAGAGCACTGACCACATCTTTCCCTAGATCACACCATCTTGGAAGTACTGAAAACTCCCAGACCCCCAAACCAGCCCTGGAAACAGCAGTGCAAATAAACCTGAAGTTGGAAACACTGTCCCTTTTTCCCCATCCTCACCATACCAGGAACAGAGCTGAAGATTAACAAAGCATTCAAAAGCAAGAAATAGAATGGAAACATAGGAAAGCAACAAAAAAGCACCTGAGGGTAAAAAGCTACCAAGATGATAAGGAAGATCAAGACATAAATGCAAAAAGATAATGAAGTCAAAACAGCAAAGCCTCAAAGGAAAAATGTGAATTGTCCACAAGCCCAACAAGAATTCCTGGAATAATAAAAACTTATTTTCAAAATCAGATAAATCCCCTCCTTTACTCTGTCATTCTCCATTTACCCTTCTAAGTCTCCTTTATCAATGTCTCCCTCTAAGATTGAATTCCTCTTAATGCTACTTACATCTCTAAATTTTGATCCTATAAATCTCATTGACATGAATTTTCTTTGATTCAGTTACAGCCATGAAAAAAACTAGCTCTGGGCACTTTCTCCTCACCCCACAAATCCAAAGATTATTTTCTCCCATGCACCTAATGCTGACATCAAAGCTATATCTTGACATGTCTTAAAGTCCAATAAATAAAAAGATTCAGCCTCTGCAACCTCATATGCACAACTATTATATCTTTCAATCCAGGCAGCCTAGACACTAATACCCAAATTAGTTCATTAAATTTCTGTTCAACTGTAATTATTTGGATACTTGTTTCAATACCATCACTACCACCACCCCTTAATTAAAGATGTATCAAAATTCTTAGTGCATTTTTATTTATTATTTATTTGTTAAGCTATAATAGCTTGAAATTATATGACAGGGGCAGCTAGGAAGTGCAGTGGATAGAGCACTGGCCCTGGAGTCAGGAGGACCTGAGATCAAATCTGGCCTCAGACACTTAATACTTAGTAGCTGTGTGACCTTGGTCAAGTCACTTAACCCCAATTGCCTCACAAAAAAAAAAAGAATTGTATAACAATCCTATATAAAGGTAAAACCAACCTCCTGGTACACATTGTTTATAATCAAGTTTAAATATTCTTCTATACATTAACCCTTTAAGTATCCCAGCTGTGTTTTCTCGTGTTGAAACATGCTCAGTTTCTCTGACTCATCCTTGTATGGCACATTTTCTAGTATACCCACCACCCTAATAACAATTATCTGGTCACATTTACTTTCTAAAACATATCACCTGGCAAAAAATATAATACATTAGATGTTGTCTAACCACAGAAGAGGAGGAACTAAACTTGCACAGGGTTATAAGATGTTGGTGAGGGGCTATGAAGTAGAAAATTGCTTCTAGAAAAGGAATTTATCCCATCCTGATTACCAACATGCCCCACAGTGCTTCCTCTTGTCTGGCTCACTCTATTGCCTGGGTCCAAAGTTGCTACTCTATTGTGGTCTACTGGCTGTCAAAACCCAGTCACAAGGTACATTCCTACAAAGAAGGTAGGATGGATATATCCCACCTCCCAGTCTTATGGCTGTTTGAACCATTACCATATGGGAATCTTATGGTAAGAGTGGTCAGGTACAGGAATCAATGTAGGATTTGTGGAGGGTAATTGGCAACAAAGGCTTCCTCTCTTTCAGCTTTTTCTGTCTACCCACAGTTTTTATTCCTCCCTGGTAAACTCAGCCCAACCTCCTTTTTATTCACTCTTAAAAGCCTTCCTTTTCTACTATATCCTTTAGAAACATTAACCATTGAAGTGGGTTGAAAAGGTTTATTTAGAAAGAAATGACCTGAGTTTGGATTCTGACTCTGCCAGAAATGATCTGTGTGAATTAGGACACTAAATGATGTCCAGAGCCACATGAAACTCCAAATCTCTTATCCAATATATCTTGGTTGCACATTCTTTGCATCTTCTGGTGTTCACAGAAACCTAGCTTTCTCATGATGATACCACATCTCTAGGCATTATATATAATTCTTACTGCTCCTTTTCTCATATTGCATAGTACCTGCGCCCAGAAAGAGGATTTGACATACCTATTTCTTCCCATTGAGGCTGTCATATATATTTTCTTCCACCATAATTCAGCATCCAGCTCTCTTTCAATACATTTGCCACATTCTGCCTTTTTTATAATAAAATAATTTTATTTAATCTTATTTTTTAAGTAACATTTCAGGGGCAGCTCAGTGGTGCAGTGGATAGAGCACCAGCCCTGGAGTGAGGAGGACCTGAGTTCCAATCTGGCCTCAGATACTTGACACTTACTAGCTGTGTGACCCTGGGCAAGTCACTTAACCCCAATTGCCTCACAAAAAAGTAACATTTCACATAAATTTAAGCTTCAAGTAGCATATAGTTATGAGAAGTCACATGTCTAAAGAAGAGAAAGAATCAAGAACCCAGTGAATAAGAACCAGGAAACAAACTTTTTTGGAAATGTAAGTAAATGTTCTTTTTTTTATAAAACAAATTCCTCCTCAATTGCATTCCATTTATAGATCTAGACAGGTGTAGTATAAAAATAGATGACAACAAATATGTATTGTCTTAAGATGATTTTTATGTGATTCCTTCATTAGATTCAAGAAAATATCTGGACTAAATGAACAAAGTACCACAAATTGTTTGATCGGCAACAATAGAAAGGTAAGCAGATTCCTAGATTTATTTTTATCAACACACCAAGAAGCCCTACAGTAAAAGAAGATATTACAGAATCCAGAATAAATAAAAATTGAATTAATGGCAGTAAGGTTGTGTAGTGGATAGGGTATTATTATCAGAGCCAGAAATTTCTCAATTCAAATCTGGCCCCAGTCACTTTTTAGCTATGTGACTCTGGACAAGTCACTTAACTTCTGACAATTTCAATTTCCCCCTCTAAAAATGAGTATAATATGACACCAGCTTAATGGAATTGTTATTAGGAGCAAAGAGGATAATATATATAATAGAAGAATTTTCAAAACTTATAATGCTATGTAAATGCTAGCAATTATTTTTTAATGGATTTATAAATAATCCAAGAAGAAAATGGCTTTCTGATTACAATACCACCACAGGGTACAACCCAGGAAACAGACCAAAAGAACAAATGATTCTTTGTTTTTCTTTTTTTTCCATTTACTTAGAATTTCATTTTCCCCAATTACAAGCAAAAAAAAAAAGAAAATTAACATCCATTTAAAAAACTGTGTTTCAAATTCTCTTAATCCCTCTCTCCCCCAGCCCCTTATGAACACAAGCAATTCAATATAAGTTATACTCATGTAGTCATGAAAAACATCTCTACATTAGTCATGTTGTCACTGAAGACATAAAAAAAATTAAGATAAAGGAATTGTAAAAATTATACTACAATCTGTATTCCGACACCATCAGTTCTTTCTCTGGAGATGGATCACAGTTTTCTTAAGTCCTTCAGAGTTATCTTGGATCATTGTATTATTGAAAATAGCTGAATCATTCACATCTGATCATTTTAATATATTGTTGTTACTTTGTATACAGTACATTTCACTTTGCATCAACTCACGTAAGATTTTCCAGGTTTTCTGATAGCATTATGCTCATCATTTCTTGTAGGACAATAAAGTTCAATTATAATCACATGCCACAATTTGTTCATCCATTCCGCAATTGATGAACATTTCCTCACTTTTGAATTCAACCTTTTGTTTTTTATCTCTTTTTGGATACCAACCTAGTAGTGGTATTACTAGGTCAAAGAGTAGGCATGATATTACAGCCCTTTGGCTATAATTCCAAATTGCTCTACAGAATGTTTGAATCAGTTTACAACTTCACCAAGAGTGGTTTACTATCTCATTTTCTCCATATCCCCGACAAAATTTGTCATTTTTCTCTGCTATTCTATTATTCAATCCAATAGGTATGAGGTAGTACCCCAGAATTGTTATGAACTGCATCTCTCCAAGCATTTTTTCCATATGCCAATAGATAGCTTTGGTTATTTCATCTGAAAATTCTTCATATTTTTTGGATCATTTATCATTTGAGGAATGGCACTTATTTGAACAAATTTGACTCAGTTCTCTATGTATTGGAAAAATGAGACCTGTCAGACAAAATTCCTTCAATTTTTTTTCTTTCGGTTACTATTGCTAGCTGTATTTCTCTCCATACAATTCCCTCCCCATAACATTTACTATATTTTCTATCACCTTTGACCCTCTACCTCCTTAAAAGTGGTTTGCCTCTGACTGTCCCCTCCCCCAATATCTCCTCTATTCTATAACCGCCATCCCCCTTATCCCCTTCCTCTCCTACTTTCCTGCAGGGAAAGATAGTTTACTATACCCAATGAAATATATATGTTACTCCCTCTTTGAGTCAATTTTAAGGAGAGTAAGTTTCACTCACTCCCCAGCATCTCCTCCATTTTCCCATCCATTGTATAAGCTTTTTCTAGTTTCATTTATGAGATAGTTTGTGCCATTCCACATTTGCCATTCCCTTTCTCCCAGTGCATTCATTTCTCACCCCTTAATTTTATTTTTTAAGATATTATCCCTTCATATTCAACTTACACCTGTGCCCTCTGTCAAAACATACTCTATCCAGTTGCCCTAAAAATGAGAAAATTCTTATGAGTTACAAGAATCATCTTCCCATGTAGGAATGTAAACAGTTTAGTCTCTTAATATCCTGTAAGATTTATTTTCCTGTTGACCCTTTATGCTTCTCTTGAGTCTTGTATTTGAAAGTCAAGTTTTTTCTTCAGCTCAGGTCTTTTCATCAAGAATGCCTGAAGGTGCTCTCTTTCATAGAAATCCCATTTTTCCCCCTGAAGGATTATATAGTTTTTCTGGGTAGGTGATTCTTGGTTGCAATCCCAGTTCCTTTGCCCTTCAGAATATTGTATGCCAAGCCCTCTGATCCTTTAATGTAGAGGCTGCTAGATCTTGTGTTATCAAGACTGTGGCTCCACAATAATTGAATTGTTTCTTTATGGCTTTCAATATTTTCTTCTTGACCTGGGAGTTATGGAATTCGGCTATAATATTCTTGGAATATTTTGAAATTTATTCCAGGAGATGATTGGTGGATTCTTTCAATTTCTATTTTACCTTATGTTTCTAGGATATCAAGGCAAATTTTCCTGACAATTTCTTGGAAGATGAGGTCTAAGCTCTTTTTTTGATCATGGCTTTCAGGTAGTCCAATAATTTTCAAATTATCTCCCCAGGATCTATTTTCTATGTCAGTTATTTTTTCCAGTTAGATATTTCACATTGTCTTCTATTTTTTTTAAATCTTGTGCATTTGCTCTATTGTTTCTTGATTTTTCATAAAGTTATTAGCTTCCATTTGCTCAATCCTAATTTTTAAGGAGCTATTTTCATCAGAGATATTTTTCACCTCCTTTTCCATTTGGCCAATTTGGTTTGTCAAGGCCTTCTTTACCTCCTGGCCTTTTTGTTCCTCTTTTACCATTTGCCATAGTCTGTTTTTTAAGGTGTTATTTTCTTCAGTATTTTTCTGTGTCTCATTTACCAAACTATTGGTTTTTTTCATGATTTTCTTGCACCACTCTCATTTCTCTTTCAATTTTTCCTCTACTTCTCTTTATTTTAAAAGTCCTTTTTGAGCATTTCTATGCCTTGAGACTAATTCGTATTTTTCTTAGAAACTTTGGATGTAGGAGCTTTGACTTTTTATCTACTTTTGTGAGTGAGATTTTCCCCAACCCTTAGTTATAAGAGATTTACCATAGTTATAAGTGATTTGATTAATATAATAATCAATATATTAACTAAAAATTGTGATTTATTCTATTTAATAAAGATTGCATAAGGTCAAAAGGTTAAGTCTTTTCTCATATTTCCTAATTTTCCAATGTCAAGCATTAGGTAATATCACAAGATCTACTAGTCAGCAATACTATATTTTAATAATCAAGAGTGACATACTTTCCTATAAGAGTTCATGCTGTTGACCAGTGGCCTAACAATGATCCAACCTATTGTTATCATAATGCTGTCATTTATTATAGTCATTTAGGTAGTTCCTCATATTTCCTAAGAATGATTTAATTTTAGAAGCACAACTAATGATATAATACTGTACAAGTGTAACTTTGGAAGAGTACATAAACCCATGAATTGTGTAATTCTGGGTCTTTCAGGTCCAATGCCTGGATGACCAGCTTTATTGGGAGGTTAAAACCCTCTCAATAAAGCTTTGTTGGGGGACTAACCTTCTCTCAATAAACCTATTTGCTTCAGCCTGGAAACTTTGTTGTTTTTGTTCTTCCATCAGACTTAAAATTTTTCCTGACACTTTTGAGGGTACATTTTAATCTTCCTTGTTGCCATAGAAACTTTATATGGTCAGCATTTTTTTCTGTTTGTTCATTTTCCCAGCCTATTTCTTGAATTTTAACTCTTTGTTAAAGTGGGGAACTGCTTTCAGGATGGAGAGAACATTGTCACAACCTTCAGCAGGTTTGTCCACCTGTTTTCAGAGGTACTTTTAGGTATTTGTAAGTTTTTACTTCTTCCAAGGTGGTATTATTTAAGGAGAGGTATGTTCACCATTCTCCTGGTCTGTGCTCTGGTCTGTAAGCATATGACTGTTTTTCTGGCCTGGAACTATGAACAGAATCCTCCTCTACTATGGCTGCAAGCTCTTGTGCTCCTCCCCCTCATGGGACCTCCACCAAAGACTGTGACCTGGATCTGAGTATGGGCAAAACAACAGAGTCTTGCCTCAATGCTAACAAAGAGATACCTGTAATCTCTCTCTGGCCAAATGTTGAACCCCCTTACCATCTATGGCCTGAGTTCCAATAGCAATTGCTGCTGCTGATGATTCAGAGAATCCCAAGGCCTACTTTTGGTTTGCTGGGTTGGGTCTCTACTGGTGTAGCCTGTGATGGACTAAACTCTACTCTTACCCAAGTACAACAGATATTTCCTGTCTACATTCTAAATTGTCTTTGGCTAGAAAATTATTTCACATTGTCTTTTTGTTGGTTCTTCTTCTGCTCCAGGAATTGACTTATGGCATTATTTGAAAGTATTTTGCAAGGTCTTGGGAAGAGCCCAGGCAAGCCTTTTCCCCACCATCTTGGCTCTGTCTCCAAGACTCAAACAAATCATTCTTATAGTTTGGGGATTCGTCCTCTTGGTGGAACTAATGCTCAGTTGAAGCACCTTCCAACCACTACATAAAAGAGTAGATAAATTATCTTCCTGTATGATTTCCTTGCATTACCAAATTGAGACATCTTCAGAAGCTACACACTCAGACATACTGTTTTGAGAAAGCCAATTTCAAGATCTTGGAATATCTCATTGTTTTGATCCAGAATCAAAGGAACACTGCTTAATTCAGAATCTTTCTCTCTATGGCACTGCCCCAAAGGGATTCTTCTTACACTTCAGTCACAGTTAGCAGGATACAAGCCTCTTAATGACAGTTTGGGATAGACAAATGGAGTGACTTCAGCACCCCAAGGCCAGACAGTAACCAACTAGTTGGTGAGAAGAACATAGAAGATAAAAGATTCTTAAAATCAAGTCATCAATAATTCTTAAAAGATCAATGCTTAAGATCCACTGTGATTCAATTTACTAGATCAGCCACTGGTTTTGGCATTCAGAAACACACAAAGGTGCTGGATTATGTAGGTGCACTCCAAATATAATTTTAAAAGCAAAACATGTTGGATTTAGAACAAAAGGATTGAAAAGGAGTAGACTGCTCATTTTATTACTCAAAGTTCAGCCACATCATCAGTCAGCCACTAAGATGGGAATGAACAACTCTTACAGTAAACTCCCTGGGGCAGAGATAAAGAAGAATGAGCACCCCACAAGAGAGGAAATACAAAACACCACCACATCATTGAACAAATGTGAACATTGATTGAATGATAAAGTTAAAATGAGGAGCACCCTATCTCGGAATCTATTACTGCTAAAAATCCCCAGTTATTTGCAATCTCCATACATAAGTTGTGGCAGCAAGAAATCTTCAGGGAGTTTCTTTTTAGAAGGAAAGGCCAGTAGCCTCAAACTTGGCTGTGGGGAAAACAATATACTAAATTGAAAAGTTCTTTCCCAATGAACCTCAATAGACTAAGTGCCTGTAACTTTTCTAAATTCTGACCCTGAAAATGAAAATATAAAATTCTAAGCCCTCATTCTGCTGTGTATGCTACATATGCTTGTTACCAATAATAATTAGCATTTGTGTAGTGCTTTAAGGATTGCAAAACACTTTACAAGTATCTCACATTGTCCTTACAATCAACCTGGAGGTAGGTACTATTAATATTTCCATTTTAGAAGAAAACCCAGGCAACCAAAGATTAAGCCACTTGTTCAAGGTCACACAGCTAACCTGTATCTCAATCTAGATTTTAACTCATGCTTTCCTGACTCCAGGTGATTTAGGAGGCAAAAAAGGGGTTAAGAGCAAAACCTCAGACCCAAACTCTACTTTAGATATGAGTTCTAAAAGGGATTCAGACCCCAATTAATGGATAACTTAATTTTTTTTTTTTTGCAGGCAACAGGGGTAAAGTGACTTGCCCACAGTCACACAGCTAGTAAGTGTCAAGTGTCTGAGGCCGAATTTGAACTCAGGTACTCCTGAATCCAGGGCCGGTGCTTAACCACTGCGCCATCTAGCTGCCCCCTTTTTTTTTATAATTTTTTTTTTTTAATGGATAACTTAAGACTTGAGTCTTTATTAATACAAGTCAAGGCCTAGGTTCTCCTTACCCACAATAATCAATACCAATAACAAGAACATAAAGAGGCAGGTCATAGAGACCTTAACTATAACAATGATACAAAGAAAAGGCATAGCAATTAAAACTGATAAATGAAGATATTTTGAAAGTAAGCATGGGAACAAAAAGGTGACATGTGCAGAAAAGGCCAAATTTGTCCCCAGATTCACCTTATGACATGTAAACCCCATGAACACACCAAGGAAAAAGGCATCTGACTCAGGGGTTGGCTTAGGACCCCAGGAACTCCAAATTAGGTTAAACCCTCCCCTGTACCTCCCTAAGGTAGAGATTATTATAATGAGATTGATAATCAATTTATCCATACTGTAACAACTGGAGTGATGCCACCTGCTGGAGAGTTATCATAGGAAAACTCTGCCATGAGGAGAAGGCATCTGAGGGCAAGCCATGTGGCTTTTCTTTGGCATCAGGAAGTTACGTTTGCTCGTGGGTACTGTCTATCAAAGCTACTAGCCAATTAGCTTGGAGCTGTGTGTGCCTGTGGATGGGGGATGTTTCCAGTTTCACAGGAAGCTTTAGGGCTTTTTGTCCCTGACCTTGCCATGGCAGGTTGGATGGTGGAGCCTCTTAGAAATAGTTAGATTTTTGCATTTCTCTCTGATCATTAGATCCTCATGCTCTTTAATAAATACTTAAATACTCTTGCTAAAGCTTCTGATTTATTGGTGACCACTCATTAGATATTTTGGACAGTATAGCTAGAATTTTAGCCCCTTACAGATGGCTGACCATGAAGAGGAAAGCTGACCCTCCATCTTCTGATCTTCTGGTTGGGTAAGAAATTTTCCCTACCCTGTCCCTTTAAAATCTGAAGTACTGCTAAGTACTGGCTGTTTTCTATTTAAATTTTCAAATGGGTTTTTTCAATTCCCTAAGTACCCTGTTTCTGATTTTAGTCTGTTTAACCAGACAAATGTTAATGCTTTGTTTTTTGGACTTTCTATTTTTATTTTTATTTTTTTAGGAGAGCAATCAAGGTGCTCACACAAGGGAATATAAATATACCCCCTCACCCCAACTATGCCTTTTCAAAGAAACCTCCAGCACTTTTTTCAAATTCTAAAACTAAATGTTGCTCTAATTTTACATGCCTGGAGGCAAAGAAGCAGCCTCTAGAAGTCTTTATTCCCCTAGCAGCTGGGGAAGGGGAACTCTGGCCTGAGTTCAAAACAAAGCCTGATTCAAATTGCCCTATTGGGACCCCACCCCCTCCACCTCTGGTGCCACCCCCTACTCCTCCCATGGCCATGCCCCTTGCTCTTCCTTCCAGGGAATTCCAGAGATCCAATCCACCCTCCTCAGGTCCTGACCTTGAGCATGTGAAGCTTTCTCTACCTGCATTTCCAGCTTCTACTCAATTGCTGGAGCAGTCAGCCTCAGCCCTGCTCCAACTAAGCTGTGATTCTGACTCAACCTGCTGTGGTTCCCCCAAACTGATCTTAGAAATCCAGATATGCTCATTTTGTTCATAATTTTGTTAATCTGCTTTTGTTTTTAATTAGTAACCTTATAAAGCATTTATATTATGAAAGGACTGACAGAGAAAATGGAGGTGTTAAAGAAGACAAACCCTAACCCTACTTAGAGCTATGGATAAAGGCAGAGTATATTCACACTGCCATAGCCTTTTTGTTTGTTTTTGTTTTTGTTGGCTTTGTTTGTTTTTGTTTTTGTTGGCTTTTTTTTTTTTTGCCCTTGATATTTTTGTTTATCTTGTCTAAGATCACATTTGGGATTTTTCTTTTTGGTCACATTATATTACTGGGTTAGATTGTTCACTAATAATCATAGGCCTTTTTTTTCAAACAACCTGCTATTGAGGCAATATGGTTCACTAAAACAACATGGGAATTTGAAATCTTAAAAACCTTGATTTAAATCTCTATTCCTTCATTTTCTACCTTTCCAAAATATTTAAGCTTCCTAGGTTTTAGCTTTATTCTGTTTAAAATGAGGTGTTTGAACTAGATGACCACTATGCTCCCTCGAAGTGCTGAATCAATGATGATCCACCCCAAAACCTAAGCAATTGATTTTTAAAACCCAAGTGCAATAAGTTCTCTAAGGACAGAATTTCCCTGTCATGCTTAAAGTGGGCTAAAGTTAATGGTCCATGTGCTTTCCATATTGCTTAGTTTAGTGCCTATTTAACTTTTTCTGCAGTATAATGAGAAACCAGGCTGAGTTGGAAGACACTGCATATCAAATATATCAGGAGCAACTCATTCACAAAATACTTAAGAGCTTTTCACTAATTTCATGCCAATGGTTTCCCTTTGACAGAATCCAAATTATTTGCCACTCCACACACAGTGTCCCCATATGAAAAGGGTTTCTAAAAATACCTCACCCTCCCTCACAAAGAGAACAGTGCAGATGTGGGTATTATACAGGTTTCAAGAGCCCAATCATTTGAATGCCACTATGGATCTGAAGTTAGTGGTTACATTATGTACAGCAGCTGAACTGAGGAAGTTTGTCCTGTGTACCTATTACTTTTTCATTCCATCAGAAGCAGTGCATGTGTTTTCTAAAGGGGAGGTCTTAGTTTGAAGATTTCTGTCCTAAATCCTTATGCTCCATCTCCTTGTTCCTGCCATTCAGAATGCTGTGCCTTTCCCTAAACCTGAGGCCACTTTAAAGAGCAGTTCTCACACAAGACATAATAATGAACATGAGGTTGGTGAACAACTTATCTCAAGTGAAATCAAGATTAGATTGTCTCTATATGGGGAAGAGGGAGGGAGGAAACATGTTTATGTTTTGATGGAATAAACTAGCCTGTTCAGACAAGATAGTAACTTCAAAATCATTTTGGTAATTCAAGCAAAAATTGCAAACCATAATCATATAAGATGACTCATAAAAATGTAAACAATAACATATTTAACATTTCACCTAAGACAAAAAAGTGGCAATAACCAAACTCCAGGACTGTGAAATTTATTCAGTTCTTTTGTTGTGGGGGAAACTCCATGTTCTATGAGGAACTCCATTCTGGTTTGGGAGGACTAACTCACTCAAATAATTGGAGGCTCATATAAAATCTTATAAAATAGAGAGATTTATTATGAAAGAGGAATAGATGGCTGGGAGGCAATTCAGTCACACATCCTGCTGACTTGCAAGAAATCCATATCTCAAATGTATGGAACTTGCATATCATCTTTGTTCCTTACAGATTTTGGAATATGTATTTGTGTTTATACCATATATGGAATTGTCTATATCCTTGGGTTGGACCAAATCTTAGAGCAGATATCAAAATGCTCCAGAGGCTCTAACCACATCCTTATGCCCCAGAGGTTTATATAATTCAGCTCTTCCTTACTAGGAAAGAGGTCCTTTTCGTGCAGTGGAAGTGAAAACAAAAACAATTAGGCCAACCAGGCCAGAACAACTCTCTTTAAATGCCATGATGCTCTTTCTGATCCCTTCCTCCACCTCAGTTTTCGTTGTGTCAGACTCATTATCCCATTTGGCTTTTTGGGGGTTTTGTTTTGTTTTGTTTTGTTTTGTTTTGTTTTGTTTTGCAAATGTACCAGAGTGATTTGCCATTTCCTTTTCCAGATAACTTTATAGATGAGAAAACTGAAGCAAAAAGGGTTAATTAACTTGCTCAGAGTCACACAGTTAGTAAGTATCTGAGGTCACATTTGAGCTCATGTCTTCCTGATTCCAGGCCCAGCTTTCTAGTCAAACTTTCCCACTTAACTTCCCCATTGTGCAACAGCAGGCATACTAATGAATGTACTACTGATGAAGCTTTTATTTTGTTGTGTTATGAGAAGCAATTTATAATTATGCTAAGAAAGCACTTTAAATATTCCAAACTTTGACCCAGGGATTCCGATGCTACGTATATACACTCCAAGAATGTCAATGACAAAAAGAAAGGTTCCATAAAGGCCAAAATATTTATAGCAGCACTTTTTGTCATCCTTAAGAACTGGAAACATAGTAGATGCTCCTCAGTTAGAGCTAACAAATATGACATGTGAATGTAATGGCTTAGGGTGCTATAAGAAATTATGACTATGATGAATACAGAGAAGTGTGGGAAAGCTTATATGATTCGATATTAAGTGAAGAAAAACAAGAAAAACGATATTGACAATAAAAATGGAAAGAACAGTAACAACCAAACAATTTAATGACTAAATTTGTTCCCAAATAATAAATATGAGAAGTCATGCTTACCTTCCCCCTATTCTTCTTTACATAGGTGAGAAGCTTAAGGTAGGGAACGTTTTACTAGTTTTGATGAACTCTCATTTTCTGCTTTTTCATTCTTTGTTATAGGAGTTGGCCCTCTGGGAAGGTAAAGGGATGAGAGATACTTTGGGAAAAGTAGTTGATGTAAAAATAAAATATATCTTTAATAAATATCTCTTGCAACCAGGTGAATAGAGTGCCATATTTGGAATCAGGAAGACTTGAGTGTGAATATTGCCTAAAATTCTTATTAGCTGCTGAGTCCTGCCAAGTCATGTAACTTCTGTCTGCCTCAGCTTCTTCATTTGTAAAGTGAGACTAAAAATAGTCCAGGATTTACTGGGTGCAGATAAAATGATAAAATATATAAAGCACTGTATAAATCTTAAAGTATCACATAAAGGATACCCATAATAGTGATAGAATTATATTTTTAAATTTAAATTGAGTTTCAAGATCAGAATAAAAATACTATGTAAGGTAATAGATTAACACTGAATAAAATTTGTTGGGTCACCATTTTCCTAGTTATTTGAATTAAATGAATTATTTTTCTGTCATGACACAATAATGTGCTTAAAATTGAACAAATATATAATGCATTTGTAAAAGATAGTGGCAATAATAAAAATAAAGTATAAATACCCTAAGATCAGAAGCAGGGCATCAAAGATAAGGAGCTTTTATAACCTTTGAAAATTCTAAAACTAGAGAAATATATCAAAAGCACAATGAGGGAAAGCCAACTGTTTGAACAAAAGTGACTATTTAAGCCCATCTTTACTTTAAAAAAAGATACCAGAAACAAAATCAGATAAAAGATCTTTAAAATGATCTTCAAAGAATCTGAAGTGTCCAGAGACTTGGTGAGAATTGCCTTTAGGGAGAGATGGCTACCTCAAATTCATTACCTTTTTTTAATGAGGCTCTGGGGACAATGTGGTCAACAAAGTACTTTCTTAGTTACAAGGGTGAGTAAACACAGCAGAATCATTAACATAGCTTCCCTCTCTCTCACTCCCTCTCTCTCTCTCTCATTCAGTAATCACCATATGACTGACCTATTGTATCTGTGCAAGGGCTGTGTGGTTGTTTAATAGGTTGGAAAAATCATGAGTTAACAGAATTAACAAAGTGAGATATCAGTGAAATTCCCAAATACTTAAGAAAGACAATGCTGACCATGCCCCCCCCCTTAAATACTTCTTCAGAGGAAGAGAGAGATTTGACTTTATTTAGTTAAATTCTCTCACATAGTCTTCATTAAGACCAATGACACACAGTGGCAAATGGCTGGCTGGAGTAGGGATATGGTTAGAAGAAACGGAAATGAATAAGATCAGGGAAGACATTTTTCTCATAGTTACATGAAAACATAATGTCTGATATATTGTGTATCAAGCACTACTAGATGATGAAATCATAGAGGCCTGATCTACATACAGTTGGCAATAAGAGGTGGTAAAGTCACCAGAGAATATCTGTCATCATCCTTTTGGTTCATATGTTCTCTAAGTAAGATTAATTCAATAATGATTTACCAATTATAACTAAATACCAAGTCAAAACATTGGCTATTCCAATGGTCCTAGCATGCTTCCTCCACCAAGCTTGGTGCTTAGGAGGGGGTGAATCCTGAATGACAGTGTCCCAAAGAACTTTATCTTCCTGATGAAACAGAAGGGTATTGGACTTCATGTGTTCTTGAGGAAAAAAAAATTACAAGAATTCAACTAAATGAATGCAAAAACTTATTTGGGCCTGAGGTAACTCTCCTTGAGAAACTATAGGATGGACACACCTAAGAAGTAAGGGAGACAAGCCTATTAGGTGTGGTCGCTGCCTGAATGGTGCCAGGGGAAAGAGATAACTCAGAAGCCAGGACTACCACCTCTCATTCAAGCTTTCCCCTCTTGCAAAGGGAATTTTAAATAAGCAGGTGGTCACTCCATCTGTCCCCCCCACCATCCATCCTCTATAAAAGCTTTGACCTCCCTCCTGGTTGAGAAGAAATGTATGTCAGAGAATCTTGTTGTCTCTAAGCCATTTTCTCCCCTTGAGGCAGACTTGCCTCTTGGTCACTTTCTCTAGGGTCCCTAATCACATTGTGTGCAAGAGTTGTAATTCTTTAGAGGAATAAATAACGAAGGACCACTATACCACCTATTTTTCCCATGACAAAAACCATCTCTGTTATTACTAGTAATATGAGTAGTTAATCTCAATAAAGCAAAACACAAAATCCCCTTTCTTTGCAACAACCCTTTAAGGTAGTTTTAAGGTAAGGTGTCTATAGAGAAAGAAACAAAGGTTCCAGAAGGTAACAGCTATTAAGTGGCAGAGCTGGGGACTGAACACAGTAATGTAATATAAAACATTGGACTTTTTCCACTATTTCAACATTGCTTCTCAGGATAAGAAATGTAAATGTAGTTCTTGAGGAGATTGGCTACTGAAGTAAAGGAAAAGAAAAATTACTATATTACCCTTTCTAATTTTTATGGTAGTATCATCTTCAATCTACCAATATTTACAAAGTTCTGAGGCTGAAGAGAGATTAAAAAATGAACCAAAAGATATGGTTACCTGTCCCTGGGCTTGGACCCAGGGAAATGTGAGTTCAAATTTGCCCTCAGACACTATTTATCCATGTGATCCTGGGCAAGTCAATTAACCTCACTATCTTCCACAGTTTCCTCACCTGTAAAGTTTGAATAATAATAATAGCACCTATATGCTAAGATTTTTTGCAAGATCAAATGAGATAATATTGGAAAAGAACTTAGCATAGTAAGTAGAACATAGTAGGTGCTTAAAAATGCTTGTTCCCTTCCCCACTTCTATCCCTCTAGGACTTACATGGCATTGGGTGATAAAAAATATATAAGTATAGAGAAAGTTAATTCAAAAGTTGATGAAATTATTATATGTTGTCTTAAATGGATGATAAGAACACACAAGATGAATTGAAGCAGAAAATGAAAATGTTTGGTTAAGGAGCAACCAATTAGACAAAATCCTATCCCTAAAACCCATTGTCATTAATGGTGCTTCCTCTTCAAGTGAACTTGTGTTCACTAATATATATATATATATATAAAATATTCACTATTATATATATTATATTATATTATAATATATTATACAATTATATTATATATTCATTATATATACAATTACTGTATATATAATATATTCATATCATATATTATCATGAATATATATTATATGTATATACACATATTCACTATATATACATATACTGTATATATAATATACATATATACACTATTATATTATATATAATATGTGTATATTATATTCACATATTATATATTCATATTCACTATTATACATATTATATAAAACTATTGTATCTCTCTAGTAGAATAAATGCTTCTTGAGGTCAGAGAATAATTTTCAATTTGTTTGCATTACCACTGTCAAGTACACTGGCATATAAAATGGTGAACCTGAATTTAGAGAGTGAAATTGAATTAAAACTTGAATTGAGACAGTCCTTAAGAAATGATTATCAAATTGACTCAGTAAACATCTCAGAACCAGAAAATCTAGGACAGTGATGATTTCCAGCACAGAAAGTATACTATTAATCAAATTAAGTATAAAGAATATTCTTTGTCACTGCATGCATCTCAATTTTTAATTCAAGATCTATGACCACCATAACCATGAGGGGCTCAATAAATTATAAAATATGTCATTGAGGGACATGTTCAAGATTCAATGCTTCTCTTTGCTTGAATAGTATGGATAAAGTATTAGGAACCTTCTCCTTCCTCTCCACATAGTTTAAATTCTAACTCTTATTCCACTACTAAAATTACGTAGTCTTTGGACGATATATGTCAATACCTTAGTATAGATAACTGTTTAATAGTTCTATTGTATTCTTTGTTTTTGTTGTTCAGTCATTCAGGCATATCTGATTCTCTGGGATGCTGTGGATCACACTGTTCATAGGGTTTTCTTCGCAAAGATATTGGAGTTGTTTGCCATTTCTTTCTCTGATGGATGAAAATAAATAGTAAGTAACTTAAACGGGGTCACACAGTTAGTAAGTATCTGAGAGCAGACTTGAATTCAGGTCTTCCTGTCTCCAGGCTTTGAGATCTATCCATTGATCCATGTAGTTGCCTCCTATGTTGTTCTACTTATATATAATATACATACATATATAGACATAGTATTTGCTGTTTCATTAGTCTAATTGTCCTAAAATAATTCCTATAGATTGGGGATCTGGTAGGGTATTTTCTTCGTATTGATTCTGCCACAAAGGACACTTAAGTGTATAATTAGTAAATTACATGTATACAAAAATTTATTAAATGCCTGGTGGTGATAGTGATCATTCAATTAATATATTCAATTAATATAATGTATAAAGCACTATACCTGGTATTGAGGGAGATTTTTCAAAAATGTAATCTTTCTGTACTTTCTCCTTGTTGCTGAGCTGGTTCAGTATTAATTTAAGAGCATATTTGCATTAAAAAGTAAAAATTCTATTTCCAAATGGGGATATTAACTCTAATAGATATTGTTGATTGCACTTGTATTGATGTGGTGGGCTCAGAATAATATGGCCTCAGGTAATTTATGTCACTTCCTCACCCACCAAGTAAAAAGCAACCAGAAGTATCAAGAGCTCTTAGGTTTGTCTGGTGGATCACAATGGATACTAATTACATTAATGAATGGATATATCACTGAAAGGAGCTTTGTTCAGTTGAATCACTTTGAGATCACCTCAATGTCTATCCTTGTTGCATATTTTCCAGCTACAGCTGAATATTTTCTTTTTAACAGATAAATGGCCCACAGTTGTCTCACTTTGTTTCAGTATCAAACATAAACTACCAAGTAACTGGCTTGAATCATACACCTCCCAGAACAGTAAGGTATACAAAAAATTATTCTTAATGCTTCTCCACCCTAATAACACAGTTTATAGTGAGATATGCCACAAAAATCTAGAAGAGATATAGACATAGGTATGTGTGTACATATGTGTGTATATATATATGTGTGTGTACATGTCTATATGTATGTATATGTAGATATGTATGCATGTGTTTATATAATATATAATGTATGTCCACAGATATGGATGTATAATGATTATGTTTGTAGACAGACAGGTGATATCAGATAGATACAATGTGCTATGGAAGGCACAAAGGCAGGAGTACAGAGATTAGATCATTATCCATGGGAAAAGGAATGGCAAATTAAAGAAGTTCTTCCTTATATAAGTCAACATCACTATATAACACTTTGAAAAATTCCTGGTGCTGATAATGAAGATAAGCACAATCACAGGATGTTAGAATTTGAGAGTTAGACTGGAGGTCATCTTGCTAATCATCATTCAGCTTCTACCTCAAGACCTCTAAGGAGAGAAGATCCTCTGCTTGTGTAGGTAGTCTATTCTGGTTTCAAACAACTTTATTTTTTCTGGAATTTTTATGGTAAATCATACCATAAAGATGGTATGTGTGGAAGTACACATTGTTATTTGTTCTTCCCTCTGGGGACAAAGCAAACAAATGTAATCTTTCTTCCATATCATAGTTCTTCAAATATTTGAAAGCAGTTTTCATCTTAAGCCCATGTCTCCTTTTCTTCTAAATAAATATGCCCAGTCGCTTCACCTGATATTTATATGCTATGGACTCAAAGCCATTAACCATCTTGTGTGTCCTCCTCTAGATACTATCCAGATTATCAGTGTTTCTTTTGAACTGTAATCCACAGGAACTGAAAACAATATTCCACATGAGGCTTGATGGGGGCATAATATATTATTGAACCATCTCCTCCCTATTCCTGGATGTTGTGGCTTTCAATGCAGCCACAAGTCACATTAACTTTTTGTGTTGTCACATCACACTGCTTACTATAATTGATCTTTCCACTAAAATCCACGTATTTTTTCTCAGGAGAAATGAAACTTGTCTAAAAATTGTTCACCCATATTATACTTTTAAAGTTGTTGGGGTATTTTATGTAAATTCAAGACTTTACATTTTTTCCTATTGAATTCCATCTTATTAGAATCAACCTAGTGCCCTAGCATATCAAGATTCTTCCCTATCATGATTTGATTATCCAATGGGTTAGCTATTCCTTATAGTTTTGTGTTATTAGCAAATTTGACAAGCATAACATTTATATCTTTATCCTAGTCATTGATTAAAATGTTAAAGAGCAGAGATCCCTCGGGTACTCCGCTAGAGACCTCCTTTCACGTTGATATGGATCCATTAACAACTACTCATTCAATTCAGCCATCCCTCCAATTATGAATCCATCTGACTGCATTTCCATCTAATCCATATCTCTCCATTTTCTGCACAATAATATTGTGTAATACTATATCAAAAGTTTTGCTGAAATTTAAGTAAATATATTTCATCTCTATAATTTGCACACAAAATTATTGTGTCTATTAATATGTTATATAGATTAAAATCCAGGTGAAATATATTTATATTTATCATCTATCTATCTATCTATCTATCTATCTATCTATCTATCTATCTATCTATCTATCTATCTATCTATCTTTTTTCACCACATCTTCCACAAATTATTACTTGTTCTATTACCTGGGGACAAAAACTGGTGCACATTTAACCTTTATTTAATCTTTTTATTTCATTTTTAGTAATCCTATTCCAAAAAGGGGGCTGGTGGCAGCTCTTCACATAAGTTTGGTACAACCTGTTATTGGTGAACTCATGATATTTTTGTTAATTCTGACTTCCC